>NC_071992.2:157403888-158005833 GCF_028885655.2 Pongo abelii | reverse complement strand
CCTCCACCTTCCTTCTCTAAATGATCTGGCTGCAGCCCATATGTGCCCAAGCATGGGACAGGCAGCACCACTTCCCATAGGCCAGCCCCACCTCCCCGGGGCTGGGGGGACCTCACAGCTGTCCACAGGGCTCCTTCCACCTGCAAAGAGAGAGAGGAGAATCCCCAGAGGAGGCTTCTCATTATGACCTCCACTCGCCAGAGCCACAAATCCGGGCTCTGATTGTTTTGCTTTTGCTGTATCTTGGCAGGGAAACAATGGAAGACAGAGCCTCAACCTCCATTCAAATGCCAATGTCCCCAAATTCCAGGGGAGGGTTTCTGAGCACACACCCTGGACCCTGTGGCCAACCGAGGGGTATTTGGACACTGTGGGGATACAAGGCCAGTCCCAGCTCCTACTATTGCCTCAGCAACCCCAGAGAAACACTCACTCCAGAGCCAGAGAGGAGCTGTGGTCCCAAAAAGGGACATTTCACAGCAGAGGCTGGTAATCCAGTGAAGATGCTGTAGGAACCCAAAGAAAGCAGCAATCACCTTGGGCTTCCTGGAGAAGGTAGCTTGAGGTGGAACCAGGGAACGAGGGGCAGGGGAGGAGATGGAGTGAGACAGGCCCGGGAAGGGGTCATGGGGTGCACTTGGATTCTCCTCTTAAGAAAGAGTGGGGGCTGGGGTGCCAGGGCCTGAGCTGGTGGAACTACAAGGTCAGGGTGATGAGATCATGAGGCTGGCAGTTTGCAGAGGACACACCAGGTCTACATCTAGGAGCTCCCCTGGCAGCCGTCCATGGTGGGGAAACTCCTGACCCTCCATGTCTGGCCCAGCCGCTGGCCACGCTCCTCATACTTACCCCTCAGTCCGCATGCTGCAGCCAAGCCCGCCCTTTCTCTCCACTGTAGTCTCTGCTCAAAGGCCGCCTCCTCCGAGAGGCCACTCTGACTGCCCGCCCAGCCAGCAGAGCAGCCACTCACAGACGTGTGTTCTTGGCGCTCGTCACTCTGGGGTGCCGTGTTCTTGTGTGTTTATTACCAGCATCTGGCAGGGCTTGGGAGCAGGAGCCAGACCGCCTGTGTGCCAATGCTGGCTGTGTCCCTCCCGAGTGGTGACCCTGGAGGTCACTTGTGGTCCCCATGCCCATGGTCCGTGTCTATAGCACAGGCAAGCGCAGCCTCCCCTGAGAGCTGTGATTGGGTCTGAATGGGGTCAGATTCATGGAGCACTTAATGCCAGGCTGGGCACAGAAAGTGCCCTGTGAATTTCTGTCATCTGAAATATAAACTTCAACCCTCTCTCCCAGCATGGCTGCTCTCGGGGCTGGGCCTTCTCTTGTTCACTGCTGAATCCGAAAACCTGTGACAGTGTCTGGCTCACAGAAGCTCTCAGGGAATATTTCTTGAATGAACAGAAAAGCACCAGCTCTAGGCATCCCAAGATAGCAAAGCTGTCACAGAGCTAGAAAAAGCTCCAGCCTGCCATAGTGCTGAGGACAAGGATTAGGGGTCCCCTGCATCCCAGGTTATCCCTGCCTGGGTGTACCTGGCTCCTGCAGTGAGTGGGCAGCAGTGGACCGGGGCCTTCTGAGCTGCACCCTCATCAGTCCTGGTACCCAGAACTTTGAGGGCTGGGGGGCCTGCAGGCCAGGACCCCAGCAGTAGCACCAAAGAAGCCCCTGGAAGGGATTGAACAGGGCCTGGCATCTCAGAACCATCCCTGGGTCACGGAGAGACCCCCCTCCTCTCTGACACACAGCCCGGTATGCTTGATTAACAGGGCCTCGAGCTGTTTCCTATGACTTCTGCTAAAACCTGATCATGCCTCATTTATTCAACTCGTCAGCTTCCATCTGCCACCCACTACTCGGGCACATGGGGGGTTTTGGAAGTGAGCGCTGAGTCTTCTCCTATCCCCAGGCATGCTTCCTGGAGGGAACCTGAAACCACTGTTGTCCCCCGAGGGTAACACTCTTCTTGGCAGGCAGGCAGGATCAGCACTGGGAGGGGCAGGGTAGGGCAGGGCAGGGACCACCCGGGGCATGTGGGGCAGATAAGTACTGGCTGGCAGGGAGCCCAGAGAGCATCTAGGCCAGCCCCACCCTGGACAGATGGGGAAACCGAGACCTGAGGATGAGAAGCTATTGGCCCATGGTCAAAGAACTCAGTGAGCCAAGGTCGTGCCATTGCACTCCAGCAGTCTGGGTGACAGAGAGAGACTCTGTCTCACAAAAAAAAAAACAAAACAAACAAACAAAAGAGCTCACAGTGTAAATGCCAGCCCCACTCAGAAGCGAAGGACTTCAGCACTTGCCCTGAAGACAACATGGCATTTGCCACCTGAGACGTGGGTTCATGTCCTACCACCGCCACGTGGTGGGGTGGGCTGGCACCTTCAGCAAGTCACTGGATCTCACCGAGCCTCCACTTCACTTGAGGAATGCAGCTGCAAGGATGCCCCCACTGCCCGGGATCAGGGATAACTAGGACAACAGATTACCCGGAGCCTGGGGCTCGGCCAGTGCCCTAGAAACACAACTGCTATTCAATCAAATGTCTGCCTGTGGGCCCTGCACCCCTCTGAGGGACAGCCCCCTCCCATGGTCTGTGCCCAGACTGGACCCCACAGGGCTGAGCCACAGGGTCTTAGCATCTCAGGCTGGGGATGGCCTGTCTCTGCAGCAGGAAGTCTGTGAGTTCAGGAGACGTCAGACAGGCTGCAGGTGCTTCAAGTGCAGCCACACCAGGGCCACTTTCTGCTTTGCTGTAAAGACAAAGAAGGTGAGAACCCATGGTGGCTGTGCAGAAAAGAAAAAGCCAAGGCAGGTGGGAAAGGCCAGGCTGTTCCCTCAGCTGGAATGTCCACCTCTAGTCCCCTCAGTGCTTCAGGGTCTCACTGCAGAGCCGCCTCCTCCAGGAAGCCTTCCCTAATGCAGACTTCTGCCCGTGGATGGCATCTCTTCTCCAGACTCTCTCAGCACATCTGCGCCTCTTCACTGCCTCCTCTGGGTTATTTGAAGCCTCATGGAGCTGCTGTATGCCTTTCTGCTAATGCACAGTCTGTTCACTGTGCATTGAAGAGTCTTCTCCTCCCCTTCTCTTCCTGACAAACTCTTACTCATCCCTCAATACCCAACTCAATGCTCACCTGCACAGGGAAGCATGCTCTGTCCTCCATGAGCTCCTGGCTTCCCTCACCATAGGACGTCCCACTCTGGCCTGGAACGTCTTATGGTGGAGGCCTGTGGAAGCTCCTCTCCCCCTGCGGGCCAAGGCATGTCCCCTACTCGTCACCTGTCATGGGTCCTAGCACACAGGAGTGGCCTAATAAATGCTTGTTACATGAATGAAGGAAGGACTGGAGCCCATTGGGGCCTCTTTAGCTTCCTCCCTGGCCTGATCAGCAGCAGGAGTTTGAAACTGCCCCTTGGGCCTCCCGGGTCACCACAGACAGAGCTGCGGAGATGGGCAGGGGATACCCCGCTCAGGGCTGGACACATCAAGTGACCCAAGGACTTACCGCAGCTGCCTGGGTATGAGGAGCCTGGGGGTTGTCTCCAGAAGCCCCCAGCTCAGAGGGCTCCTGAGTGCACAGTGGAGGACACAAGCAGTTAGCTCTTGTGCTGCTTCCCATCTTTCTGGAAGGAGCTCCCTGCTCTGCCCAGACACAGGACCATGCTCCCTCCCCCGGACTGTGAACCCTCTGGGGACAGTCTGCAGTGTGTCCAATCCAGGGTCCACTGAGTGCCCAAATCTGCTGCTCCTGGTTGTGTGACTTGTGACCACTTTGTACCCTCTCAGAGCCTCAATTTCCCCATCTGTGAAGGCGAGCAGACTCCAATCCCAGGTCCAGCTGAGGCTGGCAGGAGTCACTGAGGAGCATGTGAGGTGGAGTCACTCTGCAGCCATCCTCCCCGGGGGCTGCCGGCTCTGCTGCCTGCCTCTGGAATTGTTACCAGTTGAGGGTAGTTGTCCAGGTTCTTGGCGTTTTGAACAAAGAATTGGACAAAATGCACAAATAAAGCAAGGCAGCAAAAGCAAAGATTTATTTTAAATGAAAGTACATTCCACAGGGTGGCAGGACACTCAAGCAATCAGCTCAACGGCCATCAGTTACAAAATTTTCTGGGGTTTAAATACCCTCTAGACTTTTCTCATTGGTTCACTCAAATGAAGTAGTGGCTCACAACCAGTCTGACTGGTTGCAGGAGGGGACCAATCAGGATGAAGAGTAGCCCTGCAATCAGTCTGATTGGTTGTGGGAGGGGACCAATCAGAGTGAAGCATAGGCCTGTGACCAGTCTGATTGGTTGCAGGAGGGGACCAATCAGAGGTACTTTCATTTTCCAGCTGCCGTGCAGAAAAAAGAGCAACCTCTGATATCCGGTGGGTGTGAATCAGCTTTAGGTTCCCTGCATGCAGATCCTATTCTCCTGCCTCAGAATCACCTCCTGGGGGCCCTGAGGACCAGACCATCTCACCAGCCTTGCTCAAGGCTACACAGGCCAGTGGGAGCTCCAGAACCAGCTCCCCCATCCTGTTCAGGCCATAGCTCAGGTTGTCTCCTGCCAGCCAAGCCCAGATCCCAGCACGCCTATGGGAGACGGTGGTGTCCTCGGGCACCTGGACCAACCTCAGGCCTGGCACATCTGAGGAGGTGGCTCTGACAGACACCTGCTCCCACATTCAGGGCCTGTCCAGGGGTATTAAATGGTTGGTAAAGTTTAATACCAAAAGCGGGTTTTAAGTTGATTAAAGTTTATGACCAGTGCCAGCCCATCATAATCACTCCAATGGCTCCTCCGCCCTCCTCGTCCCCCCCGCCACCCCGCCTCGCACCCCGCCCTACATACGGCTGCATAGCTCTCAGGCCCCGTGCAGGCCACTCATCACCGAAGTGTCCCTGGCAGTCATAAAAGTACAGCCAAGAGGGCGGTGCATCAGCAGACAGAGTAAGTCACGGCCTCCCAGAGTGATTCAAGTTACCTCCACTGACCGTTCCCTGGAGAAGGTGTGAAGGTTGCACCTGGAAGATGTTTGAGGAAAAGCTCTGGCATCTGCAGGTGGGGCCAGAGTAGCCTCAGAGCCCCCTTCTGCACACTGCTCTGCCTCACTGCCCCCGCCCACCGAAGACTCAGGCTCACCCTAGCACTGAGACAGGCCCAGTAATGAGACCACCCCAGCCAGGTGCCCAGAGGCTTCCCAGGAAGGTGGGCTGTGCCTCTAGGACCCTCCCTGAAGCTTTTGACAAATAGTCATAGGAAGTCCACTCAGAGCTGGGTGCAGGGGCCGGGGGATCAGACCCTGTCAGTTTCCCAAGGGAGCACCAATCCCTGTGGGCAAGGCAGACACCAAGGAAGAAGACCAAGGGAGCCAAGTGTTTCAAACTTCCTTGCGTCTGCCGGCTCCGGGGCTCCAGGCATCTCTGGTGCATGGCCACAGCACTCTAATCTCAGCTCCCGGTCACACAACCCTACCCACCACCTTAACTGCCCTTCCCTCCCTCTAACAAAGACCCTTTGCAAGGTGTGCTTCTCCCCTCAAAATCCTTCAATTAAACACATCTGCAAACAACTGTTTTCCAAATAGCACCCCGTGCACAGGTTCCAGTGATGAGAGTGTGAACATCTCTTGGGGGGCTACTTTCAGTCCCTGACAGTGGGGAGCTGAGACTTGAGCATGGCTGGTGGGCAGAGGAGGGCTGCTTCCCCAGCTCCTCCTCTGTCACCTCACTGAGGCTGAGCAGCTCCCTCCATCTGGTTCCAGGAGACACCCCCTCATCATCCAGGCAGCTCTTCCGGACTGGGGCTGGGCCACTCTGCCCCCTCTGCCATGTGGTCCCAATAGCAGGGCTGAAAATGTCCAGGGACATCCCCAGGGAGGGGCTCCTGGTTCAGGCAGCCCAAGCCTGGCTCCTTCAGGTCACCAGATGGACAATGGGTGGGAAGGCAGAGACACAGCAGAGCGTGGGCTCCAGGAGGCAGCCCAGGAGGAAACTGGAACATGGGGCTTGGGGCGTGGAGGGAAGTGTGGGAAAGGACAGTGGAAAGAGAGGTGGCCGCGGACTGGATGATGGCAGATCCAGGGCCCCTTTGTGCTTCCTGTAGATCTGGGGCTGCTGTCTACACGGGAGGCTCCATTTCTTCACCTGCCACCAGCTGGGTGATGACACCTGCTCCAAACCACAGCCATTAGCAGAGCTGACCATAGGCTTGTCCCTGCCAACCCACCCCCACCCCACCAGAAAGCAGACTTGGCCATGGACGACTGGGCTTGGGTGGAGGAAGCCCGTGGGGTATGGAACGTGAGAACTGCCGGTCTCTGGTGTTTGGGGCAAGCGTCCCAGTGAGCAGGATCCCACTGCCACTGTCCAGCCCTCACCCTGGAGAGCCAAGGCTGCTCTGCTGGGTGCTGCATGGGGCCGCCAGTGTAGACAACCAGGGCAGGTGCCATGGGAGCTGGGGACAGGCTGGCTGCCCACACTCCCCCACAAAAGCCAACAGGGTTGGGGAGGAGGGCTGTGCTGGGTATTCCTGCCATGACTGTGAGCCCTGGGTCTTAGGGGCACCCCCACCCCGCTGGGGAGACCCTGGGACCCTCAGTCCCTGACCTGAGACATGACCCCCAGGTTCTACCCACCCAGCTCCCTGCCCCTGATATGGTTTGTCTGTGTTCCCCATCCAAATCTCATCTTGAATTGTAGTTCCTATAATCCCCACATGTCCTGGGAGGGACCCAGTGGGAGGTAATTGGATCATGGGGGCGGTTACCCTCATGCTGTTCTTGCAATAGTGAGTGAGTTCTCGTGAGATCTGATGGTTTTGTAAGGGGCTTTCCCCTTTTGCTTGGCACTTCTCTCTCCTGCCACCATATGAAGGAGGATGTGTTTGCTTCCCCTTCCGCCATGATTGTAAGTTTCCTGAGGCCTCCCCAGCCATGCTGAACTGTGAGTCAATTAAACCTCTTTCCTTTATAAATTACCCAGTCTCGGGTATTTTTCATAGCAGTGTGAGAACAGACTAAGACACTCCTCAAGCATGAGAGTTCAAGGAGACCAGGTCCACCATCCAGGTCTTGGCCAGGGCGCAGTGGACAGTAGGGGCTCCATCAGAAAGCTCCAGTCTCTTGCCCCTACCTTGTCCCCAGGTCCTGAAGCCCTTGGTGCAGGTAGGGCCTGCACACCCATACTCTCCTGTGCACCCTGTGCAGCCATCAGAGTGTCATCAACAGTGAGGTATTTATGACCAGGACCACCCAGGAGGTTTCTAATTCAGACCACAGCATACTGAGGAACCAACTTTCTGGCTGAACAACACCTTTCCCCACATCCCAGCCCCCTGACCCCCACAGGGCCAGGGAAGGGCCTGATTGTGCTTCTAGGTTACCACCCTTGCCCCCACCTAGGCCACATACAGCAGGTGATGTCAGTAAACATCCAGCTGCCGAGGGATCAGGCAGGCCTTGGTGGGCCCTGAGTAGCCCCAGCCACCCCATGTCACCTCTCCCTTCACAACTTCCCCCATGCCAAGGTCTTTGATTTTCCAGCTCAAATAATTCATCACCCACTGAGCCCAAATATCCTCCTTACAGATGAGAAGGAGCATAACTGGCCCAAGGTCACCACCAGACTCGCCAGAGGGGCCTCAGCAGTGATGTGGCCCCAGCATCACTTTCTCATCAGCACACAGCCCACCCCCATGAACCTGAAGAAGCTTCTCTCCCAACTAGAAATGCACAGATAGAATGGGCTGAAAAAGCCAGCCTCAGGCAAGGAGAGAATTTCAAGGAATCTGGAAACATAGCTGGTGAGAGCTGAAAGCTGAAGGGATCAGGCCTAATGGGGGCGAGTCTGTCCGGGAGGCTAGGCTGGGGGAGCCCTGAGCTTCCTGCACAACCCTGAGAAGTTGCTCAGCCTCCCCAGCCTCAGTCTCCTGCAGGGTGGGATGCAGGTGGCGCTCCAGGGCAAGGCACTCGCAGGCTGGCCTGTGATGGGTGCTGGGGGGATCCAGAGGCCCTCCCCTCTTCCTTGTGGGAACTGTATTCTTTCTGGGGTCCCTGACCCAGCAACCACACCCAGGCCAGCACCTGGATCCAGGGAAGGGGCTTCTCCCCCTAATAACTCTCCACTCTTCCCTACACCCCACCAGGCCAGCAGACTCCAGGCCACTCCACCTGGAGTGTCCCAAGGCCACTGTCCCTAAAGCCCTCCCCCACTCCTCACCTTTGTTCTGCCTGGGTGTTTCAGGTGGCTCTGCCTAGGGTTGAGGCCTCCTCACCCCAGCCCACCCCTGCCATCTCTTCCAAGGCTCTCCTGGTCCCATGGTGGGGGCAATGTGGCTGTCAGTGCAGGACAGAGAATGTGAGGACAGGGAATGTGAGTCTTTTACTGCTTCACCAGATGGGTGGATGCGCAGCACCACATTCCCAAGACGGCAGTCCCAAAACCCCTGTCTCGCAAAACACAAAATCCCAGGAGATGCTACGGAAGAAAGACTCTAGGTCCAAAAGATCTCAGGAAATGCTGCCTCCTACAGCCTCTGCTCTTAGAGAGTCAGCACGGGCACAAGCTTGTCAAAGTCCTGCTGCAGAGGCCCCTGCTCAACTGTGTCCAACCCTGAGACCCCCAGACTCCACGCACCCACAAGACTCCCAGAGCCCCAGGAGTGTGAGGGGCCCCCAGAACCCCCGACCAGGACCTAGACAACATGAGACAGGCCTGTTGGGTCAGAAACAGTGGCCCAGTGGGGAGCTGCACCTGCACCGATGGACTCAGCACAAAGCAGCCTTGGTCATGGGGGCTCCAGGCTGCAGATAAAGTGCTTTGACATCCCAGGCTTCACTCCGTGCTTGGTAGCAGGGCAGGGAGCATTAGGCCCCTTTCTCAAGGAGAGGCCCGGCCCGCGGCCACAGCGCAGCCAGGAGAGGAGTTTGCCATCCACTCTCAAGGTGCAGCCCTGGCCTCACTGAGCAAGCCACATTCTCCCCGCAGCCCTCTATACCCCGCCTCGTCCACTCCCACTGGTCCCTCCTTGAATCAGCATCTTGTCCGTTTCCTCATGGCCTCCCCAATCCCTCCCGAGTACTGACCCTGCAAGCACCATGACTCAGCCAGGCTTCCCCGCTGCTTGGGCTCCCTGGATCTCCAAGGAGGAATGCTGGCAGAATCATTCCTTCCAGAGGTGACTCAGAGGGCACACTGATCCCCAAGGTTCTGCCAAGGAACAGAGAGAAAATTACAGCTGCTGCTTTATTAGGGCACATAAACGTCCTGCATGTTTGATGCCCACTGCCACCACACACTGCCGTTAAGTAGGCAGGCCGTACTTCTCTCCATCTCCCCATGGGTCCCATTTGAGCCTAGCATGGCCAAGTCATCTATCTAAACAGGCCTCCCCTCTGAGACAGGTCTGTCTGGAGACAAGCCTGTCCAGGTAGCCAACCTCCAGTACTGACCAGGCTGCAAGGGCAGCAGGACGGTGGCCAGAAGGAGAAAGACAAGGCAGGGTCCCCCCTGGCCAGGTCCAGCCTCAGACTGCCACCTCCAACCAACCATTCCTGAGGACTTTGATAAGCAGGCAGGTGCAAGGCTCTTTCTCAAAGGGGTACAATCTCATTTAGGGGGAAGCGTTAGTGCCGGATTCCTAGAGGAGAAAGTCATGGTTCAGAGCATACCTTGCCGCAAGTCACACAGCCAGGAGGTGGGGGAATCAGCTACATGGTGGGCTTCTTGGGAGAAACCAGCGAGGGCTCCGTGCATAATAAACTCCCCCAGCACCATGCTGAGCACATGGCGAATGCTGAACAAGCACTGCTGTGGTCAGCCCGTGCCCCACGCCACGCTCGGCACTGCTCCCACTAAGCCTTGTTTCTATCCACATTCAGCCCAGGGAGTCAGGCTATGAATTCAGGCCTTGAAGCTGAGAGAGGCTAAGGCAGGCCCCGATTCCTCCGGCAGGGGCACTTCATGCCCAGCCTGTAAGCTCGGGTCGATCTGACCCACATCCCTGCTGTAAGGTGCTGACCTAGTTCAGGAGAGGAAGTGACCTGGGGCACAGAAAACTCAGGGTCCCTCTTGGAGGCTGTGACAGGAAGCTGAACACCTCTCAGGAGTGTTGTGCTGGAGATGTGGAGGCTGGCATTGTCTGCCCTCGCGGGTGGAGCTTTGCTCCTGGGGCATGGGGCACCCATCTTCCCAGCTGCCCCCGTGCATCCTGAGCGCCTCCCGGGGCTCCCATGACAGCTGAACAGAAGCACTGAGAGGCGCAGGGGAGCCTGAGGCTGGAGCCATTGGTGTGCAGGGCAGGGTCAAGAAATCCCTCTCCAAGGAGTCCCCGGGGGTTGCCACCTGGAAGATGGCACAGGTCTTGGCCAAAGAGGGGTTTTCCCTTCTATCTCTCCCCACACAAACAATGCCCTCTCAGGCCCTTGAGCCAGGGCACCCCACCTACTTTCCCACTTTGCCTGGACTCTTGCCACCTGGCCACCAGCATAGTTGTGCTTCGGGGAGTCCTGTGGCCTGTGATGGGCAGCGAGGTGCTCTGTCCATCTCAAACCTCCCTGTGGTCTTCCAGCAGGAAGCTGGTCTTCACACCCCTAAGCTGCCTTCACGCCCAGCCCTGCCCCTCAGGGCTCCCCTTCCATCACAAATTACCTCATCCTGTGGTGCTGTCCATGGTGCTGATTGACAGAGCGTCTCTCCTTTCAACTAAGTCGAAAACCGGCCCCAACATCTGTCCCTTCGTGCCCCACAGCGAGAGGCGGCGGCCTCCACAACTGCTCTCAGGAATTCTAGAATCAGGGCCTGGTAGCAGCTGTCCCCAGGATCGCTGGACCTCACATCGCAGGGCCTGACCCTCTTTACAGGGTCAAAAAGGATGAGCCTGAAAGCAGGACCGCTGACCAGGCGGGGCTTTCGTCCCTCTGGGGGCAGCATCTGCTGTGGAGTGTGGCCTGCATCTCCGTGACAGGTTGTTATCAGTGAGAGGGCATCAGAGCCTCATCATTTGATCTTCTTAGAAAGCCTTGTTCTTCTGCAAAAGGACAGAGAGGTCACATTCATCTTCAAAGCCCCAAAGGAGAGACTACGACCACAGCTTTTCTGGGACGGAATCACGCAATCACCAGGCCTGACCTTGGCACCTGGGGCCATGGCAAGCTTGGAGAGAGGACTCCAGATATCCCCCCAGCACAGCCAACTAGATGCCAGGAGCTTTCGTATATTAGGCACTTTATGTTTGTGAACTAATTGTAAACTCACAACAAACATACAAATCCCTCCATTTATAGATGGCAGGACTGAGGCTCAGAGATGTTGGGCAACTTGTCTGAGGTTGCACAGTGGTGACTGGAGCCAGGGTTTGAACCCAGGCCCCAGGCTCCAATGCTCTTGGAGGTTCTCTAAGGTTCTTGTCCCACTGCTGAGGACAAACACAGTGACAAACAGATTGAGAACTGACCACTCAGCAGCACACAGAACATCACTGACAGAGCCAGAGCCAAAGGAACCTCACGCTCCCTCAAAGACAACCCCCTAGCTCAGACTACGAGGCTGCTAAGTACACCACAGGCCACCCCAAGCCAGAAGGCTCCTTTACCCGCCTTCAAGAGCCCAGTACATCCTGCACCTGAGGCCAGCAGGGATGCCTGTGTCTCTACTAGGAACAGGTAAGAATCTTGTTTTGTGAGCTGATTCAGCTTCAAAGAGATCTCCAGGGGCCAAAGAGGTGGGCCCAGGGCCTCCCAGGCAACCATAGGGAAGAAGGGGAGAGAAAGGGCAAGCCCAGAAACAAGGCAGGGAAGGACTGGGGCAGGGGACAGCAACCGCAAGTCACCCCACATGGCTGGAGCAGGGCAGCCAGGCTCTGGGGTTAGAGGTTTCGGACAAACTGAGTTCAACAGGCTTCACAGAGCCTGCACCAGGCTGGTAGCACCAACTCCCTAAGAGCGGCATGGGAGAGGTGGTGGTTCCCAAATACACGTGCTCCCCATCCTTCCCCACCCTCACAGAGCAAAGTCTGGGAAACCTGAGGGGGGACTTCAGGGAGGGGCAAGCCCTGATGGGGGATAAGGCAGAGGCCCTGCCCAGCCTGTCATCCAAGGCCCTCCAAGTCCAGTCTGAGGATGAGGGCACAGGGAGCTGTGGGTGACTCCAAGGAGAAGAGGACCCTGACACGATTTCCAGAGAACAGAAGAAAACACTGCAGAGCATGGGCTGAGTGAGATGAGCTCATGGGCCTCAGATCGGGGCAGGAAAGGGCAAGGGGAAGAAAGTCAGTCAGCCAGTGAGAGCAGCTGGAAGTCCCATGAGGCCATGAACCCACATGCCTTAAGATGGTACAGGGCTGGTGATAGGGAGCCATTGAAGGTTTTAGAGCAGGGAGAGATGGCATCAGGGTGGAGGTTTGAGAAGGAGCATCTGATTGTGATGGGGGAAAGGTGAGGCCTGTGGCAGGAGCCTAGCGACGGGGCTGCAGCAGCTGTCTTTGCAAAGGACACTGAGGCCAGAGGGACTGCCGGATTGGGGTCACACTCCAGGCACGTCACACTGCTGTCAGGGGATGCTGGGGCCGCCTGCCAGGCAAAGCCTGGAAAGCCCCAACTGTGCACCACTGGCCCCTCCGCTGCAGCTCCTGGGGACCATTAACCTGGCCACGCTAACTCTTGAGGGGGCAGCTGGACTCAGTGGGCCAGAGTTTGGCCTCGCCATGGAAGGTCAAGAGCGAGATGGGAGGCAGGGACCCTCTCATGGGTCCCCATTATCCTCCTCTGCTCCTATTTGCACCCCCTATCCTTTATGAACAGAGCTCTGGACAAAAAACTGGGAGACCTGGGGTCAAGTTCAGCCGCTTCCTGACCAGCTGGGCCCTGGATGCATCACCCAACCTTTCTGAACTGTAGTTTGCTCATCTCATGAAGAAAGGTGGCTCGGCTGCCTCAGAGCATGTGATCTTGCACCACACCTGGAGGGTGGGGGCACTCAATAAATAACTGCTTTCCTCCTCCTGGCTCAGTCTGCCCACCTGCAGAATGGGCATAATCTCCAAGCCCAGCCTGTCTTCTCTCCTGGAAGGTGTCGTCATAACTTCCAATCCATCACCACCACAGGCCTTTGCACACACCGGCCTCTCCTGCAGGAATGCCCCCTCTCCTTGTTTGCCACAACAACCTGGGTTAATCTTCATAGCCCCTGAACAGAAACAGCTTTTCCTCCTCCCAGCTCCCTGGGCGCTGTGTCCCCCTCAGCCCCCATCATTGCTCTGACTACATTGGGTTTCAAGGATTTGTGCCCAGATCAGTTGCTCCAGGAACAAGGGAAAGGCATCTTTCATCCATGGTGTGTAATAGAACCTTCCAGAAGGAACATCTTTGGGAGTCAGTGATTGTCCACCCTGAGAAGGGTTTCACATGTGTTACTTTATGTTGAATATTGTCTCTGATTTCCTTTTCTTAACTAGAATCTGTGCTGGGATCACACAGATCCTTCTATCAGGCTGTACTATTTTTAAATGCAAAGGATAAATTTAGAAGTTACATGTGTGTCTCATGCTAACGTGGCACTCCCTGACAATATGGCCAGCACTGTTTTAAATGCTTGACTTGAATTAACTCTTTTAATCCCCCACAACAATCCTGACAGAGGAGGTATCATAATGATCCCCATCTTAGAGATGAGGAATCTGAGGCACAGAGAGATGAAGTGACTTGCCCAAAATGGGGAAGTGAGTCCTTCCCTACTCCCTAGAGAGTAGTTACCTCACCAACTTGGCCCCCGGTTCCACAGCCCACCCCACACCTCGGCTGGCTGCAGCACAGAGCTTGGGGATAGCGGGGTGGTGTTTCCCTCCACTGACCCCTCACCTGCCTGGGAGGGCCTCCAGTTCAGGGCCCATGTGGATGATTCATCCTTGGATCCCCAGGGGCTGACACAAATAGAAACTTGGTGGATACTTACAGAAAGGATGAGAGCTTGCCAGATGGATAAACTGGTGGACGGATGGATGAATGAGGTTGGAGGGGTGGATGAATGGATGGACAGACAGATGGATGGATAAATTGATTTATCTGGATGAATAAACTGGTGAATGGGTGGATGGATGAACAGATGAATTGGTGGATGGATGGGTGGATGGATGGATAGATGGATGGATAGATGGATGGATGGGTGGATGGATGGATGCTTAGAATGAAGGATTGGATTGCATCCAGAGCTGGAGTGCTACATGGGTAGGGCCAGCCCCTGCAAAGCCCTGGCACCCAGTGGGTGCTGTGTGCATGTGTGTGAGCATGTATGAGTATGCGAGGTAGAGTAAGTGCAGGAATTAATCACACCGGCACCCCCTGGGAGCCCTTTATTAATCATGCAGGGATGATTTGCTCCTGCGTCTCTCATACATGGCTGTCATTTCCATCATTAAGAGCAACATCAATCACGATGCCAGGCACGTTTCCCTGTAGGAGGCCAGCCAGGGGGCACCAGCCAGCTCCCTCAACTGGGCACCATCTTGGCCACCGCATTGGGCTGTGTCCTGGGCCCCTGTAAGCGGTGAGGAAACTGAGGTAGGGAGGGGTTTGGCTGGTGACCCCTGATGAGCAAGGCCTGGATCTGGGTCACTCCACTGTGACCCCCACGTCTGCCTGCAGCAGGGCATGCCTGTGCATGTGTGCACACATGTGAAGTGGATGTGTGTGCACCCATAGGCTTGTGTCAGAACACGTGGACAGGGCAGCTGCATGCCATGTGGCCTGTGCATTCGCACGGGGCCCGAGTTCTCCAGGCCTGCTGCTTGGTTTAATGCTCTGCTGTTGCCGTTGTGGAATGATTAATAACTTTTTAACAGTGGGCTCTGAGTTTTCATTTTGGAGTGAGCCCCAAAATTCCACGGGAGGCTACAGTCAGGGGCACCTGGTATCAAATGCCACCTACCTCCAGTAGCGTGCCCTCCTGTGGGGCACCAGCCTCTCCCGCTGTCTCTGCCACTGAAATGGGTGCAGCGCTGTGGAGATGAAACCCCTAACACTCGGCCGAGGTCTGGCCAGTCACAGGCTGCAGAATCAGTGTCTTCCCCTGCTTGCCACCCCCTTCACCCACCCGCTGGGCCCCATGCACAGGCCCTGGCTCCACCAGTGTGCCAGGAGAGAGCAGTGTGTCCGGGAATAACAGATAATGCCATTAGGGAGGCAGAGCGGCTCCATCCTTCCGAGGAGAGAAATGAGGCTGTCAGGTGGTGGGGGCCCCAGGCCTCCAGGTCATGATTAACGGGATCTGGCGGCCCACACACTGTGGCAGAGGGTGCCAGGAGATGATTGCTTGCAAAATGTACCAATTACCTCCGCGCCTTCCCGCCCGCCCCCGCTGCCAGGCAAATAAACACATCAGCTGCCAGCCTGCTCCAGCCTGGGCTTGGAGAGGGCCCATCAGCCAGTGGGCATGGTGGCAGGGGCTGGAAAGGTCACGTTGGAGGGTGCGGGAGGAACACCCTGTCCCCACAAACCTGGGTAGCCGATGGGACAGTCAGTTGGTAAAGGAGGTGGCATCATTGCCCAGGGAAATGTTTAATGTTTAAGCAGGGATACGGGAAAAGACCAAATGCCTGCCCAAAAAGCTTCATTGAGGCTAGGCACAGTGGCTCACGACTGTAATCCCAACACCTTGGGAGGCTAAGGCAGGAGGATCACTTGAGTCCTGGAATTTGAGGCTGCAGTGAGCTATGATCGTGCCACTGCTCTCCAGCCCGGGTGACAGAGCGAGACCCTATCTCTAAAAAACAAAACAAAACCATAAAAACCTCACTGAAAGGGCTGCTGTCTCCCAGCCTGGGAGCTGGGTGCACCAAGCTGTGCACACATAACTGGCAAACTCAGGGCCACTGCAGGCTTCCTGCCAGCTCTCCAGAGCCACCGGCTGTGTCCCACACAGAGGTGTATGTGTCTGTGTGCTCATGTGTGTGTCCGGACATGCGCTGCATGTGGCTGTGGAGGTCCGCATTCTAATGTTTGTGTATCTGCATCCGTGTGCCTGTCAGGTTCATGGGATGCGTGTGCATATAGCCATGCCTGTGTGTGGCATGTGCATCTGTGTACCTGCATCTGTGCATGTATCTGGGTCCCTGTGTGTGTGTGCTGTGTGTGTGCAGATGTGGTGTACCTACATCCATGAGTGTGCCTAGGTGTCCGTATGTGTGTGTGTGCTGTGTGTGCATATGTGGTATACCTGTGTCTATGTGTGTATCTGGGTCCCTGTGTGTGTGCTGTGTGTACATATGTGGTGTACCTGCATCTGTGCATTTATCTGGGTGCCTGTATGTGTGCTGTGTGTGTGTATGTGGTGTGCCTACATCCATGCACGTATCTGGATCCCTGTGTGTGTGCTGTGGATGCATATGAAGGCACAAGTGCACTTTGCACACCCCAGTCCAGACCAGCATGAATGGGTAAAGGGAGGTGCTGGTGAAGTCAGGAGCCTCCTCGGGGCACCTGGCCTTCATCTGGAGGACACTGGCCAGGGTCAGACTAGAAGGAGACTGGGAATTTCACTGTGGGAGGGCCTGGGGCAGCAGCATGGCCATCCAGGGCCTCCATGGGCACAGCCAGGAGCAGGGACATGAGTGTAGCTTGGCTCAGCCCAAGGAGGGACTTTCTCACAGGCTCACAATGTGCACAAGGCAATGGGTTGTCTGCAAGGTGGTGAGCCTCCTGGCCCTGGAGGTGTGCAAGCAGGTTACCTCCCTCTCCCAAGAAGCCTGTCATTTAGGACACTGAGAGGCTCCTCCCTTGAGGGGGACAGGCCAGAACAATGAAAGAAGCTGAGTGAGAAGAGCAAAGAGAGGCAGGGCCCCGAATCACACACTCATGCACACACACACAGGCTCGCATGCACGTGTCTGTTCACCTCCAGGCCCTAGAGACAGCCCTCGGTGACTTCATGACGTTCCGACATTGACACTGGTACATTCTCAGACACAATCTGGGCTTCTGCAGGGACAGGGAATTTACTCCCGCTGATAGACATGGAGCAAGAACCTTTCAGGTTGATGCCAATTCTGGCCTCACTGCTTTGATGCCAATTCTGGCCTCACTGCTGCGAATTGGCTGACAGTAGGCTGGTCACACACCCTCAGTTTCCACTCTTGGAAAACACAATCATAGCTGCAGCCTTGGCATCGGTCCCTCCTCCCTGGAAAGCCAATCGCGGACCACCATCAACCACTCCTGATATGGGCATGGACTTCTGGGTACTGCCCAGCCGGCCCTCGCAGCCCCTAGTGTTAACGGCTCCTGCACTCAAGTCCCTCCTCCCCTGACTCCCTCCCTCTTCCCCTACTCTCCATCTGGCTCCCTCCTGGGAGGAGGACAGAGTCCTCAGATTCCACCTGGGGCTGGAGGATGCTGACGGTTCAGATCCCAGAGAGCACCCTGCCCTCAGCACAGAGTCTAGCACGTGGCCACATCCAGTGCCTGCCTCCCTGTGTCCCCTGAAAGGCAGCTGTTACATTTTTGGACTCTGTCTCCACTCAAAGATACCCCCCTTCCTGCCTCCTAGCCCCAAACCACACACCCCTGCACCCCGCCCACCCCAGCCCCTCTCCTGCATTTTCAGTGCACAGCAGAGCTGGGTAGAGGCACCTGTGGCGGCCCCACGAGGATGAGGTGGCCAGTCGGCCATTCACCAGGGGTGGCCTTCCACTGTCCGGCCCCATGCCAGCCTCAAACACTGTCAGGGGAAGGCCCGCCGGGCTGCGTGGCGGGACCCAAGCTCACTCGGGTCATCCCCAGCTCAAGCAGACATTCCAGGCCTGGGGCATGGAGATCAAGTCTGAGGATGTCGCCCCTGACCTCCCAAGCCTGGCAACTCGTGTCCTGCCAGCACCTGCTCCTGGGATCCACGTCCCTCCAAATACCCACCTCACTGGCCAGCACTTGAGTGTGTCCAACTCCAGGCCAGCTAAGAGCAAGCCCCTTAGCTCTTGCTGCCAAGTCCCGACAGGAAAGTGAACCTGGCTGGAAGCCATGCTCCACACTTGCCAGGGCAGAAGGAGAGGATGGGGAGGCAGGGGTGAGGGAGTGAGGATGTGGGGATGAGTCCCAGCCCCTGCGCCTCACCCTGAGCAGCTCTGCTGGGCTGCCTGTCCTCTCTGAGCCTGGGTCTCCACTGGCTGCTGGTGAACAGTATACCTGTTGCCTGGCTCAGCTATGAAGGGTGTGGCCCGTTCCCTGCCCTGAACAGGAGTGACCTCTCACTGCCTCTCAGCCCAGCCAAGTCCTAACCACCCTGCGGGCCACTGCCTAGGTGCCCCCACTCCCAGGAAGCCCTCCCTGACTGCTCCTGCTGTGGCCATCTTTCCCTCTGCCAGGCACAACTTCTCTCTGCCTAATGTTCTCGGCACACAGAGGCCAGGGCCTGGGACAGAGTTGGGATTTTCATTCCAGCCTTCATCATGTGGTAAAGGCCCTGAGTAAGCCTTCTAATTTCCTGAGCCTCAGTCTCCTCATCTAGAAAATGGGGACGGTCATATCAAGAGCTTGCACTTACTGGGCACTCATTGCCCATCCCAGGCACCATGAAAGCCTGTGGCCTGAACTTCCCCCTTTCAGCCTCACACCAACACTGTGGGGTGGGTACTATTACCAACATGCTTTATGCATGGAGAGACCAGCGCTCAGAGAGGTCAAACCACCTGCCTGAGGTCACACAGCTGGTCCGTGGAGAAGCCAGGGCTCTGCTACCCAGGCCTGCCTGACCTTGTCCCACAGCCTCCGTCCGGTGCTCTTGCTAAGGGCACCACATGGCTGTGGAAAGGGTAAGTGACGTG
Source organism: Pongo abelii (assembly GCF_028885655.2). NCBI lineage: Eukaryota > Metazoa > Chordata > Mammalia > Primates > Hominidae > Pongo > Pongo abelii. Next base: position 157,987,035 of record NC_071992.2, on the reverse strand, counting down.
ATGAGCTCAAATGCCCTTTGAAGACCAACCTCCGGGTGACTGTCAGCTGCCATGCCTCTCTAGACATTTGAGGTGCAGGACGAGGTCTCCGATCCCAGCCCCAGCCCTGCTCCCAGCACAGGGCGCGGGAAGTGAGAGGCCTTATTCAGTAGCATCACCAGCACCCAAGAAGGAGAGAGGAGCATATGGGAGGGGCAGAGCCCATTTATGGAGCATCTACTCAGTGTAAATACGTCCCGACAGCTGACCTAATTTATCTCTAATGACCCTGGAAATCCTGTGCGGGAGAAATGGATGCCCTGTGATGGTTTATTTATGTGTCAACCTGACCGGGCTAAGGGATGGCCTGGCTTGGGGTCCAGAGAGAGACATGACAGCAGATAGTCGCCCAGAGGTTGGTCTTTGAAGGGCGTTTGTGCTCATCACATCACTTACCCTTTCCACAGCCCTGTGGTGCCCTCAGCAAGAGCATCGGACGATGGCAGGATCAGGCGGACCTGGGTAGCAGAGCCCCGGCTTCGCCACAGGCCAGCTGTGCGGCCTCAGGCAGGTGGCTTGACCTCTCTGAGCTCTGGTCTCCCCTTGTATAAAACATGTTGGGAAAAGTACCCACCCCACAGTGTCAGTGTGAGGCTGAAAGGGGGAAGCGCAGGCCACAGGCTTGCATGGCACCCGGGATAGGCAATGAGTGCCCGGTGCCTAGGGCATTTGTGCTCCTCAGGGACACACCTCCAACACCATGAAGAAAACATGATTTCTGGGTATATGCTTGGAAGTCAGCACTCAGGGCTCTCAGGCCTTCAGACCTGGGCTGGGCCTTACACTCTCAGCTCCCCTGGGTCCTGGGCTTACAGATGGGGGACCATGAGATTTCTCGGGCTCCACGATGGTGTGAGCCAACCCCCCATAATAAAGCTCTCTTGATGGATCCAGCAGTCTATCTACCTAACGCCTACTGGTTCTGTTTCTCTGGAGAGCCCTGACTAACACCCACCTGAAGGCAGAGAAGCCCAGGTCAGCGACATCAACAGGACATTGAGCCGTGAGCCAGCCGTGCAGGCCCACACAGGAACCTGAGTCTCACAGAGTCCCACAGGCTGGCACACCCACACGGGGCAGAGCTGGGCACCCCAATGGGCAGGTTGTGCCAGATCCCGGGCTCCCCGGGGCCGTCGCGTTGGCCGGGTGTAATCACATCTGGTCTCAGGGCTTTATCTCCCTCCAGCAGCTTGCAGCCCCTCCCCGGCAGGCCTGGCACCTGCCTCCCTCCACCTAACCCGGTGCAGGCACCCCTGACTGCTCAATAGCTAGAACTGAATTTACAGCGGGGAGAGGCAGCGGTTTGTGGGTCCTGGAAATGGGACATTTATCTTGTTTGACTATTCTTGGAATGTCAACAATAAATGCCAAGATGAACAATGAATAAAAATATTCCCAGAAATAACAGGAGAGCAGCTCTCCCCAGACAGACACGTGAATGTGGGGATGGGGTCTCGGGGATTGGGCCAGTGGGAGTTCTCAGCCCAAGTGCCCCAGTGGACAGACATGCCCCCTTTCTGTCCAGACCACAGGGATCTCAAAGATGAGACAGGAGGCAACGGGGTGATGGCAAGGAGGGAGGGACCCAGGAAGCCCTTCTGTGCCTCTAACCCAACTGCTCTGCCTGTGAGTCAACTCAGCCACCAGCGGCGGGAAGGAGGTGCTGGATGAACCGCAGCTCTCTCACACCGCAGCTCAGCATCTGGCCTCCCTGGCTGCCCTCCAGGGTCTCCAACAGGTTTAAGTGTCAGTTTCCCAGAGCAGTGGCCAACTGGGCCACACGCCCCCAATGGGCTGCCCTCACTTCCTGGTGTCACCCCTGTACTGGGTTGAATCGTGTCCCCAAGCAGTTCACATCACCAGAACCTGTGAATGTGAATTTATTTGGAAATAGGGTCTGTGCAGGCGTCACTAAGATGAGGTCGCGCTGGATTCATGTGGGCCTTAATCCAATAAGATGGGTCTTCATACAGAAAAGAAACTTGGGGCCAGGTGCAGCGGCTCATGCCTGTAATCCCAACACTTTGGGAGGATGAGGCAGGCAGATCGCCTGAGGTCAAGAGTTTGAGACCAGCCTGGCCAACATGGTGAAACCCAATCTCTACTAAAAATAAAATAAAATAAAATACAAAAAATTAGCCAGATTTGGTGGCATGCACCTGTAGTCCCAGCTACTCAGGAGGCTGAGGCAGGAGAATCACTTGAACCCAGGAGGCAGAGGTTTCAGTGAGCCAAGATCACACCACTGCACTCCAGCCTGGGTGACAGAGCCAGACTGTTTCAAAAAAAAAAAAAAGAACAAGAAACATGGATGCAGGCACAGAGGGAAGACGGCCGTGAGACAATGAAAGCAGACTGGGGGATGCGGCCACAAGCCAAGGAATGCCTGGCGCCACCGGAAGCTGGAAGAGGCAGGAAGGAGCCTCCCTGGGAACCTCGGAGAGAGGGGGCCCTGCCAGCACCTGGATCTCAGGCTTCAGCCTCCAGAGCGGCAAGAGAATCCATATTTGCTGTTTAAGGTGCCAACTTTGTGGAATTCTGTTATGGCCACCTGAAGACTACACGCCCTGCATCCCTGGCCAGCTCCCAGAGGACCTGCACCCTTCTCCTTGTCTCAAAATCTTTAGTGGGGCCTCAAATTAAGACAAAACTTCAACGGCATCCCTCCTGCACCACCTGCAAGACAACCCTGGGAGACTCAGTGGCCTGGGCCAGGCCCCCTCACAGGCTTTGGAGGAAAGCTGGCGAGATTTAAGCCTCAGCCCCACCAACACTAACTGCAGGACCCTGGCCAGCACCAAGCTCATGGAGCCTGGGGTCCTGGGCCATCCCACTGTGGGTAGGAGGCCCACCTGGAAGGAAACTCGAGGCAATCCCATAGAATGACCCAGGAAAAGCAGCAACTGGCAGTTCCCTGTCCCCCCAAGGGTCTGACATTCTACCTACTTTATGCTCCATCAGCCTCCATTCTCCGTCCCTCCCAAGCTTCTCCGTCCCCCCCAAGCTTCTCCGTCCCTCCCAAGCTTCTCCGTCCCCCCCAAGCTTCTCCGTCCCCCTCAAGCTTCTCCGTCCCCCCCAAGCTTCTCCGTCCCCCCAAGCTTCTCCGTCCCCCCCAAGCTTCTCCGTCCCCCCCAAGCTTCTCCGTCCCCCCCAAGCTTCTCCGTCCCCCCCAAGCTTCTCCGTCCCCCCCAAGCTTCTCCGTCCCCCCCAAGCTTCTCCGTCCCTCCCAAGCTTCTCCGTCCCTCCCAAGCTTCTCCGTCCCTCCCAAGCTTCTCTGTCCCTCCCAAGCTTCTCTGTCCCTCCCAAGCTTCTCTGTCCCTCCTGGCCTCAGCCCAACTCTCACCCTACACTGGGAGGGTAATTGTATTAGTCCATTTTCAAACTGCTATGAAGAAATACCCAAGATTGGGTAATTTATAAAGAAAAAGAGGTTTAATGGACTCACAGTTCCACATAGCTGGGGAGGCCTCACAATTGTGACAGAAGGTGAAGGAGGAGAAAAGGCACATCTTACATGGTGGCAGGCAAGAGAGCATGTGCAGGGAACTTCCCTTTATAAAACTGTCAAATCTTATGAGACTTATTCACTATAGGGAGAACAGTCCAGGAAAAACCTGACCCCATGATTCAATTACCTCCCATGACATGTGGGGATTATGGAGCTACAGTTCAAGATGAGATTTGGGTGGGGACACAGCAAAACCATACCAGTGATTTTTCTCTAAATGCCTGTCAAATCAAGCCACATGCCTTCCCAGGGCCCCCCAAGGCTCCACTGCTCCAGTGCCCAAGTCCCCACATCAAAGACCTTCAGCAAGAGTCCAACCCTCCTTTCTAGTCTTTCCTTTAACAAGCCTTTAACACATGGACATGCCTCCAATGCCATGCACACTCTTTCAGTACTGTGCATAGGCCTCCAACAAGATGGACACACTTTCAATGGCATGGACACACCTCCAATGCCATGGACATGTCCTCAACTGGATGAATACACCTCCAGTGTGATGGACATGCCTCCAATGGTGTGGATACACCTCCAACACCATGGACACACCTCCAATGCCATGAACATACCTCCAACACCATGGACACACCTTCAACACCATGACACACCTCCAACACCATGGACACAGCTCCAACACCATGACATACCTCCAACACCATGGACACACCTTCAACACCATGACACACCTCCAACACCACGACACACCTCCAACACCATGACACACCTTCAACATCATGACACATCTCCAACACCACGACACACCTTCAACACCATGGACACACCTCCAACACCATGACACACCTTCAACATCATGACACACCTTTAACACTGTGAACATGCCTTCAATGCCATGGGAATGCCTCCAATGCCATGGACTCGCCTCCAACACCATGAACACACCTCCAACACCATGGACACACCTCCAACACCATGGACACGCCTCCAACACCATGGACACACCTCCAACACCGTGGACACACCTCCAACATCATGACACACCTCCAACACCGTGGACACACCTCCAACATCATGACACACCTCCAACACCGTGGACACACCTCCAACACCATGGACACGCCTCCAACACCATGGACACACCTCCAACATCATGACACACCTCCAACACCATGGCACACCTCCGACACCATAGCACACCTCCAACACCATGAACACGCCTCCAACACCATGGACACACCTCCAACACCATGAACACGCCTTCAATGCCATGGGCATGCCTCCAGTGTCATGGACTTGCCTCCACTAACATGGACACGCCTCCAACACCATGGACACACCTCAGCTTCTGCCCAGACAGGAGTTTCTCTCCCCGCCTGCCCACTCTGTGCTTCCATTTTCCTCCTCCATTTCTCTCAACAAAGCTCTACCTTCCCTCTCTGCCTCCCTTCCCTGGAACCTGGAGGTCTGAAGGTGGCCGCTCCTCTGCCTCGTGCCTTCTGAGCAGGCAGGTGCACAGTTCCAAGTCCAGTGAGACCTGACCACACTGGAGACCAGGCAGTGAAAGCCACCACCCCTCCTCCAAGTGCAGTGTTCAGCCTCCAGTACATCCTCTGCCTGTTTCTCTTCTCGCGTGCAGGTGCTGTCTCTCTCTCTCTCTCTCAAGTTTAAAGGCAAAATAAAAGTAATCTTAGCCAGCAGGACTAAGATTGGGGCCTTCTCTGTAGAGATGTCGGTGGCCTGGTTCTCTCTGCAGACCTGCCCGACCCTGCATAATACTTGGTGCTTGGGGCCTGAGGAGTTGTGTGATGTAATCCCTTCCTGGCCAGCAGCCCTCAGGCCGCCTGTCCCTGTGCCTGAGCTCCCTCACCTCTCCCTGCTTCTATTCCAGCCAGATCAGGAGTGTCTAAATTATTCATGCGTGTTTAACCATTACAACAACCAATGAGTTTGGAGTCTAATATTTTTAATCCTTGTTTTTCAGATGAGGAATCAGCCTCAGGGACATTAAGAGATGCAGGGTTTTGAAGCCAGGTTTCTCTGTCTCCAAAGTTTGTTCTCTTAACCACTTCCCCATAGGGAGTTTGATCCCTATCATAAGGATTAGCCAAGCAGTGGTGGTGATGAATCAAGTGTGTCAGTTCCTGTCGTGGTGTAACCATCACACCAAAAACTAAGCAGCCTCAAGCAGTGACATTCTGTGTTCACAATCCTGAGTCGGTCGTTTGAACAGGACTCAGCTGGGATGAGTCCTCTGCTCCACAGGATGCTGTCTGGGCTCACACGAGCCTTTGCAGTTTGCTGGCCTCACCTGAACATCTGACAGAAGCAGTGGGAATGGCTGGGCCGTGTGTGTGCCTCATATGGTGCCACAGTCCCACTGCCACTGCTAGCATCCAGTCGCTCACTGGCCCTCTCCCGTCTCACATACCAAAGACCTCAGTGCTGATACATCAGGGAAGAGCCTGGACCTGGAGCCAAAGTCACAAAGCCTCAGAGCAAAAAGGACCTTGGCAAAGCCCGAGGCAGCCTGCTCCATGCTACACAGGACAAGCCCAGGCTGAGAACTCAGGGGTTTGCTCAATGCACAGAGAAGCCTTGGCTCTAAGCTGGCTAGCTCTAAGCCACTTCCTCAGGACACTTCCTCTAGGAAGCCCTTCCTGATCTGTCTGTCAGTTCTCAGTGCCCATCTGTGAAGAGGTAACTGTACCTGAAGGGCCAACCAGTGCCTGTCCCCTGCGTGTTCGGCCTGACAGCCTAACCTACCCAGGTCCACCCTCGGCCTGTGGGCAGGGCCGTCTCCGCTGTCCAGTGCCAGTGTCCACATCTGTAAAATGCATGTGCTACCCTCCGCTGCTGGACCCCTGGCTGCTATGAGGACCCTATAAAATGAGATGAGAGATACAAAAGCTTTTTGTACAGTGATGGTGAAGACAGTGAGGAAGAGTATGATGAAGAGAGCTCTGCAAGGTTAAGCTGAGTCCCCCTGATGCCTGGGGGATGCTCCCAGCTGGGCGGGTCTTGCTGTGTCGACGTCTACCCTGCTTTGCAGCGCCTGTGTTGGCGGCTTAGCCCTAGAGTGAACATCTGGAGCGTATGGGAAGATATGTGCACTGCGTGTGTGTGAGCATTCACTGAGCATTCACAATTGCTCACAGGTGGGTGCACACTCACACACTCACACACTCAAACTCATGCACACACACCATTCACTATTAGACTAAAATCAGCCTACACAGACCAAGACGGCACTGGGCAGCAGGAAGTTCCACTGTTCGCGCTTACCACCACCGGCATCAGGCCGGAGTTATGAGCAAGCGTTTGGGACAGGAAGCTGAGGCCAGCTGCCCTTCCAAGCTGTCCAGAGCAAGAGATGGGAGGGCTGAGGGACCCTTGGTAAGTGCTCAGGCAGTGTTTGTTGAGTGACTGAATGACTGAGTCTCCTTGAGTCCCAGTGAGCTTCAGACAGCCCAGCCACGGCCACACGCCCTCCCTATGGACGGTAGAGCCACCATGCCACACCGGTCAAGGCACCAGTGTCCCTTCTGCCCCTAAGGAACTGGCAGGTTCGGTGGTACAGTAGGGGAATTGAGGGATGCCTGGAGAAGCAGGGCACAGCAGGAGGGGAGGGGGCTCCTGGGGGTTGTGAAAGGGGCTTTCTGCTAATGGCCCTCCATCTGTTCTGAGTAATTGTGTGCAGGGTCGCCCTCGAGCAAGGAAAATGCAAGAAGCAATTCTGTGTCTCCTGTCAAAGTGTGAAGAGGTTAAGTGAATGAGTAATGGAAGATCCAACCTGGCAACCACTTAGGTTTGGTGCCTTTTCGGAAATCGGGAAGGGCGTCTCAGCTGCTGTTCCCACAGGAGAGTAGCAGGCGTCTCGCACAGCCAAGAGCTGGGCTGAGACTCTCAAGGACCCCGGGGGGAGGCCCAGGGGCCAGAAGGAGGCAAACAGAGGCAGAGAAACTGCTCAGAGAGGGAGGGGGAAGGAGCCAGACTTGGGGGCCTCATGAGCAGGAGGTGGAGCTGGCCAGGTCTGGAAGGGATGGGGCTGGAGCTGCGTCTCCTGGCATCCCAGCTCAGGACAGCTGAGGTGGGCATGGCAGGGCCAGACTGCAGGGAAACTGGTGCCTGCAGGAGGGACATTGGCCAGGTCAGAGTGGAAGGGGATGGGGCCAAGCATGGAGGTCAGGGGGTGGGGGGCAGGCATGGCTCCACCTGTGGTTGGGGGCATGAGGGGGTCGGGGGCTCTGCCACTTCTGCTGCACTCTGTGGCATGTGGCCCCTGAGGGAGCAGGACTGACTGTGCCTCTGTGCTAGGCCTGGGTGTGCCCAGCACATGGAGGAGCAACTCTGCAGACAGCCCCTGCTCAGGATGGTCAGGGAACTAAGGTCCTCTAGAGGGGCGCCGGCCCAGCCCCCAGAGAGACCGCTGCCCACCAGGCAGAAGTGCCCCGGCTCCCAGACAGACCCCTGCCCACCAGGCAGAAGTGCCCTCAGCCCCCAGAGAGACCCCTGCCCACCAGGCGGAAACGCTCCCAGTCCCCAGACAGACCCCTGCCCACCAGGCAGAAGCGCCCCTGGCCCCTGGTCCCTCTGCAGCATGTGCTTTTGCAGCACTAGCCTCGCTGAGGAGTCCTCAGCCTGGAATCTGCCTGATGGTGGCCATCGTCCTCCCTGCTCACCTGGTTTGTCCTCTGATGTCCACCCCGACCCACTGGATCACCGTGCTTGGCAGATACAGGCCCAGCCCTGGGCCCGTGGACAGCTGACGGGCCTGACTGTGAAGGGTGGCTCAGGACATGGGCTCCAGCTGGGAGCGGCCCACCCAGCACTGAGCACATGCAGGAGAGGCCACGTGGAGCCCTGGGGGCAGTGACACCTGCCAGGGACTCACAGGGTGCGCCTGTGTCAGCAGGTGGTGAGGGACAGCATCAGAAGAAGGATGGGTGCCTGGGGCAGGCTGACCCATGTCATGGGGCTGCAGAGGACAGGCCTGGGCTGCCCGTGGGGCCTGAGGACTCCCTGGGGACAGCTGGGCTGGGCCAGCCCACTGAGTGACAGGAGGAACAGTGCCCTCCACTATGAGGCTTCCTGGGCCGAGCAGAGGGGTGGAGCCTCAAGCGGGTGGGCTGGCTCAGGAAGGTACCCACTGCTCCTCAGTGGCAGCCGCGAGGTACACAGGTGCTGGGACCCTGACTGCTGGGCTGGGCTGAGCTTCCCGCGGAGACAAGATGCCTGCCGCCCAGTGACCCCAGGCGGACCTCTGGCTCCACCTTCTGTCCTGGAAACCCTGGTTCTGAGCCACACACGGCAGCCAAGGCCACCGTGGCCAGTGGCGAACAGCCTAGGACATAGAGGTGGGGGCTTTCCAGGTTGAGGCACGCCCAGCCAAGCAGTAGGGCAGAGAACACGCCAGGAAGGCAAGACACGTCCCCAAGTCCCCAGGGGCCCAGTCCAGGGAGGAAACAGAGGCACAGTTGGTCCTGCTCCCTTGAGGGCCACATGCCACATGAAGGAAGCGCAGCAGAGATGGCAGGGCTCCTGCCCCCCTCATGCCCCCAACCGCAGGTGCAGCCAGCCAAGAAGGAAGTGAAGGCAGTGGGCCTGGGTCCCATCACCTCGGCACCCCTTCCCTGAGCAGGGCTGGATGGCCCCACAAGACTCTTCCTGCCAGAGCCCAGGATCCAAACGTACTCCACTCAGAGCCTGGCTCCCAGCCACAGACCTGGGCCCACAGTCCCGTTTCTAGATCTCTGCCCTGCAGCCCCGAGGAAGCCCCACGCTGGAAGGTAAGGGCTGCTGAGAGCATCCCTGAGGGGCCGCCTCTGAGGACCCTCGAGGGCAGTGGCAGAAGGGGTCCTGTGAGACGACAGCCCACCTGTCCCACCAGCATCCATGAGGTGCTTGTGCCTGTGAGGACAGTGCTGGCAGGCACAGAAACGCAGGGGCCCCGGGCACTCTGGAAGACCACCTTGCCAGCCTGGGGCCCTGGGAGTCTGGGAGCGGTCGACCTGCTGCTCAGGAAGCAGAAGCACAGGCAGGTAAACTGAGCCCGAACCGGCTCCTGGGTCTGCATCCCCAACCCGGCCCTCCTTGAAGCCCTGTGGGGACTCTGCTCAGACCGCCCCTGCCACCCCGCGAAGGTCAGACCTGGGTGGGGAGGAGGGGGAGGAGGGTGCTGCTGGCCGGACCTAGGGTGGATGGGGTGACAGCTGACAGAGGGAGAGTGGGCGCTCAATTCTGACCCAGAACACGGCCTGTGGAGAACCAGTTCAGGACCGCAGACAGGGGTGAGGATAATTCTGAGGCTATTTTCCTCATCCTTCCTCCCTCCTTCTCTGGGGCATTGAGGCTGAAGCTTCCACCATTAAGCATGCCCCTGGAGCCCCTAAATCCTGCCTGCGTGTTCTCTGCCAGCTTCCACAGCCGGCTAATGTCACTGCAAAGGCATCTGGCTGGCCCCAGGGAGCACTCACCAATTGCACTCAAATGTTAAGTAAGCCCCAGGCCCCCCTCCTTCCAAATGTCACTTTCTGGAAAGATGCAGTGAGCCACGGGCCCCTCCCAGGACACGGGCAATCAGACCTCCTGACTGCCCTTCCCAGACCCAAACCCCACCCACCATGCAGAGGCAAAGCACGGCTCCAGGACGTGGGGATCCCCCCAGCACCTAAAGCCAACCACAGTGGTGGGCACTACACGTTTATCGAGCACCAACAGATGCAGTGCCTCCACCAGGCTCCTTCACTGACAGTCACATTCAATTCTCACACAACCTCAACAGAAGACAATTTTCCCGATTGCACAGCTAAGGAAACAGGCTTCAAGAAGCACAGTCATTTGCCACAGGCACTGTGACCAGAAGGGTGGCACTCCCACACATTCTGTCTGCTCCTCCACTCTCCCAATGGGCTAGGAGAACAGATACCAAGTCCCTTCTAGGCCAAAGTCCAGAAGAGCCAGTGGCTGGCTGCAGTTTCCCCTTCCTGCAATACCCAGCAATATACCAAAGGTGGGTCTTTCATCACCCTGGAGCCCTGAGTGACTCTGTGGAGCAGACTCCCCCAGCCTCACTCGGTCACCCCCGCCACCCTACAGAAGACTGCATGAGCAAGAAACAGCCACTTCCACTGCCACATTGCCAAAGTTGGGAGGTGTTGGAGAAACTGAACACATGTGGCCACATGCGGCGCTCTGCTCCTGTCTTAGTACCCATCATCCACCAAGCGCTCCCCGGGGCAGAGGGACAATCCTCTGAAAACGCAGATAACCTGGGGCCCAGCTCTTGGCGTGGGGAAAAGTAATCCTAATATAGGTGGAGCATCCCAAATCCAAAGATCCCAAATTCAAAATGTTCCTAAGTCCAAAACTTTTTGAGCACCAACGTGATATTCAAAGGAATGCTCAGTGGAGCATTTTGGACTTCAGATTTCCAGATTTGGGATGTTCAGCCACTAAGTATGATACAAATATTTCAAAATCCAAAGAAATTCAAGACACTTCTGGTCCCAAGCATTTCAGATCAGAGATGCTCAACCATGATACGAATGGCAGATGACAAAGGTGCGTTGGCATAGCTTGTACGTCCAGGCAGTGTGGCCGGGATTTGTTGCATTTTTACCCATTCAATTCTGGAGACAATGCTGGCAGTGACCTTCTGCAAGGACCCAAGACCCTCAGCCTTAGGAACAGGCCACAAGTGTGGCCTAGGCAGCGGCCCTCAGCCAGGGATGGCCAGGAAGTGGTGACTGAACCATCCACATCCCCACCCTTGGGGTAGGGCACTTCTGAGCTGTGGGACCCACATCCCAGGTCCCAGCCCAGCTGAGCTTCAGGTGCCACCATGGTAACTGCCTTGATAACAGACCCCTCCTCCCGAACAGCTGCTTCCTGAGACATCTCACACCCCAAAATAAGCCACGCACACTAGATTCCTGGCTTCAGAATCTGCTTCTAAGGGAATCCAACCAAACAGAACAACCCTCTGAAGCCTCCATTTTACAGATGGGGAAAACAAGGCATGGAGTGCAGAGTGACTAGGGCCCCACAGCCAGGGGGTGGGGATGCCAGGTCCGAGCCACCACCATTTGACTCTGGCTCCAGGCTCTGCACCTCCACAAGGCGCAAGGCCCAGCCAATGGTCAGTATGCTTACCCATCCTCTATTTCCAACCTCACGAGGCCCCACATCCTCTCTTTCCAAGCCATCCATTGAGCCCCTCAGCCATTCATACCTCTGTGCATTTATTAGACACACACTAAGCACCACCCCATGGAGACCCTGGGCTGTCATGATGCCACCATTCACCCTCAGCAACTCTGTGCAAGGCCAGCATGTCCTGAGGGGTGCCCTGCATCCTGGTTTTGTGGAGACTGCACGGGTGTTTAGGGAGAGAGGGATGTGGGGTCCAAAACATTTGTAAAAGTTTGGTATAGAAAATGTTGAACACCCACAGTGAGATACCATTTCACACCCACTAACATAGCTGGAACCAAAAAGATAGACAATGACAAGTGTTGATGAGGAGCTGGAGAAATCGGACCCCTCTGACACCACCGGTGGGAATGTGACATGGTGCCGTCGCCTTGGAAGGCTGCTGGGCACATCCTCAAACAGTTAAGGATGGCGCTGCCATGTGACCCAGCAATTCCGCTCCCAGGCATATCCCCAAGAGAAAGCAAAGCCTATGTCACACAAAACCTTGTACACAAATGTTCACAGCAGCTGTATTCCTAAAAGCCAAAAAGTTCAAACAGCCCACACGCTCATCAGCTGATGAAAGGATGGACAAAATGCAGTCCATCCACACAACAGAACAATGTGCCATGGTGAGGCGGAGCGCTGCACGGTCACAGGCCACAGTGTGGATGAGCCTTCAGGGTCCTAGGAAATGGAAAGGGACCAGACAAGAAAGCCACACATTGCCTGATTCCACTCATATGAAAATGCCCAGAACAGGCAAATCCAAGGACAGAAAGTAAAGCAGGGGTTGCCAGGGGCTGCCAGGGGGTATGGAAGGGGCAGGGGCTGAGAACACAGCGCTTCTCTTTGAAAGTACGAAAATGTGCCAAAATGGATTATGGTGCTGGTGGCACAGCCCTGTGAATATGCTGCCAACCCATTGGTTGTACACTTTAAAGCTGTGAATTGTATGGTATGTGAACTGTATCTCAATAAAACTGGTTGTTAGAAATGTTAAACAGCCTTTTTCTTCAAAGTTCCCTGGTTTTCCTCTCGGGAGGCTTTCTGGGAGCCTTTCCTGGGCAGACTCTGGGGTCTGCAGATGTCCCTGGGCCCCGCTCATGATTTGACCTTGACAATTTTCTTGAGCAGTTTTCTACAAAACTGCTTCCGGAAGCTCTCAAACTGGCCTGGCTTGGAGCGGGACAGGCGACTGGGCTTCAACACCGACAACCCCTGGCTTGGAGCCGCTGTGTCTCCACAAATGGAAAGAGAGCAGCAGCCTGGCTGTGGGAGGCAGGGGACACAGCGGGCGCTTGCCACTGTATAAACAGGAAGCACAGCATTGATGCTGGCAGCCCTTATGTAGAAGGCAAAGGACCAGAGGGAAGAGGCCACATCACGGGTGAGTGGCCGTCTCTGCTCTGCGCGGTGCCGCATGGGGAATTTCCACCTGCATTTCCTTTGCTGGCGAGTATCAGCTCATCTTTCCCCACCGGACAGGTAAAATGAGCATGATTTCAAAAAGAGGAAAGAAAAAGAATGAGCTGGCTCCATCATGTTCAGGTTTCTTTTCCACAACTTTGTGAAGCCAGGGCACTGCTGTTTCCACCCGGCCCTGGAAGCAGCGGGAGCTACCAGTGAGGGGGGCTGGGAGTGCCAAGAGCTCTCGGGGTTGGGGGACCCTGCTGGCTGCGGGATGGGGGTCCAGCGCCCTGGAGCAAGGCCTGCTGCTGGGAAGGACCACATCCCTCAGGGCCTGGGTAGGGAGGCAGGCGGACGAGCAGGTGGAAGAAGGGCCGAGGCGGGGAGGGGGCATTTCCTGGCTGATCCTCTTCATTTCTCTCCCTTTCATGACTGATTTCCGCCTCAATTGGAGTAATTACTCTCTACTTAGCGTCATTTCTTTCCTCCATTCAAGGAGGGGAAGAAACACACCAGCATCTCTTTAGAGGGGAGGAAATTCTTTCAGACCCTACACAGCTGCTCTCTGCAGGGCGGGGAAGAAGACTTCTTCAAAGTGTCACTGTATTTTGTCCCCTGAAAGAAACCCCATCCTTTCTTGAGGGAGTGTGGCGGTTGGTGATCTTTACATTCCTGGGAGTCTTCAAAACCGCAGGCCTCTCTGATCTCCAAGTGGCATTTGATCCAAGACCCCCAGACTGGCAGATCGGGGAGCCGACAGCCAACTTCTCCCCCTGTAGGAGATGAAGAGATGAGGAGAGAGAGGGGCCACACTGAGACCCTCCCACCTGACCACCTTGTCCCACCCTGAGGCCCTAGGTCGGAGGGCACAGCCTGCATTTCACAGGTGTGGAGACAGAGGTGGAGAGTTGTGCTAGGGGCTGGCAGTGCCACACCGGGACTCCGGGGTGCCCTCTGATCCCGCAATCACAGAAAGGGGTCCCACTCCTTGGAGTCTGGCCAACAGTTCCCAGAAGCTTAAGTGTGCCGTGCACGGGGACAGACTGGGGACCATGGGTGGAATGAGATGCCCAAGGAGCTTCCAGCCCCAGAGGGAGGAAAGCAGAAATCACAGTCACACAGCTGGGCATAAGAGAGCAGCGTGCAGGAGACAGAGGGAGAGGCCTCTCCCAGGTCGCAGCCTCGGGAAGCTTCCTGGGGGTGGTGCCAGGAGGTGGGCTAGGGTCTCAAAGTGGGGACAGAGTGGAAGGACCCTGCAGCAGAAGGAACGGCAAAGGCCCAGGCATGGCAGTGGAAGGTTCAGAATGGGATGGGGGAAGAGGCTGGTGGAAGCGGACACACAAGGTGGAACGAGGATCAGTGGCAGCCTGGGCCGGGGCTCAGCCCCATCCCTCCCCTCTTCCAGGAAGCCCTCCGTGAGTTTGGGGCTGAGCCTGGTGCCCTGCGCCCACCCACCCAGGCCATCCTGAGCTTTGTGTCTATAGGGATTGAGGTTCTGTCTTCCCCACTGGACGGAGGCCCCAGGGGGCAGTGAATTGGCCTCCCAGGCTGTCGTAGCAAATTCCCACGCACTGCGTGGCTTGAAACAATCAGAGGTTGTTTCGCCCCCTGTTGTGGAGGCCTGAAGTCCAAGATGAAAGTGTTGGCAGGGCTGGCACCTGCTGGAGGCTGTGAAGGGGGAGCTGCACCGGGCCTCCCTCCCAGCTTTGGGGGTGGTCAGTTCCAGGCCTCCCTCCCAGCTGTCGGGATGGCCAGTGCCTGGTGTTCCTTGGCTGGGGGATGCATCGCTCTGACCTCTGCCCCCGTCATCATGCCGCCTTCTCCTGGTGCCTCCGTGTCACTGTCTTCAAGTGGCATCCTCCCCTTTCTCTGTGTCTAAAGTCCCCTCTTCTCATAAGGGCACCAGTCACATTGGATTTGGACCCACCCTCCTCCAGTATGGCCTCATCTGAACTTGATGACATCTGCAAAGACCCTCTTTCCGGATAAGTTCACATTCACAGGTATTGGGGTTAGGACTTCAACATGTATTTTGGGGAGGCCACAATTCAACCCGAAATAGAGAGCTTGTCTACATCGCTCGGGGGCAAGCATAAGACAACCACATGGGGGGCCCCCCACAGTACGTCTGCTGATTGAATAATGGCCCCACTCCACCATTCCCTCCTCAGGAGCATAGCTCTCAGCACCTTGGGCCAGCATCACCCAGGCACCCAGCAGCCGACTTGAACGTCTGAGTTTTCATTTCATGAGAGCAGAGAGACAGTCAGGCTGACTGGGTCCCCACCCACAGCCTGAAGGAAAGAGACCTCCAGCAAGGGGCCAGGGCCTCCAGCCTCCACATGTCTCGGGGGCTCCTCCCCTTGGAGGACAGGGAGGTGTGGACCCTCCAGGGAAGTGACAGAAGCATCCCCAGACTCAAACCTCCCTGTAAGACCTGCAGAACACAGAGCAGTTAGTGTGATTTATTAATCTGCCAGGAACTTCTCAAGATCTTAATTTGAAATTTAGGATCTACTTAGCTGGGTAACAAAAACATCCGACGCCAGGAACAGTAAATAATTTTCCCATCCATTGGGCCTTCCATGTACCAGCGACTGCTCTTCCTTTCTCTGAACCGCTCATGGCAATTTTCAACTTTTTCTCTCTGCATTTGGAACAAGTGCCCAGTTCATCAAAGAAAGCACCAATGGTGGGTTTTAGGGAAGCCAAAGAGGGACCCCTGCCAGTGTGTGATTAGAATACAAGACGGAGGATCAAGGTAATTAATTTTTTTAACTTAATTTTTTTTTTTTTTACTTTCTCCATCAGCTCCTGCAAAGCCGTGTGAATTCTATCTGCTTATGTAAATAAAGCTTCCGGGTGATAACATTAATTAGCAGCATAAAACTTTTGCTCATCCAGCTGGAGATAGCAGGTAGTTGGGAGAGAGGATTAATTTCTATTTTAATTAGAAATTTACATTTTCGGCAGCTTGGCCTCCAGCAGTGAATAATGTCTGTGCCCAGTGACAGATTCCAGTTCCTCCCAAATGTGCTGGCTTCTGAAAGGGCACCGCAGACGTCTGTCCCCAGAGGGGCATCCCAGCCAGCACGGGGCTGGTTGATTAAAAATGAAGTGATGGGATGAGAAGCGTCCTTCATGCAGTCGGCTGGTCCTGTGTGGGGCTGGTTCCTCCTGGGGCTGCCTGCCCACTTCCAGCCTCCAGCAGGTGGGAGTCCTCCTGGGTCCAAGCTGTCCTGGGTGGAACAGGAAGGCAGAGGGGAAGCCTGGGAGGAAGAGGCTGCAGGAGTGGGATCCCTGATACTGCCCCATCGCCAGGAAGGCCTTTGTCTTTCGTGAGCTCCATGCAGGAAGAAGGCACGCAGCTGAGAAGCCAGGCCTAGCATGTCCTCAGGGACTGTGCATGGCAGCCACGGGTCCCTGCTCACGGAGACGCACCTGGCTGGCCCCACCCAGGCATAGCGAATCAGACTCCAGGCAATCCCAGTGACCTCTGGAGCCTGAGAGCCCTGGTGTAGAGAATGCAGGACCTGGCCTTGCTCCGCCTGCACACATGTGTGCTGTGCACATGTGAAGGAGAGCCACGGCTTCTGTACAATGTATGTGTCTGTGTAACACGTGTGCCAAGCGTGTGAAAGGTCTGCGGGCTTCCTGGGCTGTGCATGTGGAGCACTGGGTATGACAGGAACGCACAACGGACATGGAGTTTGCAAGTGTGTGTGTGCTGTGTGTGTGCATGTGGTGTGTGTGTGGTGTGAGTGTGGTGTGTGTTTGATGTGTGTAGGGTATGTCTGGTTTGTGTCTATGTGGTGTGTGTGCGTGGTGCGTGTAGTGTATGTCTGTGTGGTGTGTGTGTAGTGTGTGTCTGTGTGGTGTGTGGCGTGTGTGTGTCGTCTGGTGTCTGTGTGGTGTACGTGCATGTGTGGTGTGTGTGTGAAGGGTGTATATGTGGACAGGGTTGTGTAGATTCCATCCTGCAGCAATGGAGAGAACTAAAGGAAATGACACTAAATAACAAGAGTCTCTGCCCTGCTGCAGGGAAGTGGAGCAGGCAGTTCCCCAAACCCGGAGGAGGAGGGGTTTATGAACTGAATCAGTGCCCCAAAAATTTCTCTGTGCAAGTCCTGCCCCCCAGGACCTCAGAATGGGATGGTATTGGGAGATAGGGTCTTTAAATAGGCAGTGAAGGTAAGCTGAAGTCACTGGGGTGGGCCCTGATCCAGGATGCCTGGTGTCCTTATAAGAAGAGGCGATGGGGACACAGGCACACTCAGAAGGACGACCACATGAGGAAGCAGGGAGAAGGTGGCATCTGCAGGCACCCCCAGGAGGGACACCTTGATCTGGGGTCCCACCTCCAGGACTGTGGGGACCTATCTGTGTTGCCTCAGCCACCCAGCCTTTGGTGCTTTGTACCATAGCCCCAGGAACTAACTTAGGAGCTCTCCCCAGCTTGCAAAGAAAAAGGAGATCCAGAGGAGCCTCAGGGGCTGGGAGTGGAGGCCCCAGCCTCGTTCTCAGCCGACAAGGACCTGGGCATCTCTGCTCCAGGCCACGGGGTGTTAGTGGGTGATAAGGCAGGGCCTGCTGGCCCAGATGAGGGCTGAGACCAGCAGGAAGCAGGGTCAGCCCCCGAGGCAGGACTGGACACGGAGACACGGGGCCAACAAGGGTGCTTCCTGCTCTGTCCTGATCTGGAGGGGGCCTGTCCTTGCTCCCTGTGGACACCAACAAAGACCCAGCCACCCTGCCAGCCAGGGCCTCGGAGACAGCGAGAAGGAGAAGGTCCCCCAGGGAGCTCCTGACCCAGACGTCACCCTCAGTGAGGCCAGTGAGCAAGAGAGCATACTGGGGATGGGTCCTGGGCGGGCCGTGGATCTCGTGTGCGTATGGAAGTGTGCACATGGACACGTTTGTATGTGCTGTGTGTGTGTACATGTGTCTGAGTGGGTGTGGCTGTGTGCAGACACGTGCCTGTGTGTGTGTGCATGTATTGCACTGTGTGCACATGTGTCTGAGAGTGTGTGTGTGTCTGCGCATTTGCATGCTCAAGTGTCCGTGTGTGCTGGTGTACATAGTGTACGTGCAGGTGAGGGGGACCCAGGGTTCACAATCCTCTCTGCACTTCACCCCAAGCTGGGTGACCTCGGGCAGTCATCACAGCCCCCACCCTCTCTCTCCTTATCCAGAGCAGGGGGTGGAGGGTGCCTGCCTAGAAAGGCTGTCAGTGACCAAGATAATGAGCGGGGACCCCTTTTCTGTGCCTGGATCATGGGATGAGGCCAGCGCATGTGTGGTTCCCCAGCTTCCCCACTCAGGGCTCTCACACACAGTTTTCTCAGCCATAGGAGGGACCTGACCTCTTCTGCTGGGCACAGCCCGAGCCCAACCTCCTCAGGGAAGCTGTCCCACCCACAACCATGCCAGCTTTCCTTGCTGACGCACACCTCCCCACCGCCGAGCCCCTTACACAGGAAGCCCTTAATCCAGCCAGGATCAGCCATTCCTACAGCTCCTAAACAACCATGTCACTCCCTGTCCCACCACCTTCAGAGGCTCCCGCTGCCCCAGCCAAGGACTGTGTGAGGAAGCTTCCAGGCGAGAGGCCCCCTGGAGCACCACGTGGAGGGTGACTGAGAAGCTCCCTGCACCCGGACCGGAGAAGCGGTGCTGTGGTTGATGAGCAATGCTTTCAGGGGCCTTGGGGTGGGGCATGGTGCATTCACCAACCTGCAGCTCCCAAGTCCTCAGCTGGCCCTGCACCCTTCATGACATAGCCACGCCAGCGGCCATTCAGTCACTGTTTGACTGTCACCTGCTCTGGGCCAGGGGCCTCGGACGGGGGCATGGTTTGAAAACATCACACAGAACCCTTTCCTGGGAAACCCAGTCGGCGGGGAGACGGCCCAGGAACTGTCCCAGTGGGTAGCTAATCGGGTAGGGCAGGGCAGGAGACGGCCCCCACACACAGAAGTGTCAGCCAACCCTCGGGTGATGGTCAGGCGGTCATTAACTGTCTCTCTAAAGTAATAATTGGCCGCAGCCAGCGCCAGGGAAAGGCCATCTCCCAACAGATAGGAAACACCCGAAACGTGATCAGCCGCTTCCCGATAAGATCTCAGGAGCTGGGCGAGTGGATTCAAGCATGTGCGTTCAGACAGCGCACCCCAAGGAAAGTGTCAGGGCAGAAGGGCTGCAAGACACCGGAAGTGTGAGGCTCTGCAGCCCCATCCAGATCCGCCGCCCGTGACATACTCTGGTGCCATGTGACTCGGATTGGTGCCACCACCACCAACAGAACCAGTGAGGGAAAAGCTCCTGTGGGGTGCGATGGAGGAGGCAGAGAGTGAGGGAAACTTCGCTCCTGTGGGGTGTGATGGAGGAGGCAGAGAGTGAGGGAAACGCTCCCGTGGGGTGCGATGGAGGAGGCAGAGAGTGAGGGAAATGCCCCTGTGGGGTGCGATGGAGGAGGCAGAGAGTGAGGGAAACGCCCCTGTGAGGTGCGATGGAGGAGGTAGAGAGGGCGGGAAAGGCTCCCTTGGGGTGCGATGGAGGAAGCAGAGAGTGAGGGAAACGCCCCCGTGGGGTGTGATGGAGGAGGTAGAGAGTGAGGGAAACACTCCCGTGGGGTGCGATGGAGGAGGCAGAGAGTGAGGCAAACACCCCGGTGGGGTACAATGGGGGAGGCAGAGAGTGAGGGAAACGCTCCTGTGGGGTGCAATGGAGGAGGCAGTTTCCCCATCTGTGAGATGCCCCCGCCAGGCTCTGACCTGCTGGGCCTTCCTGGATCCGCCATGGTGAGGGCCGTGCTGGGCCGGTCCACAACCCTACGATTGGGCAGCCTGCTGATCACAGCGTCTCCCACCCCCTCCATCCGAGGACACTCTGAGCCTAAACTCAGTGACTCCTGTACCCCCTCTGCCTGACAGGCTTCCAAGACTTGACCTCCTATGTGGAAATCCTGTTTCCAAATGGCTTCTGGGGACACCAAAAGCCAGGCTGGGAGATGCTCAGGAAGGGAGACACTCTGAAGCCACCTGAGCCCACAGGTCAGGACCATGACCTAGCCTTGGGGGAGGGCAGGGCTGCTGGGGAGAGGACGCCAGAGGTTGGGTGGCCTTCGTCATGATGACAAAGACAGCAGAGGCCAGTTCCCTGTCTGCCTGACAGCCTCCTCTGCAGGAAAAAAGTGACCCTCTCATTCTCCCCTCAGCCTCACTCTGGATGAGGAGGCGGCAGAGGCGTGTCTCTCTATTGCCCAGAGAAGAGCCCCTTCTCCCGCGGAAGCTGCTCTGCTCTCCACCCTGCACACCAGCTCCAAATTGCTCTTCAACAGCCCCACCACAGGCAGAAGGAGGACGCGTTTGACGGGAGCCCGCATGTCACCCTCCCTCCCAGCCAGGCGATGCCTCTGCTACAGCTTCCCTCCAACTGACTGTCCTAATCAGGCTCCAGAGGGGAGGCTGATTGGAGCTGCAGTGGGTAGAAGCCGGGATAGACTGGAAGGACTTCTCCCAGGGAGACCCAGGAAGCAGGGGAGGGTGTGGTACCCACTACAGCACCCCCACCAACCCAGGAAGGTCTCCAGCCCTGCTCAGACCATCACCGACTCATCACTGAACACCCCAGCCCTGCGCACCCTAGCCCTGCATCACCCAGGCCAGCCCAGGTGGAGGCTGGATCCCGGCCCGTGGTGCTCACAAGCCCCCGCCCGGGGGAGCTGGGAAGGGCGTGCAGGCTGCGAGGCCGGGCTGTGTGCTCTTCCCTCCAAGCTGCCCAGGGACAGGGACAGCCAGAGGAGAGCAGCCCAGGGCTGGGGTCCCACCCAGGCAGGAGGCAGGTGGCTGCAGAGCACACCCCCATGGAGCTGTCCACCTCGCCTGCCCCGTGGCTGGTCACACTGCACGGCCAATGTCCCTTCACTTGTAGGCCCCCAGCTAGACCTGAGATCCTGGGGACAAAGCCTGACAAGGGCCACTCAACTCCTGACAAGGGCCACTCCACTCTGAGTCTCTGGACCCCAGAACTGGGCCCAGCCCTGAGTGGGTGCCCAGGAGCTGATGGATCCTGACAGTCATAACAGCCCACCTGTTTTCAGGCTCCAGATCCATGTCCCAGTTGGATTATCCCAACTACTCACTAAGGTGGGGTGACTAGTCCCCCATCTCACAGCTGAGGATATGGATGGCACATAGAGAGATCCATTACAGGGGCCAGAAGCAGACCCAGCAGCCCGGCTCCAAGTCCATGCCACCATGCCAGTGAGGCAGAAGTGGGGGTGGAAGGGGAGAGGCCTCGCCAGTCCCTCTCCAGGCGGCCTGCGGGGATGGGGGACTAGGCTAAGGGTGCCATTCCTGCTCGGCCAGCAGGGCTCCTGGGGAGGTGTCCACTCTCCGCTTGAGGATGCAGGGCTCCACAGGGCCCCAGGTAAGATGGCAGGGGTCCTCAGTGAGTGAAGTAAGGTGAGAACTCACACCCAGCACAGTAACTGATGAATGAGTGAATGCATGAGGGGGTGAATCTGTCCCACCCGTGCCAACAGCAGGGCCCCTCCCTTGGTGCCAGGCAGGCCAGCCCCGGCTCTGCCCCTCCTCTATGTGACCGGGCAGTCCTGAGGCCTCTCTCCCTGGGCATCCTTATCTGGGGAGGGACAAGAGCACCTGCCTGGCAGGTCCTCTCAGAGCGACCCTGAGGACAGATGGGCAGCACCAGGCACCCAGGAGAGCCTCGGGCAGCAGCTTGGCCTGGCCCTCTCCACCCAGAGCCAATGACAGGGACCCCAACGCACCCATGCCTCCAGCAGAGAGGCCCCCGCCCCTCCCCGCTGCCCACCGCCCCCTCCTGAGGCAGCATATGTTCCCGGCAGGCGGATCCGTCGCCAGGCTGCTATTTTTGTGCAGCATGTTCTGCTTCTGAGAGCAAATGTTTCTGCAGCTCTGGCATCCAGGGACCAGCCAGCCCCATCCCATCCCAGCGGGGCAGGAGAGGGCACCGGCCCCGAAGCTGGATTTCAGGCCCAAACACAGCCCGAAGGCCCAGGAGATGGAGGCCATGCTGAGACAGCAGCGAAGCTCCAAGGTCACCCTCTGAGTCAAGGGATGGGCTGGGCCGGGAACCCTGGACCCACACAGGCTGCCTTGGGCCCATGTCCTGGGCTGGCTGGCCTCCACTCCACAGCCTCACAGACCCCCCCAGGTGTCCAGGCCCGGGTCGGGGAGAGGGAAGAGGAGCAGCCCTATCCCCCAGGAGTGTGGGGTCAGGCCAGCCACGGGGCTATGGAGAGCAGCCCCAGACTCCCCGGTTCGGCCAAAGTTGCAGGAAGTCGGGTCCATGGAGTTCTCCAGGCACAGGCTTGGGGGCAGCCACTGTCAAGCCCCTCACTCAGGAGTCACTGTCAAGCCCCTTACTCAGGAAAAGAGGGAGCGTTTCCCACCTATAGGCCGCCGTGGGGCCTGCCTCAAGCCCTGCCTGCCCCCTCCTCCCCAGTCCCTCTGGTCACCCACTCCTGCCTGGCACCCTGAAGAGACTCACTCCAAGTGCCCACTGCATGTCCATTGATGGGACAGAGACGACCATCTCCCTCCCCCTCGTGCTGCCCATCCAGGCCCACCCAGAAGCTGTCTCCCCTCCTGGCTCCTCATTCCTGCCCCCCCAGCTCCGGTCCTCCCTCCATCCATCCCATCCATCCCATCCGTCCAACTCAGTTTCCCCGGTCAGCAGCATTTGGCAATGAGGAAACAGTTTCCATGACAACAGCCAGGAAGCCAGCTCCAGATAGGGGGTTGCCCTGAGAAACTGGTTCTGCCGAGGCCTGAGCTGCAGGCCAGGGTGGGGGTACAGCCACCTGGGTGGCAGGACCCCGTGGTGGGGTCTGAGGAAGACCAGTGGGAGGAGGGGTGCCAGGCAGCCGTAGAGGGTGAAACAGCCCAGCTGGAATCCTTCCTCGCTGTGTAACCCTGGACAGATCAGTTCCCCCCAAACCTCAGTTTCCCCCTCTCCAAAACAGACACATTGGGACATATTTCATAAGGTTTTCAGGAAAATGATCGTTCCCAGCAACAACTGGTGACGGGTTTAGAACCTCTACAAATGCCGGGCACTTTACAAACACTCTTCGTTCTTCAGAGGACACCTGTGAAGAAGTTACAACCATCCCATGTTCCAGAGGAGAAGACAGCGTCCCAGCGAGAAGAACTCGTTTCACTCTGTTGCCCATGCTGGAGTGCAGTAGTGTGATCTCGACTCACCACAACCTCTGCCTCCTGGTTTGAAGAGATTCTAATGCCTCAGTCTCCTGAGTAGCTGGGACTACAGGCGCCCAACCACACCCGGCTAATTTTTGGATTTTTAGCACAGACAGGGTTTCACCATGTTGGCCAAGCTGGTCTCAAACTCCTGGCCTCAAGTGATCCTCCTGCCTTGGCCGCCCAAAGTGCTGGGATTACAGGCATGAGCCACCACGCCCAGCCTCAAGGTCATGATTTAATAAAAAGTATTTTCTGTGCTTCATCAAAGACAGTCCTAGGTGAAACTGACTGTTTTGGGGCTTGGGAGTTCTGCAAGCGTGTGGCACGGCAGAATCGATGCCCGCCTTCAAGCGGCATTGGCACCACCACGGAGATCGGTGCTCACACATCCGCAGCATTACCGGTCATTGCTTTTGCACCATCGGGGAAAACATCAAACATCAAGAGACAATAGCATCTGAGTATTCCTGCTGAAACAATTGTGAACTTGCAGATCCCCTGAAAGCATCTTGGGAGCCCAAGCTCAGATGCTTTGCTGGGCCCAGCCCACCCCAATCCAGCCCACCCCAATCCAGTCCATCCAGCCGGCAGCACATCCTAATTTCTTGGCCATGTCAGGCACGTCAAAAACATTTCAACCCTGGCGTGGTGGTGGGGTCTTTCCATGTCCTGCCTAGGGACCACCTCCATTGGCTGGCTCCTGGCACAGCTCCATCCCAAGGCTGACTTGCCCAGCCTCCTGGGGAGCCACTCGTCTTGGGGTCCCCGTCTTGAAAAGGCCCCTGCCCAAAGCTCCAGCCCTGGGATGCTGATAGCAGCCGCACTGAGATTGAGGCTGGGGGTAGAGGGGCCATCTAGAGCAAGCAGTCGCTCCCACTACCTGGCGACTTTTGCATGTTTCTTGTGCCTTTGTCCATTCCTTCACTGAAAATTATGCATTCTGAGGTCATCAAATGCCGGCCCTCAGTAGAAAGGAGGAGCTCCAAAACCCATACAAAGCGCCAGGCATGTGGCTAGCTGCCTTGGGGAGCCGACAATGGTGGTGTCGGTGCTACTATTCCTGTGGATACTGAGCAGAAGGAGAGGCAGCTGTCCCAGGGCACACACCACCTGGCAGGAGACAGACACCAGCAGTCAGAGAGAAGCACACAAGTGCTACGTCAGGGAGTCCCCTCAGGGTCCCGCGGGACACAGAGCCTACGCAGCCACTGGCCAGAGACACCATGGCCCCCAATGGTATCCAAGCTGGGACTTGAGAATCAGTAGGAATTCTCAAAGAAGAGAAAGAAGGCTGTTTCTGGTGGAGGAAACAGCAAGGGTGAATGCCTGGAGGAAGGAGGGGGCATGGTACAGGAGGGTGCATTCCAACAACCCACACCCATTCCAGTGGGAGGGGCGAGTAAGGGTCATAGATGGTGGGGCAGGGCGTCTCCATCAATGTGACCCCCACGCATCTTAGGATCTTCAGATTTCAGAATCTATTCGGTCGGGGTTTTTTTGTTTTGTGCTTTTAGTTTTACAGGTGGAGCCTTGCTCTGTTACCCATGCTAGAGTGCAGTGGCACAATCACAGCTCACTGCAGCCTTGAACTCCTGGGCTCAAGCCATGCTCCCACCTCAGCCTCCCAAGTAGCTGGGACCAGAGGTGCATGCCACCACACCAAGATAATGTTTTAATTCGTTGTGAGACAAAGTCTAGGTATGTTCCCCAGGCTGGTCTGGAACTCCTGGCCTCCAACCATCCTCCTGCCTTGGCCTCCCAAAGCTCTGGGATTACAGGCATGAGCCACTGCAGCCAGCACAGCACGGAATCTAACAGCCAACATGTTAGGCAAATAGCTATGGAGGACACTCATTCACTCACACGTTCATTTCACAAACATGCATTCATCAACAGATGCCAACCACTCCAGTTGGAAGAAAAGACTCCCTGGAGGAAGAAGAGACCCATGAACATTCTGGGGGCCAAGAGAGGACCTAGTTCCAGAGGCCAAGTTTAGCAACATTAGCTTCTTCCTCTGAGCTTTGGGAGCTGCTGAAGGTTCTTGAGCAAAGAAGGGTCCAGCGCGTCCTCTGTTCCTCAGTGTTTTAGTCAGGGTTCTCTAGAGGGACAGAACCAATAGGATAGATGTATATATAAAGGGGGGTTTATTAAGGAGAGTCGACTCACACAATCACAAGGTGAGGTCCCACAATAGGCCGTCTGCAAGCTGAGGAGCAAGGAAGCCAGTCCAAGTTTCAAAATCTCAGAAGTAGGGAAGCCAACAGTCCAGCCTTCAGTCTGTGGCTGAAGGTCCAAGAGTCCCAAGGCTGAAGAGCTTGGAGTGCGATGTTCGAGGGCAGGAAGCATCCAGCACACGAGAAAGATGAAGGCCGGGAGACAGCAAGCCAGGTCCTTCCATGTTCTTCTGCCTGCCTTATTCTAGCCATGCTGGCAGCTGATTAGATGGTGCCCGCCCATGTCGAGGGTGGGTCTGCCTCTCCCAGTCCACTGACTCAAATGTTAACCTCCTTTGGCGACACCCTCACAGACACACCCAGGAACAACACTTTGCATCCTTCGATCCAATCAAGTTGACACTCAGTATTAACCATCACATGCAGTCTGGCATCTCTGGGATGTGACAGGCCAGTGCTTGTGAGGGTGGACAGGCACGGGACAGGCAGCCTGGGACTCAGAGGACCTGCCTTCCTGCCCCTTCTCTGAGGGGCTGCGCTGCCTCAGCAGGTCCCCGGCCTCCTCTGGCCCCCACCTCCTTTCTGGGAAGCAGCAGGTTTCACATGCGGATCGTGAGGTTCCCTCGCAGCTCTGACGCACTCTGATGCAGGAACGGGGGAAGCGCAGGGACGTGACGGGGCTCCAGGCTCTCTGAAGTCCCCAATCGAAAATCAGCATCACTTTTTGAAAAATTTAAGTAGAAGACTTCATAAGGAGTTAATAGCATTTATTGCTGCAGCTTATCTCCGGGCAAAAACTCACAAATATGACATTAAAATCTATCAGCAGCATGATGGTTTTATTAATTTAAGATTTTCATGATTGCCACAAAATCAAAGTGGCACTGTACAACCATAAAGACGGCCACGCCGGCCGAGCACGGTGGCTCACGCCTGTAATCCCAGCACTTTGGGAGGCCGTGGCGGGCGGATCACGAGGGTAGGAGATCGAGACCATCCTGGCCAACATGATGAAACCCCGTCTCTACTAAAAATGCAAAAATTAGCCGGGCGTGGTGGCGGTACCTTTAGTCTCAGCTCCTCTGGAGGCTGAGGCAGGAGAATCGTTTGAACCAGGGAGTCGGAGGTTGCAGCGAGCCGAGATCGCGCCACAGCACTCCAGCCTGGGCGACACAGCGAGATTCTGTCTCAAAAAAAAAAAAAAAAAAACGGCCACTCCGAGTGCCCCCAGCACTGCACTGTCCCTGGCCAGCCGTGCTCCCTGTGAAGGGGGGGGGGGTGGCAGTTGCATGCCCCTCCCCCAGGCTCCCTGTGCCCCTCCCAGGCAGTTGGCCTGCTGGGGCGGGGTAGCGCCCAACCACGAGGCTCCGTGGAGCTGCCAATCACAGCAGCCTTTCGGCCCAACAGCAGCTGATTGGTCCAGGGTGTGAGCACATGACCCAGTTTGGACCAAGCAGGGACCTTCCCTGGGAGCCTTTTGAACTGGATCTGAGAAGACATTTCATCTTTTCCCAGTGGAGGGGCCCAGCTAAAGGGAAGAGAATGAAGACAGTGTGCACAAGTGGGCAGAGGGGCTGAGGGGAAGAGTGAGCTGTCTGGGCCTGCGTCTTGGCTCTGTCCCTGGGCGCAGCTTTCCCCCTCTCCCTAGAATGAGGGGGATGGGGCTGGAGGCTGGGCTGGGCTAGAGCAAAGGCAGGAGGCATCCACCATCACCGTCTCTGTGAATGCAGCCATCTGTCCCCAAGGGGGGGTGGGGTGACTCTCCGTGGGGCTTCCCCAGCACTCCCACATCCACTGGCCCTAAGGACCTGGGGCCCCTTCTGTTTGTCTGTTGCAGGCTTTCAAACCCAATGACTCTGCAAGGCACCAGCCATGGGACCCTGGGCAAGTCACCTCACCTCCCACAGCCCCCACTTTATCACTTGTGAAAGGAAGAGATGGGTGGAGGGATCTGGTAGGAGGAACTCCCAGCAGACACAGGACCATAGCATAAGCCCACTCTCTCATTTCTGCAATGAGACCACAAGGTCCTTGAGGGATCCTCACTGGGAAGGAGGCAGGGATGCTGTGGACAGAACGTGGAAAGGGGCATCTCCATGTCACACCTCGTGACTGGGAAGCCAAGGATCACGTCTCCGCCATCAGCGAAGGAGCCTAGCGCCGCGCCTCTGTCCCTGAGGCCCACACCATTAGTCCAGGCGCACAAGGCCTTTCCTGCATGCTCAGACCCACCACGTCTGCCTCCCCCTGGGGACACCAGCCAAGGGAGCTGAGGTCTTCCGTACATGTCTAAGGGCTTAGTCTGTGAACATGATCAAGACTCAGTTCATGGCTGGGATCAGGGCTCAGATTATGACCAGGAAATGGGCTAGGTTTGCAACCAGTGTCAAGACTCAGTTAGTGCCCAGGATCAGGGCTCAGCCTATGCCTGAATTCATGACTCAGTCTATGACCAGGATCAGCGTTTAGTGTGTGACTGAGATCAGGGCTCAGTGTGTGGCCAGGGTCAGGGCTCAAAGCTCCAAGTATGACCTGGGATAGGAGCTCAGTACATGACCAGGATTAGGCTCAGTGTTCAACCAGGGTCAGGGCTCAGGCTGGGAGTGCAAAATAAGGGTTAGCAAAGGAGGAGCCATCCTGTACCCCCGCCAAGCTCCAGTACTCCGTGTGCCATCAGAGCGGTGTCTGCAGAGGACAGATCCGGAGAAACTGCCTGTCATTTCTGACAGCAAGACACACTTGTTTTGCCTGATTTTTTTCCCCTCCCCTACCCTCAGCCCAGCCAGGCAGCAGGGGAAGGTGTAATTAAAAATCAGGTTTGTTAACACGAACACGACGTACATAATATTTAAAACATCCAAGCGCCTTTAACTCAATACCAATGTGCATTTGCTCATTAAGCAGGAATTTTTTTTATGGCAGCAACACTGCAAATAGCTCTTATTAAAATGCTCAAAACACCATCTGGTCCTTAGCTGAGCCTCCGAAGCATCGCGAAGGTGGCCAAACACGCCTGGAGACCTGGAGATTCCCAGCAGGACGGCAAGACTGACTTTCCCACCAGCTCCCCAAGCACCCTGGGGTCCCAGGTGCACCTCAACTCACCTCGCCTCACCTCAGTTCATGGCACCTCCATTTTACAGATGAGGGTATGGAGGCTTGGAGGCAAGGAGCCACCTGCCTGCAATCACGTGGCTAATAAGAGAAGAAGCCTGGGTGTGAACCTGAGTTTTTCTGACTCTGGGCCCAGGCTGTCTCCAGCGGGTGCCTAGAGGCAGGGAGGAGGAAGCAGCGGGGTAGCCTCAGCGTTTGGTGGAGGGGAGCCGGGGTCAGGAAGGCAGTCATTGTCCTGCTGCAGGGTGTTCACCAAGAGACACCATCCCCAGGGCTAGTTGGGGCGGGACAAGGGTCCACCCTTCAGGAGGCTTACAAGGGAGACATGGAAAATGTTTTCACACTGTTCCAGGAACACTTCATCAGTTCACCTGGGGCGCTCCAGCTGAGGCTGGGGAGGGGCCCTGGGTCCCCCGGGGCTGGGTGAGTGGCCTGATGGGGGGTCGGGGGCTTTTTGCCAAACCTGCTGGCTCTTGGGCTCCAGGTCTGCCAGGGCAGGGCCCTGCTGCCAGCTGAGCTGAGGGAGTTCCCACGCCCATGCAGCTCTGAGCCAAAGGAGAGGCAGAGTCAGCCCCACATAGGCCCAGGCTGGAAGCTTCCCTCAGTCTCCTCACCTTCCATGCCTCTTCCTCTGTGTTTCTCCCTGCTCTCCTCTGCTCCCTCCTCCCTCCTCTTCCCACTCCACACCATGGCAGACATCACCAGTCCATCAGGGTGCATGCCTGCCTGAGCCAAGAACTCACTTCAGGGTCTTTCTCAACACATCACCAGAGGAGGCCCACACCCAAGAACCAGCAGCAGCACACAGCATGAAACCTGCCTGTCATCCCCCAGTGACATGCGGCTGGAGAGGTCAGGATCCAGTTCATCCTGAGTTCTAGTTGATATCTCATGTCACCTTGGTGACCACAGAGCATTCTGCGTCTGGTGCTGTGCATCCAGGCCCATGAGACTCAACCCTGCTGGGAATAGATGAACAGAGTGGCAGTCACACAGAGTGGTGGCAGGTGCTGAGACGAGCCCGGGGGATCCCCAGCCTGGAGTGTGGGGAGGATCTGGGGAGGCTTCCAGGAGGAGGTGTGCCAGGGTGAGGATGTGTGGTCAGCGACCATCTGAGGCACAGACAGGGAGAGAGGAGCAAGAGTGGGGAGGTAAGCACGCTCCTGGCGGGGGCGGGTAGGGGTGGGAGAACCGGAAGACTCCCCACTGTCTGGCTGCACAGATGGCAGGGCCATCTTGGGAGAGGCCCAGCAGGGGAAGCCAGTTCAGGGAGGATTGCAAGTCTCATTTTGCCTTTGGGCCATTTGTGGAGCTCAGAGGTGCATGCCCAGGAAACCACTGCAGTGGGAGCCAGAGGCTCTTGAAGGGGAGAAGGACCACAACGCTGGTTGTGAAGGGTGTGGTAGGAGTGGGCACTGGAAGCGGGGCTGGTGAGAATCGCAGTGAGACCAACCAGGAGGCGAGGGAACAAAGACAGGAGGGGCCTCAGAACACCACGTCCTGCCTGCTGCTCCAATCCACCATGCAGCCACCTCTGCCCTTCCCAGGGGGTCCTTATGGACATAGATGAGACTTACAATCAGAAACCCAAGCCATGTCCCAGCCGGCAGGTCCTCTGAGCCCTCTCAGCCTCAGTTTCCCCCTCAGTAGAATATGCATAAAATGACAGAGCTCAAAGAGTTCCTGACACACAGAGGGGGCAAGGCAGGCATGGGGCTTCCAGAGTTACAAGAGCTTTCTATTACCCATGTACAGAAACCACAGCGAGCGCAGGCACCCAGAGACACACACGCACACACGAGGCACTCACACACGGGTATGCATGTGTACTGCCACCGACACGTCTACACACACACTAGCAAGCGGTGTGCACACCTGCATGCATACACATGTGTGAAGCATGCATGCACTTGCACTGGATACCAGCAAACATGTGCACAAGCACAGAGTGCCCAGAGCTCTGCACAGCCACCCGCTGTTCCCAAGCCTCATGTGTGGCCGCAGTCAGTATCAACAGACACAGACAAACATGGTGTTTGATTATAAGAAAATAACAACCAGATATTCCCGGTAATAAACTGATTTATGACCTATTGCAATAAAAATGAAAATATGGAAGCAGTGTTAAAAATGAACAACATGCAGAAACTCCTCTCTACCTTCCCCTCAATCCGTCCTTGGGTCCTGTGAGGAGAGCCCGGCCCAGAGCCCAAGGGATAATGTCCGCACATAATGCCCACAGATAACGCCTGTGAATAAAACTCAACCCCGTACCTCCTCCTACCCAGAATTCTCTCTCCACTGACCTCCTGAAAACCCTGGAGGCCGCCCACCCTGGAGATGCTGAGGACGGACAGGATCTGGCATGTGAGCTCAGCTCTGGGCCTGGGGACTTGGCACGCATGGGGTGTCTTTCCCTCAGCCCCTTCCGGGCGGTAAGTGGCAGTTTTTAGAAAGTGTCAACTTATTCCCAGCTGTTGTTGCCAAAAAAAGGAAAAAAGAAAAAAACCCTCATGGTTTCAAGGAAACTCACAACAACTTCAGAGAAGCGCGTGAACATGACGGATGGACTCATCTCACTGAATACGCAGCAAAGGCCGGGGCCTCAAGTTTGTCACACGCATTTTGGAGCAGCTGGAAGTGGGCCGGGGCCGGCCAGGGACCTCTTCCGGGTCTGGCATTGTTCCTCCCCAGGCGACGCCGGGCTTCCAAAAAGGAACTGTCTTTTATGTCTCTTTATTCCCAGGAATAATGGCTCTTGACATAAACGACTCCTGCTAGCAATTAGCTGTGATTAATGTTGAAGCTGGCTGCAGAAGTGGAGGAAGTTCTGTGGAGGGGGTGGGCAACAACTGCATATTCATGGGTTTGGAACCAACATGTTGAATGAGGGAGTAGGGAGCTCCCTGGGATGTTTTCCAAAGCCCTTGGCCTGGGACTGGGCAAAGGGCATGGAGTGGCCAATGATCAAGGGCAGGGCTGGGGTCAGAGCGCTGAGGCCCACCCCAGGGTGGCCCCGCAGTCATGGACACAGGCACCTTGGGCATCAGACCCAAGCCCTGATGGCAGGGGGAGACCCGGTCAGCCCTGTGGTCTAAGCTGGGCTGGGCACACACATGGTGCGCGTCTTCTTCCGTAATACGCAGTGATCTTCTGACAGTGGTGCCCATCACCCCATTGCACAGATGAAACCAGAGCTCAGAGAAGTTGGGGATCCAGCCAGGCCACAGGGCAGTCATTAGCAGCATGGACATTGGGACCAGAAACCTGCAGTGTCACTCTCTGCCTGCCATTGCTGTGTGCCTCAGTTTCCCCAACTGCAAAATATGGGGATGACGGGGTCCGCCAGGTCTGGAGCTGGGGTGTTCTCATGCCTGCCCCTGACCCGCCATCAGTCTGGAGCCAGCTGATCCACCCACCTCTCTTGGGGCCCACATGAGGCCCAGAGGGTGCCTGAATGTCAGAATAGCCTGTAAGCCTCCATATGCCACATTCTCGGTGGCACAGGGCAGGGCCTGTTGGAAGCCTCCCCACCGGGGCCTCCATCTGTCCCTGATATCCCTCCTGGGCTCGGAGAGAAGACAAGGTACCCTCGCTTCTTGATTGCATTTCAGGGCTAGGTATAGTGTTCAGTAATGAAAGGGCTACAGGGCACTCATCACTTCCCAGGAACAGCCCGGCCTTCAGGCCTGAAATGGGCCTCAGCAACTCCAGCCCCACCCCAGGGATGGGAGCCCACCCGGGGCCAAGAGTCAGCTGCCCCATTTTGCAGATGAGAAGCCTGAGGGCCTGCCACGATCAGGGGCTCCAAGCGCACCTCTCCAGGGGCCCTTCAAGAGCCTCGGCCACCAGCAGGCAGGTCCTCGCTCCTCCCCTGGCCTGTTTGCCCGCAGCGTTCATGTTTGTCCCCGAGTGCTGTTTGCCTGCAGTGTTCGTGTACTGAGCCCACCGCCTGCCCCTGGGCACCTTGGACTCCCCAGATAGCCCCCAGCAGCCCCATCTCAGTGCACAGAAACCTCATCCTTCCCACCGCCCCGGCCCCAGCCTTGCCATCCTGACCCTCTCTTTCTCCGAGTTTGTGTCTACCCTTCAGGAATCCCCACTGGCTCCACCTTCCAGAGGACCCTCGAATCCACCCACTTCTCCACCGCCTCTGACACCGCCAGACCCACCCAGCAAGGGAGCTGGCAGAGCTCCTCACGACAGCCCTGAACGCCTCCCGCCTCTGCCCCCAAACCTATTTCCAGCCCATGGCGGTGAAAACGATCCTTCCAGATCAGCATCTCAAACTTGCTTTCCTAATCACTGCCGTCTAACCTAAAGAAACTTTATAGGCTGTTTTTTTTTTTTAATTTGCCCGCCCACCATGGAATTTTAAAACCACAGACAAATATGCATCTGTTTATGTGCCGTGTAAGTGTCTGGGCTTTCTACATAAACAGTGAGATTTCTTCATGCCCCAAGAACCAAACACTCCCCTTGGGGCTGAGACCACCCCCTTGGGAAGGCTTATTCTAATGCATGAATGAGATCATGGCATTTCTTGGCTCCAGACCCACCCAAGGGACAAGTCCAAGTTCCCTCCATCAGGCCTGGGTCCCGGGAGCCACCGCGTCCTCCAATTCTGCCCTCGTGGGCTGGAGGCTCGGGCCTCCCTCTGGCCTCCAGGTTCCTGCGCTCGTGTTCCCTTTGCCCGGGCTCCCCGCCCGCAACTGTCTGCCTCCACAGACCCCTCCTTTCCCTGGGGCCTCTGCTCAGCACCCCTTCTCAGGGAGGCCTCCTTGCCATCCAGCGGGAAAGGATGCCCCTCTTCCCCGCCCTCAGGCCTGCTTGATGCCCCGGAAGGCACTTTTCTCACTGAGATGGCACGCACTGCCCCATACCCTGTGCTCCATCTTCGTTCAGGAAGGCAGGGGCTCCCGCTGGGTCCCAGGCCAGAGACCCGTGTCTGAAATGCAACAGGTGACCACCTGCTGAGGGAGGAACCTTCCTCCTGAAGGCAGAAGGACAGGAGGAAAGTGAGTCACCCTGACTCATCCTCCCTGCGGCCCCTGATGCACAGTCACACCCCTGCCCCATCCCATTCGGGCCTCACAGCCTCCCATTTCACAGATGAGGACACCGAGGCACAGAGGAAGAAAGCCACTCAGCCGAAGCCACACATCCACACCTGCAGACCCCAAAAGACACCTGAGTCTGCAACAGAGCTGACGGCACAGGAGGCGATCTGAGTGGTCACAGACGGCCCATGCTCAGAAGGACCCAGCTGGCTCTAACGTGCTGCCACTGCCGTGCCAAATCTTAGTAATTTTCCCACAATGGGCTTGCATTTCACTTCACACTGGGCCTGCACATTACACAGCCAGGCCTGCCTGCTGCATCCTGTGCTGGTCAGGAGAGGCTAGATGACACTGTGAGAAAGCCTTCCCGAACTCTCAGGGGCTGGGCATCATGACGGCTCGCCTCTCACTCACACTGCAGGTCCCCCGCCTTGGGCCAGCCCAGGACTCCGGTGGTGAAGGAGCCACTGTCTTGAGCACACCCAGTGGTGGCAGACAGAAAGAGAGCTCAGAGGCTCTCACACTGGCCATAAATGCTTTGGCTCAGAAGTGACAGATGTCATTGTGCCCACAACTCATCGGCCAGCACTGGTCACCTGCTGACCTCACCCACTGCAGGGGCCAGGAGGAGCGGCACCCCCTGTGAAGTGCCAGAGTCCAGCACAGAAAGCACGCGATGAACTCCACGGGCCGTCACACTGAGCCCGCGGCCCCGACCTTGGCGTTGAGGTCTTCATCCAGGCAGCTGCCACCCGGGTCCCAGCCCTCGCTGTCATTCCGGCCCCACACGCCTTTGCCTAGGCCGAACATCTAAAGGGGAGGGACATAGAGTAGGTCCTCACAGCAACTCAATTAATCCTCCATCGGAAATTCTCACACAATCAATTTGAGTAGCTGGTCAACATCATAACACAGTAATTAGGAACAACTTTCAACTCTGGGCTTCCTTTGAAGATAGTAATTGCAATTAATTAAACATCTTCGCTGCTCCTCAGAGTCTGTTCCCAGGAAACTGGAGCAGGGTCAAGGAGAGGGGGATACCTGACCCCTGTCCCCAGCGGCCCCAGAATCAAAAGGGGAACCTGTCTCCTTTGAATATCGAAGGGCATGAAGTCTCCGGGGGGCAGCTGGGGAGGTGGAAAGAACCTGGCCTCCCGATTCCAGCCAACGCCCCAGACTCCTGCCCTCCCTCTGGGGCTCCACCTGCACCCAGAATGGGCAGGGCCCCAGGAGGCCCCAGCCCCTCTGCTCAGCAAGCTTATCTCCCAGATCACATTGGCCTATTCAGAAAATACTGAGCACCTCCTGCGTGCCTATCCTGGTTCTCGGAGCAGCGCCTCACAGGGAATGGAACAGGTCAAACAGCATGCCCTTGCTGTGCCCTTGGCAACTCCAGCTCCCTGTCAAGGCTGGTGTGTTCCGGGCTGAGCTGAAGAGATAGCCGGCAGCCCTGGCTCCAGGGAGGATAAGAGGCACCCTGCAAGGCAGATGTGTTCTCTGGACAGAGGAGGGGTGGCCAGACAAGGGAACAAGTAATAGCCACATTTACAGAACACTGCACGGGCAGGTCCCCGTCTGGTCGTACCAGTTCATCAAGGCCATACACCAGACATGCTTCTGGCTCCCGTTTTACAGGTGAGGACATGGTACCTCAGAGAGGTCAAGAGGCTTGTCCAAGGCCACACAGCCGCAAAGAGGGGGAACATGTGTGCTTCTGATTCCAGAACCCTCTGAGCACAAGGGCCAGCTGGTGCTGGGGAAAAGCTGATGGCCCCCCTTAGCCCTGGGGAAGGTGTCTGTGCCAGCCTGCATATGGGGCAGGGAGTGTGCCCCATCATGGAGAAACAGCTGCCCTCTCTCTGTCGGGCTCTCACTGTGCCAGGCTGGGACTGGGGGCATGACCGACAGTCTCTCTCATGATCCCCCCAGCAGCTCCCCGGAGGTCCCGTTGCTGTGTTCCCCCTCACAGCTGAGGACTAAGGCACGAAAATCAGCAGTGGTGGCTGAGGGCTGCCCGGTCAGTGGGTGGAGGACCCAGCACGCAAGCCAAGTTCTGTCATCTCCCAGAGCCCGTGCTGTAGCCCCTGCCCACCCCACTGGCACCAGGGCCCAATGATGCAGTGGCTGGCTCCCGAGGAAATAGCCACGGTATTCCCACATAGGCCACTGGGTTTTGTTCAGAAAAGATGGCAGAGTCTCCTGGCAGGTCAGTGGGAAGAAGCTGGGGAGTGAAGTGCTGCCAACCAGAGCTGGAATCCGTGACTTTACAAAAAAGGTATTTCCCCCTAATTTCCAAAAATAATTGAAGCATCATTCTTACAATTATAATCCAGGCATTGTGGAAAAAAAAAAAAAAAGCCAGGCAGCTGCAGGGGACCACAAAGCCAGAGCAGACGGGCAAGCTGCCCCAAAATGGCAAGCCTGGGAAAGTCAGAACAATGGGGCACAAATGTGCTTTGAGCATCCCAGCAGCCATAGCAAAAAGGGCAATATGAGGGCTACCTGGCTCTCTCTGTGTGATGGAGGGAAGCAGGGAAACTGAGTCCCAGGAGGCATTGCCCAGGCTGTTGTCCAAGGGGCAATGCGGGCTGTCTGTTGTCTTGATACCCTCCCAGCCCTCCATCTGCCAGCTCCTGGTGGCAGGAAGCATCTTCCCTCTGTGAATGCCAGCCTCAGCATCAGGCACAGCACAGAACAGATGCTGAGAAAACAGATTATCCACTCTGCTTTACACAAAAGACAGAGACTCCAGCCAGGGGTCGTTTCTGACCATGCTTTTCTGTGGGAGCAGCAGGTCTAACTGGAAGGAAGGCCTGAGATTTAGCAGAAGACAGCTCTGGAGCAAATCCCAGGGTTCATACCACTTGGCGGTGCTGGACATGGTGGTCAGCTCCCCTACTGTGGGCCACACAGTGTTCTGGACCTTATTGTCATAATCCAGCCAACGTCGCCCTACCCCCTTGCCACAGATTCAGGCAACACAGGCCTAAGCCAATCAATGCATGGTACTCCCTCGGCCGCAGGGATAGTTCAGGATTGGGCACATGAGCCAATCAGACCCACGGGTCATGTGAGGAGGCTCCCAGGGCTTTGCAGGACATACAGTTGCTCATCTGAGACAGCTCATGGAAGCCAGTGGCCTCTGGCCTTCTCAGTGGCCAGACAGACTGTGTAGTCAGGAGCTGTGTCTACCATGTTGCCACTACTGAGGAAACTAGTCTGAGGGTAGAACTGGCATCACAGAAGATTGGGCCTCCATAACAACACTGAGCCCCTGGATCAAACCTTCCCTGAAGTTCATCTTATTTCTGAATGTTCCAATTACATGAACCACTTAGTCCCTTTTGTGGTTTAAGCCAGTCAGAGCTCCAAATAACATACTGCTCTATCTGCTCCAGCCTCAAAGAGCCCTGGTTCCCATTCTTTAACCCTTGAAGCTCTGTTTCATTCCCCAGCATTTGCCCACACGGCCCCCTTGGCCTGGAGTGTCCTCCCCAATATCCATATAACTGGCTGCTCCTCATCCTTCCATCCTCAGCTTCAACGCCGCCTTCTCCAGGGTGACTCGCCTCTCTCACCACCCTATTTGAAGTACGGTCAGTCTCTTCATGTCCTTCACAGCACTCACTGCATTTCTTCACCGTGTTTGTTTCCTATTTGATTACTTGCCTTGGGTCTGGGTCCCCTAGACCAGGCTTCTCACACTAGCAGCGGTGAAGGACCAAGGTTTTTGTTTCCAATCTGCCACAGCCCCACACTGCTGTAAACTACTTTAAAAATAAATTTCTAGAAAAATGTAGTTTGAAAAAGCACAAAGTATAGACCCCACATTTATCTTGTGACACTCTCCAGTCATAAAATTACTCTATCAAATTGTTATAAACATTTCTCAGTGGTCACTGTTAGTTGCTGTTTGCAGAGGAGCTGGATGCATACCCCACAGGTAAGCCAAACTGCCAGTGATGACAAGGAGGTAGTAGTGCTTGGTGCCACTCTCCCTAGGTGGGACGGCTCTGGGGCACGCGCCACACTGTCTCCCAGGGGTCCCCTGTAGGACTGACCTCCAGTGCCCGCAGGGGTAAGTTGCTCCCATCGCACCCTTCCTGGCTTCTTTCCCTGCCTGTCTTGCGTCCTCACTCCCTGCCTGTATTTCCAAGGACCACGTCTCAAACAAACCACTTGCACCAAAATCCATGTTCAGGGACTGCTTCTGGGGACCCCAATTCATCTACAATATAGGATATATAGTATATAATGTCATTACTGCTGTTGCCCCATCAGGATTCAAATGCATGGTTATTATTGCAATGTAACTGTGCATCTGTAAAATTGAAGAAACAAGGCCCGGGGTGGGAGAAGCCTGGAGCAGGGGCTGGCATCTCAGTTGGGGCCGGTGGCAGCAGAGGAGGGGGAGGCTGGAGACGCCTCTTCCCAGCCCAGGGTTTCCTCCTTCTCCAGAGATGAGTGTTCCCATCCACAACTGCTTCTTCAGCAAAACCAGGGCTTGGAGAAACCTTTTCTCCCCATGACTGGGATGTAATAAATAACTCCTGGATTCGGGAAAAAAAGAAAAGAGAAAAAAAAAAAAAAACACCCGGATTCCACCTGCACCTGATGTGGTCTCCCCTGTACGCCTGGGTTGCAAGCTCCCCAGCGCGAGACCATGGCACCTCTCCTAAAGGCCACTTGGCCTCCCTGCTTGGTGTTCTGTGGGGAGGAGGAGGAGGAGATACCCGGGTCATGCCGTCCTTCCGCCCTGCCACCAGCCGGCCCACAGTAGAGCCAGGCCTCTGGCAGGGGTTTGTCACCTGCAGAGGGAGGTGGTCCAGGGCAGAGGCCAGGTCATTGATGGCCACGCTGGGCTCAGCAGACTCTCTCAGCCCCACACGGGGGAAGCAGGAGGCAGCCCCTCCCCAGGGACCAGGAAGGGGAGGCAGCAAGTGAGGGATAGGTGCCTTGTGGTGCCCCCTCCTTCGCGTCTCTCTGCCCCACGCATGCTCTCCACTCCTTTCTTTTCTCTTCCTCTGTTCTGCTGCGTCGCCCCTTCTCCTGGCCCCCTCCCCATCCTGCTGCGCCTCTATCATGGGAAACGGGAAAGCTGCTGGACTTGGTGTCTGCATGTGGCGAACTAAATCCCAGCTGTTCCCTGGAGGCATGGGGCCTTGGTATGCTGGTCTGTGGGATGGGGACGCTAGTCCCCACCGCAGAGCTGTGGGGAGGGTCCCAGGGCGTGGGCACTGAGGGTGGAGGCCCGGCCCCCCACCCACCGTACCCGGGTCCTCCTCCCTCTGAAGAGGGCCTGCCTCCGTCACCGTTTCTACCACGAATGTGTTCACTGCACCTTCGGACCCATGCGGCTTCCCAGTCCCGACGCTGCCCGGCCTGGTCCGGTGTCCCAGTTGGGTTCCTGGTCCACCGTCCCACCGTCCGCCTTCCCCGCCAGGCCCAGCCGCCCAGGCCTGTCGGAGTGTGTGCAGAAAAAGCGCCGGGCGCGGGAGAGCTGGGGAAACTCTTTATTTATTCTGTTCGCTCTCGAGGCAGCGGCGGGGCCCGGGCCAGCCTGGGGGTGCCGTCGCCGGAAGCGCTGGCCTCGGGCTCCGGGAAGGCGGCGGCGGGGCCGGGCAGCAGCAGGACGAGGCCGGGCCCGGGCCCCGCGCGCGGGCGTAGCTCAGGGCCAGTCGCTCCAGGCGCCGCTTGCGCATCGCTGCCTGGGCCGTGGCGTGCAGAGGCCGCAGCAGCGCGGGGGGCGAAGCTCCGGGGCCGCGCAGCAGGAAGTCGAAGTCTGCGCGGTCGCGGGGATCATAGAAGAGCGGCCCGCAGGCGGGGTCCGGCCCCGGCGGCCAGGCGAACGGGAAGGGCAGCGTGAAGTTCTCGGTGAGCACGCGGATGGCGAAGTCGTCCTGCTTGCCCAGCGCGCGGTAGGCGCGCCCGATGCCGCGGAAATGCGCCTCCCAGAGCCGCGCGTCCCCGCCGTAGATGTCCGGGAAGGCGGGCTCCGGGGGCGCCGCGGGACCTGCGGGCGGAGGGGACAGTGAATGCCCGGCAGTGCGGGGAGGGCCCGGAGCGGCCCGCGCAGGCAGGAGACGAGGAGGCCGGGCGCGAAGAGAGGTGGCCAGTCTGGAAGGAGCCGCCGAATGAGCTCGAAAGGCAGAGCTGGGGATGGCCAGGGCCACCTGGTGATGAGGCGAGGCCGGGCCCTGCATTTCTGAGGGAACAGCACCAGCAAACCAGGAAGAGGGGGAGGTCCTGAGTGTAGGGAAGGGGATGCTCACTAAATACTCTTTGGGCAGAGCGTTCCCAATGGCGAGGAGGCTGCAGACTTTGGCCAGCGTGACCATGTGGGGACTGAGCGAGCTTAGGATGTTGAGGTTCTCCCTGAAGACAGTGGCCAGCTTGGGGCAGGAGGTGAAGCGGTCACTCTCATTTGAAAGTTGATCCGGCCGCTGTGCAGAGAATGGACTTTGGGGGCCCAGCTTCAAGGTCTGGTCAGATCCAGGGGAGGACAAGATGAACATGAGGATGGGAAAACACCACCTGGGGAGAGGCTGCAGGGCCAGATCGCCAGGCCTTGTAGACCGAGACAGGGAGGAGCCTGTGGGGACAGCCTGGCTCGCAGCCTGGACACAGCTGACCCTGGGATCCAGAGGGAGCTGCAGCCCCAGGAGGGAGAGGTGGTGGAAGGGGAGTTTGGTTTTGGCTCAGTCATGCCACCCTTCAGCCTATCCGTGGTCCCCAGAAGGCACCCAGGTTGCTGGCCCATGGTCCACACCCTGCCCAAATCTAGGCCCTCCATTCAGGAGAGACCCCTACCTTCCTTCTTCCCTTCATTTAGCAAATGTGCTTAGCTGTAGGGATACTGAAGTGAGCAAAGCAGCCATGGGGCCTCACTTGGGCACACAGTCCAGGAAAGAATGTAGTCAGGCCCCAGGTGGACACAGGAGCCAGACCAGGCAGCTCTCTGGGGATGGCCACACTGGGAGGTTAGGAAGTGGGAATGGATAAACATGACCATGAATTGTCAGATCCTTCTCCCAACACCCTTGAGAGGGGTAACAATATTCAGTCTGTTTTACTGGTGAGGATACAAACCCAGAGAAGTCATACACAGATGCCGAGCTGAAGCCCTGGGCTGGGCAATCACTTTCCACTATGCCACGCCCCCGGCTCAAGGGCCTTTTGATTAAGAGTCTCTTCCCTCTGCACAAATATTCACTGAACACCTACTGTGTGGCAGGCAGGCTCTGTTTGAGCCATCAGCTACTGCCATGAGCAGCACAGACGTGGGGTTCCTTCCACCTGTCAGGGCCTGGGCTAGTCTTTCACCTTCCAAGAGCCTCTGAAAATGGAACCAACCAACCCTGTTCTGCTGCAGTTGCAGATGAGATGACATTGACCAGGCTGTTTGATCAATGGGAAGTACTTTCCTAAATCAGCACCGTGGACAGCGCCATGCTGGGGCTAAGAATGGAGCCCCCAGGCTGGAGAAGATCCGGCTCACACAGAGCCTAGACTGCTCTGCTTGTAGAGGGGTCGAGGCTGGACATAGACACTGGGGAGATGATGTTTAAGCCACAAAACTAGATGAATCACTGCGGGAGTGGGGTTAGAAAGGGCAGAAGCGCAAACAGAGAGCTTAGGGTCCTCCCTCCTGACCAGGTCAAGGAGAGGAGGAGCCAGTGAGGGCACCAAGAGAGAGCGGGCAGTGATGGGAGTGTGGGAGCTCTGGAAGCCAAGTGTGGGAGCAGGGACCTGAGCCGTGTGCTGCTGGCGCCTCACATCAAATGAGGCCCCACAAGTGACCTCAGACTTACCAGCGCAGAGGTCACTGATGACTTTTGCTAGAGCTGCTTTAGTGAAGCACTGGAAATTAAAACCCGGTGAGAGTGGGTTCAAGAGCAAATGAGAGGGAAGAACGTGGAGGCAGCAAGGACAAATGACCTTCCTGAGGTTCGGCTCTGAATGAGGAGCAGAGAAGTAGGGCAGGAGCTGGAAGGGAAGTGGGGTCAAGAGACAGGATAAATCGCAGCATGCTTTCATGCCAGTGGGAACAACCTGGGAAAGAGCGGTATCGTGATGCAGGAGAGAGAGGGTGAAGAGTTGCTGGAGTGACAGCATGAGTTGGGAGATGGAATGGGAGAAGCTGAATGCTGCCTTTGGCTGAGAGGAGGGATGGGGCATTCACAGGAGCAGGCCGGGGTGGACAGTGCCCAATGCCATAAGTACAGTGGGTGGGCACCAGCAAAGTCCTCTTCCAGTGCCTTCAGCTTCTCAGGGAAGGAGGCTGCAAGGCCAGCAGCACAGTGTGAGGAGAGAGAGGATGGGGGCTTAGAGGGAGAGAAGGTGCAAGGTGGTTGCTAGGTGAGGAGAGGCTGGGCAGACCAGGGAGGGCAGCGGAGCCAGCCTCCTTGCTGCTGAAGCCCTGGCCAAGTGCAGGCATTAGCAAGGCAGAGTTCGCTCAGCTGCAGCCCACTGCAAGGGCACAGGCAAGGGCAGCAGGGAGTTGGGGCTGCCAAACTAGTACAAGAAAACAGGAGGGGGGCCAGCGAGGGGGCAGAAGCCATGGCAAAGATGTGAGCAGGGGTGGAGGAGGCCAGACAGGTGGAAGACACTGTGGGCTTCCATCTCACTAAAGGAGTGCTGGGGCTGGCCCTCGAGGGCAGGAGCTGGGGCGAGAATCCCCAGAGTGCGGTGGGGACAAGGGGACTGCAGTTTGGGTACAGTTTGTGGGGCGGGTGGCTGGGTGAGGGGACAAAATCCTTGGAGGAGTCCAAGGGGCTGAGAGAAATCATCAATAGGATGACAGGAGAGCTAGGGACAGGGCAGGGCAGGGGCCAGGGTCTTCAGGAGCGAAGGCATTGACCATGGGCAGGGTGCACGGATGGGTGGGCAGATGAGAGGGTGGAGGAGTGGGTGGATGGGTGGGTGGATGGATGGATGGATGGATGGATGCATGGATGGATGGATGGATGGATGGATAGGTGGGTGGGTGGGTGGATGGGTGGATGGATGGATGGATGGATGGATGGATGGATAGGTGGGTGGATGGGTGGATGGGTGGGCAGATGAGTGGGTGGAGGAGTGGGTGGATGGGTGGGTGGGTGGATGGATGGATGGATGGATGGATGGATGGATGGATGGATGGATAGGTGGGTGGGTGGGTGGATGGGTGGATGGGTGGATGGATGGATGGATAGGTGGGTGGGTGGGTGGATGGGTGGATGGATGGATGGATGGATGGATGGATGGATGGATGGATGGATGGATAGGTGGGTGGGTGGGTGGATGGGTGGGCAGATGAGTGGGTGGAGGAGTGGGTGGATGGGTGGGTGGGTGGATGGATGGATGGATGGATGGATGGATGGATGGATGGATGGATAGGTGGGTGGGTGGGTGGATGGGTGGGCAGATGAGTGGGTGGAGGAGTGGGTGGATGGGTGGGTGGATGGATGGATGGATGGATGGATGGATGGATGGATGGATGGATGGATAGGTGGGTGGGTGGGTGGATGGGTGGATGGATGGATGGATGGATGCATAGGTGGGTGGGTGGATGGATGGGTGGGCAGGTGAGTGGGTGGAAGAGTGGGTGGATGGGTGGATGGATGGATGGATGGATGGATGGATAGGTGGGTGGGTGGGTAGATGGGTGGATGGATGGATGGATGGATGGATGGATGGATGGATGGATAGGTGGGTGGGCGGGTGGATGGGTGGATGGATGGATGGATGGGTAGGTGGGTTGGGTGGGTGAATGGGTGGGTGGATGGGTGGATGGATGGATGGATGGATGGATGGATGGATGGATGGATGGATAGGTGGGTGGGTGGGTGGATGGGTGGATGGATGGATGAATGGGTGGATGGATGGATGGATAGGTGGGTGGGTGGGTGGATGGGTGGATGGATGGATGGATGGGTAGGTGGGTTGGGTGGGTGAATGGGTGGGTGGATGGATGGGTGGATGGATGGATGGATGGATGGATGCATGAATGGGTGGGTGGGTGAATGGGTGGGTGGATGAGTGGATGGATGGGTGGGGAGAGAGGTGGGTGGGTGGGTGGGTGGAAGTGTGGATGGATGGATGAATGGATGGATGGATGGATGGATGGATGGATGGATGGATGGATGGATGGATGGTTGGGTGGATGGATGGATGGGTGGGTGGGTGAATGGGTGGGTGGATGGGTGGATAGATGGGTGAGTGAATGGATGGCTGGCTGTCCCTCCCACTGCCTCTGAGATCCAGAGCTGGGTTTTAGAAGAGGCAAGGGCAGAATGATCTGGAAGGGGCCCTAAAGAGTGAGAAGGACCCTGCACACCTCCAGGTCCATA
Source organism: Pongo abelii (assembly GCF_028885655.2). Classification (NCBI taxonomy): domain Eukaryota; kingdom Metazoa; phylum Chordata; class Mammalia; order Primates; family Hominidae; genus Pongo; species Pongo abelii. The sequence continues at coordinate 157,942,998 of NC_071992.2, read as the reverse complement.
GGTCCAAAGGCTTCAGGAAGAGAGCCAACCCCTTCCCTGGGGACTTCAGAGCATCAGAGCATTGGGGAGGGTAGGGAGGAGAAGGACCTTTACAGGGAGGCTTTGATGCCCCCATCCTGGCCCAGCCCCACTGCCACTTTCTTTCATGACCTTGGCAGAGCATCTTCTGGAAGATGGGTCAGAGGGCCTCTTCCTGCTCCCACATTCTCAGAGCCCCAGGTGCCCCGTCCTCCTTCCCCTCCATTCCCCTCCCTCACCAAGTGTCTCACCTGGAGTGGCTACAGAAGGAGGGGGCAGACCTGCCGGGCTGGGGGTCCCAGGACAAGAGGAAGCCATGCCAGCAGCCCGGGGGACAGGCTTCTGTTTACTTGGCTGCCCAGGAGACAGGGAGGGGCCTCCCAGGGGAGGACAGAACCTTGCATTTAAAGGGCTTCCACTCAGGAGTGGGCTGGGGCTGTGGGGGAGGCTGAGTGGGGACCTGTGGGCTCGGTGGCCTCTTGTGCACTAACCTCTCTGTGGGCATCACTGCAGCCCCTCACCCAGCACCCTGCCCCTCGCCTGGACCCTGCAGGGCCACCCTCTGGGCCAGCCTCCCATCCTTAACCCTTCCCATTGCACCCAGGAACCCTCCAAGATCAATCCCCAGTCACATCTGCTCACCTGTCCTGCTCAGGGACTATGAGAACCTGGCACCCAGAGACCGCCAGCCTGTCCCCACCAGCACTCTTCCTCCTGACTCGCCTCGGGTCAGCCTGGTGTCCACAGCCGCAGCCTGTGAGTGCCCTCAGGGCAGCCGAGGCCTTGATCCAGCCTCAGCTGGCCTGTCCCGCCAGACCACGGGGCTCCCACAGGCATTCCCGAAGTCTTCAGAGCCCAGGTCAGCAGTCCCCATCTTCAGCAACTCCAGTAGTCCCTATGAAGCAGGTCAGACCTCGCCCCAGCCACAATGAGCTCATGGGGATATCAGTTCCCCCAAAGTGGGATCAAGTGCTGGTAGGGGTGGGGACATGAGACAGAGAAGGGAACAAAGCCTGGGAAGACACATCCTAGCACAGTTTTACCGGGGATGGCCTCAGAGCTACCCCGCCTGCCCAAACAGCCGTGGGCTGCTGTGTCCCCAGCAGGTGTGGCTTGCAAGCAGCCTGGCAGCCAGAGATGGCCTCAGGGAAAGAAAGGTAAGTGCTCCCAGGGGCCTGAGCTGGGGCCTGGCTCTTCACAAGGAGAACCCCAGCCACAGACTGGGATGTGATCGAGCAGTCAACGCCCCTGGTGTTTGAGTGTCACTCATGCCAGGCTCTCTGTTACCACAGCCTCTAATACAGCAGGGCTGTGACGTAGGACAGGACGGGGCTTGACTGGGGAGCAGGGGCCTCCTCCCCTCTCCTGGTCTCTGTATTTTTGCACCTCCACATCTCTGTGCAATTGCCTTGAGAGGGTGCCCTTCCCACTCTCCTCTGCAATGCAGACTCGTGCTCCCCCTTCAGGTTCTGGCTCATACCACCTCCTCCAGGAAGCCCACCCGGCCTGCTCTGTACCTGAGAGCCTCCCAGGCCTGGCTGGCACCCCCATCAGAAGTCATCTGTTTGGATATGGTCCCTCCACTGCCTCCCATGGGCTCCCATGTGTCCTGGTGATGACCTCAGGCTGCACATGGTCCCATGTCCAGGGCCCTGCCCCTCGGGGCCACACCTCTGAGCAGCTCAGGCTCCAGCTCCCTCCGCTGAGATTCCTAGGTCAGTGCCAGCCTCAGACTTAGGAAGGTGGGTATGTGGGAGGCAGGGAAGGCCAGGGTTGTCATAGCAAAACCCTGTACCCATTCTGTCTTCCCACCCCCCTGAGAACCCCTCAGGACAGGCCTGGGCCACGTCCTCTGGGCCAGACTTAAAGAAAGGCCTGCCCAGCCCCAGCAGGTGAGCTGGAACCCTTCTCCCCAGATAAGCCACACCCCACGCCCTCCGCCACCTCCAGCAAGGCTGGGGTGCAGCCCAGGAGACCCAGCAGAGGCCGAGGCTCTGAGTGGGACGCTCGAAACCTGTGGGCTGTGCAACCTCCTCACCTCCCTGAGCCTCGTTTGCCCATCTATGAAATGGGGCTGAAGACCTGAGGTGAACAGAGAAATAAATGGACCTTTGAGAAGGGACAATACAGTATAAACAAAGCTGGAAGTCAACCTGGCCTTGGAACCTCCCCTCACCCTGGAGGCCTGACTTCCTGGCCACCTCGTGATGGGACCTTTGTCGTTGAAGACCCTCCGATCTTATGGGGGGCGGGGCTGGGCCTGGAACCTGCCACGGCACTGCTCTGAAAGGCACATGTGTGTCTCACATTCACTGGTATAAAACGACAGACGTGGAACAGGAAATCGAGCTCCCTGCATTCCCGCACGCGTGGCGCCTGCACATGGTCCCATGTCCAGGGCCCTGCCTGTCCAGGGCCCTGCAGGTGTCCACAGCTGCAGCCTGTGAGCATCCTCAGGGCAGCCGAGGCCTTGATCCAGCCTCAGCTGGCCTGTCCCTCCAGACCACGGGACTCCCACAGGCGTTCCTGAAGTCCTCAGAGCCCGGGTCAGCAGTCCCTGTCTTCAGCAACTCCAGTAGTGCCTATGAAGCAGGTCAGACCTCGCCCCAGCCACAAAGAGCTCATGGGGATATCGGTTCCCCCAGAGTGGGATCAGGTGCTGGTAGGCAGCATGTGTGCACAGTTCCTTCCCGTTACTGTCCTGTGTGACACCCCCCCCAGTGAGGTCACAGTGCTGGGATGGCCCCCACAGGCACAGTGCTCAGGAATGTGGAGCGTGCCCGGGATCTGGCCTCCAGCCATGAGGTCTACGACCTCTGCTTCCTCCGTCCAGGCCCTGAGCGCCATCCGCAGTCCCAAGAAGCAGCGTCCCAGTGCCCCGTCCAGCCTCCACCCCCGAACATTTCCTGAGCCCCTGCTGGGCCAGGCTCTGAGCTAGGCATGGAGAAGGATGGGAAGGCTGAAGCCCAGCCCTCCAGGCACCTGTAGGCAGGAGCACACCCAGCTCTCGGACCTCAGAGTCAGCCATGGTGAGTGTGGTCCTGTATTCACATAGCCCGCATGTGTTTTCCACCTTCCTGTGCTCCAGCCAGGTGGCGCCCCGACACCAATTCTCAAGGCAAGCGCAGGTCAACTTCAGCTTAGCCTGGTGGGCTCCGGCCGAATTACGGTCCTGAATGGCAGCTCAGCTATCAATATCATTGTGTGACCATGAGAGGAAGAAACAGTTCATTCTGACATGCTCATTCTGCAGACCACCACTGAGCACCTCCTGGGGACCACGCCTCAGCTGGCTGGTGGCTTCTAAACCAAGCTGTATCAGTCAGGGAGACATCTAAGCTGTTGCAACAAAGCACCCCCAAATACAGTGGCTAAAACAAGACAGAACACTTGTCTCCCTCCTGCAACAGTCTGGCCACTGCAGGCCTTGAGGGCAGCTCTGCTCCATAGGGACACTCAGGGGCCCAGGATCTTTGGCCTGTGGCTCTGCCCTCACCTGGGGGTGGGTGTCCTTATCTGCGAGGCCAAGGTGCAGCGGCACGTACTGCATCCCAGCCCGGGAGGGGCAAAGGCAGTCATGGGCTGGCAGCTTCCTATGGAGAACACAAGGAGACACTGCCCACTCCATTTCTCAAACTCCAGGGCACTGCCCACTCCACTTCTCAAACTCCAGGGCACTGCCCACTCCACTTCTCAAACTCCAGGGCACTGCCCACTCCACTTCTCAAACTCCAGGGCACTGCCCACTCCACTTCTCAAACTCCAGGGCACTGCCCACTCCACTTCTCAAACTCCAGGGCACTGCCCACTCCACTTCTCAAACTCCAGGGCACTGCCCACTCCACTTCTCAAACTCCAGGGCACTGCCCACTCCACTTCTCAAACTCCAAGACTGAGGATAGTCTTGTGGTCCCTGTTGGCTGCAAAGGAGGCTGGGACATGCCATCCACTCCTGGGTGACCATGTGCCCAGCATCTGGAGGGACAACCTTCATTTGGCGGCAAGAATGAAGCCGATCCAGTGCGTCTCAATGTGGGCTCCCCTGCAGCCGAGGGTGCGCTTCCTGGAGCTGCTGTAACTAATCAACACCATCCTGGGTTAAAGTCGCATCCCTGGGCCAAAACCAAGGAGCCAGCAGGGCCATGCTCACCCCCGAGGCTCTGGCCGGAGCCTTCCTCACCTCTGCCAGAAGCTGGTGGCTGCCTCCCTCCAACCTCTGCCTCCAGGGCCACACAGCCTCCTTTCTTTCTGTAGTCAAACCTGCCTCTGCCTCCCTCTTGTAAGGCCACACATAATTGCATTGGGGGACCACCTGGATAATAATGTCCCTAAAGATTCTTAATTTCATCACAACTACAAAGTCCTTATTTGCCATAAAAAGTAATAAGTACAGGTTCCAGGCATGAGAACATTGACACTTTGGGGCATTTCTTCTGCCTACCATGCAGACCCCAAGGCAGCAACTCAGGGCAGGCATGTTCTTGGGACGTGATCCCAGGAAACACTGTGGGGTGGGGGAGGAAGAGAGACTCGGAAGGTGGGAAGCCAGAGTGGCGTTGTCAAGCACTCAGCATCCTGGAAGCCACCAGGGCTTGATCCCACTGGGTCACCCCATCGGAGGGGCAGGGCTAAGCCGTCTGTCCCCGCCCCCAAATCACGGGTCAAAGGCTGCTCCCAGGAAAGCTGGATTCCCTGGTAGCTTCAGCAGTGGCCAGAGATCCTCCCAGAGAGAAACACAGGTGATGGCAGGTGAAGAATAGGAATGACGAGAGCCCGAGTGCGGGGTGAGGGAGCAAGAGCATCTGTGCCCAGCCCACCCTCCGGAGCCTCTCTACTGTAAGCTGGGAGGGCAACAGAGAGAAACCCAGAAGGAAATGCCATTGTGAAAGGGAAATTTGCCGGGAGCTCCGACAATGTTGAGGTTGGGGGGACACTCTGTGTCCATTCTGTGATCTGAGATGGCCTCTCAAGGAATGACGCTGAAGCAGGGGGTAGGCAGGCCTTAGGAGCAGCGTGTGCAAAGGCCCCGTGGCAGGAAAAGCCCCAGCTCCTGAGGACCATGAAACATCAGCCCAGGAGGCCTGTGGCTGGTGAGCAGTGAGCCGAGAGGAGGCCAAGGGCACCGGCGAGACAGAGGAAATGTTGGGGACTTGTAGGAGCCAGCCCCCTTCTCCTGCCTAGGGCCACGGCCTGACATTCCTTCCTCCGCCATCAGCATCACCCCCCCCAGCAGTCCCCCCCACTACACACTGGCCTTTGCTGCCTCCTCCAGCAGGTCAGGAAGGCCCTGCCTTCCTGAGGGACAGAGAAGGGGGCCAGGCAGAGGAAGCCTCTAGGTGGAGGCATGCAAGCCCCAGGCCCCAGGGGGTGGCTGCCAATGGAGGAGGGAGAGCAGGCTCGGCTGGCCTCCCCGGAAAGGCCCTGGGAGGTGGCTGCCAACGGAGGAGGGAGAGCAGGCTTGGCTGGCCTCCCCAGAAAGGCCCCTCCCAGTGCTCCCCCCACCAGGAGTTATTTTTAAAATCTCATTTTCAGAAAGCGGAGGAGAAAACCTCTTTCTTTTGCCTTTTCTCCACTCTTTTTTCTGTGAAAGCGTAGGAGGGGGTGTGGAGGAGGAGGGGAGCCCTGGAAGGCGAGGAGGAGCCCATGGGCAGTGTCCCAGCTTGGGGACCCGGGCCTGCTGCTGACCGGGGCTGCCCCACCCCGTGGACCCCAGAGCCACCAGTGGGACCCTCCCTGGGCAATCTTGGCATAGGAAATCAACCATCTGCAGGATGGGGACCACCCAGGGCCAGGAGGTGGACACTCTCTCTGTCCCCCTGGAGGGGACTCAGTCCATCCCTGCTGTGCATCTGACGGTAGGGAGGCTCAGAGAGGACAGGGACTCCCTCAGCCACGAGCACGGAGCCCCAGCAAGAGTCCAGAGCCCCGCCAGGCTGCAGCTGCTAGGGGAGGGCCAACCTCAAGACCCTGCAGCCCCTCTTGGGGATCCCAGCGCTGCCACTAGAGGCTGGGTCGGGTGTGCTCAGTGGTGGTTGTTTGTGGTGGTCGTTTTTGTTTTTCTCTGGTAAGAACACTTAACATGAGATCTACGCACTTAACAAACATTTAAGTGTGCAGTGCAGCTTCGTTAACTATGGGTGCAATGTGGCACGGCAGACTTCTGCAACTTATCTTCACTGAAACTTTATCCCCATTCAGCAGCAATGCCTTCTTTCCGCTTCCCCCGACCCGCCCTGGGAACCACCATTTTACTCTCTGCTTCTGACTTTGACTATTTTAGATTCCATATAGAAGCAGAATCAAGCAGCATTGGCCTTTCTGGGTCTGGCTTTATTGCACTTGGCATAAAATCCTCCAGGTTTATTCCTGTTGTCATATATGGCAGGTTTCCTTCTTTTTAAAGGCTAATATTCCATTGTGTGTATATACCACATTTTCTTTCTTCATTCATCTGACCACAGACACTGCGGGCGTTTCCGTATCTTGGCCATCCTCAACAAAGCCACTGCCATCATGGGAGTGCAGCTCTCTCTTCAAGATCCTGGTGCCATTTCCTTTGGCTGTAACCCAGTAGAGGGATTGCTGGATCAGATGGCAGGTCTATCTTTAGTTTTCCCAGGAACCTCCATGCTGTTTCCTATATTGGTTGCACCATTTTACATTCCCACCAACAGGGTACAAGGGCTCCCTTTCTCCATACCCCAACCAACACTTGCCATCTTGTCTTTTTGATGCCAGCCATCCTAACAGGTGCAAGGCGATCTCACTGTGGCTTTGATTTGCATGTCCTGGTGATTAGTGATGTCGGGCACCTTTTTATATACCGGTTGATTATTTGTCTTCTTTGGATAAATGTCGATTCAAATCCACTGCCCACTTTTTAATTGACTGATTTGGTTTTCTGCTATTGAGTGACAGCAGTTCCTTATATATCTTAGATGTTAACCCCTTATCAGAGAGAGGGTTTGCAAATATTCCCTCCCATTCCGTAGGCTGCCTTTTCATTTTGTTGTTTCCTTTGCTGTGCAGAAGCTTTTGAGTTTGGTGTAGTCCCACTTGTCTATTTTTGATTTTTCGCCTGTGCTTTTGGCTTCAAATCCAAAAAATCATTGCCAAGACCCATGTCAAACAGCATTTCCCCTGTTTTCCTCTAGGAGTTTTACAGCTTCAGGTCTTACGTTTACGTCTTCTGTGGGGGTGTCCACTGGTCAAACAGGGCGACTGTCTCCTGGGAAGGGAACTTCACAGAGTCAGGCCTTGGGGCAGCAGCCAGGGGAGCTGGTGGTGGGACCCAGCTGGACGAGGGGCATGGGTGTCCACCTGGCCCCTCCTGTCACTTCCAGTCAAACCACAGCCCCCACCACCCCGCCGCCCAGTCAAGCCCAGCACGGTTGAACAAACCGCCTCGAGAATAAATGCTATTGGAGCCCAAAGAAATCAGGGTGGCTTCCCCGAGGAGGCGGCCTGGGCGGGGGTCTCCAAGGACAAATAGGAAAGGGCAAAAATGAGTTTCTTTAGGAAAGTGGGAGGCAGGGCGCATTCCAGGAGGAAGGCACTGCACAAAGCCTCAAACCTGGCTGCAGCCTAGGAACCTCGGGGAGTTGGGCAGGGACAGAGAGAAGGAGCCTGGGAGGCCAGGGAGCTGCCCGGCCCTTGAGTCTGGCCCCTTCCTCATTGCAGGCGAACAGCAGGAGGGGGAACGACCAAGGCAAAGGCTTGGTGGTGGGACCCACGTGGCGCCCTCTGGCTTCACTGCCCCCAGTGGGTAGTGCCTGCAGCCCCAGGCCTAAGGCGGTGGGACGCCAGGCACCCCTACCCATGACGCCCTTTCTGCGGGTCCCTGGCTGGAGGGAGGGTGCGGCGGGGAGGGCGCGTGGGCTGGGTGGCACGTGTGCCTCTCACAGGCCCCCGGTCCAGGCCGCTGCCCTCCTGCAGCGTGAGTCCTGCCTGGGCCCGCAGCGCCATCTGCCGGCCGCGCGGGGGCCGGGTCGCGGAGCAGGCGGGGAGGGAGGGGGTGCCACTGGTCCAGGGGCCTCGTCCTCACCCTAGACTTGGGTCTGGGGACCTGAGTTTGAGGCTCATTTCCACCAGTGATTGCTGTGCGACCAGCCGCTGGCTCCTGGCCCTCTCTGAGCTCCACCCCAATCCCAGGGCGGTGAGCAGGGCCAGGCCCACAGCGGCCCCTCTGACCCTCGGACCTGCTCCAGTCTTACAGATGGGGAGGAGTGCACAGTGAGGCACGGCGAGGTTCCCGGGCACGCGGTCAGCAGAGAGGGGGCTGGATTTGATTCGGGGCAGCCTGCCCAGCCCCACAGGCTGAGCTCCCAGGCTGTCCCCGCTCCTGGTTCCTTCGGCTGGAGAGGATCCCAGAGGCAGCAAGCACCCGCACCCAGAGGGGAGCCCAGCACATCGCAGGTGCTCAGACTCAGACCCAGAGGGGAAGTCACAGCTCCAGCCCCGGGACCTGCCACCCGCACAGGGACCTGGACTTAGCAAACAAATGGCCCAAGCCGGATCATCCCCGGGTCTCCCAGAGACAACTGAGGCCCAGAGAAGGCAGGGGCAGGCCCGGAACCCCTTGAGGACACACGTCTGAGCACGCACCCACAAACACAGGCACACACGCACACTTGCTGTCCCCACAACACAGACAGGCCCTAGAAAGGATGCTGTGGACACTGGAACCATTGTGACCTCAGGGGTGAGGTCAGGCCTGCCAGGGCGGGGGAGGGCCAGTGCTGGAGACAGGGCCAGCTCACAGGCGTGAGGCCAGAGCTAGTGGTGGGTTCCTGTGGGTCTGCACTGCACCCCAACCATGGACAGGCAGTGTTCTGAAAGGCCACACAGCCGCACCCCGACGGGTAGAATGTCGTCAGCCGTGTCCCAAAACTCCAGGTCAGCTCAGCCCCAGCAGGGACCCCCTGACCCCCTACCAGTACTTGGCCTCCTCATCCGTCAGGGGAGCCTCCCTGCAGGCCGTCCAGGGCTCCTTGTGCTGAGGAAGGAGTGTCCTGCCCCCAAGAGCAGCCTGCGGGGATTGGAGTGGGGATCCGGTTGGAGGAGAGGAGGCCAGGAGGGCGGAAGCTTCAACTGGAGTGAGGGCCTTGCCCACATAGCCTGCACCTGTGTGAGGGCCAGAGGGACCATGGCCTGTGTTGCCAACAGTGCCTGCAGGCTGTGTCTGTGTGAACGGGTCAGTGAATGGATGGACAGACCGTCCACCTGCTTCTCTGAGCCTCGGCTTCTATTCAGCAGAATTGAGATGATACCACAGCCAGTGTTTCTGCGGAGATTTAAGGGACAGGAATAAAGGAAGGTTCCTCCACAGCCTTCCAGGGTCCCCAGGGAACCCCAGTGTCCCAGGAACCTGGAAATACACAAAGGGCATCTCTACCTTCCTGTATCCGATAGGCAGGTCAGAGCTGTCTGGCCCCTAGCCCAGAGCCCTGCCCGCCCCCTCTATGGGGACTCAAAGCAGGTTCTGCTGTCCAGACACTCGTCCACCCGGGCTGGGGCCCATAGCCAAGCCATGGGTTCAGAGCAGGATTCCTGGTTGCAATCCACACTGCCTGCAGTGGCTGTTCCGGGAGTGTCTCGGTACCTGCCTGTGAACTCAGGTATTTCCGGCCCTCGCAGTCCACGTTTGAATGTTGTCAGGCCTCCCTTCTCTGCCATAGCTTCTGTTGCTGCTAAGCCAAGAGTACTCCTCTGCAGATGTTTGCTAATAGTGTGTTCACATCATTTTTCTATTTTTAAAAATGCATTTAACTCGAAGCCACAGGGGCTGCGATGTGGGTTTGGAGGGACAAGGTACGGGCCTCGCTGGTGCCTGCGGCCCATGCCGTGACCACTGCTGTGCCTGGGGGAAGCTGGGCTCTAGCTCCAACAGGATCCTCACTCCCACTCCCAGAGTGGGCCGCAGCCAGGTCTGTCTGGAAGGTCACCCTTTCCAGGATCAGGGAACTGGCTAGTTTTCTGAGAGGTCACAGGAAGGAGGTGGCTTCCAGAAGGGGTAAACTGTGTCTTGACCTCTCAAGGTCAAGAGAGCAGGGTTTGAGGGCCTCCCCAGAGCTACCCTGGCCCTGAGATGCCAAGAGATGTCAGAACACGTGATCTCCAGGACGCAGGCTCTGGAGCTCTTCAGACAGCAGAGCTCAGATGTGCAGAAATGCAGCTGCTCAGGCAACCCCAACCCTCTGATGCAGTTATGGGATGGAGAAGCCTGGTGGGTGTCCTCCTACAGCCCTGGCAAGGGGACAGAAAAGAAAGGAGGAGAAGGAGACATGCTCTGGGCAGAGGGGCCAGGGAAGCAGAGCCTCACAGGGTCCACCAGCAGGCATTTGGGAAGCTGGATCTGATGTGATGATTGCAGGGGACGGACTGGATCCTGGAGAGGTGGGAGGGTTGTCACAGTGCCATATCCAAGGCCAGGATGGGGCCGGTGGTGGCTCCGGATACATCACCTGCTATGAAGCACTCCTTTCATTCTGCCAGTATTTGCTGAGCACCTGCTACGTGGACCAGGTGTTCTAGGTGTCAGGGATACTGCTGGGAACAAAAGAGATAAAGACCCTGCCCTCATGCCTTACATTCCAGGTAGGGAGACCTGCCAGTAAGACCAGAAGCAGGAAAGTAAACGATATGATGTTACAGGGCAAAAAGTGAAATGGAAAATAGTGAGGGTGGGGAGGGGGAAGTGTGGGGTGAGGATTTTAAATCAGTTCTTCAAGAAGGTGACAATTGAGCAAAGACTAAAATCAGGTGAGGGACTGAGCCAGGCATCCACCTGGAGGAACGGTGTTCCCCAGACGGAAGGAGTGGCCACACAAAGGTCGAGAGGTAGACGTGCACCCGGTGGTGGGAGCGTCCCATCACTGGGGTGGAATAAGCAGGGGAGAGCAGAACGAAATAAGGGCAGAGAGACCATTTTTGTTCTTATGTGTCTTTTTTTTCAATTACAGTATGATTTACAGATGACAAAATTCACTATTTTTAGCATATAGCTCTCAAATTTTGACAAATGTATATAGTCATGGACCCACCATCACAAACAAAATATGGCGGTGGGTACATGACGCCCAGACAGCTCCATATCCCAGACACTCCCTCCCGTCCCTTTGTAGTGAACTCTCTCCAACTCCCAGTCCCTGGGAACCACTGACCTGCTCTCTGTCTGTAGTTTCACCTTTTTCAGAATGTCATAAAAGTGAAATGACACTACATGTAGCTTTTGGAGTCTGGTTTCCCTCCTGGAGCATCCATGTTTTTGTGTTTATCAGTGATTCACTTCTTTTGTTGCTGAGTAGCATTAGTGTGAATGTGACATGGTTTGTTTATACATTCCCAGGGTGAGGGACATTTGGATTATTTCAGTGTGGAGATATCATAAATAAAGCCAGCATAAATGTTTGTGTATATATTTTAGTCAGTAGTCATTTCGCTTGAGCGAATGCCTAGGAGTGGGTAGCTGAGCCATTTGGTAAGTGTACATCCAACTTTATTAGCAAATACCAGGCTATCTTCCAAGAGGGCTGTGCCACTGTGCATTACCACCAGCAATGTATGGAAGCTCAGAGCTATTCTGCAACCTCACCAGCACTTGGTATTTCCAGTGTCTCTGATTTTAGCCATTTCAGTAGATGTGTAGTGATAGCCCACTGTGGTGTTAGTTGGTTTCCCTCGTGAGGAATGTTGAATGCTTTTCAGGTGCTTCTTTGCCATCTGTATGCCTCCTCTGATGCCTTGTCCCAGTCTCCTGCCTGTGTTTCCTTAGGCCGCTTGCGCTTTGCTTTGTTTTGTTTTGAGAGTTCTTTCTATATTCTGGAGATAGTCCTTTATCAGATATGTGATTTGCAAATACTGCCTCCAAGTCTGCAGCTTATCATTTTTTAATGGCATATCCCTTAATCTAAATAAAAGAGAGGGGGACCAGGTGCAGTGGCTCATGCCTGTAATCCCAGCACTTTGGGAGGCAGAAGCAGGAGGATCATTTGAGCCCAGGAGTTCAAGACCAGCCTGAGCAATATAGAGACACCCTGCCTCTATAATAAAAAAAACAAAAAAAAAAATAGGCAGACATGGTGGCATGCATCTGTAGTCCTAGCTACTTGGGAGGCTGAGGCAGGATCATCTCTTGAGCCCAGGAGTTGGAGGCTACAGTGAGTGAGCTATGATTGTGCCACTGCACTCCAGCCTAGGCAACAGATCAAGACTCTCTCTAGAAAACAAAAATAAAATAAAGACAGAGGGGATCTCTAAAAGAAAATGATATTTATTCAGGAATGGGCATCACAATAGTAATATGTGTGCCATGGTAAACCACATGCCTATTCAAGCCTGGGGCAAAGGTAAGTTTTTAAAGGCAAAATTAAAATGATTGATTATATAAGTTGTTCTGAAATAATAATTCTTGGCTACAAGGGTCAATAACAAGGCTGGGGTGAGTCCTAGGTTGGAAAGACAGTTTTCTGGGTAGATGACCTCACAGAAGTATTTGTGTGTGTATGTAAGGTTGCAATTGGCCTTTGTGCAAGGTTGTGGGTTTTGCAGTGTCTTTTGTGATAGTTCTTGCAGTCAGGCATTTGTGCATGAGAACCATTCCTTTAAGGCTTCCTCCAGCCCCATTTATCAGAGTTTTAACACAGTGACTCCATTTTGATTCCAACATGTTTCACATATCTTTCAAAAAGCAGAAGTTTTTAATCTTTATGAAATCAAATTTATCATTTCTTCTTTTATATAGTGCTTTTGGTGTCACATCTAAGAAATCTTTGTCTAACCCAAGATCATAAAGATTTCCTCCTATATTTTCTTCTGAAAGTTTTAGAAGTTTAGGTCTTACTTTTGGGTCTATGATCTTTTTGAGTAAATTTTTACATATGGTGTGAGGTATGGATTAGGGGTTATTTTTTGCATGTGTCTGTCCAATAATTGCAGCACCATCTGTTAATGCTTTTTTAATAGAGTTGCTCTGGCACCCTTATCAAAAATCAGTTGAAGCCAGGCACAGTGGCATGCATCTGTAGTCCCAACTACTCAGGAGGCTGAGGCAGGAGAATTGCTTGAGCCCAGAAGTTCGAGACTGCAGTGAGCTATGACCACATCACTGTACTCCAGCCTGAGCAACAGAGTGAGACCCTATCTCTAAACAAAACAGAACAAAAATAATCAATTGACCTTATATGTGTGGGCCTTTTTCCGGAATCCATGTTCTGTTACACATATTTATATTTATGTGCTTTTATCAATATTACATTGCCTTGATTACTATAGCTTGACAATAAGTCTTGACATTGGTAATGGTCCTCCAATTTTGTTCTTCTACAAAATCATTTTGACTATCCTAGTTTCTTTACCTTTCCATAAAAATTTTAGAAATAGCTTGTTGGTTACTACCAAAAAAAATTCTTGCTGGGGTTTTTATTGAAATTGCATTGAATATTTAGAAAAAGTTAGAGAAAATTAACATCTCAACAATATTGAGTCTTCCAATCCATGAACATGGTGTATCTATTTATCTTCTTGATTTATTTCATCAATATTTTGTAGTTTACAGTATACAGACCTTGCAATTGTTGGTTAGGTTTATGCCTAAATAACTCATGATTTTTGGTGCCAGTGTACATGGTACCTTTTTTATTTCAATTCCCAATTGTTCATTGCCAGTATGCATAAATATGAATAATTTTTGTTTATTGACCTTACAATTTGCAAATTTGCTGAACTTATTTTTTAGTTCTAGTAGGCTTTTCTGTAGATTTGGAATTTTCCACTTGTATAATAATGCCTTCTACAAATAAAAATAGTTTGTTTCTTCTTTCCCAGGCTGTATGACTTTTATTCCTTTTTGGTGACTTCTCACATTGATTAAGTCCACAGTCTAATGTTGAATGAGAGAGGTAAGAGCAGACTTCTTGCCTCATTCCCAGTCATGTGGAAAAATAGACTTTCACCATAAAGTGTGATGTTAGCTGTAGGATTTTTATAGATACTCTTTATCAGGTTGAGGAATTTTTCTTAATTCCTATGTTTATTTTAGAATAGATGTTGGGTTTTACCAAATATTTCTCTGCATCTATTGAGATCATTATATTTTCTTTCCTTAGTCAGTCAATCTAGTGAATTACATTGACTGATTTTTCAAATATTCAATTAGCCTTGTATTCCCAGGATAAGCCCCGCTAGGAGATGATGGATAATCATTTATTTATACTTTAAATTGTTTTGTTAAGAAAGTTTGTGTCTGTTCATAGAAGATATTAGGCTGTAGTTTTCTCTATTTCCAATATATTTATCTGGTTTTGGTGTCAGGTTTTGCCTCATGGAATGGTTGGGAAGTGTTCCCTCCTCTTCAATTTTCTGGAAGAGTTTGTAGTATTGGTATTATTTCTTCCTTAAACACTTGATAGAATTCAAGAGTGAAGCCAACTCAGCCTAAAATTTTCTTTGTGGGAAAGTTTTCAACTACACGTTCAATTTTCATAATATAGGGTTATTCTTGTTATTTAATTCTTGAGTAAGCTTTGGTATTTTATGACTCTAAGAAATGTGTTCATTTCATCTATGTCACCAAATTTATTGGCATAAAGTTATTCAGACTATCCCTTCATTATTCTTTTAATGTCTGTAGAACCTATAATGACGTACCCACTCTTACTGATGTTAATAATCTGTGTTTTTACTTTTTAGCCCTAATAAATCCTGCTAGTGGTTTATCAATGTTTTCATCTTTTCAAAAAAGTAACCTACTGGTTTCACTGATTTTTTTCTATTTTTTGTTATTTTCTATTTCATTGATTTTTGCTCTTTTTTTCTTGAGTTTAATTTGCTGTTCTTTTCCTAATTTATTCAGTTATAATCTGATTTCAGACCTTCATTCTTTTCTAATATAGGTGTTTTAATGCTGCACCCTAGGGATTTTTATATGCTGTGTTTTCATTTTTGTTTTGTTCAAGATACCTTTTACTTTCATTACCTTTTATTTCTTCTTTACCTATGGATTATTTAAAAGTATGTTATTTAGTTTCCTTATACTTAGGTATTTTCCATCTATCTTTCTGTTACTGATTTCCAATTTAATTCCATGTGGTCAGAGATCATGCTTTGTTGGATCTGAATCTTTTCCAATTTGCTAAGACTTTTTATGGCACAGAATATAGTCTGCCTTGGTAAATGTGCCATGTGTATTTGAAAATAAAGTTTATTCTTTTGTGGTTAGAGTTCTATAAATGTCAGTTCAGTTAGGTTGATTAATAATTGTTTGAGCCTTTTATAGTCTTACCAATTACTTGTTGACTTATTTTATCAATTATCAATAGATGGATGTTGAAATGTTCAACTAAGATTATTGACTTGTCTATTTTTCCTTCTAGCTCTAACTTCTTTGCTTTATGTGTTTTGAAGTTCTGTGACTAGATGCATGAACATTTAAGATTCTTATATCTCCTTGATTAATGAACTGATTCTCTTTATCCCTGTTATATTATTTACTCTAAAATATACTTTGTCTGACATTAATATAACCACACAGTTTTTTTATATTTGTGTTAGCATGGTATATCATTTTCTATCCTTTTACTTTTGATTGATTAGTATCTACTATATTTCAAGTGGATTTTGTATAGGCAGTGTACACTTGGCTCTTGCTTTTTTATTCAACTTGACAATCTCTGCTATTTGATTGTGGTGATTTAATAATTTATATTTAATATGACTATTGATATGATTTGGTTTTAGTCTACCATCTTACAATTTGTTTTCTCTTTGTCTCATCTCTTTTTATGCAATTTTTTCTCATCTTCTGCCTTTATTTGCATTGAGTATTTTTTATGACTCCACCTTATCTCCTTTGTGGACTTGTTAGCCACACATATTTTGTCTTATGTTGTTTTATTATTTAGTCATTGCTTTTGGGTTTCTTGTATACATGTTAGCTTATCTCGGTCTACCTTCAATTGAAATTATACCTTCCAGTAAAATTAAGAATATAAGCACCTTCCAATATTTTGTTTTCATTTTCCCCTCCTGGCTTTTGTGCTATTATTGTTATATATTTTTTCTATATTTGTTATAAACCCACAATGCCTTATTATTTTTACTTTAAATTTTAAAAATAAACAAATTCTATTTACCTCCATTTATCCCATTTCCGGTGCTCATTATTCTTTTGTGTAGTTTCCTATTTCCATCTGTTGTCATTTTCCTTCTGTCTGGAAGACTATCTCAAACATTTTTTGTAGTGCAGGACTCCTGGTGATAACTTCTTCTGGTGTTTATGTACATGAAAAGTGTTTCTATATCACCTTCCGTTTTTAAAGATATTTTCTCTAGGTATGGAATTCCAGCTTGGCAGGTTGTTGTTTCGTTTTGTTTTCTTCTTTCAGGGCGTTAAATTGTTGCGCGACTGTCTCTCAGCTTGTACCGTTTTCAACAAGAACTGTGCTCTCATTTTTCATTCCTTTCATGTGTCTTTTTTCTATGGCTGTTTTTAAGATTTGCTCTTATCATTGGTTTTGGGCAATATTATTTCAATGTGTCTTCATGTAGTTTTCTTTGTATTTCTTTTGCTTGGAATTCGTTGAGTTTCCTGGATCTATGGATTTATAACTTTCATCAAATTTGTAAAATGTTCAGGTATTATTTCCTCAAATATGTTTTCTTTCCCCTTCCTTCTGTGGGGATGCAAATTCCACATACAAAATGCCATGTGATGCTGTCCTACAGCTCACTAATGCTCTATTTTTTTCCAGTCTTTTTTCTCTATATGTTTCATTTTTGGATAGTTTCTATTGCTGTGTCTCCAGGTTCACTCATCTTCGCTTCTACATTGTCTAATCTGCTGCTAAACTAGTGTATTCAGAGTATGAAATGTATTCTTCATCGTTTTATATTTTCCATGTCTCTCCTTACCATGCTTATGTTTTGCTCTACCATGTTGAACATGAGAAATATATCATTAACAGTAATGGCAAAAGCTGCAATTACTTTTGCACCAACCTTATGGTTATAATTGTTTTAATGTTCTTGTCTACTAATTATATCATTTCTGTGTTGGTTTCAATTAATTGATTTTTCTCCTCATTGTAGATTGTATTTTTTTGCTTCTTTCCATGCCTAGCAAATTTTGATTGGATGCTAGACATTGTGAATTTTGCCTTGTTGGGTACTGGATATTCCTGTACTTTTAAAATATCCTTCAGATTTGTTCTTGAACACAATTAAATTACTTGAAAAGTTTGGTTCCTTTGAGGCTTTGATTTTAAAGCTTTGGTAGGAAGAGCCAAAGCATTGTTGTTTAGGGCAGATTTTTTCCCCCATTACTGAGGTCATATCATTAGCACTCTACCTAATGCCCTGTGAATTACCAGGTTTTCCACTCTTGCTGATGAGAAAAGGAACTCTTCCTAGCTCTGTGTGAGTTCCAAAGATTGTTCCCTCTACTCCTTTTGGAGCTTTGTGGTTCTTTCCCAAACGTACTGAGCTCAGATGAAGATGGGGAATGCAGGGGATCCCCTACAAAGCCCCAGAACTCTCTCTCCTCCTTTTGCAGCTCTCTCCTGTGACTCTTCCCAGCAAACTCCAGCCACTTTGGCTCCCCAAGCCTTTCACGTCCACTTCCTCCACTCAGAGAGACTACTGGGCTTTATCGGGCTCCCTCTCCCTGCGCTGCAAACTGGAAACTTCCCAGGCATCTGGCTGTGGCCATGCTGGGCTCACCTTGCTGGTTTTCCATTTTCAGGCATCTTCGTCCTGTGCTGCTGTTGTCTGATGTCTGATAATCATGGTTTTGTATATTTTTCCAATTTTTGAGTTGTTTAAGACAGGAGGGTGAAGCTGGTCCTTGTTACACCCTCGTAGATGGAAGCATCAGTGTCTTATGTCATTTTCAGGACTTTGGGTTTTACTCTGAGTGAAATGGGAGGCATATGGGTAGATTTTGAGTGGCATGATCTGCCATGCATCCCTCCCATGGTGGGACAAATGAATGGGTAAAATATTGAGAGATGAACTGTCTTCTAATGTACCACAGCATTCACTGATTTGATTTGCTGACTTTATCTCATTCATTGATGCATCCCAGGAGCCTAGAACACGTCCCACCCATAGTAGGCACCTGGGAAGTGGGTACCAAGAGTGAACAAATGAATAAGGTCAGGAAGTGGGTGAAGCAGGAGCCTGTGCCTGTCCCAGGGGCTCACCAGCAGAAGTCGTGATGGGGGACCAGGCTTGGGCAGCATCCCCAAAAGGAAGAACGCAGTCTCTTTTGGCCCATTGTGGCCACTAACACAGCCTGAGGTAGTGCTTTCCCCACATTTGCCAGAGAAGAGGAAGGAGAGGAGGAGAAGGCAGAGGCCAGCTTGAAGGAAGGAGAGGAGGAGAAGGCAGAGGCCAGCTTGGAGGAAGGAGAGGAGGAGAAGACAGAGACCAGCTTGGAGGCAGGAGAGGAGGAGAAGGCAGAGGCCACCTTGGAGGAAGGAGAGGAGGCCTTCCTTGGAGGCCCCTGCCTCCTCCCTTGCTCCGCTCTCACTGCTCCTGCAGCTCCCCCGCTCAGAGACTCCACCAGATGTCTGGGTGACTGAGGCAGTCTCACATGTGATTGGAATGAGATGGCTCTCTCAAGTCAAAAGCCTGAGCTAGGGATACCATACCCTGGGCCCTGCCACGTCCCACCAGCCATGTCTGTCTCAAACCCAACCTCAGAACCTGACACTTGCTGGGAGGCCAGGCCCCACCAGGCAGGTGATGCTGCCTACTCAACAGTGTCCCTGAGGCCTCCAGACCCCTGCCCTCCTCCCAGGGCCCAGCCAATCCATTGAATGGAAGGACAAACATATGAAGGATGTAGCTGAGCCCGATGGAAGCCAATGCTGCACTCAGCACCCCGTGTACTAACGCAGAAATATGCACTCAGATGCCAACACCCAGGGCCCCTCCTCCATTTCAGAATCTCCCTCCCTGTCTCCACATCCACGAAGGACTCATCTTGCATGAAGGTACCCCAGGACTCTGCCCACAGGGACAGATGTTCACACCCCACCACCATCATTCTTCACAAGTCGCAGAGCAGCCAGGCCACACTGATGCCACAGGAGCACAGGATGTTCATGACGGAGGCCTACAGTGCAGGTGACTGCCAGCCCTGGGCTCAGACAGGCAGGGGCGGGTCGGCCCAGATGGGGTCAGGCTCCAGCAGATCCCACCATGTCCCTCCACCAAAAGCAGTCCTGAGGGTGATGGCCAGAGGGAGTC
Organism: Pongo abelii; assembly: GCF_028885655.2. Classification (NCBI taxonomy): domain Eukaryota; kingdom Metazoa; phylum Chordata; class Mammalia; order Primates; family Hominidae; genus Pongo; species Pongo abelii. The sequence goes on along the minus strand of NC_071992.2, from coordinate 157,923,732 downwards.
TCCACTCCAGGACCTTGAGGGTATCAAGTGGTGTGGACATAGTGAAGCTTTCAGCAAAGAACCCTGCACACCCGGCTTGGCCTCTTCATGCCTCCTGAGGCACCATCCAAAGCCCAAATAATGCCCCAGCTCACCCTACACTCCGCCCTCCGCTATCCTCCCTTTCCCTTTCACACCTCGGAACGACAGTCCAGGCCTAGCCCCTGCCTTATTCAAACACCGTTGAATGCTGGATGACTGGATGGATGGTGAAAGGATAAAAGAATGGTTGGGGGGATGGAGGGATGAATTCATGAGTGGATGGGTGGGTGAATAAATTTATGAATAAATGGATGTTGGGCAGATGGGCAGGTAGATGAATGGAAAGATAGATGAGCAGGTGGATTAGTAGATGGAAGGATGGACAGATGGAACATGTGGGTGGATGGACAGATGGCTGGATGGACAGGTGGATGAGTGGATGATGGGCGGATGGGAATATGAATGGTGAGTGAGGACGTGCTCATGCACCTGTACTCCTGCTCCTTACCTATGTTGAACCCCAGAAAGTCCATCTGGACAGTCAGGAGGTCCTGGACTTCTCATACATCCATTCCCCAGTTCTCATTTTCAGAGCACTCCTTCCATCCCCAGACCCACCATCCTGCCTGCCAAGCCTTGCTGCCACAATGTGAGCAACCCACAGCTTGCTCACACATGCCTTCTTGCCAACCTTAGCCACCTGCTTCAAGATGCTGCAGGACATGAACAGTGCCGACCCCTTCCACTTGAAGTACATCATCAAGAAGATCAAGAACATGGCTCATGGCTCCCCCAAACTGGTGATGGAAACCATCCACGATTACTTCATAGACAACCCGGAGGTGGGGACAGCTTGGGCCACTGGGGCAGGCACAGGGGGCAGAGGGGGAGGGTGGGACCCCAAGGTGGGCTCAAACCCTAGATCTTGCCTAGAACACCTACATGACTTGGGGCAAGTCTCGATTTCCTCATATGTCAAATGGGCCAAATGGGGAGAGAGAAAAGTGGACCCGCATGCATTGACCACCCTCAGAATGCACTCATGAGGTGGCGATCCTGACCCTCACAGGTGGGGAAACTAAGGCGTAGGGAGGCCAAGGGATTTGCCTGGAGTCATAGAACCATGAAGTGGCAGAGAGAAATGGCTCCTCTCACACCCTCCCCATCCACGCCCCTGCCCACATCTCCCACACGATCTGACCTGATCTGTCCCCAAGCCACCGTTGGTCTGCCATCCACAGATCTCCAGCAGGCACAAGTTCCGGCTGTTCCAGACCCTGGAGACGGTCATCCGGGCCAGTGACATCCTGGAGGAGACCTGGGAGAAAACCTTCACGCGGCTCGCCCTGGAGAACATGACCAAGGCCACGGTGGGCCTCCCCTCCCGCAGCAAGTGGGCCAACCCCCCACGGGTTCTGGGAATGCCAGCGGCTGCCCCAGGGACCCAAGTGATGCTGGGCATGCCCAGCCTTGTGGCTTACCAAGCAATTTCCATCCAGTGACTCGCGTTCTTACCCCCAGCCCCTTCAGCGGGACAATCACACTTTTCCATCTCACTTTCCCATTTCAGGAAGGTGAGGCTCAAGAGAGCATTGCTTGTCTAAAGCCAAGGGGCTCGTAAATTGGGGGGCCCTCTCCCCAAAGGAGGTCTCTCCCTGAAGCAGGCTATGGTTCCCCCTGTACCACCTTCCTCACCATTGCATGGCAGCTGCCTGCAGCCCAGCCTCTGGAAGGCCTGCTGCGAGTCTAACCCAGCCTGCAGGCTGTAACTCTGCCCTTGGCCTCCACCTTCTGGGTTCCTGCTTGATGGAGACTTGGGGGTCTGGACCTGAACTGCCCCACCCACCCCACCCCACCCCACCTGCAGCTTGCAGTCCAAGAGCCGGCCCTAGCCACCAACAATCTCCACTCCAAGAGTGGAGACTTGGGAGCAGGTGGCTTAGACTGACTAGGCCAGGGCGGCCCCAGGGTACACCTCAATACGCACACACACTAGGGTGCCCCACACAGCAGAAGTAGACACCATTTACCCTCTGTGTGGTGCCGAGTCTTCATTCACGTGATTGTGCAGGAGGCAAAGGCCACTGAAAGGTCTTTAATACTCAAATCTCCCCCCAAAGCGAAAGGCACAGTGAAAGGCACAGCACACCCCACAGGGCCACACAGGCCTGTCCCACGCAGGGGTCAGGAAGCAGACAGAGGGACCATCTGAACATATCTTCAGGGCCGTGGTGGTGGGAAGTAATGAAGTAGGGACATCCCCTAGGAGCTACAGGGACACAGGCAGGTCGGGGGCATTGTAATGGGACTTCCATACTCCCCAAAAGATGTAAGCAGCTTCAGCTGCTCACCTGGCCCTATGATTCAACAAACTCAAGGAGAGGTTATTTGGAATAACAGACATCAAACAGCCAGCACAGGGCCTACAAGCATGGTCAACACACCCTCCACACAGGAGTTTGTGGCCCCATTTACGGATGGAGAGGCTGGAGCCCAGAGCCTTAGGGACTGGCCTGCAATCACAGCCCAGCTGGTGGGTGGCAGGTGGGACATGCCCCTTTGCTTCCCCAGAGAAGTGAATGAGGCCACCCTGGGTGTGAGAGACAGCAAAATGGGAAGCAAGGGCCCTGTCCTCCTATTTCTTTTTTCCACCTCATTTTTCTTTTGGAATCCTATGCATGTGTTTGTCACACTCACCACTGCGAAGTCTATCAGGCGTCTCTGCAGTTTACAGATCGATGATCCTAGGGAGCTGGGGTCGGGGAGCGGTTCCCCCAGGGAGGCGAGGGCTTTGGTACACTCTCAGGGGTGTGGTCTGGCCTCAGCCTCCCTTAGGGTGGACAAGACCCTCCTGGGGCTTCATGAGGAGGGGCCCCTGCATGGAGTCTGGCATGAACGAGGCCAGGACTGGTCTACATTTTCTGCTTCTGAACACACCGCAGCCCCGCTCCAGCCCCCAGAGTAAGTGGACACTTGTGTGGGTCCTACCTGCCCCCTGGGACACAGAGGGACACTTCTGTGGGTCCTACCCACCACCTGGGACACAGAGGGGCATCAGGCACTCTGTCACCTAGCTCAGGACCAGCCGAGTTCAGACAATCTTTCAGCCCAGCATAGAGCTTGGAGTCAGCGAGGACCGGCCTGGGCCCGCACTCCTGTTGCCCTGCTCCAGTGGGGGACTGTGTTTCCTACACCCTAAGTCTCCCCTTTCCCGATTTACTTTCTTAAACCGGAGACAAACTTCAGCTTCTGGGAGGTGCTTCTTGGGGAAGGGCTTAAGGGAAGTAAGGTTTTGAGCCTCTGCATTTCCAGAAATCTCTGGATTCGATTTCACACTGGACTGTGGGTTGGCAACTGCTGTCCATTGTCCTCTGGCCCTCGTGACTGTTGAGGATCCAGAGTCACTCTGAACCATGATCCTTCACACGCAACCTGATGTCTGCTGGGGGGCTCGGGCTCGTGGAGTCTTTGCCCTGCCCATTCCGCAGGAGTGGAACTCACTCTGGGTGCAGCATTAGCCACCACGCTTTGTGGTCACGTATCCCTTCCATCTGGCTACCTGAGCCCTTGGTTCCACCGTAGAGTGACCAGGTGAGCCCACTGCTAACCACCCTCACCCAGCTACGTCAGCATCTCTCCATCTTCCCTATCTTCCCTTCTACGCTCTGAGGAGTCCCAGGGAGACGCTCACCCAGGGACCCTGCCTAGAGGTCAGGGTCCCATCCCATGGCAGTCATGCCAAGCCTGGCCTGGGAAGTGAGTATTCCTGGAGTTTACAGGCCTGGCAACCCCTGGGTAGAGACACTCATCTGCCCTCTCCAGAGACTGAGTCCCCAGAGTCTTGCTGGGGTGGGACAGGCCCAGCTCCCTTCACGTGTGCAGAGTGTGGGAGGTACATCTAGGGACTCAACTACTTCTAAAACCACATCACCTTTAGTTTCAGCCCCCTCCACTGCCCCTCCAGTTCTAGGGGTTGGGAGACAAGAGGCCCCCCCCATCTTCAAATAGTGGGGGACGGTGCCGTGTGGGTGAGCTGGCCGCTCAGCCTCTGTTCCACTAGCCTACACGTGATCTTCAGGCCCTCACCTACCTGCTTCCCGCTTCCACAGTGCGGTTGCTATTGTCCTTTTTAAAAAATCTCCTAAATGTAGTGTTAGCTGAGGTAGGTTTTTTGAAAGAGCAAAATCAGATTCAATCACCGTCTTCACAAGAAGCCCCTGTAACCATACTTACCATAAGTTATAAATGATATATCTATTTCATGCGATGATTCAAGCTGCATGGCAGGGCTCAGACACCCCCACTTTCAGACGCCCCCAAGTGCAGGCAGGCCTCCTGTTCACCTGCCTCAGAGCCACAGAAGCTGCCTTATGGTTCCCATGAAGACAGAGAAAAGAGTAGAAATCAAAATTGCAGCAAGACCTAAAGGGATACCCACACGCTTGTTGAGAAAGTCCCAGGTGTGACCACACAGAGCCAGACTCTGGGACCCATGTGGTTCCTTCCTGCTGAAGATGCCCCTCCACTGGACAGTGGGGGCTCGGCCAGGGTCAGGGAGGCCAGGGACCCAGTCAGAGGGGCTCTGCCCTTGAGCAGCTGATGCCCTGGCTCTCCTGGACAGGAACATAGCCTCTGGTTCTGAATTCATGGTGAAAGACGTGACATTGTCCCGAGCCGCCGGGAGCTCAGGAGGAGAGGTGATGTGGGCTGGAGGTTTCAGGATGAGTGCCCTGAACCCAGGCCTTGGAGCAGGCTCTAAGCGGGAGTGGAGGTGCAGGCAGGCACACAGCGTGAGCAAGGGCTCAGAGGTAGGGAGGAAGAGGAGGAGGTGTTCCAGCAATGGACGCAGACCAGGAAGGCCTCAGACTCCCTCAGCCTCAGTTTTCTACCAAAAGAAACATGGGCTGTGGCTGCTGTCCTGCCCCTCAAACCAGCCCTGGCATGAGAAGACATGAGATCTCGTAACAAGCCGCTCTTTCTCTACCTCCCGCCCTGCCTGCTCCCACCCCACCCCAGGAGCTGGAAGACATATACCAGGACGCAGCCAGCAACGTGCTGGTGGCCATCTGCAGGCACTCGTGGCGGGCGGTGGCGCAGCATCTGGAGACGGAGCTCCTGACGGGCGTCTTCCCACACCGCAGCCTCCTCTACGTGATGGGCATCCTGTCCTCCAGCGGTATGTCGGGCACCAGTTTGTGGACAGGACGGGGTGGGTCATGGATAGTGATCCAAGAGGTGGCTCTGAGGGTCCACATGGGCAGGGTACAGGGGCTGCACGTCACTTGTGCACCATGAGGTAGCTTCGTGCCCGGCAGCAACAGGCTGCTGCCCCGAGGACCCCCACTGCCCACCACCCCTCAGGGCCCAGGCCGTGCTCAGGATCTCCCTGGAAAGAGCGACACCAGGCCCAGCCGTGTCAGCCCCTCTGACGGCTCACCCACTCCTGCTGTCAGTATTGCAACAGCTGGACCTGGGCGGAGCCAGGATGACGGAGGAGGTCCCAAGAGGTGGCCCAGGACAGGTGTGAGGCTGGCACACGGCCGGGCAACTCCACCGCCAGCTGCTGCATCTGTCTCTTCCCTTGGTCACACAAGGCAGGTGGGCACTCCTCCCCTGGAAGATGAAGAGATGGAGCTCAGAGAGGCAGCATGGCCAGCCAGGGCCACTCCCAGCCTGTCACAGCCGGCAGTGTCTGGGCCCTGTGTCCACCATAGCCGCTGCCTCCAAGCTGCGGGAAGGGCCGGCCCGGACAGTGGGGCCTCTGAGGACCCCAGAGGAAGGACATTCGGGGAGTTGCTGACACAAAATAGCGAACACTTACTAAGCACCTACCTAGTGCCAGGCCCCCAGCCACATGAGGCGAGGGCCAGCCTTCATTCATTCACTCATTCATTCACAAGCATATGCTGCTGCTCTTCCCACTGGGAGATGCAGGGCTGCCTTGAGGGCAGCTGGGGGAGCCCAGAGAGGAGAGGGACCAGCTGTCCTGGGGCCATCAAGGAGGGCTTCCTGGAGGAGGCAGCCAGTATAGGCCACATCTAGAGAGATGTGTAGGAGGGTGAGGAGGGACACTCCCTCTGCCAAGGGCCTTGAGGAAGAGTTGGTCAGCAGCCACAGTGAGGGATGGGGTTGGGGTGTGTAGGAGGGTGAGGAGGGATACTCCCTCTGCCAAGGGCCTTGAGGAAGAGTTGGTCAGCAGCCACAGTGAGGGATGGGGTTGGGGTGTGGCAGGGCCTGTGACCTGCAGGGAGGCCCAGGCCCAGCAGGGGTGTTTGGACGCTAAGACCTGAGGCAAAGCAGGACCTGCTCGACTTAGCCTTGCATCTCCCACCCCAGGATTAGCAGGCTGGGTGGAGGTCCCTCTGCACCTGGGGGTACCTCTGAGGCCACCAGATCCCTCCCCAAAGCAGCCTCTCCCTCTGGGGTAGGTTCCAAAGTTCCCGAAAAGCTCTCCACTCTCACAATGCCTCCCTCCCAAAGGCTTATTTTCCCACTTTTGAGGGGCCATGCTTGGCACCACCCCTCCATTCACCATGAGTGAGCCCGAGGCCCAGAGAGGGAGCCCAGCCAGCCTGAGACCACACAGTAAGAGCAGCTGGGCCGCGAGTCCACCCCAGCTCTCTGAACCCAGAGCCAAGCCCGGCTCACGTCCCTCCAGCTCCCGCGCCCCACAGAGCTAGGGCAGGCAGAGGCCAGCAGCATCAGCCTGGGCCAGTGCTAAAGGCTGGAGGAGACGGGTATTAGACAGGGCCCTGTGACCCATCCCTCCTCCCACAGAGGAGCTCTTCAGCCAGGAAGACAAGGCCTGCTGGGAAGAGCAACTGATCCAGGTAGGGAGGGAGCCCAGCTCCCAGCCACCAGGCCTTCTGTGGGGGCAACAGGGGAGAGGCAGCAGGATGGGTGCCTGGGAGGAGGGGTAGACAGAAGGAGGGAGGAGGAAGGGAAGGCAGAGAAGGGGAGGGGAGGGAGGAAGAGAGGGTAGTGGGGAGACAGGGAGGATGGGAGGAAGGGGGAATGTCGGGGAGGAAGGAGGGAGAAATGAGAGGGAGGGGGAAAAGGAGGAGGAGGAGGCAAGAAGAGGGGATTGAGGGGGAGGAAGGAAGATCGGGGAACAAGAGGGAGCAGGGAGGGAAGGAGGAAGGGAGGCCCCTACTCTGCAGATGAGCACACAAGTCTGGAAAAGGGAGGGGACTGCAGTCACAGGGCCAGTCACTTCGGCACTGGGACTGGGGAGGGGACCACAGTCACAGGGCCGGTCACTGAGGCGTCGGGATTCAAACCTTGGTCTCCACGTACCTGGCACAGAGCACATACCCCACGTACTCGGCCAGAGCTGTCGCCCTGGAAGGCAGGAAGCAGGTTGGGGTGAACAGAGGGAGCCCCAGCCGAGAAACAGAGTCCGTGCAGGCCCATCCCTGAACACACACCCGAGTGAGTGAGGGGCTGACATGGCTGAGGGAAGGGACACGAGACCTCCGCCCCCTGGATCCAAGTTCATATTTAACCAATCACCACTCTGTGACCTGGGGGGACCCACTTCACCTCTCGGTCCCTTAGTTTCCTCATCGGTCGAATGGGAATCCCAGCACCTCACTCAAACGGTGGGTACGACGAGTACACGAGGTAATCCGTGGAAAGCGTCGGGCACCGTGCCAGTGACGCAGGAAGCCCTCGCTAATATCATTAGTGTCCTATGGTAAGAGCTGTAGTGGTAGTGACAGGAGCAGCAGCGGTGGTGGCAGGAGAATACTTGGAATGGAATGGTATCCAGTAGAAATAGCACCAGCAGCAACACAAGCAATTAATAGAACAAGAACACAAAAAGTTACCGAGGATAGAGAAAACTTGAACAACACATTAACCAAATTCGTCTAATAAAGTGCAAACAAAATATTCGCCAGGGGGTGTAGGGGGAAATGGGGATGGTTAATGAGTACAAAAAATAGGAAGAATGAATAAGATCAGGATGACTATAGTCCATTATTTAATTGTAGATTTTAAAATAACTGAAAGAGGCTGGGTGTGGTGGCTCACCCCTGTAATCCCAGCACTTTGGGAGGCCAAGACGAGCAGATCACTTGAGGTCAGGGGTTCGAGACCAGCCTGGCCAATATGGCGAAACCCCATCTCTACTAAAAATACAAAATTAGCCCAGCGTCGTGGCACATGCCTGTAATCCCAGCTACTCGGGAGACTGATATGGGAGAATCGCTTGAAACCAGGAAGCAGAAGTTGCAGTGAGCCGAGACCCCGCCACTGCACTCCAGCCTGTTCAACAGAGCAAGACTCCATCTCAAAATAAAATAAAATAACTAAAAGAGGGCCGGGCACAGTGGCTCATGCCTGTAATCCCAGCACTTTGGGAGACTGAGGCCAGCGGATCTCCTGAGGTCAGGAGTTCAAGGCCAGCCTGCCCAACATGACGAAACCCCGTCTCTACTAAAAAATACAAAAATTAGCTGGGCATGGTGGCATGCACCTGTAGTCCCAGCTACTCGAGAAGCTGAGGCAGAGAACTGCTTGAACCCTGGAGGTGGAAGTTGCAATGAGCCGAGATCGTGCAATTGCACTCCAGCCTGGGCAAAAGAGTGAGACCACGTCTTAAAAAATAATAATAAAATAAAGTAAAAGAGTATAATTGGATTGTTTGTAACACAAAAGATAAATGCTTCAGGTGATGGATACCTTATTTACCCTGATGTGATTATTGCACATTGTACACCTGTAGCAAAATAGCCCATATACCCCATAAATTTATATACTACTATATACCCACAAAAATTAAAAATATTAAATTTTTTTAAAAATTCACCAAGATAGACCATATGCCGGGCCATATCAAGTTTCAACAAATTTAAAACAGCTGATATCAAACAGAGTACATTCTCTGATCAAAATACAAATTAGAGTCCAATATAAAATATATCTGGAGAAACTTCAAATCCTTGGAAATTAAACAACACATTTCTAAATAACCCATCAGTCAAGGAAGAAATCACAAGAAAAATTAGAAAATATTTTGAACTGAATGATAATGAAACACAACCTATGAAAATCAGTGGGATGCGATAAAAAGCAACACTTAGAAGGAAATTTATATTTTAATGCCTATATTAGGAAAGAAGAAAGGTATAAAATCAATTATCTAAGCCTCTATTTTAAGAATCTAGCCAAAAAATGAGCAGGTGATAAACTTAAAGTAGAAGGAAGGAATAACAAAAACTAGAGCAGAAATCAAAGAAACAAAAAGAGATAAACAGAGAATGACTAGAACTAAAAGATCAATACATTGAACCAGATGCCATGGCTTATGCCTGTAATGCCAGCTACTCTGGAGGCTGAGGCAGATGGACTGCTTGAGGCCAGGAGTTCAAGACCAACCTGAGCAACGTAGTAAGAACCTGTCTCTAAAAAAACTTATATTAGGGTTGAATATGAGATTTAAGAAAAAAAAAACACTTCTAAAACTTAGCCAGGCATAGTAGCTTATACCTGTAGTCCAGCTACTCATGAGGCTAAAGGCAGAAGGATCACTTGAGCCCAAGAGTTCAAAGCTGCAGTGAGCTAGGATCAAACCACTGCACTCCAGCCTGGGCAACAGAGCAAGACCAATCTCTGTTTAAAAAATGATAAATAAATAAGTAAATTGATAAACCCCCTCACTAGATGGATCAAAAAGAGAGAAAACACAAAATACCAATTTCAGAAAGGAATAAGGAACGCTACACATCCTTCAGACATTAAAAATTATAATGAAATATTCAATAAATTAGATAATTTAGATTGAATAGACAAATTCTCTAAAAACACGTTACCAAACTGACATAAGAAGAAACAAAAAATGAATAGTCCTATATCTATTAAATAAATTGAAATCATAATTTAAAACATTTTCACTAAGAAAACTTCAAACCCAGACACTTCACTGTGAATTCTATCAAAAAGTTAAAAAAGAAATAGTACTAATTCTATACAAATGTTTTCAAGAAAATAGAGGAGGAAGGAATAACTTCCTAAATCATTTTATGAGGGCTACACAATCCAAAGACATTATAAGAAGAGAAAGAAAACTAAAGACCAATATATTTTATGAAAATAGATTCAAAAATAGTTTTGTTTTGTTTTGTTTTTTTGAGACAGAGTCTCACTCTGTTGCTGGAGGCACATGCCAGGTTGCAGTGGCACAATCTCGGCTCACTGCAACCTCCGCCTCCCGGGTTCAAGCAATTCTCCTGCCTCAGCCTCCCAAGTAGCTGGGACTACAGGCACACACCACCACGCCCAGCTAATTTTTGTATTTTTTTCTTTTGAAGTAGAGATGGGGTTTCACCATGTTGGCCAGAATGGTCTCAATCTCTTGACCTCGTGATCTGCCTGCCTCAGCCTCCCAAAGTGCTGGGATTACAGATATGAGCCACTGCCTGCCTGAAAATAGACTCAAAAATCTTAACAATATATTAACAAATTGAATAAAAGGATAATACACCATGATCAAGGAGGGTTTATCCCAGGGACACAAGGTCAATTTAACATTTAAAAAGCAATAAGTGCAATTCAACACATTAACAGAATAAAGTAAAAAAAGTTTGGTCATGTTTATAAAAACTCATGTGGAAAAAGCATCTGACAGAATTCAATACCTGTCCACGATAAAAGCTCTCAACAAACTAGGAGTAGAAGGAAACTGCCTCAATGTGACAATGGACATCTAAAGCTACAGTTAACACAATTAATGATCAAAGACTGAACACTTTCCCACTAAGATCAGGAATAAAGCAAAGGTGTCCTTTCTCTCCACTTCCACTCAACATTACACTGAAGTTGCTAGCCAATGCAATAAGGTAAGAAAAAGGAGAAGGGAAAAAAGACATAGAGATTGCAATTGAAAAAGTAAAACTATCTCTTTTGTAGACAATGTGACTATATACATATAAAATCTTACAGAATCATTTAAAATACTAGAACTAATAATTACTAATACTTGGATATAGCAAGATCTCAGGATACAAGATCGATATACAAAAATCAATTGAACTTCTATATATTGGTGACAAATAATTAGAAAATAAATTTTTTCTTAAAAAATGACATTTTCAGCAGCATCAAAGATATAAAAGACTCAAAGATAAATGCAACAAAATATATGCAATATTGTTACAAAGCATTGCAAAGAGAAATTAAAACAACCCTTAAAAAATGGAGACATATGGTGTTTGTGGACAAATGATTCGATAATGGTAAGATGTCAATTCCCCCAAAATTGATTTGTAGATTGAATGCAATGCCAATCAACCTCAGAAAACTATATTGTAGGATTAAATATAAGCTATAGAATAAATTTTTATAAAGAAATTTTAAACAGCCTAGAATAGCCAAAACAACTATGAAAAAGAAAAAATTTGCAAGAAATCAGCTACTTGATTTCAAGACTTACTATAGGGCTACAGCAAACAAGACATGAGGCACTGGCACAGGTTAAACAGATAAATCAATTGAACAGAATGGAAAATCCAATGTCAAACCACACGTAAACAGTTGATTGATTTTTTTTAAAAAAAAAGATATCAAAGCAGTTCAATGGGGAAAGTCTTATACACTATTTCATATATGTAAGAAAAAAAGTGAACTTTAGTGCCTAGTTCAAATCATTTGCAAATATTAATTGAGGTGGGGCCAAAGCCTAAAATGTAAAAGGTAAAACTCAAAAGTGTCTAGAAGAAAACATGGGAGAAAATCTTGCCAGCCTTAGGGTAGCTAGATATTTCTTAGGGCTCAGAAAGTAATCATCATAAAGATTTTAAAAATGATGTTAGATTTCATCAAAATTAAAACGTTTCATCAACTGATAATGCTAAGAAAATGAAAAGGCAAGCCACAAACATGGAGAAAATACTCACAAACTGTGTATCTGAAAAGAGGCTATATCCAGAATAAATAAAGAACTTGTATAACTCAGTAAGCAAAAGACAAAGAGGTCAATTTTTTAAATGAGCAAAAAAGCCATGGAATACTATGCAGCCATAAAAAATGATGAGTTCATGTCCTTTGTAGGGACATGGATGAAATTGGAAATCATCATTCTCAGTAAACTATCACAAGGACAAAAAACCAAACACCGCATGTTCTCACTCATAGATGGGAATTGAACAATGAGAACACATGGACACAGGAAGGAGAACATCACACTCTGGGGACTATTGTGGGGTGGGGGGAAGGGGGAGGGATAGCATTAGGAGATATACCTAATGCTAAATGACGAGTTAATGTGTGCAGCACACCAGCATGGCACATGTATACATATGTAACTAACCTGCACATTGTGCACATGCACATGTACCCTAAAACTTAAAGTATAATAATAATAATAATAAAAAGGAAGGAAGACACCTCGATGACCAATAAGCAAGTGAAAAAAACGATGAGTGTCGTTAGTCCTCAGGGAAGGCTCGGTTAAAACCACAAGGAGCCACCTCTGCGTCTCCACCGAGGGCACGCAGGTGAAAAAAGGACCACAACAGATATTGGCAAGGCCATGGCGCCAGCAGAACGTTGAGGGCGGGATGGGAAAATGGCGCAACCTCTTTGGAAAACTGACATTTTCTTCTGAAGTTAACATATGACTCAGCAATCCCACTTTTCGGTATTTTACTCAAGAGATGTGAAAACATCCATACACAAAATTACTTCTACAAAAATGGTCATAGCAGCCTTATTCATTCTAGCCTCAAACTGGAAACAACCCAGACAGGAAGAATACTGCACATCCCCCTGAAAAGATCTAAAGTCAATCATCTAAGTGTCTATCTCAGGAAACTAGGGAAGGATCAAGTTAAACCTGAACCAGGCAAAGGAAATGAAATAATAAAAGTTAAAATAGAAAAAGAGGAATGAACTTGCGGCACATGCAACGACATGGATGAATCTCAAAAACATGCTGAGTGAAAAAGTTCCAGACACAGAAGATCACAGACTGCCTGCTTCCAATTACATGCAATTCTGGAAAAGGCCAAACTCATCGGCAGGGAAATCAGAACAGTTTTGTAGTGATGGAGCTTAACCAGGAAGGGGCATGAGAGAGCTTTTTGGGGTGGTGGCAAATGTTCTATATCCTGAGAGGATGTGAATTACGTGGGCTGGATTCATGAGCTCTACAGTAAAGATCTGTGCCCTTCATTGTGAGTTAAAATACCTCAATTTTTTAAATACTTAGAACTTTAAAAATTAAAAATTTGGGGAAGAGATGTGCTTCAAAATTCAGAATATTTTAGATTTTTTAAAAAGTAATATGATATACATGCTGTATATTTCAAGAACATCCTTAGCAGGGTCTGGGCAGATGTAGAATGAAATAGATTGGCATCCCTGCTGCACAAGCAAATAGTCACACTGGGTCCCACAAATTGCATCACGTCAGTGCGGCTCAGTGTCTGCTATCCAATGAGGCTGCTGCAAAGCTGTGGGGGAAAAAAAGTTTAATTTTCTGAGCTTGGGAATTTCAATTTTAGACAAAGAACTGTGGCGTTGTTATATGCAGCAGTGAACAAAGACAGTAAAGGTCTGGGGGAGGGGACCTTCTGGGGGACCTCAGGGCTTCCTGGGGGGCTGGGGTTTCATGGAGGTTCTGCCATCACCTGTTTCATGGGTGAGAGAGCCCCCCAGGTCCCGCTGTACCCCATTGTTTTACAAATGGCCAGGAGGAGGTCTATCCTGGGCAGACAAGCTATCCAGCTTCTGCCATAAGTGGAGGGCGGATTTCCATTCCAGGGACCAAGGGATCAACCCCAAGGAGGATGCAAACGGTCCCACCTATGTCTTCTGCCCCACAAGATGTCCCCTCATGCTCACAGCATCACACATTTAGTATTCCTTTAGGATAAACTTCTAGAAATGGGGTCACTTGGGGAAATTCTGTATATTTTCAACTTTGATATTGACATTGCCTTTTAATTGAGATTGAAAAAACCTTCCAAAAATGCAGATCCAATCAGCCTCCCACCAAAGGACACTTCCTTGCTGATAGTCAGCGTTTGACTGTTTGCCAGGCTTAGTCAAAATGTTACATTAGTTTTCGTTCCTTAAGTATTAGCGAGGTTGAGTTTACAGTGTCTTCACCAGGCATGTATCCCTTCATCATTTTACAATGTCTTGTTTGTCATCTTCTTATCGATTTATAAAGTGTGGGTTGTTGATCTCTGATGTTAACCCTTGGCAATAGGCAGCAACAAAGATCAAAACAAAACTTTGCTTCATCTTTCCACTTAATTTATAGTAATTTTGCTGAACTAGCTTTTTTAAATGTTTATCTTCACATTTATCAATCTTTGCTTTTACGGTTTTTGGGTTTGGGACCATAATTTTGGGGGTTATCACCCACCCCCAAAGAATCTTGGGATCAAAAACTTTGGAAATATTGAATCACAGAATCTGGGAACACTTGAAATTGAGAAATATTGCAGTCATCGTTATAAAATCACGTGATGTTAGGAACAGAACTTTCAGGACCTTATATTTTGAAGGGACAGTTCATTCATTCATTTATTTCTCATTCATTGATTTATAAAATTAATGGCCTATCTGCTGTGTGCCGGGTACCATGCAGGGTGCTGGAGATCCAGCTGTGAATAACCAGACAAGGCCCTGCCCTCCTGGCACCCACCGCAGAGGGGCCACCTTCAGCTGACACTCACTAATCATCTGCTATGTTGGAGACTCCTGGGTGGTGCCCGGGACACAGTCAGGACTCCACTCTCCAGCCTCCTGGTTTTCCAGCCCCACCTTGAGCAGCTCCACAGAAAGAATCTTCGGGAATGAGTTCCCTGTCCCTGAGAACCATAGAACAAAGAAGACAGCTGGGCGCTGGGGACTCGAAAGAGGGGAGGGACAAGGCGGTGATGGAATCAGGTTTCAGGGTGGCCAGCGTGGGCCAGGGCAGCTAGAATCCCAGGCCCTGCTCTCAGGTAGAGGGACAGATGACTCCAGCCCCCCATGACCCTCTGCTGACAGATGGCCATCAAGTCAGTCCCATTCCTGAGCACGGATGTGTGGTCCAAGGAGCTGCTGTGGACACTCACCACACCCAGCTGGACCCAACAGGAGCAGTCCCCTGAGAAGGTGAGCCCCACCCTGCCTCCAGGAGCAGCCCCTACCTGCCCCCTACACAGCCCCAGGGGCTCTGTCCATAGGACACCCAGGGCCCTAGAAAGAAGCTGGTGGACTTGAGGCAGGGGCGGGGCCTGGACAGCAGGACTTGAGCTGCATCCGCTGCAGCCACAGGCAGAGGCTTGAACAGTCCAAAGCCAGGTGTTGCGGTGGCTGCAGGGGCAAGGGAGGCCAAGCGAGCGTGGTCAGTGGCAGCTGCTCAGAGGAGGTGGCAGGCCACCTGGGGGGGTCAAGCACAGGACAAGATGCTGCCCCTCCCACAGGCCTTCCTGTTCACCTACTATGGGCTAATCCTTCAAGCTGAAAAAAACGGTGCCACGGTCAGGAGACACCTGCAAGCCCTCCTGGAAACATCCCACCAGTGGCCCAAGCAGAGGGAGGTGAGGACCCAGGCCCCACCCTGTCCCCACCACCACCTGACCCTGATCACAGGCTGAGCCTGACGGCTGGTCTCACACCATGCCCTAATCCTGACCACAGCCTGAGCCTTTTTCTCCCTGTTCTCACCCCAACCCCTGACCCTGGTCACAGACTAAGTTCTGACCTTGGTCTACAGTTGAGCCTTGACGCTGATCACAGGCTAGCCCCTGACCCCAGTTACAGCCGTGATCTCAGCCGCGGCGTAGCCCTCCTCCTCCATCTTAAACACATCTCCTCGTTCCCACTCCGGCACAGCCTGCTCATAGCCGGCAGTGAGGGATAATGGGCCTCCAGGGATTCACCTCTGCCCCCTGCGCCCCTCACTCCCCACACCAGACCCCATAAGCCGTGTGTCCCCTGGCATGGGCTTGGTCATGGGTCCTGACAGAGTGGGGTGGGTGCTGGCTGCCCTGGGGCCCTGGATGAGCCCCAACCCCCTCTGGGGGTCCCATTCCCCCTCAGTTTTCACTCCTGCCAGGGGAGGAGCCGGGTCTGGTCCTGGACTTTGGGGCCCCCGATGAGTGACCCTGATCCCCGACCCACAGGGCATGGCTCTGACCTTGGGGTTGGCGGCCACCCGCCACCTGGATGACGTCTGGGCCGTCCTGGACCAGTTTGGCCGGAGCAGGCCTGTCAGATGGAGTCTCCACAGCTCCTCCCCAAAGGTACTGGCTCAGGGGTCCTCAGAGACCAGCAGGGGGCTGGGACAGCAAGACCCCCCACCCTCTGTGAAGGCCAGCCTCTGGGGACTCCCAGGACACTGTCCCTTTCACCCACCCCGTTCAGGGGGGTGTGGGAGGGGCCTCCACAAGGAGGGGAAGGCAAGGGTCCTGGACTCCAGCCAGCTCCAGCAGAGACGAGCGCCCCACATACACCCCACCCTAACACCCTACCCAAACCATGGCCCTAACAAGGCCCAAGCCATCCCCCAAATAGCCAGTCCCAGTCCCCCTGTTTTCTGACTGAGGGCCATGGAGGCCCACTGCCCCTCAGGACAGACACCTGCCCCCAGGGCCCTGCTAGAGCTGGGCAATCACCTCCACAGCTCCCCAGAGGAGGGTAGGGTGGGGTGCTGACACTCCTCACCTGCCTGCCACCCCTCGGCCAGAACTCGGAGGACCTGCACTGGAAATGGGCCAGCAGCACCATCCTCCTGGCATACGGCCAGGTGGCGGCCAAAGCCCGGGCCCACATCCTCCCGTGGGTGGACAACATCGTGTCCAGGATGGTCTTCTACTTCCACTACAGCTCTTGGGTAGGCCCCTGGCTGCCCCTGCAACATCCCAACACCTGCCCCTTCCCACCAAGACCGAGTCCTGGACCCCAGCCCAGAGCTGCCCCACCAGCCTCTCAGAGCGGAGAACTCCAGGACCTTCCAGGGCCTTGGAGCCCACCCCCATGCCCCACCCAACCCCGGAATCATGAGGAACCAGGCCCAGCTTCCTGGTGGCCCCAGGTTTCGTCCGTCCATCCCACCGAAAGTTCTCTGGGCTTCATGATGCCTCTACCCTCACTTCTCCTCTTAAAGCAAACCCTGGGTTTTCACTTTGGGGGTGGGGGACATGGGTATGGAGAGGCCAGGCTGACATCCATCATGCCTTGATGACAAGCCCCTGACTCCACACTCCACACCAGGGGCCTCCAGCCCAGGTCACTGTGAGGGGCCCCGCAGGGCTGCCCCCATCCCAAAGTAGCCACATCACTGCCCCAGGTTGCCGCTGCTGTGGCCCTGGGGCATGGGGTTGCCACATCTCAAGAGACTTACACGCACTCTCCCAGTGTTTAAACGTTGCCAATTACAGTTTTAAACAAAACCATGCAGCCCCAACCCTTAAGAAGCCCCCCAGGTGCGGCCCTGGTGGGTGGTCTCTTCTGTCCCCTTTCAGCCATGACCTTGCTGCCCCTTGGATCACAGCCTCACGCTCTTGCTCCCACTGCACACTCCCGCGCCCTGGGCCCTGACCCTGTCCCCCGTTCCAGGATGAGACCCTGAAGCAGAGCTTCCTCACAGCCACCCTGATGCTGATGGGTGCGGTGAGCCGGAGTGAGGGCGCCCACAGCTATGAGTTCTCCCAGACCTCCGAGCTCCTCCAGTGTCTGATGGTGCGTTCCAGGCCCTGAGCGAGGCGGGCAGCCTCCCTCAGTTTACCTCCTGTGGAAGGAGTGGGGTGGGTTTCTAGGGCATGTCCTAACCTGACTCCAGTGGCTTTGCTCTGGTGCTCTGGCCTCCTGGTGGGGCAGCTCACAGAGGCCTCTCTGGGCGGGTGAAGGGCTGGAGCATAATCCTGCAGCTCTGGAGGATGCCAGGCAATGAGATCTTCCCAGGGTGGGGAGACCTGGTGTCGGAAGTGGGACTGGCCAGGCCTGAGCGGCTTGGTGCCACCTGGGACTTGCAGGTTTTGATGGAGAAGGAGCCCCAGGACACTCTGTGCACGCGGAGTCGCCAGCAGGCCATGCACATCGCGTCCAGCCTCTGGTAGGCCCCCCGCCTCACACAGGGCTTCCTCAGTGCCATGCAGCAGCCTCTCCACTCGGGTTTGGAGCTGGCAGGCAGCAAGGTGGAGAGGTCAGAAATGGAGCACCATTCTGTGTGCCAGGCACCATTCTAGGGTCTGAGGACCCAGCTGTGGGACAGCAGGGAACATCCCTGTTCTCTAAGAGCTGACATTTGGTGGATGGGGACAGACCGTGAGCAAACCACACATCTCAGCGACAGCTGACACTGCTGCCTGAAGGCAGATGGGGCTGGGGGAGCGAGGTGGAGGGGAGGTAAGATCCTCACGTGTTGAGGGCTACAGGAGACTCTGAAAGGAGAATTGATTAACTGAATATTGGTGGGCTGGGCACCCACCACTGGCCCCATGCTCTTCTAGGCTCCAGGATACAGCCTGAGGCTGGGTTAGTTGGCCCTGAAAGGGGACTTTTGGGCAAAGACCTGAAAGGGTGAGAGAGTAGCCCTGCAGTTTCCAGCTGAAGGGACAGTGGGTGCAAAGGCCCTGAGGCTGGTGCGCAGCAGGGTTGCTGGAGGACCCGCAGGGGGCCAGGGTGGCAGGGCTGGAATGCATGAGGGCCCCGGGAGCCACGGGGAAGGTCGTCCAGGCTACTGCAGGGCACTGGCTCTTGCCTGAGCGAGGTGGGGCCTTGGGGGAGTCACACTTGAGAAGGAATGTCTGGATCCAGTGTGGGGAGTAGATGGAGCTTCCAAGAAAAAATGGGGGACCAGTCAGGACCCCCTAGAATAATCCAGGAGAAAAGTAACAAGTGGTCTAATTAAGAGTAAGAAGTCCTTAAATGTCGAATAAATTGTGATGGTAGAGCTATCAGGAGCTGCTGGAGGGCTGGAAGCAGCTTTCAAGGGAGGGAAAAGAATGGAGAAGGTGCTGAGGCTTCACCCAAGCAACAAGGAGGACAGTCCACTGTGATGGGGCGGGCTGCAGGTGCAGCTACCCTGGGGGAATGCGTCAAGATGGAGATGCTCCTTAGACAGCATCAGGATGGCATTTAAAGCCAGGGACTGAGAGGAGAGATGGACCAGGACATCACCTGGCCAGGATGCCCCAGCTCAAGGCCCTGCAGAGGCAGGTGGGCCAGGGAGGCAGATGTGTGCACAAGAGTCTCTGTGAACAGCCGAAGGCCAGAAGTCTGCAGGGATGAAGGCAGACACCACTCAGGGACCTCCCCAGGCCCCAGCCCCATGCTAATGGCCCTCTGTCTTCCCTACAGCAAGCTGAGGCCTCCCATAGACTTGGAAAGGAAGTCTCAGCTCCTGTCCACCTGCTTCCGCAGCGTGTTTGCCCTGCCGCTGCTGGATGCCCTGGAGAAGCACACCTGCCTCTTTCTGGAGCCTCCCAACATCCAGGTGTGGCCTATGGCTTGGGAGCAGTCAGGCTGGATGCACCAGGGCTGGGGACCCGGGGCAGTTCTTCACTGCTCTGACCACCTACAGGTTTGCTGCGTGCTATATGCCGCAGTGTGTTTGCCCACCTGTAAAATGGGGGTGATACTAACATGGCCAATGGTACTTAACACTTGGCAACTGAACTGAGACACTGGGTGAGCAGTGGCGTGGAGGAGCGCCCTGTAAACAGTGGCGCGTGTAGCCTCCCTCCCTCCCTGCCGGCCCTGAGAGCCAGCGGGAAGAGGCTGGCAAGCCCGTGCTGCCCAGCCCTGCAGGCCTTGGCCGCCATGCTATGTGGCAGGGTCACATCTGAGTTTTCGCCGAGCTCCCCAGCAGCCCAAGGGAAGCAGAGAGGAGGGAGATGAGTTCCCCAACCTTGTAGGGGTCCCTGCAACACCTGGAGTGAGTCACCTTCCCTGCAGGGTGGGCTCAGTCTTACCACACAGCTACTCAGAGGTGGTGCCGTGCCCAGGCTGTGCCCAGCCCACCCTGCCACCCCAGGAGGCTGGGGAAAGGAACTCCAGGATTGCTCTCAGCACTTGGCCAGTGCCTACCCCTTCCTGGGTTCTGTTCAGTAAAAGCCGCCCCTGCAGAGAGACACCTGCCATTGCTCATGGCCACCACCGGGTACATGTGTGGCTCCTGGGCACAGTCACCGTGCCTGGCTTCTAGCGTGTCTGCAGTCCTCAGCCTGTGGCCAGAGCCAGTGTTAACTGAGCCCCTGCTAGGTGCCCGGCCCTAGATCAGTTATCTCACCTTCCCAGCAGCGGCCCCAGAGTAAAGAAATGCTCAGAGAAATGAGGCTGTCTGGTGGGAGAGGCAGGGTTTGAACCCCGACCCTGTCCCCCAAGGCTGAGTCCAGGCTGGAACTAGACAGACACTTAGGGTGGGGTGGTGAGAGAACAAGGGTGTCCTGGGCCCAGGGCAACACAGCCCTCCAGAACGGTGGCCCCTGGCCACACCCCAATCCCACCGCAGTTCAGAGTGATCTCGTTACCTGATGACACGGTGACACTGAGGCTGGCTCACCCAGGGAGTGCCACCTGGTGTCTGGGGGTCCGGCGCTGGGAGCTGGGAGCACTGAGGTGGGGTTCCTGTTGACTCCAATCACCTGCCTGCCTCCACTCTGGCAGGTGGGGCTGGCTTCATGCCATTCTCAGGTGAGGAAAGTAAGCTCAGAGAGGCAAAGTAAGTCTCCCCAGGGCACCTAGTGAGTGACCAGAGCCCCAGGGCTCTGCTCCTGATGGGCCCTGGAAGGGAGGGTAGCTGGGGGCATTTCTCTGGTCCTCTCCCTCTCTGAACATGCCCAGCAAGCAAAGCAGTGAAGATTAGGAGCATGGCATGTAAGACCCAGAACTCAGCCCACTGCATCATTGGCAGGGCCTGGGCAAAATGAAGACGCCAGCCCCTGCTTCAAACCTAAGAACCTCCAGAGCATTCACCCAGCGCAGGGCCCTTTTCAGCCCGGGACCCTGGGACCACTCAGGGCACCCTCCTGTGAAGCTAGCCCTGCTAGGAATGAACTCGTCCGGGCCACGGAGACACCTGTGCCCTTGGGTGATCACCAGCGGCCTCCCCACCTAGTCCCTACATCTGCCAAATGGGGGCCATGGCGGCCCCCTCGCAGGCACGGTGGCGAGCCCCAGTGGTGAGCAGCCCGGCACATGCAGGAAGTAGGCGCTCCTCAGGCTCTGCGTCCATCTGGGCGTGGCACTGCCTGACCACCCTTGTCTCTACACAGAGCCTGTACAGCAGGACCACGGAGGCGCTGGACCTCATGCTGCAAAGCCTTATCATGCAGAACCCCACCGCCGAGGAGCTGCATTTCCTACTGTCGGTGAGGCTGCGGGGAGGCCAGTCGGCTGGGGCCGAGGGGTCCTCAGCCTATGGCCAGACTCCAAAGGAGGGCATCCCAGAGGAGACAGGGCGGGACCTGGGGGCTTCGAGTGGTCCAGGAACCGGGAGGGGTGAGGGCCACCGGCACTTAGGGATCACAGTGGTTTGGGGCACTGGGGAGGGAGAGACAGCAGGTGGCCTTGTAGAAAGAGGGCTGATGGGCCAGGCACGGTGCACGCCTGTAATCTCAACACTTTGGGAGGCCAAGGCGGGTGGACCACTTGAGGTCAGGAGTTCGAGACCAGCCTGGCCAACATGGTAAAACCCCATCTCTACTAAAAATACCAAAAAAAAAAAATTAGTCAGGCATGGTGGTGGGCACCTATAATCCCAGCTACTCAGGAGGCTGAGGCAGGAGAATTGCTGGAACCCGGGGGATAGAGGTTGCAGTGAGCCGAGATCTCACCACTTCACTCCAGCCCAGGCAAAAGAGAGAAACTCTGTCTCAAAAAAAAAAAAAGAAAGAAAGAGGGCTGATGAGGGTCCCACCCTCCCCTCCTAGAGAACTTCCCCTGCAGTGTCCCCTGAAGGGTCTCCCAAACCCGCTGCCCCCACTCCCGCCTGCCCTCCCTCACCTTGTCAGGAGGGAGACCAGAGCAGGCAATGACAGTCCCGGGGCAGGCGGAGGCCCAGGGAGGGGAGGCTGGCTCTGGCTCAGAGGTCAAGCCCAACGGGACTTCTCGCAGCCCTGGCTGAGGACTAAGGCAGCCACAGGCAGAGAAGGGAAGGGTGGGGCCCAGCAGGCAGAGGGCACGCAGGGCAAAGGTGAGCAGTGCAGAGGAGCCCAGCGCGTCTTGGGGAAGTCACAGATGTGTTTCTGGGACACCACTGGGTCACAGAATCTCCAAATACCATGTACCCTCATCCTACTTCAGAGCCACTAATTATATTTCTAATCATATACCACCTTAATAAAGAGCTCAGATTTGGCTTAAAAACTATCTGACGTACCAGTCTCCAGATGCCTTTGTAAGTGCAGCAGGCAGAGCCTAGCCGAGGATGGATGGAGCCTTAGAGAGGGGGCAAAGCCGGAGTGGGCGGGGCCTGGGCCGAGTGGGCGGGGTCTGAGCCGGTGGTGGGCGGGGCCTGAGCCAAGGGCCCCGCAGAATCCTCTCCCCGACCCTGCCCGCCCCGCAGCACCTGTACCTCTGGCTGGCGTCGGAGAAGGCGCAAGAGCGGCAGCGGGCTGTGCACAGCTGCATGATCCTCCTCAAATTCCTGAACCACAATGGCTACTTGGACGTGAGTACGCGGTTCGCCGGTCCCATGCCCCGCACCCGCTCTGCCGACTGGGCCTCCTGCCCTGGATCGCAAGGGCCCAGCCAGAGCCGCCCTCCTCCCAGATCCTGCCAGGGTTCATAGGGTTCAAGGCCCCCTGGACACCTGCCTCCAGGACAGAGTGGATCCCTGAGTACCCGACAGCGCAGCCGGGCTCCACATTGACTGGCGGCCCAGGCAATCTGCCTCCTTGCAACTGAGGGAACAGGCAGGGAGGGGCAGGACCTGCCCGAGGCCTCACAGCTGGGATCTGAAGGCAGGTCTCCCTGACCCCTGACCCCTGACCCTGGAGCTAGGCACCTGTCTATGCACCTGAGGCCTTGTACAGGTGTTTCTCCTCAACGAGCCCCAGCTTTTCACCTGTAAAGTAAATGGAAATGACCCCTCCCTAGAGCGATATGGTGGGGCTCAGATGGGGTGGAGGCCGTGAGAAGGCTGGTAAACTGTACGGCCCTGCGCCTGATTAGGGGTTCCTTGCTGCATGGAGTGGCCACCCCACCACCCTTCCGCCAGTGCAGCCCCTATCATGACATGGCTTACAGCCCTTATTTGTCGCTACTGCCCTTGAGTTGCATCAGCATATGGTCAGAGAGTGCGCTTCCGCGAGTATGAGCCCAAACCCGCATTAAACCCGCATTAACTCCCTAGACATACTCAGGGGGATGGGAAAATTAGTTCCTTGCCCTAATGCCTGGTGGCTGCCTGGTCTAATGAGGGCAGGAGGCAGAAGTGCTGAAAGGAGGGGGGACTGTTCTGCCAAGGGAAAGACCCTGCACCCCTAGGAGGAGGTGGACAATTAAAGTGGCTTCAATTTACTCAAAATCCATTTCAACATCACAGGACTGGACCAGGGTAAGGCAAGCAAGATACTCACCTTGCGCACAAAACTTACCGCAGAAACAAAAAATTCTGTAATCAAGATGATTCATGTTTTCAAAACTCAATTTGGCAAGCTATGGCCCATGGGCTGACCACCTGCTTTTGTAAATAAAGTTTTATTAAACCAGGACCAGGATGTGGGTAGGACAGGTGAGGTGACATGCAAAACCAGGGTCAGATCCTGACTTTACTTACAGTTTTGAGATTTTGCTCATCACAGAGTTTTTTGCACTTATTCTGATTTTTCTAAATACTGCATTAAAATATTACTTTTCTTTTTTTTTTTTTTTTTTTTTTTTGAGACAGAGTCTCACTCTGTCGCCCAGGCTGGAGTGCAGTGGCGCGATTTCAGCTCACTGCAACCCCCACCTCCCAGGTTCACGCCATTCTCCTGCCTCAGCCTCCCGAGTAGCTGGGACTACAGGTGCCCGCCACCACACCCAGCTAATTTTTGGTATTTTTAGTAGAGTCAGGGTTTCACCATGTTAGCCAGGATGGTCTCGATCTCCTGACCTCGTGATCTGCCTGCCTCGGCCTCCCAAAGTGCTGGGATTATAGGCGTGAGCCACTGCACCCAGCCACCTAAAATATTACTTTTCTTGATTACTGAATGTTTTGCCCAGCCCCTAGTCCTGGCCCTGCCACACCGTTGGAGGGGTCATCTCTGATGTAGGCCATGCTGGGTGAGTGTGTGGCAGGGCTCTGAAGGGAGGGTCTGCCATCAGTGATTCCTGTACTCTCAACACAGCCAAAAGAGAACTTCAAAAGGATTGGGCAACTGGTGGGCATACTGGGGATGCTGTGCCAGGACCCAGACAGGGCCACCCAGCACTGCAGCCTGGAAGGGGCAAGCCATCTCTACCAGCTCTTGATGCGCCACAAAAGTGAGTTCTGTGAGTTCTGAGCACCAACTTCCACCCCAGCTGCAACCTCTGGCATACCCACACCCGCACCCCTGACCTCAACCTTGCCCCAAATTTACCCCCAAACCCAACCCGGATCTGAGCCATAACCCTGTAATGGCCTCACCCTGACCCCCACCACTCTGATCCCAGTCCCCAAACTGGGCACAGGCCTGACCCTGATTACAAATGACTACCCTAACCCTGCCCTGGCCCAAACTAGACCCCAAGACCACCTTCACCCTGCCCTTACCCACCCTGTCCCTGGCCAGCAGTTGAAGCTTTGCAGGCAGAATCACAGGCCCCCAAGGAGCTCTCCCAGGCCCATTCGGACGGAGCCCCACTCTGGAACAGCAGAGACCAGAAGGCCACTCCCCTGGGCCCCCAGGAGATGGCAAAGAACCACATCTTCCAGCTCTGCGGCTCCCAAGTCATCAAGGTCAAAGTCCTTAGAGTGGAGGGCAGGGCAGGGGCGTGACCAGAGCACACCACATATCTGGGGAGTGGGGAGTGGTATGTAAATGCGCTCACTCACTCGCTCACTCTCATGTTGTTGAGGTGGAGCCAGCACACAGGGGGGCCAGCACACATTAGATGCCTACTTATTACCTATGCCAAGGGCTTCACAGACATTACCACATCCCTTCCTCAAGTTTTATAAACGGATTTGAACCAAATGATGAAGAAATGATGGCACAGGGCTGGTCAGTGCCCCACTGGAATTTGATCCAGCCCCAGCTACTCCAGAACCCGTGCCCTCGGCAACTGTTGCAAGCCATTGGTGTGCTGAGGCACAGTGTGGAAAACCTAAAGCCCTAGGGCCAACTCACTGTCTGTGTTCAGAAGGAAAAATACCTTACTTGGCTGCAGTTTACCCTACAGAACCTGCCCTGAAGGCAGAGGCAGGGCTGGGAAGGAAGAGTTTCACTGAAGGGACAGCTGCTTCACTCCATGTGGTCCCTGCACACAGACCATGGGTGTCCAGCTCTGGCTCTCCCCAGACAGACAGGAGCAGTAGAAAGGAGAGGATGGGAGGGTCTGCTAATCATAGAACCATCGTAGAACTACAGGGCTGAGAAGGTTCCAGCTGGAGAACAGACATTTTGGGCCTGGGTTCTGGTCCCAAGTTTGCCCCTAACTCCTCATGTGGTCTTGGATACATGACATCTTTATCACCACCCCCACTGTCATCATCACCACCAGCATTATCACCACCATCATGATCACTGTCACTGTCACAACCACCACCATCATCACCACCACTATCACCGCCACCACCACCAACATCACTATCACCATCATCACTACCACCACCATCACCGCCACCACCACCATCTCCATCATCACCATTACTACCATCACCACCCCATCACCACCAACATCATCACCACCATCCTGATCACTGCAATCATCATCACCACCATCATGATCACTGTCACCACCAACATTATCACCACCATCACCACCACCATCACTATCACCATAAGCATCATCAACATCACTATCATCACCACCACCACCATTAGTACCATCACTGCCCCCACAGTCATCACCACCAACATCATCACCACCATCATGATCACTGCAATCATCATCACCACCATCATGATCACTGTCACCACCAACATTATCACCACCATCACCACCACCATCACTATCACCATAAGCATCATCAACATCACCATCATCACCACCACCACCATCACCATCACCACCATCACCACCATCACCATCACCACCATCACCATCACCACCATCATGATCACTATCACTGTCACCACCACCAACATTATCACCACCATCACCACCACCATCACTATCACCACCATCACCATCACCACCATCATGATCACTATCACTGTCACCACCCATCACTATCACCATAAGCATCATCACCATCACCATCATCACCACCACCACCCCCACAATCATCACCACCATCACCATCACCACCATCATGATCACTATCACTGTCACCACCCATCACTATCACCATAAGCATCATCACCATCACCATCATCACCACCACCACCATCACCACCCCCACCCCCACAATCATCACCACCATCACCATCACCACCATCATGATCACTATCACTGTCACCACCACCATTATCACCACCATCACCATAACCACCATTGCCACCACCACCACATCACCATGACTACAACCACCATCACCATCTGCATTACTATGACCCTGCACCACCATCGTTATCACCACCACCACCACTTCTACCATCACTGCCACCTTCATTTCACATTTATTCCTGCCCTTGATTGAAGGAAGATGGCTCCAAAGTCTTTACCAATCCTGAGATTGTAGTATTCTGAGAATCTAACCACCATTCCAAGTTGAATTTCTTCACAAACATTCTAAATGCTAGATTTAAGCAAAAGTTTAACATTCTAGCAAATGATTTTAATCATCTAACAAATATTCTAGCCAGATGTATAATAACATAATATTCTTTTAAAAAAGTTCTTACCACAAATCTTCCACTAAAATTATTTTAACATTCTAACCATTGTGCTAATACTCTAACATTCTCACAAACACTGTACCAAAATTTTAGAATTAAAAGATTCTAATAAATATTCTAACATCCATTATTTAACACTTAATTTGATGTTCTAATATACTTAGAAACGTCCTAAGTTTCTAAGTTTGCAGGCACATGCCAACAAATATCCTAACATGCAAAGAAGCATTTTGCCATCCTGACATCCTTGCAAACACCCTAATTTTCTGTGAGGCTGCTCTCCTATCCCTCCTTCAGCTTCTAACTTCCTTCGGTTCAATGCTGTGTGTCCCCACTGTGCAGAGAACCCTCTGGGAGGATGGGTGTGTTCTATCTCTGTGCTACCCAAGGTAGCCACTGGCCACGGGGAGCCATGGAGCACTTGAAATGTGGCTAGTGCTACTGCAGAACTGAATTTTTAATTGTACTTAAATTGAAATATAAATAGCTGTGTATAGCTAGTTGCACAATGCCTAAAGTCTTTCCAGAAAGTTCTACCTTTACAGCAGTGACTGAGGCCTGGTCCCCCCTCCAGGAGGCTGTAGTCTGAGGCTATGGGGGGGGGGGGGTCACACCCATCATCTTGCATTTCTCTAGAGCCCCTTCCTTACCCCTGAGCTCACGACCGCTTGCGGACGCGAGACCCACCTTCCTGGACCTTTAAATCCACTCCTGGGAGGAGATGGACAGAGGGTGTCAGGGTCCCGGGACAGTGCTGCCTGTCCTGGGACAGGAGCTGGGTCCTGGCTCCACCCACCCTGACCTGCTCCGAGGCTGACGGCAGCCCACGCCCCCTTCTGGGACTGGGGGTTGGCCCAGGTGACCTCAAAGCTCCTTCACAGCCAGGAAGTTACTTTCTCTTTGATAAATGCTCATAAGGAGGACTGGAGCCTGGCAGGGGGACACCCCACGGGGCTGAGGCTGGCAGATGAGGAAGCCCTATGGGCAGAGGACAGCAGAGGAGGGGAGAAGGGAGGCTGGCCCGGCCACCCAGTCCTGAGACAAGCACGGAGTGTGAGTGTGGGAAAGAGCCCGGGCCATGGTTGGCTCTGACAGATGTGGACGTGCGCAAGTCTAGACTGCAAATCACTGGCAGGTGCTTGGAACCCGGAGGAGTGGGGCTTAGGAGGCCAGATATGCTCAGAGACTTGGGAGATCCTGGGACAAAGGAGAAGGGTAAAAGCAGAAGTGGGGAGGCGGATGCCCAGGCCCAGGGCGCCCAAGGTGATGGCCTCTCTCCACCCGCGCTGTACAGGAAATCATGCAGCAGCTCACACTGGCAGAGTTGAACGACGTCATCTGGACGGCCATCGATGGCCTGGGCTCCACCAACCCCTTCCGCGTGCAGGCGGCCTCCGAGATGCTGCTCACAGCCATCCAGGAGCATGGGGCCAAGCTGGAGATGGTGACGGCGCTGGGGCTGAGCCAGGAAGGGCCAGGGGGCGGAGGGCGGGCCCAGAGGTCAGCATCCAGGGCTCAGGTCCTTGAGCCTGATGGGGGAGACACAGATCCCACCCTAGGAAGCAACTAGTCTGATGGTTTTGAGTGAGCAAATGAATGAATGGATGGCCCAAGCAAGTCCCCTGGGTCCTGGGTGGTGACTGTGGGGTCTGAGCAGCCGCTGTGTGCCATAATGTGGGAATGGTGGGAAAGGAAGGGGACAGCACAGACCAGCCCCTCAAGGAGCTTGAGGTCTCGGGGAAGACGGACACACAGGCAGATGTTGCCTGGGCAGCGTATGGGGATATGATGTGGGGGAGGAGGACCCCCCAGGGAGGTGAGCAGTGCACCCCAGAGAGAGGATGCCCAGTGCCAAGTCCTGCAAGTGGGCGAGCTCAGACAGGGAGACTGGCACTGGGCATTAGGGATGAGCAGGAGAGACCCCAAGGAGAAGGCAGGGTGCCCCAGGCACAGGGCACCGCATGTGCAAAGTGCCATGTTTAGGAATGAGTTGGGAGGCAGGGGGCCTGGACCTTCCAGTGTCGGCCTGGGCAGTGTGGACAGCATACAAAGACCTCAAATGCCATGCAGAACATGGCAGGACCTGTCCCCTCCCCCAGA
Organism: Pongo abelii; assembly: GCF_028885655.2. Classification (NCBI taxonomy): domain Eukaryota; kingdom Metazoa; phylum Chordata; class Mammalia; order Primates; family Hominidae; genus Pongo; species Pongo abelii. The sequence continues at coordinate 157,894,696 of NC_071992.2, read as the reverse complement.
CTGGGACTTCTCTTCAGACCAAGCAGCCGGGGTAGGGCTGTGCCCCCCACCCAGACAGCTCAGGACAGGGCCATATCTGAAGGGGCTCCATGCTCATCAGGGTGAGACCTCCCTCTGCCTTCAGGCTCCCAGGGCAGGGCTGGGCCTCCCTGCCAGACCTCTCCCTCTCTGCATAGGTTTCCAGCATGGCCCAAGCCATCCGCCTCCGCCTGTGCTCTGTCCGCATCCCCCAAGCCAAGGAAAAGACCCTGCATGCCATCACCCTGCTGGCCCGGAGCCACACCCGCGAGCTGGTGGCCACCTTCCTGGACATCTCCATCCCCTTGGACAGGTGCCTGCCCCTCTACCCTCAGTGCCCACTCCCCGTCCTCTCCCCAGGCAGGAGTGGTGACCTCTGCCCTCCTGTCTGCCCCCGTCATGGCCCACAAGGACCTCTATAGGGCTGGGTGCTTGGAGGGAGCCCACATCTGTTCATCATTGCACACCTCCTGGGCGGCCACAGGGGAGGCACTGCTCACTGTCTCCTGTCCTGGCTCCACATGAAACACCTGCCCCAGCCGGGCCACTCTGTCACCCGATGGAGAGGCCGCAGGACCCTGGGTGCTCCTGGCAAGACCCCAGCCCACACTGAAGCCTCGCCGCCCAGCAGCAAACCCCTCTGTCTCTTCTAATCTACAGACACTCTATTGTCCTTCCTGCCCCTCTACAGACCACCCCACTACGTCCGCCAGAGGCCATCAAAGCCCTCTCAGGTGGGGCTGGCTTTTCTCTCACAGCCCTCAGACCCCTGGGCCTGGAGATGGGCTAGGATCCTTGTCACCGCTCATGGCCCTTCCCAAAGTCCCAGCTCTGCTTCCCAGGTCCTCAGTCCATACCCCCTGCCACCTACCTACCACGCACCTGTCCTGGATGGCCCCTCGCTCCAGTCAGGGACACCCCCCAGCTCACTCCCCGTGCCTGACTCCTGGGGGATTTCCCTGTCTTCCCCTCACCCTGATTTCTCCAGGCCTGGATCTCCTCCCTCCCAAGGACCTTGTCTTCCATCCCCCGCAGCCACCCACTCCCCCGGCCATCCCTTGGTGTGACCATCACCAGCTTCAGGCACTCCCACCTTTACAGCTCCAGACCCAGTGAGCCTTGTCCCCAGGACCCACCGTGCACTGCCCTGCACCCCTCTTACTCCCCCTCACCTGTCCTCAATGTCACCCTCCTTCCAGCCTGGGGTGCACCTGGCAGTGAGACAGTGACTCCTGCACACACACAGGTCCCTGGCCCCAGCTGCTGGCCTTGCTCCCATTTCACTGAACACTTAGAAGCCACCAGAACAGGGGTGTCATAAGCTCCCAGAGCCCAAGAGTTGTTTCCAGGAAGATGTCTAATTTCCATGTGGAAGTGCATTTGTGGTTCTGTGAATAATTTCTAGTTTTACTGCACTGTGGTTGGAGAGTGTTGTCTGTAAAGTTTTTACCTTATGGAATTTACTAATCTTTTAAATGCTTTTTGTGAATGTCCCATTGGCACTCAAGAAGCAGGTGTATTTTCTGTTGTCAGGGTGTACAGTTTGAGATACCGGCATATCTCAGGATATTACGGGTTCGGTTCCAGGCCACCACAATAGAGCAGTCACGTGTGCCTCCGTGTTTCCCAGTGCACATAAGAGTTCTGTTTATACTATACTGTGGTCTATTCAGTAGGCAATAGCATTATGTCTTTTCAAAGAACAATGTACTTACCTTAATTTAAAAATGCTTTAGTTCTAAAAACTGCTAATGATCATCTGAGCCTTCAGCAAGTCAGGACCCTCTTGCTGGTGGGTGGTGAGGACAGCTGACTGGTCAGGGTGGTGGCTGTTGAAGGTTCGGGTGTCTGGCAAGTTCTTCAAAATAAGACAACAATGACGTTTTTAGCATCAATAGACTCTTCCTTTCCCAAAAGATTGTGCCATGTGATGCTGTTTGATAGCATTTTGCCCACAGTAAAACTTCTTTCAAATTTGGAGTCAATTCTCTCAAACCCTGCCACTGCTTTATCAGTAAATTTATGGAATATTCTAAATCCTTGGATGTCATTTCAACAGCATCTTCACCAGGAGTAGATTCCATCTCAGAAACCACTTTCTTAGCTCATCCATAAGAAGCAGCTCTTCATCTGTTCAAGTCTGATCATGAGATTGCAGCAATTCAGTCTTCCGGCTCCACTTCTAATTCTAGTTCTCCTGCTATTTCTACCACATCTGCAGTTACTTCCTCCACCAAAGTCTTGAGCCCCTCAAAGTCATCTGTGAGGGTTGGAATCAACTTCTTCCAAACTGCTGTTCATGTTGCTCTTTTGCCCTCCTCCCCATGAATCACGAATGTTGTTAATGGCATCTAGCATAGTGAATCCTTTCCAGAAGGTTTTCAATGTACTTTGCCCAGATGCATCAGAGAAACAACTATCTATGGCAGCTACCCTCTTGCAAAGTGTATTTCTTCAATAATAAGACTTGAAAGTCAAAATGACTCTTTGATCCATAGGCTGCAGAATGGTTGTTGTGTTCACAGGCAGGAAAACCACATCAATCACCTTGTACATCTCCATCAGAGCTCTTGGGTGACAGGTGCATTGTCAATATGCACTCACATTTTGAAAGGAATCTTTTAGTTCTGAGCAGTAGGTCTCATCAGTGGGCTTAAAATATTCAGTAAACCATGAAGTAAAGAGATGCGCTGTCAACCAGGCTTTGTCGTTCCATGTCTAGAGCACAGGCAGAGTGGATTTAGCATCATTCTGAAGGGCCCTAGGAATTTCAGAATGGGAAATGAGCATTGGCTTCAACTTAAAATCACCAGCTGCATTAGCCCCTGACACGAGAGTCAACCTGTCCTCTGAAGTTTGAAGCCAGGCTTTGACTTTACCTCTCTAGCTACAGAAGTCCTAGATGGCATCTTCCAATAGAAGGTTGTTTCTTCATTGAAAATGTGTTGTTTAGTGTAGCCACCTTCATCAGTGATCTTAGCTAGATCTTCTCGATAACTTGCTACAGCTTCTCCACCAGCACTTGAGGCTTCATCTTGCACTTTTATGCTATGGAGATGGCTTTTTTCCTTCAACATCGTGAACCAACCACTGCTAGCTTCAGACTTTTCTTTTGCAGCTTCCTCACCACCTCTCTCAGCCTTCATAGGGTGGAAGAGTTAGGGCCTTGCTCTAGATTAGGCTTTGGCTTAAGAGAATGTTGTGGTTGCTTGATCTTCTCCTCAAACCACTAAAACCTTTTATCCATATCAGCAATAAGGCTGTTTCACTTTCTTCATATGTGTGTGTTCACTGGAGTAGCACTTTTCATTTCCTTCAATAATTGTTCCTGTGCATTCACAGCTTGGCTCACTGTTTGGCAAAAGAGTCTTTGCTTTGGGCCTATCTTGGCTTTCAACATGCTTTCTTCACTGAACTTAATCATTTCTAGTCTTTGATTTAAAGTGAGAGAAATAGGACTCTTCCTTTCACTTGAATACTTAGAGCCCATGTTAAGTTATTAATTGGCCTAATTTCAATGTTGTTGTGTCTTGGGGAATAGAGAGGCCCAAGGAAAGGAAGAGAGATGGGGGAACGGCCAGTGGGTGGAGCAGTCAGAACCCACAACATCTATGGATTCAGTTTGACATCTTATATGGGTGTGGCTCATGGTGCCTTAAAACAATTACAATAGTAACAGCAAAGATCACTGATCACAGATCACCATAACTGATTAATAATAATGAGGATGTTTAAAATACTGTGAGAATTACCAAAATATCACACAGAGGCATGAAGTGAGCACACACTGCTGGAAAAATGGCACCAACAGACTTGCTCGACGCTGGGTTGTCACAGACCCTCAACTCGTAAAAAATGCAATATCCGCAAAGTACAATAAAGTGACACACAGTAAAACGAGGTGTGCCTCTATATGTATAAGGTTTACCTTGATTGTGTTGTCGAGGTTTTCTACATACTTAATTTCTGTCCTCTTGATCTGTCTTGGACTGAGTGTGTGTTAAAGTCTCGCTAAAGAAACGTTGGTGTGTCTCTATCTATACTTTCAATCCCTGGACTTTTACTTTGTGAAGGTGGTTGCCATGTTATTTGCCACATACATAGTCATAAGTATTCTATGTTTATGAACCATGACTTTTAGTATTGAGATGCCCTGCTTTGTCACACTTAATGCTTTGGGGACTTGAATTCTACTGTCTGTTCAGAATTATTAACCTGCTTTTTTATTTTTCCATTTGCCCAGTATGCATTTCTCTACTTCTTTATTTTAGCCTTTGGGAATCCCTTTGTTTTAGGTCTCCATCTTAAATACAGCACAAAGTTTGTCCTGATTTGTAATCCAAATTGAAAATCTTTTGTAATAGGTGAGTGAAGCCTGTCGATATTGATGCGATTGATATGTTTATCTGTCATGACATTTTGTAGTTGTGTGTATTCCATGATATTTGCTGTTTCTCTCTCTACAAGAGGTGCATTCTTTGCTCTTTAACTTCAGTTTTGTTTTAATCTAGGAAATGCATTTTTGTCCTAGTTGTTACCTTTGTGCTCCTAACCTATTTTAATGCCCTTAGTCCCTTAGTCCCCATTTTATTATTCAGCCCTTTAATATCAGGTTTATCTTTGTGTGTGTGTGTGTGTGTGTGTGTGTGGCGGAGTCTTGCTCTGTCACCCAGGCTGGAGTACAGTGGTGCAATCTCAGCTCAGTGCAACCTCCGCCTCCTAGGTTGAAGCAATTCCTCTGCCTCAGCCTCCCAAGTAGCTGGGATTACAGGTGTGCACCACCACGCCTGGCTGATTTTTGTATTTTTAGTAAAGACAGGGTTTTGCCATATTGGCCAGGCTGGTGGTCTTGAACTCCTGACCTCAGGTGACCCACCCCCCTCAGCCTCCCAAAGTGCTGGGATTACAGGCGTGAGCCAACGTGCCTGGCCAGGTTTATCCTTTTTATTTGATACTGATGCAGGGCTGGTGAGCCCCAAAGGTGGGGCTTACCCCAGGAAGGTTCTTAGCCTTGCCCAGGAAAAAATTCAGGAGCAAGCCAATGGTGTTAGACAGCAACTTTGATTGAAGCGGCCATGCGCAGCAGCAGCAGAGGCCTGCTCCTTACAGAGCAGGGCTACCCAGAGGCCGTGAGCCCAGAGGAGCAGCTCAGAGGCACTTCTGCAGTTAATTACGTGCAAATTACGGGGTATTTTATGCAGAAATTCTTAGGAAAAGGGTGGTAACTTCGGGGTCATCAGGTCATTGCCGTGGAAAGAGGTGGTAACCTCCCGGCGTAACCATGGCCATGGTAAACTGACATGGCACGCCGGTGGGTGTGCCTTATGGAAAGGTGCTTCTGCCCCATCCCTGTGATAGCTAGTCCCCAATTTGGTCCTGTGTCCGTGTCCCACCTCCTACCCCAATACTCTTTAATTCCCACCTATTTTCTGCACAACAGTCAGTGAAATTATTCTATTTTCCTCTTTCTGTTTCCTTTCTTCTCCCATTTTTCAGTTACATATTTGTACTTTGTCAAAACACTGAACATTGACACTCTACTGCTCCACCCTCATCTCCACACTTCGTGTTTACAGGCACACCATCAGTTCCTAGGCTGAAGTTTTCCAGTCATCTTAGTCATCCTCCAAAAGATTCAGAATTCTTTAGGTTCTTTTATGTTGAAAGTTCTTTATTTGAAGAATGGTTTGGCTGGATATAAAATTCTTTGTTCACATTTTATTTTATTAAGTATTTTTTATATGTTGTTTCATCGTTGCCTTGCGTTGTTTTTTAAAAGTTAATGACAATAGGGGTTTTTTTGGAGTTTGTAAGTTATTTGATCTTTTTGCCCAGAGACTTTAAGATTTTTTTGTAATCTTTGAAATCTAATCATTTAGTTAGGAAATGTCTCAGAGCTGATCATTCTGGGTTAATGTTCCCAGGCACCTGGTACATTCTTTGATTTTGTAGATTGAGATCTTTTTTTTTTCAAGAGAATTAAATCATTTATTGATTACACATGATAATGGATGATACACAAGCTTCATTCCCATCTATAGTTTTATCTGGTACCATTATTCAATTTATATATATTTCATAGGATGTGCCAACAATCATTTTTATAACCAACAATTCCATGATTTTTCTTGGGCCATCCCTTTTAATGGTGAACTTCAGGTCACAACAGTAACTATCAGTTCAACTACACCAAGGTTTCTGAAGACAATGGCGTCTCCACCCAAGCAGGTTGTACATAAATTCCAAATAGAACCTGGCATCACCCTGAAGGAATTCTAACTTCACACTGTTGGGGAAGTTTACCAAGATGGCTTCAGAGTAGACTAACTTTACACCACACATTTAAAAAAAAAAAAAGACATTTATTCAGCATCACGATCAGACTATTACATTTAGCAATCAACAGCGTGGGAGCAAAAAAAAAAAATCTACATTAAAACCCTTTGTTGGAATGCTTTACACTTTCCACAGAACAGAAACTAAAATAACCTGTTATACAATTAGTCACAAATACAGTCCTCGAGTTTTTTGCCCATACACATGAGTATTTGCCTAAAACATGTCTTCTTTGTAGCAGCTAGGCCCTGCCACCACTGTGCTTGACTGAGTTCACAAATCTGTTGTAACCTGTAGCTTCCCTGTCACTTCTATGGCTCTCCTATCCTGCTAAGCTTTGTTTCCTAATTAAAATCTTCTGCCACTGCCATAGCTACTGCTGCTACTGGAACTGCCATAGCCACCTTGGTTTCATGGTTTAGCAAAGTATTGGCCTCCACCACCATAGGGGCCAGAGCTTCTGCCTCCAAAGTTTCCTCCCTTCATAGGGCCAAAATTTGAAGACTCATTGTTCTAATTGCCAAAATCATTGTAGCTTCCACCACCTCCAAAATGGCTTCCATCATTACCAAATCCATTATAGCCATCCCTACTGCCACCATACCCACCACCACCATGGCTGCCACCAAAGCCACCACAACCACTAAAGTTTTCTCCATGACCAAAGTTGTCATTCCCACCGAAACCACTGCCACAATCACCACCAAAGTTTCCAGAACCACTTCGACCTCTTTGGCTGGATGAAGCACTCGCCATCTCTTGCTTTGACAGGGCTTTCCTAACTTCACAGCTGTGGCCATTCACAGTATGGTATTTCTGAATGACAAGCTTATCCACAGAGTCATAGTTGTCAAAGGTTACAAAGGCAAAGCCCCTTTTCTTGCCACTGCCTCAGTCAGTCGTGATTTCAGTCACTTCAATTTTTCCAAATTGTTCAAAATAATCCCTTAGGTGATGTTCTTCTGTGTCTTCTTTAATGCCACCAACAAATATCTTTTTCACAGTTAATTGGGCAACTGATCTTTGAGAATCTTCTCTTGAGACAGCTCTCTTTGGTTCCACAACTCTTCCATCCACCTTGTGTGGCCTTGCATTCGTGGCTGCATCCACCTCCTCCACAGTGGCATACGTGACAAACCCAAAACCCCCGGAACGCTTGGTGTTGGAATCTCTCATTACCACACAGTCCGTGAGTGTTCCCCATTGCTCAGAATGGCTCCTCAAGGCTCTCATCTGTTGTTTCAAAGCTCAACCCTCCAATGAAGAGTTTCCTCAGCTGTTCGGGCTCTTTAGGGGACTCGGACTTAGACATGACAGCAGGAAGAAGAGAGACTTTAACGATGCTTCTTCAGGGGCATCCACGGGCAGAAGAAAAAAAGAATTGAAATGTTTTTGAGGTTGCTACTCCCGGAAAATTTTCTTGGTTAAAGTTGTAAATATCAGTCACGTTCCATTGCTGTTTTTCTTCCTCAGGGACTCCAATAATACAAATGCTATTCCTCCTGTCTTCCATTTTCACTACTTTCCCTCTGACCCCGTTGACTCTTTCTTAAATTCACTTTCATCCTCTTGGTTGCTTTTCTTGTTTGCCTAAATGCCCCTTTTTAAATTATCATTTGAGTCTTATCTCTCTTGGACACCTTATACTCTTTCTTCATTTCTGAGATAATTTCTTCATCTCATCCATTTCTTTCCTGAAGTCAATCAACTCTCTTTGCAGCTCCTGTTGGATTTTTTTGTCCTTTTTTGAACTCATAATTCAAGGTAGTTTTCATATCTTTAAATGCTTATTTGAGCATATTTAATGACACGTAGAATGAATGTAGTCTTAGGGTTTTTTCTTGTATTGTGATTTTTTCCAGGGGGGAGTTCCTTATTTTGTGTGTGCTGATTTTTGTTTTCTCATTTTTTACAATAATTCTATGGATCTGTTAATTTTGTTCCTGTTCATGTTTGTGTTCTTTGAGTGTTTTATGTGATTTTAAGTTCAATGGCACCCTCTTCTGTCAATACAGCAAAGTCCAGATAATTTAATAGACTGTTTGGGTGGTAAGCAAAAGGATTATGGATCCTCCAATGTTTTGGTTCCATTTCTATTACAGGGCTGTACATTTTTCCCTTTTACCTCTTTCCCTATCACCACCTAATCTCCAAAGGATACCTCTGCTTTCTTTTTTGCCCTTTCCTTTCCCAAAATCTGTGCATTTTGAAGACCGCCCTCCAAAGCAGGCATACTTTTAAGTCACTTCTCTGTGATTGGGGCTCTGACACCTGAACTTTTTTTTTTTTTTTTTTAAGACTTAGGGTGGACTTAGTCTTCTAGAAGGTGCTTTAGGCTTTATATCAATCTCAAGCCCTGTTGCTAGCTCCTCCCTTCCCTCTTTCCCCCCAGTTTCTCTCAGCCTGCCTTTATCAAAGCCTTATGGTAGAACGGGATAGGGCGGGAGCAGTAGAGATTTCATGCTAAGGTTGACACTCTTCTCTTTCTGCTTAATTTTGAAGTTCGGGAACTCTCTGAATTTGCACTGGAGTCATAGTTTTTGTGCATTTTTATTTCCCTTCTTTTTCTGTTGTATCTCAAGGAAATTTTGAGAGGTGGAGACCTAGGCAACAGGCATCGTCTTCAGCTACCTAGAAGTTTACAGTTCTATTTTATTGTATTGGAATTTTTATCTTGTTTCCTCAACTCTAAGAAGCATTTTTTTTCACATTTTAACATTTATGAAATCAGGGTGCATTTTACATTGATGGTGCCTTAACACCTGGATTTATATAGTTTTCTGCCAGTCACCTGGGGGCACTGTTAGTTTGAGACCACTTTAAATTTAAAAGTCTCTGCTTGAGATTTTATTGGGCCACATTGGTGTGAATTCAGGCATCCAAACAGGTTTGGGTTCAAATCCTCAGGATATCCGTACCCCTTCCCAATTCCACCCAGTATGCTGACTGAAGCATGAAAGTTTTCTCGATTTTTCTTTCTGCAGGGCCGAGTTTTGTTTGTTTATTTTGATCACCCTTAAACCGTACATGCAGACCTTTGGGTCCCAGCTCTATGCTGGGGTCTCCTATAAGACTCCCATCTTGGCCATTTTTTCTTTCTTAGAAATACGCGAAATCATGGTGGGGTGTGTCCTAAAAGTATAAACAGAATTGTACAATATGTAGTCTTCCAATATTCTTCTGTTGTCTGGCTTGGGTGTTTGTTTGTTTGTTGAGACAAGGTCTCACTTAGTTGCCCCGGCTAGAATGTAGTGGTACAATCATAGCTCATCGTAACCTCAAACTCCTGGGCTCAAGTGATCCTCCCACCTTAGCCTCATGAGTAGCTAGGACTACAGGCATGCATCACTACACCTGGCTAATTTTTTTTTTGAAGAGGTGGGGTCTCATTATGTTGCCCAGGCTGATCTCAAACTCCTGGCCTCAAGCAGTCCTTCCACCTTGACGTCCCAAAGCGCTGAGATTATAGGCATGAGCCACCATGCCCAGCATGTCTGGCTTTTTTTTTTTCCTCCAATATGATGTGTCTAAGATTCATTTTAACATGTTGTAGTTCATTCATTTTTGTTGCTGTATAGTATTCCATTTTATGAATGCCAATTATTCTTTTTACTATAGGTTAACATTTGGGTCATTTCCTATTTGGTACTATGGTTAGCAATGCTGCAGTGAACTTGCTTATACATGTGCCTGGATGTACATAAGCTCTCAGTTTCCACAGTGTATGCATCTAGGATGGAAATGTCTGCATCATAAAGCTATACATATATCCAACTCTAATACATAATGCAAAATGTTTCCAAAGAGCTTGTACTGATTCACACTCTCAGCAGTATTTTTTTTAGAGTTCTTGTTACTCCGCAGTTTACTAACACTTAGCATTCACTTTTTAGCCAGTAATCAAAGTTTTAGTCAATCTGGTGGTGCTATTAATCAGTATTGTGGTATTCGTTCCCACTTTCATGATTAAATAAAGAAGCTGAACATCTTTTCATTTCTTTTTAGCCTCTGGTGATATGCCTATTCAAGTATCCTGCACACGTTTCTATTGTGTTGTCCGCCATTGCTAATTTCCAGTCCCCTGGCTCACCATATCTAAGGTTCATCATTCCGTTGCTTTCTTTTATTTAGTTTTATTGCACCTAAACATATTCCTAAAAGTACTTTATTGTTTTTCTAATTTCATATAAATTATAATTTCATGTGAGTTATAATTTTTATACTTTCATATGAAGGGCATTATGTTGCAGATACTTGGAGATTTCCATTTGCCTAATATTACTGTAGTTTTTTAGAGTTTATATTGTTTAATATTAAGTCTCTAGTCATAATAACACCAGTTTTCTTTTGTTGATATTGCATAGTATGCCTTTTTCCAGACTTTTGCTATTTCTACATTCTTTTGTTTTAGATGTGTCTTTTGTAAACAGCATTTAGTTGGGTTTTTATAGCCTGATGACCTTTGTCTTTAATTGAAGCATTTATTCAATTTACATGTAATATAATTGTTTATATATTTGGGATTGAATTTACCATCTTTACTTTCTTTCCAGACCAAAAAAAAAGAACCTTCAGAGTCTTCAACTGACTGAACACATTCCCAATTTTAGTGCCCTTGTCGTTTAATTCTGTATATTTTTAAATCTCACAAGTCAATATTCATTTAGAGTTGCCCACATTTTCACTATTTTCTTTGCTCTTCATTTCTTTTTAAGCCTCATACCCCTCACCTGAGGCCATTTTCCTCCAACCTAAAGCACATCCTTTAGAACCCCCTTTAATTTGGGTCTGCTGTTAGCAAATGCTTTCAGTTTTATATGAAAATGTCTTCATTTCATCTTCAATTTTGATAGACACTTCACTGGGTATAGAATTCAATACTGGCAGTTATTTTCTTTCTGCACGCCAAGCTAACATCCCACTGTCACTGGCTTCCATTGCTGCTGTTGAGAAGTCAGCTATCAGCAGGGCAGCTGCTCTTTTCATCACGCTATGTGCTTTATCCCGTGACTGGTTTTACAGTACTCTGGTTTTTTCTGGTTTGGGAAAGTTTGTTGTTTTGTTTGTTTTTATTTGTCTGATAAGTCACCACAGTGTGTCTAGGAATGGGTTTCTTTATGTTTATCCTGTCTTGAATTCCTGTTCTGGAATATTCTGGTTCTGGAAGAATCCCAGCCATTATCTCTCCACATAGTGCTTCTCCTGCATTCTCTCTCACTTTCCTTCTAGGGCACTGATTAGGCACATGTCAATATCTTACCATATCCTCTATTTCACTAGATCACTCAGAGTGCTGAGGGGAACAGATAACACACTCAAATTGGTTGAGGTGGAAAATTTAATAAAAGAGCTATTGGACAAGGGGTAGAGTTTAATGTGACTGACAGGGGAAGGGCCAGTGCCCCAGGAAAAGTAACAATGTTGAGTCATTGCCACCTTCTAGACCTAAAGGGGCAGGGAATGGGAGTGCTCCCAGAACCAAGGATGTCTATATGGCTAGACCACAGGACAGAGGGACACAGCAATCCTGTGGCCACCCACAGGGAGAGACTCTGCGGTATAAATACCCTGACTTCCCTCCACTCCCACCTTCTGACCTCCTGCTAGTGCTCACCATTAGCCAAGTCAACTGGAAGCCAAAGGTCAAGAGAGCTTCTTGATGCCGTCTATACAGGTCAGCTTCCTGGGGCATGAGGCAGGATGGGGAAGAGCAGATATTATATCTGCGGGAGCAAGCGGAAGATATTCAGCACAATTTCTTACTTCCCTTCGGCTTACCCCATATTTGTGTCCCTCATTGCTGAATTCTGTATAATTTATTTTGAGTTATCTTCTAGTTCATTAGTTCTCCTTTAACCATGTCAATGTGATGTTAAAGTTTTCCATTGCATTTTTTTTATTTCAGATTTGGTATTTTTTATTTCTAAAATGTCATTTTGGTTCTTTTTCTCGCCTGCTATATCACTTCTAGGTTCCTAGTCCCTGAAGACATTTTTAAGCTTGTCTTTTATTCCTGCATTCATAGTCAAGTATTTGTTTCATAGTTCATGCCTGACAATTCTAAGTTTTCAGGTCTACTTTATTTGTTATTCTTGCTGTATGTTGCCGATGGAGTCTGCCTTTCTCATGTGTCTGATTATCTTTTGACTACATACTGGATGTTGTTTTTGGAAAAAAAAAATGTAGGAATGATTTGGGGCCCATAATTAAGGTATTTTCCTCCAACAAAAACAACTTGTCTTTGTCTCTGCCAAGCACCTAAGGATACCTAAGGTAAGCCCGTGATTACCTTAAACCTAATCCAATGCTTTAGGTTCCCTGGATGCCCCCATTCAACTCAAACGTGGCTGAAATTTGCTTGGGTTTTTCACACCTGCTTAGGCACCAGTCTGGAAGTGGCCGAGGGTCTCCTATGAGATTAACCATGTTGTGCAGTCTCTGAGCTTAGGTCTCTGTCCCTTCATCCCACAAGGCTGTCAGAACAAAGGATCTAATTTTCCAGAATTGTCAGATGCCCCCAAGGCATCAGTAGCTTTCCTGCTCCCCACCCCTCAGGGTCGTCATATTCCCCACATGTTGGCCTTGCAATTTCTTACAGTCTTGTCATCTCTTTAATACTCTCAGGACCCTTGTTTATATTTTCTTTTTTTTTTTTTCTTTTTGAGACAGGGTCTCACTTCGTCACCCAGGCTAGAGAGCAGTGGCACAATCTCGGCTCACTGCAACCTCTGCCTCCTGGGTTGAAGCTATTCTCCTGCCTCAGCCTCCCAAGTAGCTGGAATTATAGGCACGTGCCACTACACCTAATTTTTGTGTTTTTAGTAGAGATGGGGTTTCATCATGTTGGCCAGGTTGGTCTCGAACTCCTGACCTCAAGTGATCTACCCACCTCTGCCTCCCAAAGTGCTGGAATTACAGGTATGAGCCACCATGCCCAGCCTACATGTTTATATTTTCTCCAACCTTTGTAGTTGTTTTCAGTGGAGGAGCTGATTCAAGTAGCTTAGTGCACCACTACCGGAAGATGAAGAAGTCTTCTCATTCATTTTTTTAAAAAACAGATCTATTGAGCTATAACTCACATACTACACAATTTGTCCATTTAAAGTGTACAATTCAATGGGTTTGGCATATTACATGATTTTTTAATTGTAGTAAAATATGTATAATATAAACTTTGTCATTTTATTCACTTTTAAGTGTATGATTCAGTGGCATTAATTATATTTGCCGTTGTTGCACAGCTATCACCACTGTCTAATTCTAAAACTTTTTTATCACCCCACACAGAAGCTGTGTAACTATTAAATAATAATTCCCCATCTTCCCCTCCCTATAGCCCTTGATAACCTCTAATCTACTTCCTGTCTTATGAATTTGGCTATTCTCAACATTTCATGTAAGTGGAATGATATGATATTTGTCCTTTCGGGTCTGGATTCTTTCCCTCTGCCTAATGTTTTCAAGGTTCATCCATGCCATAGCATGTATCGGAACTTCATTTCTTTTCATTGCTGAATAATAATCCACTGCACGAGTAGGCCACATTTTATTTATCCATTCATCTGTTGATGGACACTCGGGGTGGCCTCCACCTTTGGGCCATCATGAATAACGATGCTGTCAGCATTGGCATACAAGCATGTTCGAGACCCTTCTCTCAGCTATTTTGGGTGTGTACCTAGGAGTGAAGTTTCTGGGCCATGTGGCCGTACTATGTTTAGCTTTTTGAGGAACTGCTGTACCATTTTCCATAGCAACTGCACCATTCTCTATTTTCACCAGCAATGTACCAGGGTTTCTGTGTCTCCACATACGCACCAGCACTTGGTGTTTCTCATCTTGGGGCTGTAGCCATCCTAGGAGGTGTGAAGTGACATATTGTGGTTTTGATTTGTGTTTCCCTGAGCATTGGTTCATGTGCTTATTGGCCATTTGCCTATCTTTTTTGGAGAAATGCCTGTTCAAGCCCTTTCTCCACTTTTGAATTGGGTTGTTTGTCTTTGGGTTGTGACTTGTAGCTCCCATTCCTTCGTAGACCCACATGAACCAGACTTTGTCCACTGCTGCTCCAATAAAATGTTCTTGTCAAGGTCATCAGTAACCTCATGTCACTAGGTCCAATAGTCCATTCTCTGTCCCCACCTTATGTGACCTGTCAGCAGAATTTGACTCAGCCAGTGACTCTCTCCTCCTGGGAACGCTGCCCTCTCCGGCTCTCCTCCTACTTCCCCAGCCACTCCCGCTCAGCCTCCTCCACTGGCTCCTCCTCATCTCCCAGATTTCATAGCCCTGGGGCCACAGGGCTGACCCTTGATCCTCCTCCTCAGCTACACTCAGTTTCATGGTGGCCACATCCATTCCCATGGCTTCAAATATCCCCTAAATACTGACACCTCTGGCCCAGGCCTCTCCCCCAACCCCCTGACAGCAGCCCTTGGATGTCACACAGGCGTCTCCCACCGACCCAGCCAGGCCACACCCCTGGCCTCCCCCAACCTGCCCCTCCTGCAGGCTTCCCCATGTCACACCTGGTGACTCTGTGCTCCCAGCGTCTCAGGCTGGAATTCTTGATGCCATCCAACTCTTCTCTACACCCACATCCCATCCCCTAGGAAACCCTGCCAGCTCCACCTCCGCCTGTGTCCCTCCCCTGCTGCCACCACCGTAGCCCAGGACACCACCGCCTCTCACCTGCAGTGACTTGCCCACTTCCAGTCGCCCCCCACCCCCAGCCCCATCCTTGAAGAACACACGTAGGCCCATGCCACAACTCTGCATAAAATCCTCCAGTGGTCCCATCTCATTCAAAGCCTCCACAGCAGCCATCAAGGTTGTGCTGTGGCCCCGATGATATCACCGTCTTTCCTCCTCTCCCCTCCCCACTCCACCCCAATGACACTGGCCTTTCTTTCTGTCCCTTGAACACACCAGGAATTGAGCTGTCTCAGGGCTGTCTGTCTGGAAGCTTCTCTCCCTCGCATCACTGCCTGGCTCCCTCCCGATATCCTCAGGGCTTTGCTCAAGTGTCCCCTTCTCAGGGGATGCGTCCCCGACTGCCCTGTCTGAAACCGAAGGCACCCAGACTCTCCCCCTGCCCCGCATGCTGCTTTTTTCTCTTGAGCAGCACTGAGCATCCGGCACACTGCGCTTCCTGCTGTGTCCCACGAGGCTGTCATGCACAGGAGGTCGGGGACTCCTGCCGGTTCCGCCACTGCTTGGTCCCCTGGGACACTGTCTGCACGCAATGGCGCTCGGCTCACACCTGCTGACTGAGGGGCAGGCCCGCCGGCAGCAGAATAGAAACACCCGCCCTCTGGGCATGCACACTCGCTCGGGGGAGAATCCTCCCGCTTAAGCCTCTTGAGGCAGGCATTGCCCACTACTCTGCGGCCAGGAATCCAAGGCTCAGAGGGGTTAAGTGACTCACCCAAGGTCACACAGCCAGCATGGGGCAGAGTGGGGGTCTGAGCCTAGACCCTTCTGACTCCAAAGACCCGGCTCTTTCCAGCTGGGTGGAAACTCATAGAGTCCTCCGAGCTGCCGCGCCCACCCAGCCAAGGGTCAGATGGTCCTGGAGTGGCTTCCCCAGGGTTTAAAGGGCAGCCGCCCTTGAGTCTGTCTTAAAGCAGGGGTGGGAGCGCATGGAGCCACCCTCCTGTGGTCCTCGCAGCCCCAGCTTCCTCATGCCAGGGGCCCTCCTGCCCCTCGAACCCCTTCCACCCAACACTCAGACCCAAAGACCATTTAGGGCAGTAAACAGGGCCATCGTGGTCACCAGCATCTCAGGGCAATCCAGCTGTCCCTTCCTTCCCTCCAGGCCTCACCGAGCCATGCCCCATGGAACCATGGAAAGGCCACAGGACTGGACAGCCCTGGCCTCCAGGCTCCCCAGTTCCAAGACAGGGCCTTGATCAGGACAGGTCTCCTCTCTCGTCCTTAGTGGCCCCATCTGCAAAATGGGCAGTCTACAAACTGTAAAGCACTGTGCTCATGCTAGTGAGGACCTGTCACTTGAAGCAGGTTGGGCCTGAGGAGCTGGGCCCCAGCAAACCCAGACTAGGAGGGAGTAGTCAGGGAAGGCTTCCAGAGGGAAGTGACTTTGTGGTGAGCCCTAAGAGATGAGGGAGAATTAGTCAGGGACAAGGAGTGCTCTAAACACCAGGCCTGCACATGTGGGGGTCCAGAGGAAGGGAAGGAGAGAAAGGGAAGCACAGGCAGGGGCTGGAGGTCAGAGAGCAGAGGGCTTGGAGGCTGTGACTTTGAGTGCCAGCTGGAGCTGTGGTCCGCAGGACCTGGGAGCCAGGGAAGATGACAAGCAGTTGGGAGACAGGGCACATTAGGAAACCTCCAGCATGAGTGAGGAGCTAGCGGAGAGACCCTGAAAGTGCGGAGATCCAGGAGGAGGCTGGTGTGGATGTGAGACCACAGGCAGGGACCAGGGGCCTCCTGTCCAGCCCCCGCCTTGGGCCCCTCCCACACCAACCTGCAATGCTCGTATCTGCCCTGAGCCCCATCCCACTAGGGTCCAGCTCAGGGCCTAGCCTAAGTTTGCTGTTCCAGGCACCCAGGCCCTGGTGATGGTGGCCTGCTCATGTGGCTGAGCCCAGCCAGGCCTCGGTGGCAGCACTGCCCTCATATGCCCTCTCTACCCACAGCCACACCTTCCAGCTGTGGAGGGCCCTGGGGGCCGAGCAGCCCACGAGCCACCTGGTGCTGACCACGCTGCTGGCCTGGCTGCAGGAGCGGCCCCTGCCCACCGGTGCCAGCGACAGCAGCCCCTGCCCCAAGAAGACCTACCTGCGCTCGCTGGCTGTGAGTCTCTGCCACCGCCCCGTCAGATACTGGCAGTACCTCGGGCACTCACTCTGTGCCAGGCTGTAGGGGGGCACCCCATATCCAGGCTACAGACACCCAGTCCAGCCCCAGCCTGGAGGAAAGCCGCCCAGGGCTGACCACACAGGCCCAGCTCCCACCTCCTGGCCGAGGGCTGTGAGCTCCTGTCTGTGAATCAGGACAGTCGTGTCAGTCCCCTGGGCTGGCAAGGGAACTCACTCAGTCACTGTGGGGCAGCCTCAGAGAGGGGCTTCAGGTAGAGGGAAGGGTGTGGACAGAGTTGAGAGCTGTCCCCATGCTTGGGTTCTGGGGAGTCATAGATTCTAGAGGAATCTTAGAGGCTTCCCTCTGCAGCCGCCACCCCCCTGTAGGAAGCCCCTGGTTTTCCTCATAAGACCAGCACTGCTTCCACCCTCCCAGGAGCCATGAGCTCCCCTCCTGGCATGGCCACACCTGTCCCCCTTACCTGGACCCTGGTGAGGCCACAGCTGTGTTGCTGTTTAGAGCTTTCCAGGCTGAGTCCCTGCCCCAAAGGCCCCCCAGCAGTGGCCCAGAGCTCACAGCAGCTCCCCTGCCACCCAGAGCCCCCCAGACAAGCTTCTGCCTGCAGCAGGGGTGTGATGAGGGCTTAACAATGGCAGCCGGTGGGAGAGCACCCCCTCGGCCCGGGGATTTGTTGGCTGGCCGTCCCCATCACCCCCGCCCTGGTCGGCCCTGGGCTGATGCTACCCCCCTACCAGAGGACCACACAGCAGCATGGGTGAGACCCACCCAGGGGTAGCAGGGGAGCCTTCCCTGCACCCCACCACACCGCCAGTTCCTGCCCTCCCCCAGTTGTCACTGCTCAGTGTTGGCCCCACCCTGAGAACATTCTGGACTGAAGGCCCCGGCAGGCACAGCAGGCCTTTGGGATTGGGGGCTGCTATCAGCTGACTCTGCCTTCCAGGGCCATGGGTTCTCCAACTCCCAGGCATCAGGCCCTGCTGTGTGCCAGCCACAGAGCTGAGGGTACCGTGGGACCACACAGCACAGGACCTTGCCTTCAAGGCAGCAGAGCAGAGGGCCCAGACACCAGCAGGTCACCCCTCAGACAGGAGCAAAGTGCAGAGGGCAGATGGCGGCATCCAGTGTGCGGTCTGAGGGAGGCCCTGGGTCAAGGTGGAGGTCTGCAGGGGTGTAGAGTGGACAGCATCCAGGTGGACAGCTGGGGGAGGCTGGGGACCACTAGGCCATCCAGCAGCAGCCAGACGCAAGCGGTGGGTCCAGAGGGTGCAAGAGAGGGCCAGGCTGAGGCTGCAGAGGCACAGGGGTCAGGCCCCACAGGGAGGGACAGCATGTGGACACTTAGACTTGGTCCTGAAGAGCTTGCAGCAGGGAGGGACGAGCAAGCTTGGACTTGGCTTTTGTGGGACAGTGGGTCAGAACCCCTGGTCCCGGGACCCAGGGCCTGGGAGCCTCACTCCACGCTTGCCCCCGACAGGCCATGAACATGCTGCATGAGCTGCAGTTTGCCCGGGAGTTCAAGCAGGCTGTGCAGGAGGCCTACCCCAAGCTCTTCCTGGCCCTCCTCACCCAGATGCACTATGTCTTGGAGCTGAACCTGCCCGGGGAGGCCCAGCCCAAGCCGCAGGCCCAGGAGGCGGCCGTGTCCAGCCCCCAAAGGTAAGACTAGAGCCTCCCAGGCCTCCTGGCCCGGCCAGACACACACAGGGTTCCGCAGACGTCCGAGGGCAAAGACTGTGCTAGCCTCATAGGGCACAGTAACAAAGACACGCACCCCAGGGACTCAAAGCAACATCTCCCAGTGCTGGAGGCCAGAAGTCAAACCAAGGTGTCACCAGGGTGTGCTCCCCTGAAACCTGAGGGGGCCTTCCTCACTGATTCCGGTTCCCAGTGTCTCGTGGCCATGCTGGGTGTTCCTGGGCCTGAGGCTGCACCACGGTCATCTCTGCCCTTGTGGTCACCTGACATTCTCCCTTCTGTGCCAGTGTTTAAATTTCCCCCTTTTTTTTCCAGCTCTGTCAGAATTAAGCTTTCGTTCATGTCTGTTGAGTGGTCCAGCAGTTGAACAGTTAAATTCAGCATCTGAATAAATTTCCCCTTCTTATAAGGGTACCAATCACTGGGTTAGGGCCCCACCCTAACGACCTCAACTTGATAACATCTGCAAAGACCTTCTTTCCAAATAAGGTCACAGTCACGGGTACCGTTGGTTGACTTCAATATATCTCTTTTCGGGGGGACACAGTTCAACCCACAACAGTGATGAACCCGAGCCCCAGCCACGGCCAGGCCCACAGGGGCTGTGGACAGCACCTGCAGGCAGGTGTTCGTCCCGCTTACCTGTCACCTGAGGGTGCTTGGCAGTAGAGATATTTAGTGTCACTGCCATACAGGGACCCCAAGGGGACAGCAGTTACCAAGAGCACCTATGCAGTGAGCCACATCTTACCCCAATGGGCTTCCTGCGAGGACTCGAGATGAATGTCATTGTCCCTGCTCTACAGATGAGGCAACTGAGGCTCAGAGAGGGTCAGAGGCTTCCCCTGGGCCACACAGCACATCCATGCAGAGGCGAACTGGGCTCACCCATGGGAGCAGATGCCTTTCCAGGCCCTCTTAGGCATCTCATTGGTCCTCAGCACATGCCCGGACTGACATCATGGCCAGTTGCCCGCTCCCCCGCCCGCCGTATTCTGGCCTCAGTAGGGCTGGCTGCCTTCACCTTCCCTCTGCACCAGGTCATATTTCCAAAAATCCAATAAGCAAGTCTTTAAAAACCGCTGGGGCCGACTCTTTTCATTTGTTTGTATTATGATGTGCGTCACGCAATTTGTCAGTTTTAACAGCTCTCCCCAAGGCAAGTCACTTAAAAAAAAATGCCACTTCTTCTCATCTTGCCTCTGAATTCGAATGTGCATGAAGTTCCTTTTTTATTCAGTTCAACCATGCAAAATGCATGAATCTTTCCTAATAAGCTAATAAAACCTTCTCCTCCCGGAACGTGGGAGGGTTGGGAGAAAGCCTCACCCCGTCTGCTCCTCCCCCTGCTGGAATGTTCTTCCCCCAGCCATCCTGCCTCTGCAGGCTCTGCTCACCCGCACCTCGCTGAGGCCTCCCCCACCACCCTCTAAAATAGCAGCCCCTTCGGCGCCTCCCACCCTCTGCTGCTTTATTCTCTCCGCAGCACCGCCATCAGCTACCATCTGTGATCTGCGCCTTTTACCTGCTTTACTGCCCGCACCCATAGACTGGAAGGTCCCGAAGAGCCAGAGACATCTGTCTGTCTCTCGCGGGCTCCCCATACAGCAAGGACGTCTGTCTGTCTCACTGGGGGCTCCCCATACAGTGGGAATGTCTGTCTGTCTCACTGGGGGCTCCCCATGCGGCTGAGACATCTGTTTCTCGCGGGTTCCCCCACCAGCAAGGACGTCTCTCTCTCTCTCGGGCTCCCCATACAGCTGGGACGTCTGTCTGTCTCTCTCCGGCTCCCCATATAGCAGGGACGTCTGCCTCGCGCGTGGCCACGGGTGGTTTCTGCTCAGGCCGCTCCGCTGGCCCCTCTCCGGGCAGGTTCTCCTGGACCCCTGGAGGTGGCTCCTGCAGCCCCCGCAGCCCCAAGAGGAAAAACTCTCACCACGGGCACAGTCCTGGGCTCTGATTGGCCTAGCTTGGCTCACATACCCACTCCTGAACCAATCACCTTGGCCACAGGGGCCTGTGCGGCTCTGATTGGCCAGGCCTGGCTCCCACGCCCTCCAGGGAGCAGGATGGCCCCAGGTCTCTTCGACCACGGCGAAGGGGCCCAGGCTCCGGTTGCCAAACCAGCAGCCACGCCACCCAGCGCCACCACGGAGCTAGGGAGGAAGGGAGGCCTGAGAGCAGAGTGTCACCCAGGTGTATCCCGGTGACTCAGGGTCTCAGGTCCCTGCCAGGCTGCTGTGGCACTGTCAAGGTGGGGCAGAGGCCCAGAAGGACATCTGGATGAGCAGTGCTGAGTAGCCACTGTCTCTGCATGCCCAAAACGGCGGGGGCAGCACAGGACACCATGGGGCAGCAGGCGAGTCTTGAGGCCTGATGGGGCCAGCCCTGGGCCTCTGAAGTTCTCATGTCCTGCTTAGATGGGCAGGCCTCTGGGACCAGGAAGCAGCGAGTGGGGTTGAGCAGGGCACCCTTCCCTGGGCAGGACTGCAACAGGTGCTGCCAGGCCTGCCAGAGGGGCTTCCCTCTCCCCTGCTCCTCCACTAATAAAGCCTTTTCCTTAGAGATGTTTCCTGCGTTGGTCAGTTCTCAGCTGGGACCTCCTCTAGCCATTCTCCACCCTGCCCCACAAAGGAATTCTCGTTGTTCTCACATGTCATCCATGTGAGCCAACTCTATTTAATTCGAATGGGCTACATCGTTTCTCTTTATTTCGAAGGCACTCATCATTCTCACCCTCATCTCATCTTCATCTTTCCCTCTGTCCCCTGGGGATTTGGGGCCAAAGGCTTGTGATCAAAAGAAGAGGAGGAACTTCACACCCATTAGGTTGGCTACTGTCCAAAAAAAAAATCAGAAAATGAGTGTTGGCGAGGATGTGGAGAAATCAGAAGCCTTGTGCACTGTTGGTGGGAATGTAAAACAGCACAGCTGCTTTGGAATAGAGTATGGAAGTTCCTCCAAAAATTAAATATAGAATTACCATATGGCCCAGGAATTCCACTAATGGGTGTACACCCAAAAGAAAGGAAAGCAGGCACCTGGGACAGATATTTGTACACCCTGCTCACAGCAGTGTTACTCACGATAACCAAAAGGTAGAAGCAACACAAGTGTTCATCAATGGGTGAATTAGAATAAGCAGTGTGGTCCATCCATACAATGGAATACTACTCAGCCTTGAAAAGGAAGGAAATTCTGATGCTACAACATGGATGAAACTTGAGCACATTCCGCTGAGTCAAATACTGTGTGAGTCCACTTACTTAAGGTCCATGAGTAGCCAAATCTACAGAGACAGAAAGTAGAATGCTGGGTGCCAGAGGCTAGATGGAGGGAGAATGGGGAGTTAATGTTTAATGGGGACAGAGTTTCAGTGTGGGAAGATGAGAACATTCTGGAGATGGATGGTGGTGATGGTTGCATAATATTATGAATGTGCTCAATGCCACTGACCTGTACACTTAAAATGGTAAATTTTATGAGATTTGCATTTTACCACAATTAAAAATAAAAATAAAACCAGAAGAGGAGGAGGTAATGGGAGAGGGAAGAGGGTCTCATGGACCCTCAGGCTGGGGAGGAGTGTGGAGAGCAGAGGGGCTTTGCCTCCTCTTTCTCAGGTGCCTTTGCCCTCTCCGGGGCCAGAGTGGGGAAAGGAGTGTTGGTCGAGCATGGGGCAGGCATCACTGGGATGCCAAGTGTCCAAAGAGGCTGAAGGCAGGCAGCGACGTTGGGACCAGCAGGAACGGAGGATGGTTCCTTGAGTCCATGGCGAGGCACAGACTCAAGGGGCTCCACCTTCATCGGTCTTGGGGCTATGTATGGATTTCAGGAGACACATGTCCTTGAGCATTGCCGGGGGTCCTGGGCTGGAGGTGGTTTTGGGTTCCATGGACCTGTAGGGCAGTTGGGCATGGATTCCCAAGAATGCTGAATCAGCCCATCTTTCTGGAAGCCCTGCTGGGGCTGCAGGGACAAGGCAATCTTGAAGAACAAGCCAACACAGTGCCCAAGAAGTCACAGGACCAGAAGCTTCTGGAGTCCTCCCAGAGCAAACAAAATGTCACTCCCCCCACCAAGTCCCCTTCTTCTGAAAATCATTGTCACATTGTGGCTGAGGCCAGTGACCTGGAAAATGCTGCCTCTTTTTATGACACAGCTTGGGGCGAGAGGACAAGCCAGCTGGCATTTGGATTGGCACTGTCAGAACTTTCACGGATGGCATTTCATCATTTGACACTCGGTTTTGCAAATCTGCTCAGAAACGTGCCTGGTCCAAGCTGACAACCTCGTCCGGGCATGCTCACACATCCAGGGTGATGCACTTACACTGACCGAGCACAGGGGCCAGGGCGGGGGTGTGTGGCCGGAACAGTGAGACACACCAGCAAGCCAGGGCCATCTCATGTTTCATGGGCCTGCATTCTGGGGCTTTCTACCTGTGCCCCAGGGACTGCGTTCAGTGACAGTGACATCCTGTGACAGTGACATCACTGGCAGGTTTGGAGCCAGGGCCCAGCTTGACCCCACCTCTGTGCCCTTGGCCAGGCTGTGTGACAGGACTGCTCCCTCCTCTGCTGAAGGACAGCGACAGTAGAGGGCCACCTCAGGCTGGGCAGGTGACGCACCGTCCATGGTACCTGGCAACTACCAAGCACACGATGACACCACAAGCCATGCACAGCATCTTTCTCCATCACTCACAAGCGAGGGCTGGTGCTGCGGGTTTCTCCGTGTCCTCTGAGGGCAGGAATCTCGGGAGTGGAGAATGGACACTCGCTGGGCTCCGCTAGGCCACACACCCTGACTTTCCTGCGCCCTCGCCCGCTGCTACCCTCTGTACTCTTTGCCCATATTTAAACGCTGCCATCCTCGAGCTGAAGGGCAGGTGTCCTTCAGCAGAGTGCCCCTCCCTAGAAGGGCACCCCCTGGTCTCCTGCCCAAGCAAGGCCCGGGGTCTGACTGGGCACATGCCGCCCCCCCGTGCTCGGCCCAGCTCCGCCAATCCTAGGTCCCAGCATTTCCGCGTAAAACAGGGCAGGAGAGAGCAGCCCCGGGGGGCCTCAGTGATGCCAGGCATAGGAACCAGAACGTGCCTTTCTATCTGGGTCAGCTGGGCACCCTTCCCAGGGCAGGGGGTGGCCCAGGGGGCCGCTTGTGGCCTGAGGCAAGCCCTGAGTCCCCTCTGCTCAGCTGCAGCACGTCACTGGAGGCACTGAAGAGCCTGCTGTCCACCACGGGGCACTGGCATGACTTTGCCCACCTGGAGCTGCAGGGATCCTGGGAGCTCTTCACCAGCATCCACACCTACCCGAAGGGCGTGGGCCTCCTTGCCAGGTACGGTGGGGCCAGGACAGGTCGAGGCAGCCTGCTTCAGGCCACGCCCATCCAGGGGACTGGGTATCCGGACTGCTGTGACAGGACACGGCCCCCTGCCCCCAGTCACAGGCACACGCTCAGAGCCTGTTGATGCAGTGTCTTCCCCCAGCCCTCACCCTGGCCTGTGACCTTCTAGGGAACAAGGGCTGTGCCTGCTTCTCTGTCTCCCGCATGTCCAACCCAAGCCTGGCACGCAGTGGGCAGCCAGTGGGTGCAAGGGGAGTGGGAACGTGCCTGCCACATCGGGACGCTCTGGGACACCAGCCCTGATGAGATGGGCGGGGGCAGGAGGGTGGGCTCTGAGCAGTGACCGCCAGCCCAGGCCCACCCCTGCAGGGCCATGGTGCAGAACCACTGCAAGCAGATCACAGCGGTGCTGCGTCAGCTGCTGCCCAGCCTGCAGAGCCCAGAGGAGTGTGAGAGGAAGGTGGCCATCCTCATCCTCACCGAGGTAGAGATGCAGGCCAGCAGGGAGCACCTCAGATGCCTGAGCCTCCTCCTCCAGCCTCCTTGACACCCCAGCAGAACCCATGCCAGAGCTCGCCCTGACCGGGGAGGCTACCTAGACAGACCCCCCCGTATTCCTGCCTTCCCACTCTCAGCCCTCGGAGGGGGGCTGCAGCCTTTGGGGACCTGTCTCCCCACTCGGCCCTCCCTGGCACAATCCCTGCAGAGTTGAAGGGGCACTGGGTGCAGACTCAGGCAGGTCCACGCTCCAACTTCAGCCCTGTCCTGCCTGTGGGACTCCGGGTGAAGCCAAAGGGGAACGGGTAGAAGCAGATGCCGCTGGGTGTGGCACACTTTGGAGCTGCAAGCTCAGGCAGGGGTGGGACTGGGGCGAGGAGGGTGCTGTTTCCATAACTGACACTAGTAGGGGAACCCAAGCGAAAGCCTCATGCCAGCTCCCACCCACCAGCTGCCTAGGCCGCCCTCCATGGGAGCTCTACCCCCAGGTGCCCCACAAGCCCGGCTCTTGATAAAAGCGAGGCCTTGCCTCGCTGTGTGACCTTAGGCAAGGCCCTTTCCCTTTTGGGGGCTCAGTTTCCCCAGCTGTACATTGAGGGGTTGAACCAGGTGGGTTTCAAATACTTGTTCACCAAGATACCCAGAGGGCACTGGTCAACCTCCCTCCCTGAAACTCCCACCAGACTCCGGTCCTAGAGCCCCAGCCCTCAACACAGATGCAGGCGCCTCAAAAAAGAGTGACCTGCCTGCCCTCCCGGGGGCCACCCCAGTTCCTCTACAGCCCTGCCCTGCTGGAGGTGCTTCCCAAACAAGCTGCTTTGACCGTGCTGGCACAAGGCCTCCGCGACCCCAGCCCCGAGGTCCGCGTGTTGAGTCTGCAGGGCCTAAGCAACATCCTCTTCCACGCAGATAAGGTAATGGCTCTCGGGCACTGTGGCTGGTGCACACCCGACCCCACAGAACAGCCGGTGCACCGGGTGTAGGCAAGGGCCACTGGGTTGGAATCCTGGCTCTGTCACTTCAGGTGGTGTGGCTTGGGACACCTGACTCCACCTCTCTGGGCCTGTTTCCTCATCTGTAGATGCGGCAGGTTGTGGGAGGGGTCAAAGTGTCTATTCCCCGGACACAGAGTCTCCTCCACACCTGAAAGAGAGAGGGGCCTTGTTGCAGACCTCCAGGTGGTCACTGTGAAGCCCGCCAGATGGCATCCCAGAGCTCACCCAGAGAGGACAATGCCCTCTGAGAATCTTATGAATGGGTCTCCCCAACCCATTGCTGACTTCTCCAGTCCCAACCAATTCTACCTCAACACCATAATAACCCATATCCCATCACGGACAGCTGTGGGAGGGAAGGCCTGCGATGCCGCCTTTGGGGGATCGGCCTTACCCCAGCTACAGCCCCCCATTTAACTGACATCGCCCTTGCTGTGGGGGCCCAAGGCACCATGCAGTAGTTAAGAGTGCAGGCCCTGGACCTATCCCCGCTCCAGCACCTTCTAGCTGGGAGGCTTTGTCAGCTCTCCAGGCCTCAGTGACCACATCTGTAAAATGAGAGCAGTAATAATGCCTGCCTCTTGTGGTAGGCAGGTCATGAGTGCCATGCAGAGACCAGTCCCTGGCACGTGGTCAGCCCTAGGGGCCGTGGCTGGCAGCAGCAGCAAACTTCCTGCCTGGCTGACTCTACACCATGAAAATGCTGAGTTAGAGGCAGAAATTTTCTCACCTGATCAGGAAGTGTGGAGCCTTAGCCTCCCCTCATCCACCCCAGGGCTGCATTAAGACCCCAGAGGGAAGGCGACATGCCCAGCCCCCATTTCTGTTGCTGTTGGAGGAGGCTGTTATAAACATAAATATTTTCAGGGCTTATGGGAGAAAAGTGTCATCATGGGAAGGCAGCAGAAGGGGCCATTTCCAAAGAGATCCCAGTCATTTGCCTAGCAGACTAGTTCACTCTGATTCTGTTCCAATCACAGGCCTCCACATGGTTAAGAAGACTGACCTCCATTAGGGTCACAGTTGGCAAAGCCCTTTGCATTGTGCATGATGCATAGTAGGTGCTTAATGGAAGATGGAGACTAGATAGCACTTCCTCATTGATCTGTTCATCCCTCCATCCTTTATCCATCCACCCACCCACCCATTCATCCAGCTATTCACCTACCCATCCATTCATCTCTCCATCCATGCCTCCATCCATCCACCCACCCATTCATCTTCCCATCTGTCTATCCATTGATCCCTCCATCCATCCATCCACCCACCCATCCACATACCCATTCATCCCTCCACCCATCCATCCATCCAGCCAACCATCCACTCACCCATTCATCCAGCTATTCACCTACCCATCCATTCATCTCTCCATCCATGCCTCCATCCATCCAACCACCCATCCAATTATTTACCTACCTATCCATCCACTCACCCATTTATCCCTCCACCCATGCCTCCATCCATCCACCCACCCATTCATTCCTCCATTCAACAATCCATCCATCCAACCATCGACCCACCCATTCATCTCTCTATCCATGCCTCCATCCATCTACCCACTCATCCACCCACATACATCCCTCCACCCACCCACTTGTTCCTTGGGTCCTTCATCTATGACTCATTCTTGCATTATTTATTTTGTTCATTCTTTATATGTCTATTCATTCACCCAATCAGTTATTCACGTTTGCTCCCTCATTCATTCATTCATTCATTCATTCAGTGTTCAGTTTTCTGTGCACCAAATGTTCTCTCAGGCAGGGAGATGATCAGTAGGAAGTTTCCATGTGCCTCCTCTGTACCCTGCACTGAATACAGGGAATACATAAAGGCAAAGAAGGGCCCTGCTAGATCAGGAGGACCAGGTCCAGAGAAGAGGGAATGGCTCCCCGCCTGGCATCAGGTGGGATGTGGACAAGCAGCCACAGCAGGCCAGAGGAGACAGGCCCCGAGAGCACTGCCAGCCAGGGAGGCCTGCCGGCTTGGGGATGGGCAGGCTGAACCAGGTGTGGCTGGGGCAAGCCACCCCACTCCACTCTAACTGAGCAGAAATACGCCATGCTATGCATTTTTATTTTCTTTTCTCACCATTTCCATTACAATTTCATTCTGTTGTCTTGTTCTGACCTGGCCAGAACCCTGGTCTTCGAACACTGGCTGCAAACATAGATGCTCAGAAAGTGTGACTGCTGAATGACTCACTTGCTGAAAATGAATTTAATATTTTCAAAGCAAACAGCTAGAAAGCCAAAAAAGTTGCTTTAAACTTGTTTAAAAGTTGTAAAAATCACTCTCTTTTGCACACAAGTCACTGCTAAGGGGCCCAATGGCAGGAAACATCCATTGGTGGGCACACTGCTTTCTGACCATTCATCCTGATAACTCAGGAACTCACTGCAAACACGCAATCAAGTGGAGAAGACAGAACTGGCTGAAAATTAATTTAAAAAAAAAAACAAATCGAATGTGTTGGCTCATGCCTATAATCCCAGCACTTTGGGAGGCCAAGGCGGGTGGATTGTTCAACTCCAGGAGTTTGAGACCAGCCTAGGCAACATAGTGAGACCCCATCTCTACAAAAAAAAAAAAAAAAAAAAACCAGCCAGGTGTGGTGGCACGCACCTGTAGACCCAGCTACTCAGGAGGCTATGTTGGGAGGATTGCTTGAGCCTGGCAGGTCAAGGCTGCAGTAAGCTATGATCACACCACTGTACTCCAGCCTGGGTGACAGTGTGAGACCCTGTCTCAAAAAAGAAAAGAGGCCGCCCTGTCCAGGCCACGCAACTCCTGGTGGACAAAGCCCAGGTAGGGGCACAGCTCCCCATGGTGGGCAGGGCCAGGCCGGGACCCACAGCTCCCCATGGCTGGCAGGGCCAGGCCGGGACCCACAGCTCTGAATCACCACCCCCCACCCTGCCCCCTGGTGCAGATGGGGTGAGGGGGTCAAGTGGGAGGACGAGGCGGAGCATGGGGCCAGCGGGTCCTGGTGCTCTCCGCCCACCAGCCGCCACTGCCCCCAGGGAAGCCTGCTCCAGGGACAGCTGCGGCCCTTCCTCGACGGCTTCTTCCAGAGCAGCGAGCAGGTGATCGTGTGCATCATGGGCACCGTGTCAGACACGCTGCACCGCCTGGGCGCGCAGGGCGCAGGGAGCCAGAGCCTCAGTGTTGCCATCAGCGCACGCTCCTTCTTTAATGATGTGAGCACTGGGGCAGGGCGGGGCTACCTCCTGCTCACGCCCTCCAGGACCCTCCTCCCAACCCAGCTCCCTTCCTCTGCCAAAGGGGGGACCCCAAGCTGCAGGCAGGGAGGCCCAGGCCCAGGGGAGCTGCCCGCTTGTGGCCCTCGGTTGAGGTGAGCACTCTGCAGGTGGGCTGGGTGGGCCCCTGGTGCTCACCCCTTCTCCACAAGGCTGAACTAGTTCTCATGTTCAGTCTCCAAGTGCACTGGTCTCTGGCCCCACAACAGGCTACCCAGATTAACTTTCTGACATGTCAGCACGGTTAGCGTGGCTGTTTTTCCTTCACTGGGGAATCTGGGGGATAGGCGCCCCTCAAATGCATTCATGAGGCCTCGGCTGCCAGGATGCAGTTGTGGGTAGAAGGGAGATGTGATTCTTACGTCCTCAGGGACACCAGAGAGCCCTGTGTGAGTGGGGAGCCCCAGCCCTTCCCCAGGAGCCGAGAGCCTGGGTGAAGGAATCCTGCAGAAGGAACTGAGTTGCACCCCTACAAGGTGTGGGGTCCCAACTTGGACCAAAGCTGGGACCCCTAGACAGGTCTGGCCATGCCTCTGAGCCTCTGCCTTGCAGGAGCGGGATGGGATTCGGGCGGCAGCCATGGCACTGTTCGGGGACCTGGTGGTGGCCATGGCAGACAGGGAGCTGAGCGGCCTGCGGACTCAGGTGCACCAGAGCATGGTGCCCCTGCTCCTGCACCTGAAGGACCAATGCCCAGCTGTTGCCACGGTCAGTGCCCACCCCAGGAAAGGCAGGTGATAGGCCTTCACCTTGGCCAGGGCTGGGGCCCACACGAGGCCAGGGTATGGGGCAGATGGATGGCAGCAGCGCTGCCTGAGAGTTGGGGGAGCTCCCACGGGGCAGCAAGTGGCGGGCAGAGGGTCTGGCCACCTGCACTGGTTTCTCTGACCACAGTTGGCCTGCCCGCTCCCCCACTGTGCACACACATGCGAGCGAGGCTTGCCATCGACGCGGCAGGACCCGGTCTTTTCTGCTCACTGCTATGCCCCCAGTGCCTGTAACGGGGCGGGGGGTCCAGCAGCTCACAGAGCTTGTGTGAATATGGACTGTGCCCTGCCTGCTGTGCCAGCACACGCCCTGTGCACAGCCCACGAAGTCAGAGCTTGGCCTCGTGGGTCTCCCTGCCATGGGGAAAAGGATACGCGGCAACCACGGAAGGGGCAGAGCCAGGGCCGCGGGCAGGCCAGCCTGGGCTCCGGGGGCCAGGTGCTGTTGCCAGGGTCGGGGAGGCTTGCCGAGGGGCACAAGCAGGACAGAACCAGGGAACACCCGCACAGCAGGCTGCTTCCAGTGCCCATGGAGGCCTGTGGTCTCTAGAGGAAAGGGCTCAGACACGAGCGGTGGGTGACCCTCCACGCCTGTCCCTGCAGCAGGCCAAATTCGCCTTCTACCGCTGTGCTGTGCTGCTCCGCTGGCGGCTACTGCACACCCTCTTCTGCACGCTGGCCTGGGAGAGGGGCCTTAGCGCCCGCCACTTCCTCTGGACCTGCCTGGTGAGAGGCCTGGGATCGGTGGGCAGGAACAGGGCCAGGGAGTGGGGGGGACCAGACTTGCGGCTCCCCCATTCACTCCCATCTCACACACAGCTGCTATGGCAGCTCCAGGGACTGGGCAAGGCAAGCTGGGGCTGGAGGACCCTGGTATCCCCAGGGCCCCCCAACCCATCCCAGCCAGGTGTGCTCTCCTCTGGCCAGATGACCCGCAGCCAGGAGGAATTCAACATCCACTTGTCACAGGCCCTCAGCTACCTGCACAGCCACTCCTGCCACATCAAGACCTGGGCGGCGCTCTTCATAGGTGGGAGGGCGAAGCCGGGCTTGGAGACCCCCAGGCCTGCCCCCACCCAAGCACCCTTGACCCTCCCTGACCCACCGCCCACAAGAGAGGAAAGGGGGTGGATGAGGAGGAGCTTGGGGCTGAAGAGGGGCAGGGGTGGGCTGGAGCCCCCCAGGAAACAGGGAGCCCTGAGCCGCCAGCTGCCCGTCTGTTACACAGGCTACACCATCTGCTACCACCCCCAGGCCGTGTTGCAGATGCTGAATGCTGTGGACACCAACCTGCTATTCCGCAGTAAGCAGCCCTCCCTCCAGAGCTCCCGCAACCCACACCCTCCCACCCCTGCCCAAGCACTCTTAAGACCTATTGCACACACAGCAAGACTGAGGCCCCAGAGGGGAACCCCCCCTGCCCCCCGTACCCAGCATCAGCATCAGGACAAAGACACAGGCCCCCTGAGCAGCGCCCAGCCCCCATCCCACCTTCATGTCTGGAGGCTGAGGTTGACCCTTCCCCTCCCCAGGCCCCCATCAGGGCACCTGGGGCCTGGGGCTCACACTCATTCCACAGCTGCCTCATGGCACCAACAGAACAAGGGGCCGGGGAATGGGGGTGGTGGGTGAATGGTGGAGGGAAGCATCCCAGGCCTGGAGTCACAGGAGGTGGGGTCTGAGCTGCCCCCCCCCCCCACACCTGGGCTGAAGTAAAGGGGCTGCTCCTGGACTGGGGTCACCTCTGACCTGCTCCTTCTCTTCTGGAGCTTTTGAACATCTCAAAAGTGACCCTGAGCCCAGCATCCGGGAATTCGCCACCAGCCAGCTCTCCTTCCTCCACAAGGTGTCGGCCAGACCCAAGCAGTGACCTCCAGCCATCCTCCCCCACCATCTTCCCCTCCCCTGTGTCCACCTGGTCAGCCCTGCCCCATCCGCCCCCCCCCGCCCAGAGCTTGGTTGCATAACGTTTTTCCATTTGAAAGAAAAATCTAGATTCAACAAAGAAGCGTTATGCGTGTCAGCTCCCTGCCCACCACAGGCCCCTCTGCTGTGACCAAGCCAAGCCCCAGCAGACACTGGCAGGACTTGGGGACAAACTCAGGGTCAGGCCCAGGAGACAGAGACAAACTGTGAAGTCTGTGAAGGCCCTGCAGGTGGACACCTGTCCACTCCTGGAGACAGGGCCACCTTGATTAGGGCCTGAGCCCAAGCCACAGCCTGCCAGGGTCCCAGGGTCCTGGGGGCTGGGCAGACACTCGAATCAAGGGCAGCCTCCACCCAGGGTGGCCGCTCAATCTTCAGTTGTCTCCAGCTTGGTGCGCCACAGTGGCTGGGGGCTGACGGTGGGATGGGGTCCCCTCAGTCGGGACCCCCAGCTTCCGGCCCCCAGCGTCTCCCTCCACCCCCACCAACATCCTTCTCAGTCCATTCAGGAACCAGCAGCAGAACCAGCCAGACCCACCCTGGACACACTGTGGCCTGAGGCAGGAGTCTTGGCTCTCTGATGCTCAGCTGTTCCATCTGTAAAATGGGCAGTAAGACCTTTCTCCCGAGACCCTTGGAGGGATGAGTCCAGAGGCAGGTACCCTGGACTCCCAGAGAGCCACCAGGGGACCTGCCCAACCTTCAGCCTCGGCCTGGGTTTCCGCCTGGCCTGGGGTCCACACAGCTCCTGGAGAGCCCCTCCCTGCAGAGCTCTGCCTGGGGTCTCATCCCCTGCTGCATGTGTCTCGGGATCCTGCCAGGCCAGCCACCATCCCACCAATGGGATGATCCAGACTGCACCCCCTTTCCCCTCCTGACCAGCGCTGACCCCCACTCCACACTCAGCTCAGGCGGTCCTTCCACCTGGGGCATCTCCCCCACCTCCTGACCTGGTACTCTGCACTGTGCCTCCCCAGGCCCTGCCTCCACAACCCGTCCCCCTGCCCCCTAACAAGGTGGAGCACACGAAGGCCCCGCCTCCATGCCCCCATTCCCCCGCCCCCCCGCAAGGTGGAGCACCTGAGGCCCTGCCTCCATGCACCCTGTCCCTCAGTCTCCCCAAGGTGCAGCACCCCAAGGCCCCACCTCCATGCCCCCTGTCCCCCTGCCGCCCCCCGAGGTGGAGCACCCCTAGCTGTAACTGGGAGGCTTACCAGCCTGTCTTCCCCCCAAGCCTGCTAGACTGTGAGCCTCTTGGGGCAGGGACATGACTACACAGGGCCAGCAGAGGTGACCCCAAAACTTGGCTGGTGGATTGAAAAAATACAGCAAACTTCACCCAACATGCATCGGATTTACTTGAGTTCCAAATGTGTTTGAGGAAAGGAGAGAGTAACCATCCGGGACAGCTGTTGCCCTTTCTCCACGCAGCAGCTGGGGGAGCCAGGTCTGCGGCCCCCTTAGCCATTTGTTGGTCTTGGGGGCAGGGCTGCCTGAGAAGGGGCTTTTGGGGTTTCCACATCTCCCCATCTTGTCCACTGACCTCCTCCAGCACCTGCCCCAGTCGCTCCTTGCTGGAACCTCCTGGGGCCCCAGGACAGAGACCACTCCCAGGCTCTCCACACCCTGGAGCCAGCCCTAGGCCCACCTTCCTCCCAGCTGGGGCCATGCTCTCCATGCACCCCGGCCTAGGGTGGGGCCAGCCCCCAACACAGACACTGCACCCAGGAACACATGAGCATCCAGTCCACGCCCTCCGGCGGGCCCTGGTCCAGGCCTCTCACATTCAGCCCCAGGTGCCCAGGCGGTACCCTCCCTCCCTGGGCTGATGGATGGTGCCTTCCTCCACCCAAGCCACCACCTGCCCACTTCTCTGCACCTCAGAGCCTGAAATGTGGACACCTAGTTTGGGCAGCACAGGGACCAACCCGCCGGACACAGGCCCTGAGGAGCTGCCAAATGAATCCCAGCCCATCCTGCAGAGGACAGTGCTGGTGACCTGCCTCGCCTTCCAATGTCACAGTCCCAAGAACCGTCAACATGGCCACCCTGGCCAAGGCAGGGCTCCCGCCTCAGTATCAGGACAGGACAGGGCAAGCCGGCCCCTGGTCAGGGTGCAAGGACCCAGAGCGGCCACCAGAGGGTAGCGCAAGAGCACGCGGGAGCCCCATCCTGAGCAGCAGCCCAGCATCCAGACAGCGGCCTCTGGGGCCCCCAGGCCACCGGCCCGCCCCGCCTGACGCTGCAGCCCACTCCACACACACAGCCACGGCTCCTGTTTTATTGCCTTCGAGTGTCCGGAGCACCTGACTGCCCCGGGGTCTAATAATTTAAGGTGCCGAGAACAGGTCAGGGCAAGGGGTCGCAGAAGAGGGGCTGGGGGCCCGGTGGTTACAAAATATATCCCCACCCCGCAACAAACAGGCTAGAGGAGACCGGCCTGGCTGGTGTGGGAGGGGGCGGGCAGGGGGTCCAGGGAAGAGGGCGCCCGACCCACCTCGGAGAGACAGAGCCACGGCCAGCGCCGCCAGAGGGAGCGGCAGAGAAAGGAGAAAGGGCCCAGAGGCCACACGGGGCCCGAGGGGCTCCTCGGACACAAGTGCACGGAGGCGTCGGGGAGGAAAAGGCGATGTGGGGCCAGCCAAGGCCTGGAGCCCCTGCTGGGCTGGGCTGGGCTGGGCAGAGCAGGGCTGGGCAGGGCCACCAGGTCCAGCCAAGGTCCTGACCTACATGACGACCAGGCCCAGCCAAGGTCCTGAGCTACATGACGCAGCACCGGGTCTTGTGCGTGTGCGGGTCTTTGAACCGCAGCCTCTGTTTGGGCCGGTATTTCTCCAGGTAGGTGAGCTGCTTGCTGTTGATGGCTCCACGGCGCTTCCTGGGAAGAGGGGGACAGGAACAGGGATCATCCAAGGCCCTGGCTTGGCCACCTCACCTGCCCCAGGGAGCTGGAAGCTGAGAGTGCAGTGGGCTAGAGTAAGGCCTTGAGGCTGGCCAAGCCCCTCCTATCCCAGGGCCTTGGCACGGCTGCTCCCAGAGTCAGTCACCCTTTCCTGGCCCCCTGCAGCTCACCCCTGCTTGCCTTCCAAACTCACCAAAGTGCCACCTCCTCCAGGCTGACTCTGGGCTCCCTACGGCCCCCAGGCTTCCCCAGCTGGATAGGACCCACCCCAAGGCCATGAGCAGGCAACAAGGGTGGTGCCTGGGCACCTCCACCATGCAGGAAGGGGGGGCCTGTGAGTAAGGGAGGGGCTGAGCCCAGAATTCCAGCCCAGCTGCGTGACCTTTCCTTACAGCAGGGACCTGGGCTGCATGGCCACCCTGTCCCCACCATCCCTACCACCTGGTCCTTACAGCGGAAACCTGGTCTGTATGCTCACCCTGTCCCTGCCACCTCGTCCTTACAGCGGGGACCTGGTCTGTATGCTCACCCTGTCCCCGCCACCTCATCCTTACAAGCGGGGACCTGGGCCATGTGCTCACCCTGTCCCCGCCACCTCGTCCTTACAGCGGAAACCTGGTCTGTATGCTCACCCTGTCCCCGCCACCTCGTCCTTACAGCGGAAACCTGGTCTGTATGCTCACCCTGTCTCCGCCACCTCGTCCTTATAGCAGAAACCTGGTCTGTATGTTCACCCTGTCCCCGCCACCTCGTCCTTATAGCGGAAACCTGGTCTGTATGCTCACCCTGTCCCCGCCACCTCGTCCTTACAGCGGGGACCTGGGCCATGTGCTCACCCTGTCCCCGCCACCTCGTCCTTACAGCGGGGACCTGGGCCATGTGCTCACCCTGTCCCCGCCACCTGGTCCTTACAGCAGGGACCTGGGCTGTGCACTCACCCTGCCCCCGCCACGTGGTCCTTGACCACATGTACCTGGCTGGGGTGGACAGGAAGACTTCCTGGAGAGGATGCTGCAGCCACACCTGAGAGGCCCTGAGGTGACAGGCGTTGGGGGGCGGGGGCTGCCCACCCAGTGCCTCTGGAGGCTCATCCATCCCCACCTGCCATGACCTCAGGCGTGGCCACAGGCTGGCCCTGGCCAAGGAAGTGGGAGCGGCAGTAGCACGAGGAGTCTCTGCCCAGCAAAGCTGCAGGTGCCCCGTGTGGCTCCACCATGCTCGCTTCCTCTGCCCAGCAATCGGCACGCTGGGGAAGGCGCAGCCCTCAGCCAGGCCTCTGCGCAGGGCCCCCACCAACAGACACGCAACAGGGGCAAGAAATGCCCATGCTGTTCTGAGTCGTTGGGGTTCGGGCCTGGCTGTTTCTGCAGCATGGCCCAATCTGTCCTGACCAGCGCAGCCTCAGGTGCGGGGAGGCACACAGCAAAAGCCACAAGGGAGACAAGCCCTTGCTCGGTGAGACGTTGGGTGGGGAGAGGGCCTGGGGAAGGCGCTCGCCTGTGTGCACCCCCATGTGTGAGAGTGCGTGTCATGTATGAGTGCACACGTGTGTACGTGCCTGAGTGCATCCATGTGTGTCCATGTGTGCAAACACCCACTTGTCTGTATGTGCCTGTGTTCACACACCTGCCTGTACGTAAGTGTGTGCCTACGTATGTCTGGGTCTGTGTGTGCACACATGTGCTTGTGTGTGAATGTGTGCCTGTATGACCCCCATGCATGTCTGTGTGTGAGCGTGCACATCCCAGGGTCCCCAGGGAGACCCGAGCACCTGCAGAACACGCTCTCGCACAGACCCACAGGGTGGGCCACGCTCACGCACAGACCCACAGGGCGGGCCACGCTCTCGCACAGACCCACAGGGCGGGCCACGCTCACGCACAGACCCACAGGGTGGGCCACGCTCTCGCACAGACCCACAGGGTGGGCCACGCTCTCGCACAGACCCACAGGGCCAGCTGGCATGGCTGGAAACAAGCCTGCCTCTGGGAGGAAGAGATGGCCCCGCCAGTCAAGCCTGTCCGTGGAGTACCATGGGTGTGTCACACTCACAGGCACACACATGGTGGGCTGGGCAGGGGCAGGCTTCAGGTGCCGCATCCGTTCCTCCAGAGTTGGTCCTGCTGTCCTGGCCAGACTCCCCCAGGACCCCCTGGGCAGTGGGCAGATGGCAGCCCTCCCCAGGGAGGCCACCAAGTGACAGGGATGGGGCAGGCGAGCTGGCCTGGAAGCCTCCGAGGGTGGGCAGGGGCTGAGCTGGAGAGCTCGGGGTTGGGGGGAGGGGTGGTGAGCAGCTAGACTCAGAGCAGCCCTGAGACACTAGCCCAGTGTCAGCGTCCCTGGGGGTGGACACGGTGTGGTGTGGGGTTTCAGGTTCTAGCTTTTCATGGAGGGACTGAACTGGCTGGCTCTGGGGGTCCTTCCACCCCCGTCAGGATGGCTGGGACAGAAGGAGCTCTGTCTGTGGAGGGCGGGCAGGACGGCGTGGCGGGTGGCCTCGCTGTGTCCATGAGTGGCTGCATGGTCACTCGGGGGCTGCTGTCCCCGCCCATCAGAAACACCTCGGGCTTCCCCGTTTCTGCAGCAAGGCCCAGCTTGTGCTGATCGATGCAGCCTCAGGGCGACGGAACCACACAGCCAACGCTGCCGCCCTTTGTGAGCAGCCGGATCTCCCCTCCCCCAGCGCTCACAGCCCACCCCACCACCAGGGCCACTCACTGGCGGATGAACTGGATGGCGTCCTCGTACTTCATCCCGCTCTCAATAAGGGCCAGCGCCACAAGGACTGGAGCCCTGGGGGCAAACAGCAGGGCTGGGGTCATCGGAGCCTGTGCGCCCCTATCCCCTTGGCAGGGCACCTGCTGAAGACGCAGGGCACGGGGGCCCAAGGGGCCCAGACTCCCCCCTGCCTGAAGCTCCCTCATGGAGGCCACAGCCTCACAGCCCAGCCTGAGCACTGGGTCTAAATCCTGGCTCCCTCCTAGGCAACCTCTCTGTGATCTGCTGGTGGAGGGTTAAATAAGGGCTCGCGGATGAAGTGCTAAGAGCCGGATCCATGCCTGCTATCAACTCTGCTCGCCTGGGTTCCCCTCTGCAGATGGGTGTGTCCCACTGGTCATGTCATCCGATCCCAGCTGCCATTCTTCCTCCCGTCCTCCCAGCAGGGGGTCTGAGGACCCCAGCTGTGTGTGGGGGAATCTTTGTGTCTGGAGAGGGGGACGGCAGCCCTTTCCTGCACAAGACGTTGAGATGGTTTCAACCACAGCAGGAAGAAGCTGGGTTAGACTTTGGGAAACACTTCCTCTCTGTGATGCTGGGAGAGGACCAGTCTGGGAGCCCCAGCACTACGGGCACGGGCCTCCTGGAAAGGTCGCGTGGAAATGTGTTCAAGACCCACATCCAAAAGCGAGGCTGTCAGACCACGAGATGCCCAACCACCCGACACGAAGAGCCGCACCCCGCCCCGACACTCACCGGCCCAGGCCCGCCACGCAGTGCACAGCCACGCAGCTGCCGGGGGCCTCACAGAACTTGGCCTTCACCAGGCTCAGCCAGTCGTCCACTACCTTGCCGGGCGGGGGCGCCCCGTCGTCAAACGGCCAGTCCTGCAGAGGAAAGCAGACATGAGGACCCCCAGCTGAGGGAGGGTGGAGAGGCGGCCCTGGGGCTCAGGCGAGGACAGGGAGCTCTGAGAGGCAGAGGGTGCCAGGAGCCCGCTAGGGTGGGGGCAGCAGACCCAGAGGGCACACAGGAGGGGCACAGCTTGGCCATGAGCACCCCACGGTGAGTGCTTCAGACTCCTCATCATTCCCCATACACTGCAGCTGTCCCCTCCTCCAGGAAGCCTTCCTGGACCACCCCACCCCTTTCCGAGTAGAGCCTGCTCAGGAGTCGCACAAATCCTAATCCCCACACCTGTCAGCACGAGCTCTGGTTCTGGGGTCACAATCCCTCACGCCTGTGTGCCGGTGGCAGCCTGAGAGGTTTTGGGTCGGCTGGTGCAAGGGGTCTCATCCCCTGTGGTGGCATGCAAAGATGGCTGGCATATGCCACACACAGACCAGGTGCCAGGAAGGACTGAAGACAGGGCTGTGGGGCGAGACAGGCCCCACATTTCCAAGGGCAAGACACAAAACAGGAGGTTCCACCGGGCCCCGGCCCATTGTTCCTGGAGGTTAATTTGGTCTTGGAAGATGACCTGCGCTTCCCACTGTCCCATCCCCCAGCGCTCTGGATCAGTGGGCAACGTGAGTCTTCCTAGGGGAGGGCCCGGGCCAGGGCGCTGCAGTAGGAATGGACACGTTTCAGTCTTGGGAAGGCGGGTTCATGCAGGGCCGCGGGACTATGCCACGCATGGGGCTGTCTGGTGCCAGGGAGAGCCCGCTGGGCCCACTGAGGCAGACACACAGCCCTTGGGGGCATCTCACCCCTCCCCAGCCTCCAGGCAGGGCAACTCCTAGAGACAACTGGTATGCACGGCTACTTACATCTGACCCCAATCCCTCCCGCTACTGTGGAAGGGGAGGGAGGGTGTGGCCGCACCCCACGCGAGAAGCGGGGACACGCCTTTGCCTCCCATTCTTCCAAGCAGCCTCTCTTTGAGGTGAGGAACCCAAAGCTCGGAGTGACCTGCAGGGTCGCAAGGCTGAGGAGGGCAGAGGCAGGACGCAGCCCAAGGCCTGTCTGACCCCAAACCGCCAGCGCTGCCACCATTTCAAACCGCCAAGCTGAGGTCACAAAACTGCAACCCCAGCCAAAAGCAGAGTCCTGGGATGAAAAGCAGTGACTGAGGGGTGCTCCGCACTGAGGAGACTGAGGCCCAGGCACAGCTGGGCGGGCCTGCACCGGGGGGCAGTCATCCACCGGGCCGGGGGTGGACCCCCCGGGTCTGGCTCTGGGCCTGCGGCTGCTGTGAACCACCCACCAAGGATTGCGGCTGCTGTGAACCACCCCCCAAGGATATGGCAGCAGAACCGCCCCACCCCCCGCCCAGACCTGGGTCCCCAGGGCCAAAGGAGCCGAGGAAACTGCCCAGAGGTCCTCCCCAGGAGCCTGCTGCCTGGCAACAGGGCCCCAGCCACCCGGGCAGCGAGACTGAGATGCACCCAAGATAGGCCCAGAGGAGGGCCTGAGACAGGCGGAGGAGCCCACCCGCCACCTTCGCCGATGCACCAACCATGTGCCACCCCTGCCTGGCGAGCCAGGCTGGCCCACCCTAGAGACAGAAAGACGGGTGCACAAGGGTGACTTTCTTGAGGTCACACGGTCCAACACCCTGGCCTTCCCTCGATGTACCCAGACACACACGTGGCCCAGGCACAGACATGCCCAGGGCTGCCACTGGAGGGGCACCAAACCCTCTGCACAGGCCCAGAGCCCCCCGCCCCACCCTCCCCCAGTGGCAGCAGTGACTAGGGTCCCCGTGGCGCGCGCCTCACCACAACAGTGATGCCGTCCTTCTCCAGCGGTGTTTTGTCATAGGTCACTTCACACACGCGCACCACGGTGGTAGCCCCGTACTTCTTCAGGTCCTGGGGGTGGGAGGACGGAGGAGGCAGGGCTGGGCTGGGGCTGCAGGGCTCAGGGGGCAGGACCCATTCACCAGGGCTCCCAGGGCACAGCTGTGTCCCCCACAGTCACCCAGGACTTGGACATGTCCCCTCAGACCTCTCGGGGTGGAACCTTGTCCCCTCAGTCCCCTGGGGCAGGGTCGTGGCCCCTGAAGCCCCCAGGGAAGGGCAGGTCACCCTCCAGCCAGGCAGACCCTGATGCAATGAGGCCCACCAAGAGCAGACTTCAGGCTCCACTACTGGTTGAGGTGGTGTCTGGGTATGGAAGAGCCTGTACTAGGTCCCTTGGGCCACCCAGCAGAGGCAAAGGTGTCCCCACCTACATTCACGGTAACTGGCAGCTGGGTCTCCAGCTGCCCAGCACACCACTCCCTCCTCTGGGGTGCCCAGGACCCCAGATCTACCAGCCAGGACATTTCTTCCAGAAAGGCTACTGGGTCCCCGCAGCAGGAACTGGACTCCCCAGCCCACGTGTGAGCTCCTGCATCCGAACAGTGACAGCTGAGCCACAGGGATGGGTCCAGTCTTTGGGGTCTAAGAGGGGCAGGCATCAGCTGGGGCGCCTCAGAGCAGGCAGGGTGGGCACCGCTCAGATGGTAGCCAGGAGGGAGCTGGGCCCTGTACGCCAGCAGGGAAGCCCCACACGACCAGGGAAAAGGTCGTGGTGGTTCACAGCCAGGCCGATATTTATACCCCCACTGTGGGGGATCCACTCCATGGGGGTCACGTGCGGGGGCTGTTCCCACCCCACCTGCTCTCGTAGCTATTTTGGGAGGGGTGAGGAATCAGCCGCTGGGTCTTGCTGGTCACAGGACAGGGACCTGGAACACAGAGAGGCCAGCACCCAACTATCTGAGAATGCAGGGAGCAGGCAGGGTGCTGGGCTCTGTGGCCATAGGGTACCTCAGAGGCCCTCTGCACTCTCAGCAGAGGGAATGGCCACCCAGCCCAGGGTTCAGCCCTGACCCTGGTCACAGGCTGAGCCCTTCCTGATCCTGGTCACACACTGAGCCCTGATCCTGGTCACGTCCTGAGCCTTGATAGTCACACACCTCTGAGCCCTAATCCTGGTCACATGCTAAGCCCCAACCCTGGTCACACATTGAGCCCTGATCCTGGTCACATACCGAGCCTTCATCTGGGTCACACACTGAGCCCTGATCCTGGTCAGACACTAAGCGTTAACCCTGGTCACAGGATGAGCCCTCCCTAACCCTGCTCACCTACTAAGCCCCAATCCTGGTCACACACTGAACCCTGATCTCGGACACACACTGAGCTTCGACCCTGGTCACATACTGAGCCCTGATCCCAGACACACACCAAACCCTGATCCTGGTCACACACTGAGCCACAACCTTGGTCACATACTGAGCGCTGATCCTGGACACACACTGAGTCCCAACCTTGATCACACACTGAGCCCTAATCCTGGACACACACTGAGCCTCGACCCTGGTCACACATTGAGCCCTGATCCCAGACACACACC
The DNA here is from genome assembly GCF_028885655.2 of Pongo abelii. Lineage (NCBI taxonomy): Eukaryota > Metazoa > Chordata > Mammalia > Primates > Hominidae > Pongo > Pongo abelii. The sequence continues at coordinate 157,853,046 of NC_071992.2, read as the reverse complement.
GAACCCTGACCCTGGTCACACAGAGCCCTGATCCTGGTCAAACACTGAGCCCCAACCTTGGTCACACACTGAGACCTGACCTTGGTTACAGGCTTAACCCTGATCCCAGTCATATTCTGAGGCCTCACCCTGGCCACTCAACATGCTGTTCTCACCAATCTTTCTGTAGATCCTGCTGTCATCTCAAAGGTCTCAGCTGTGAGAGGGACAGCCATCTTCTTCAGGGCGCCTGGCTCAGTGTCCAGGGTCCAGGCTCCCTGATGGCAGGGTACCCAATGCCGCCTGCTGCTCTACAGTTCTCAATGCCCTCTCACGCCCAAATCCCTGTTTCATGATGATAAGACCATGATGGTTTATCTCATGTCACAGGGGAAAGGACTCAGCCGTAAATGACCCCGCGCACCGCTGCAGCCTCTGACTCAGCCTGGCACAGTCAGAGGCTCTGTCAACTGCCCCGCACACCGCTGCAGACTCTGCAAACGGCCCCAGGCCTGCAAACAGCAGGGTGTTCTGCAGAGGCCAGGCTCCTCCAGGAGGCCATGCAGGTCGCTCCACACTCCACTCCCAAGAAAGCTTCTGTAAACGCATCTGGTCCCATCTGCCAGGGTTGCCAGTGGTAGGCATCTCGGCTGACTCTCCAGGGGACAGCGGTCCCTCCCTCCTGTAGTCAGTGCTGACCCTTGCTCAGTCCCTCCTCACACAGAGATCTGGGCCCTGAAGCCCCTAAGTCCAGCCTGGTCTAACCTGAGGCCTCATCCAGAGCCCAGCAACGTCTGGAGGCCTGGGCTAGCCACAGAGCCAACCTGCATACCTGTCCCCCCTCTGCCTGTTTCCCCATTAAGCAGCCACTTCTCATACCAAGGCACCTCCTGCCCGCTCAGCCTCTACATAGAGGTCAAAAGGACAGCAAAGGGCTCGGGAGGGCCCCAGCCCAGGCCACGGCTGAGCACGCAGAGCCTGGTCCATGTATCCCCCCGCCTCACCCCCTGCCTCTATCCACATGGCATGGAGTCCCTCCTATCACATGCCAGCCCCCTGCAGGCCTCCCAGGGGACCCAGCTGATCCCCCAACACCCTCACCCCCAACCCCCAGGGCACCCCCATGTCCCTCCTCCAGGATCCTGTAACAGGCAGACTGGGCTTTGCTCCAAGGCTGTGAGCCCTGTCTGGCCAGCCAGGGCGGGGGACCCCTCTTGGGAGGCCTGAGGGCAGCTCAGCCGGGCTTCCCAGACACCTGGGCCACCTGTCTGCCACGCCTCCGTCTCCACTCACCTCAATGAAGGTGCTGAGCGTGGCGTTGGTGGGGTTGTGGGTGATGAGGAAGCGCATGTGTTTGTAGCTCACCTCCACTGGGGCCGGGCGGTTCATCCGAGCCATGGCGCCTCCCGATGGGCCCGGCAGGGCAGAAGGGGCTACAGAGAAGGCTGGGGACACGACCTGAGAAGTCCCCACACACCCCCAAAAAATGAGGAGAACGAGATCCCTGTGCTTGTCCAAGAGAAATGAGATTTAAAAACCCACCCCCATACCCCGCACAAATATTGTGCAAATACTTGGGTGTGGGGGAGGAAGCTGCCCAGTGTTTGGATAATTAAAAAAGAAAACCCAACTCTTAAAAAAGAAAAGGAACAAAACAGCCCGCCCCCCCCCCCCCCCCCACCCAACCAAAGTAAAGCGGGAAACTCCAAACTCCCGTCTCTCAGAGCTGGATAGTCATAAAGAGTCAAAAAATAAAAAGAACAACCAAAAAAGCTCAGCAAAGAAAACTTAAAAACCCAAAGTGAACCCGGCCGCCAAGCAGTGTCCAGAGCTGGACCCCACGCTGGGGGCGCCCTCTCCGCATCGGTGGATGGGCAGACAGCCCCCTTCACTCAGAGGTGGGCCCCAAGCCCCCAAGGGCCAGAGGAAGAATGAACTTGAACTGAACCAACTCCAGCAGCCTTGGGCCCGGGGTCACGGGCAGCAGCCGTGGGGACAGCAGCCTCTGACGTGCGGGGCCTGTGTCACGTTACCCCATCGGGGTACGGTGAGTCCTGGAGTGGGGCAGGGGGCTCAGGCGGTAGAGCTGGCCCCAGGCTGGGCAGCAGAGGCCATCGGCAGGCGAGGGCAATGGTGAGAGCCAGCGGCGCGGGGACCCCTCAGCAGCAGGCGCAGTGACCCTCAGTGCAGCAGTGCTCAGGGCTGGGCCCCGTGGCCCACTCCATGAACCCCAGGCGGGTCTGCAGCACACAGCATCTGGGGGGAAAGATGAAGAAAATGAATAGAAAAGGGTCGCAGGGGGCCCTGCCTCCCACGAGGGGTTCATGCCTGCCCTGAGCCCACAGTCACAGGCGACACTCCCAGAGCCCTCCTCCTGACCATGCTGAGAGAATGACCCTCTTGGGTCTGTTTCCTTATGTGGGAGCACAAGGAAGCACTGCTCCTGCCAGGACTGACCCAGGGCCTGGAGGCGACAGGGCAGCCACCACACAGCCAACAGGGCATGACGGAGGACAGAGGGGGACAGGGATTTCAGGGATACACATACCCCCGAGGACATGATGAACCCCAGCACACAGATGACAGGTCCCTCTGTGGGGACAGAGGCTGAGTTCCCCTAAGAAGCCTGAGCCTGGCCCCTGCCCACCTGCTGTGCTCTGTGGAAACCCCACCCCAGGACAGCTGCCCTCTCCTCTTCCGATTCTTGACCACTGCGAGCGTCTGAGCCCAGGTATCTCTGGGTGGCCCATCCTCAGGGAACGGGGCCCAGGCACTCGGTCAGTGCTGCCAGCACAGGCAAGTGAGGGGCCTGGCCCCACACGCGGCCGTGGGCCACGCTAATCGCCTCTTGCTTTCTGCAGAAAGTCTCCTGCCTGTCAGCAGCCCTCTGCCCACCAGTGTCCCCCTGCCACTGCGTTTCCACTGCTCACACAGGGCTCAGCCAGGCTCGGGGATAAACAGGCCAACTCTGCCCCTCCAGGAGCTCGGGGAGGCGGGGACAGACCACGCCAATCGGCCAGCCATCAGGCACACATGCCAAGGTGGTGGCAGCACAGGTGGCCAGGAGCGGGTTCACACCATGACAGGGCCCTGAAGAGGGAGGCTGCAGGGGGGCCATAGCAACCCAAGGCACCTCCACACCTGCCTCTCTCCCTTGCTGAGTCTCATGATCCCAAAGCTCCCGGGCAAAGGGGTTCCAGGAGCACGCAGCCCCCTTCCCTCTCTACAGAAGGGCTGGGAGACCTTGAGCAAGGTGCCGGCCTCTTTGTTACCCCATTAGCACGATGAGGGGTGACACAAGTGACCCAAGCTGTGCTTGGGCACTGCTGCTGAAGGGTCCCCGTGCTGCTGGCCCCAGCTGTGACCCAGCTGTTAGCAGAATCTCCAGCCCCCTAGACTCAACCCAAGCCCGGCCCTGTCACTACTACCTGCCACCCAAGGAAAGGCACTTCAGAGCCCCTCGCCCAGCAGAGCCCTCCATTCCCTAATCCACCCCCTCTCACCTGTGCCCCTGCCCCAGCCCCAGCCCCTCCTTCCCAGCTGCCCACCAGGCAGGCTGGGCCCTTGGAGCTTTAGCCCAGGTGCAGGTAGGGCTTGAGGCCTGGGCCCCTGGACTCAGAGGGTGGCTACCTGGGACAGTGGGCTCCTCCTTGCCTGCCCTCCACACCCTGGGTGGCAGCCAGCGCCACACCTCAGGCTCTGTCCACTGCGTGGTTCTGGGAAGGTTAAAATGGGCGGTGGGTGCCAGGCGCGGTGGCTCACTCCTGTAATCCCAGCACTTTGGTAGGCCAAGGCGGGCGGATCACCTGAGGTCAGGAGTTCAAGACCAGCCTGATCAACATGGAGAAACCCCATCTCTACTAAAAATAAAAATAAAAAAAATTAGCCAGGCACGCTGGTGCATGCCTGTAATCCCAGCTACTCGGGAGGCTGAGGCAGGAGAATTGCTTGAACCCAGGAGGCAGAGGTTGCAGTGAGCCGAGATCGCTCCATTGCCCTCTAGCCTGGGCAACAAGAGCAAAACTCCGTCTCAAAAAAAAAAAAAAAAAAAAACAGGCGGTGGGGTGGGACCCCCAGAAAGAGGTAAAGGTGGAGACAAGGATCCTGTCCCTGGTCCCGCCAGCTCCCACCTTGCCCAACTGGAGGGAGCACAGGCTCTGAGTGTGGGTGAGGGAAGCCACCGCATGCTAACAGCTCACAAATACCTGGGTCCCTCCTGGGGCAGCAGGATGTCCCTGTGTGTGTGCACGTGGGAGCCGAGCTCATGTTTACAGAAAGGAGGAAAAGCACCGGAGAAGCCACAGTATTGGGCCTCTCCCTGAGGGGCTGACCAACCCCTCACACCCACAGTTGCCAGGGACCCGGGAAGACCCCACAGGCACCAGCACATGGCCTGGACCTGCTGCCTAGTGGCCCTGGACAGGTCCTCAGGGCTGCAGGCTACTGGGAGGGAGGAGGCTCTGAACCACCCCACACTACCCCCTACTGAAGGCCTAAGGATGCCACACATCTGCCGGAATCAGGGGGTTAGCCTGGGCTACGCTCAGGGGTCACAGCCCAGGCTAGAATGGGGTCAGGGGTCCAGGGAGAGGCTGGACCAGGCTGGGCTGGGGTCTTGCCACACACCCCACTTGTCTCTGCAGCCTAGGGCCCCTATCCCTGCCCAAGGTGAGAGCAAAGCAATGATGCCCTGGCACCACTGTGTGGCTCTGCCCTGCCTGGTGGCTGTCCCCCAAGGGAGAAAACCCCTCCCTAACTACACGCCCCCAGTGAGGTCACCGGGTAGGACCCTGAGAGCAAGGGTTAAGGATCCCCAGGGATGGGCACTGAGAACTCCCTGAAGCCAAAGCCTCAGGCTTCCCATCTGCGAAATGGGGACAGGTTGCCCCTGCCTACATGTGTCGCTACCACCCCCACCAAGCCCGCGACCCACAGCACGGGGACCCACTGGCAGCCGTGGCCCCTCCTTCCCTCCTGCTACCAAGCCCTGCAGAACCCTTCCCAAGATCTGGCTCAGCCTCCTCGGGCCAGCAGGCCCAGAGCCCTCAGCTATTTCTCAAGACCCTTTAAGGGAGAGTCCATCCTTGTCCCTGTTTGCGAGATGAGGAAACAAGCCAGGGAAAGGGAGGACATTCTCCGCCAGGGCCACACCAGGCGTCCAGTTAACTGGGTTCTCTCTGGCTCAAGTCTAGGAGGCAGGAATAACACGGAGCCCCCTGTATAGAGGAGGAAATCGAGGTTCAGAGAGGTTACCGCCCTCCTTCCCAATGGCACAGCAGGTTAAGAAGTTTGAATCCAGCCTCTGCTTCGGAGAGGGCCCCCCCTGTGATTTTGGGGGAGGAGGCTGGAGGCCCGCGGCTCAGTGGGTCTCAGGAGAAGTAAGGCTGCGCCGCGGTCAGGGCTGAGGTGGGCGCTCTGGGGAGTCCCGGGGAACCAGTCGCGGGTGGGGTCGTGGTAAGGGGCGCGGCCCCCTCCCTGGGTGCCAGCGGGGCTCCCGCCCAGCCCTCCGGAGGGCGCCACCTCCTCCACGGCGGGGCTAGGGTCCCGGAAGGCCTGGGTCCGCCGCGTCCCCACCTGCCAGGCTCACCCGCGCCGCAGGCGTCCCGCCGCCTCCATACGCGCCGGCCGGGCGGTGCCCACGGTGCTGGGCCTGGGTCGGGGCGCCGCCCCTCCGCCGCGGAGCCGGCTCCAGGCGCTGCCGCCACCGCCGCCTGCGGCTATTTATAGCGCCCGGGCGTCACGTGGGGGGCGTGACCGGCGGGCGACCCGGCTGCCGGGGGCTCCCACACCTGCCGCCTAAATATAGCCGCGCCCTGCCCGGGAAACAAAGGGGCCGCGCAGGGCGGGCGCGGGGAAGAGGAAGCCCGGCCAGGAAAGGGAAGTGCAGGGCGCGGCGAGGGCCGGGGGCGCTGCCGCCCGGGACCCCTCCTTCCTCCCGCCGGCCGGCCCAGCGCCCTCTCCCGGTGCGCGCCCTCCCTAGAACCTCGGAGCTCCCCCTGGCCCCCTCATGGGGCTGCACGGGCCTGTGGGCTGGGGGTCCGGAGGGCAGGAGCCGCCGGGCCGCGCTCCTGGTGGGGAGGCCTGGAAGGAGCGCGCCCAGCTTTGGAAATGGAAATACGGCCCCGCTGTGCAGGTGCTGTCCTGCACCCTGAGGAGGAGGGCGCCCGAGTCCCTCCAGTTCAGACCCCCTGCCCAGCTCACCAGCCCACCGCCCGGGCACTCCTCCATGTATTTACTCAGCACCCACCGTGTGCCAGACACTGCTGTCCCCTCACTTAATCCTCACGACCCAGCTGTGGCTGGCTACGCTGGTCTCCCCTAGCGTACTGGTGAGGAAACTGAGGCACTGAAACGAGGAACACAGGTAACACCGGCAGGCAGGATTCAGCCAGGCGGCGGGCTCCACAAACTCCGAGGCTCGGCACTGATGCCCCCTCTTCCAGGAAGCCCTCCCAGACCCTCTCAAGCAAAGGCCTCTCTGCGACTCCTGGCTCTGCCTCCTGGGAGCACTGTGCCGGGAACTCATGTGCTCCCCAGACTATGAGCCCCAGGGGTGCAGCTGGCATCACCGCCCACTCTGTGCCCGCCCTGGCCACCCAGGGCCCTCAGAGCAGGGTGGAGGGGCACGGGTGGCACCCCCAGCACGGGGTCCCTGGAGGTGTGGCCTTGCTTGCAGCTCTCAACCTGGTCCCTGCAATCTGAGGTCATCAAGGGGCCCAGCTGAGAGCACGACCCCCCCTCCCCCCACCAGGCTCTCCCCACCCACACTTCCAGACAGCATCACCATCAGCCTGGCCCAGCTGTGCCGGCAACTCTAGCCTCCTCCCACCTCCAGGTGGGCAAGCAGGCTGGGGAGCCAAGGACAGGAGGGCTGTGCCCAGTCTGAAGGGCCCCATGGGAGCCCCCACCCAAGGGCGCACCAAGCCAAGTAGCCCTGCCTGCCAGCTCATGGACCCCCAAGGGTGTGAGCTCCCTGGCAAGGACACCCACCCACGTCTGTGCACCCAGCGCCACAGGGAGATGCTAGGCTCTGACTCCTGCCCAGTGCTCTCAGCTCACCACTTCCAGCAGCGACTCCCTGAAGGTCCAAGGCAGAAATAGGTCAGCTTCAGGGACTCTGCCCCACCAATCTCCAACCTCAGCCACTTTCTAAGGATACCAGGCTAGACACTGCATTCCACAAGCAAGGCACTAACACTTGCCACACTGCATTGACAAACCGTAACAGCTCAGAGAAGCTGAGCAACCCTTCTGAGTCACACAGCCAAAAGGCAGAGGAACCACATTTGGAGCTGGGTCTTGCTGCCCCCCCGAGACCCTGCTTAGCCCAACCCTAGCCCTCTGGGAGAGAGGACCTCTGGGGTAAGCTGCTCCTGCCACCCCAGCCTCAGTTTTCTTATTCATAAAAGGGGTCTCAGGGTGAAAGTTCCCATCAAGCTCTGATGCTACAACCAGACAGAGCCCATCATGCTTCTGGGGCTACAAAGGTGGACCCCGGCATCCTCATCACCCCCACCCGGGCTCCACCCCCTTGCCTGGGGCCCTCTGGCCGGGTCTGGGGGGCACCTGCTGCAGCTGGCACAGCCCCAGGCCTTTCGGAGAAGTCTATTTATATCCGGGCAGGAGCTGTTCCTGGAATCCTCCCAGAGCGGGCCCAAGTCCGCCCATTGCTAGGGGGGCCAGGAGGGGAGACCCGAGCAGGCCAAGCCCACGCTTGATGCACTAGGACGCCTTCCCAGAGTCCTCCAGGCCTCTGCACCCAGCAGCTCCAAGGGCCCAGCCCCCTCACTGCCGTATCCCCCCACCCCATCCCATCCCCCCTCCCCACCCCACCCCATCCCCTCTCCCCACCCCACCCCATCCCCAATCCCCACCCCACCCCCCTCCCGACCCCCTCTCCCCACCCCACCCCCTCTCCCCACCCCACCCCATCCCCTGTCCCCACCCTACCCCACCCCATCCCCAATCCCCATCCCACCCCACCCCCTCTCCCCACCCCACCCCACCCCCAATCCCCACCCCACCCCATCCCCAATCCCCACCCCACCCCATCCCCAATCCCCACCCCACCCCATCCCCAATCCCCACCCCACCCCATCCCCAATCCCCACCCCACCCCCTCTCCCCACCCCACCCCCAGTCCCCACCCCACCCCATCCCCAGTCCCCACCCCACCCCATCCCCTGTCCCCACCCTACCCCACCCCATCCCCAATCCCCACCCCACCCCACCCCCTCTCCCCACCCTACCCCATCCCCAATCCCTACCCCACCCCATCCCCTCTCCCCACCCTACCCCATCTCCTCTTCCCACCCCATCCCATCCCCTCTCCCCTTGCTATGTGGTGTCCTTTAGAGTAGCGTGTCGCAGGCCCCAAGGAAGGCATCCCAACTGGAGGAGGGCTGAGAGATCCTCAGTTTCACCCCACCTCCTACACAGGCCCTGGCACCAAGAGGGCTCCCACTTGTTTGTGGAAGGAACAAATGACCCAACATTGTGGGCAGAGGTCCAGATCTGGGAAACATCCAGAACCCATCACGGAATCTCGACCCCTGAGGCCCTGAGGTCTAGAGGAACCTCAAAGGTCACCTACGCCACACCTAAGCACCAGCTTGCACACCTCTGGTGATGGGGACCTCACTACTCCTTAGAAGCCCTCGTGCCCTCCACCTCCAGGCAGCCTCCCAAGCTGTCGGTCCCAGGCCCCTCTCTGGTGCTTCTGAGCACTCATTGCAGGGACGGCGACCAGCAGGAGGAAAGCCCCTGAGCGGAAGCAGCCCCAGGATGGCAGGTGATCTGGAGGGTGGGAGGTCAGGGAAAGCTTCCTGGAGGAAATGGCCAGGGGGGAGGCAGGCATGCTCCTGATGCCTGGAGTCTCACATCAGGCTTGACCCACTACCCCGACTCCCTGTGTGACCCTGGGCCAGTGCTAGCCCTCTGGGGTCCATGGCCGCCTTTACAAATAGAGATGCTGCCAGAAAGGAAAGCCACCTTCCAAGATGGTGCCAGCTCCAAGCCAGTCATGGGGTGCCTGGTTGCGGCCTGGAAGCAGAGCTGTTGGGCACTGGCTCAGGTTCTACCCGCTGGGCATCTACAGATGACTGTGGGCTCCAAGGACATGCCCCTGTGCTCAGCCGCTGCCCTTCCAGGCTGCACACAGCTTTAACAGTGCCTCCTGGGGCATTTTGTTAATCTGCCAACCCAGGAGGCCTGCCCTGCTCCTCCTGAAGCTGCTCACATGCTGCCAGCCACCAGCAGTGCCCAGGCAGGCCACAGTTCCACCACAGACCTGGGGGCTGTAACCACTGCTTCCACAGGCAGGCGGGTAGGTGGGCACCTGGCGAGAGCATGGGCGAGGCCATGGGGCTCCACTCAGGCTGCCATTGGGCCCCAAGCACCCAGCATCAGGCAGGCAGCAGGTGATGCCCGCCAAGCACCAGGAACCTCCCAAATCTGTGGCCACTCAGGCCCTGCCAGGCCCACCCGGAGCCTCCCAACCTCCAATGGCATCAGGAGAACCACCCAGGTGATGGGTAGAAACCTGACCCCAGGAGGTGCTTAATACCACCCTATGGCCTGCTGCGATGCCCAATCCCAACCCAGGACTCAGACCCCTACCCCCATAGCCCAGCGCCAAGCCCCAGCCCTCCCCACCTGGACTCAGCTCGGCCAGCCTCACCCTTGTGGGCCTGGACCACCCTAATGGGACCTGGGATGCCAGAGGAAAGGAGCAAGGAAGGACAGGTGGCAGGGGGAGGAGGTAGAAGAGGGGGACAGTCACAGGGAGGGGTTCTGACCCCACTCACAAGGTGGCACCAAACCACGGCAGTCAGGACTGGGCTCTGGGCTCACAGGGCCTAGGGTCAAGCCCAGTGCTGCCTGTGACCATTTCTCCCCTCTGAGCCCGGGTTCCCCACCTGTAAAAGGTATGGCAAGCCCTGGCTCACCGGGGTCTTGAGGGGACGAGGGGACGAGGGGACAGTGGACACTGACAGCTGGAAGACGGGGCCTCTGGCAGCAGCTCAGATGAGGAAACTGAGGCACGGCCAGAGGAAGTGTGACTCCCAAATGTGGCCATGCAAACCTTCACCCCTTCTGCCACCCTAGAAGACTACCTGGTGGCAGAACAGGTAGGGCATCTTCCCTGCCTGGGGGCGTGACACAGCCAGGCCCCCCTCCCAGCTCCCCTCACCCTGCCCTTGTCATTCCCCCAGCACCCCAGCCCCCCACCTGCCCTTCCTGGGGGCCGAGATGGGGGTGTCAGTGCTTGGAAAGCATCCCAGCAGCCACTGCCAGCCGGGCCACCTGTTGACACCACACGGTGCCACACTCCGGCACGTAAGGCCTGCATCCTGGGCTGCCTGCCCTGCACAAAGCCCACCACCCACCTCCCCATCCCTGCAGGGGGCGTCCTGCTCTCTACACTGCCCTGCACCCTCCTGAGGCTCAGCAGTGCCTCTGAGCCTCCCCTACGCCCACCCTGGATCACAAAACTCCCACCAACGAGGACTGGAGACCAGGCATTCATCCATTCATTCATCCGTCCATTCATCCCCTCATTCATCCGTTCATTCATCCATTCATTCATCCGTTCATTCATCCATTCATTCATCCATTCATTCATCCGTTCATTCATCTGTTCATTCATCCAATTTGACAAATATGTACTGAGCACCTTCAAGGGCTAGGTGCTGGGCTAACCTTGGGAGATTCAGGAAAGAAATGGACAGAACCAGTACACAGCCTGCCCACCTTCTCCTGCCCTCCCAGGTGGGGCTGCCCAGCCACCCCCTCCACCCCCTGCCCTGCCAAGCTGCCTCCCAGACTCCCCGGGCGGGTGGGCCAGGTAATGACAATATCGTGAGTTTCCAGGGAGGGGTCCAGGGTGCCCACATGCTGGCATCTCTACTGAGTCGGGGGTCACTTCCTCCCTGGAGCCAAGCCACTTGGTTCCTCAAAGAGACCCCATGCCAACCTGTGCCTCAGTTTCCCAGGCTGTCACAAACAGGGTTAGAATGTAGGATGCCTGGCTCACAGCGGAGACACCGCCACGGCAGGCAGATCAGGACCCAGGGCCGTCAGGCCTCCACTCCCCCTACTGTCCCCAGCCATCGGCCTAGCCAAGGCCTCCACAAGCTGCCTCCACGGAGCTGCCCACCTCCCCTCCCAGCCCACCCTTACAAGCTCCCTCCCCACCTCCCAGCCTGGGTCATGCTCTGCCAGGAACACCACCTCCTCAGGGGAATCTTCACTACCTAGTAACAGCCACTCCCTGCACCTCAGCTTCCTCCTCGGAAATAAATGAATCAGGTCATGAAAAGTGCTCAGAACAGTGCCTAGTGCTGCCTGCGTGGCCCCTGTATCCCCAAACCCCAGAAAGGATGCCACCCTTTCTCCTCCGGTCTTGGTCTGGGTCCAGCGAGGAATGGGCCAGCCAGGCCTGGGCATCCTCCGAGGCTACAGTGGGCCCCTGGCCGCTGCCTCCCTGACTCCCGCCTCGCTACGGGCCCAGGTCTCAGGGCCTCTCACCCATGTCATTATGCCTTCTCCTTGTCAATGTCCCTGACATCCCCAGGCAGCTCAGGACCCCAACCAGAGAACCAAATGGGAGAGCAAAGGTCTGCCTCCAGAGGGCCACCGCTGGGCCAGCCCTGCTTCCACCATCGAGGCCCCAGGGGCCCACTGGTCTCCCCACCTGATTGGGGTCTCTAGTCTACCACCCCTCCTGTCCCCCACCCCCACCCAATCAGCCAGCCCAGCCTCCTCACCAGGGCAGGTATCAAGGGAGGTACACACATCCTTGTCTCTGAGGGCAGCTTGATTCAAGTTTGCTAAGTGTGCAGCCCACCTCCAGCCCAGACTACACTTGGGGTCAAGAGCCCATGTCAGCTGTCCACCCACCCGGCAAGCCACCCCCCTACAGCGAGGCCTGGCACAGGACTGGAGACACAATGGTGGCCCCCACCCTGCTGCTGCTCCATACCTTCCGTGGCTCCCTATGGCCTACACACCAAGTACTGGCTTTTCAGCCTGGCCCACTGGCCCCTCTGCCCTTGCCTCCCTCACAGGTGAGGAGGGGGAGGGACTGTAGGAGTCACACCTCCAGGTACCCTCTTCTCTCTGCCCAGAATGTCCCAGGACACACCTCCTCATGCTCAAGACCAGACCAGAGTCCCTCCTCCTCCAGGAAGCCTGCAGGTACCCTCAGTGCCTGGGTCTCCCCTATCACATTTCCATTCATACATGTACCTGCCAAACACCCTCTGGGCTCCAGGCCCCATGATAGGTGCTGGGTGGGGGTCAGGGGTGAGCAAACCCCATCACCCACACTCAGAGGGCACTGGTTGGGTGGTCAGTGGGGGCGGGCGGACACACACTAACCAGGCAAAGGATTATGGCAATGGGAAGTGGCATGTGACCCACAGAACCATTGATTCCCATCCCTCCTGTGATTGCTGGGGGGAGCAATCATGGAGGCCTCTCTGAGGAGGTGGCCTTCAGGCAGGGTAGGATCCTCCCAGAGGGTGGTATGGGCTCCCAAGGTGGGGAATGTACCAGACTCTCCACTGAGCCCCACGAGCACAGCACACATCAAGTCTGTCCCCACTGGCATCTCAGAGCCCCTTCATGCCCCATGTCCCATCACCCCCGCCCCCATGCGTGATGTCACCCCCACCACAGACCCAAGCCTATGAGCCCCATTTGACACAGACGCTGGCCAGACAGGACAGAGCCGCGGGAAACCAGGTTTTCCAGTGCTAAGCCCAGGGCTCCTTCTCTTCCACCCCAGCAAATCCTGAGAGCAGCCTGTAGAGCAGCCGAGCAGATGGAAAGAGACTCACGCCTGGACTCAGCCACTGCACCCCAGGCCAGCTTCTCAGATCCTCAACTCAGCCAGGGACTGGCCAACTAACCCAGAAAGCCACTGAGACTTCAGACTTCACAGGGATGATTAAAACCCAGGAGTAGATGACCACCTAACCTGCCATGTGTTAACAGTTATTGTGACATTTGTCACATATTGGGAACCAGATTTTTGACAGAGCCTGATGATTGTCAGGGTCAGTAGGTCCTGAGTCTCCGCTGCCTATTGGGTGGGGAGCTTCTGCGGCTCTGAACCCCCGCTGAGGTGCCCTGCACAGCGGGGGTCAGCAGCCTCCCCGGCTGCTGTGAGGATGAGGAGAAGTTGGTCCACACTCCGGTGTGGGCGAGAGTTGCATCTGCTCTAATGGCCATGCCAACCACGGGGCCGCGTGGCCAGGTTCCGGTCCCACGGCACCTCCAAGGACACCTGTGTGACTGGGGTGACCCAGGCAGCCCTGGTCCACCCTGCCGTCCTGGAGTGCCCGCTCACAGGACCTCCTTTAGTGACAGAGTGATAAGGGACAAACCACGCGGCCACTGCGTGATGACCCTCAGCTATTAAGACAGGCCACGAGCAGAGGGGATCGGGAGCTTTCTCCTCCGCAGAAGAATCAGGTTGACCCCCACCCGCTAGCCCCCCACCCCTGCCTCCGGATGGTGCGGCTGGGAGTCGAGGCCAGATGTCAGCGATCTCGGGACCCAGCTCGAAGGGCTGGCCTCCGCACCGACGCGCACACCGAGGCCCGGGCATCGCCACGTGGGGTCTGAGGCAGAGCCCAAGGAGAGCGGGGTTCCGGCGCCGCCGTTCGGGGGAGCCCTGGAGGAGGCGCTTCCGCCACCAGGGCGGCGCCCTCGCCCACCCGGTCGACTGCACGCTCAGGCCCAGCGGCGCGCGTGCGCGGAAGGTAGGGTTTTTCCCGCCCCCGCAACCGGACCCCTAGCGGGCCCCTCTCCCTGGTCTGTCCCACGTCCCGGGCCCGCCAAGGCCGGCGCAGACACTCACCCGGCAGGCCGGTCCTCCGCGCTCCGAGTCAGCCGAGCCGCGCCGCGGGCTTTATCCCCGCCTGCGCCGGCCCTCCCCGCCCCCGCGCCCCCCTCCCCTGCCCTGCCCGCTCCACTCCACTCGCTCCCCCCTCCCCACGCCTTCCACTCCCCTCCCCGCACCCCCACCCTCACCAACCCTCTGACCAACCCCCCCCCGTCCCCGGCCCTACCCCTAACCCTCTCCCCGCCGTGCCCACTAACCCTCTCCCCGCCACGCCCCCTACCCTTCACCACCCCCGCCCCCTGCCTCTTACCCCCTCGCCCCGCTCCCTGCCCCCCGCCCCGCCCCCTGCCCCCCCGCCCCGCCCCCTGCCCCCCCGCCCCGCCCTCCGCGCACGTCAAAAGGGCCCACCCGGAGTCCTGTGGCAGGCGGGGGCACGGGGCTGGGCACTCCCCTGAAGGATCCCGGAACGCTCCGGCTGGGGCCTCGAATAGGGACCGGGGCCGCAGGGTCCCAGGGCTGCGGCGGGCACCCTGGTCCCGGCCAGAGGGCAGGAGGGCCCCTCCAGCGCTGGCCTGGGCTCTGGGGCCCACGGGGGACAGGGCGGTCCCTAGGGCCCTGTAACAGCGGGAGCGAGCGGGAGGGGGCGGGAGGGGGCGGGAGGGGAGTGGCGCACGGAGACCCAGGCCCTGTAGTTGGGGTGGGGAAAGATGGGGCTGCCCAGGGCTCCGGCGTGTCTCCCCACTGCCTGCTGCAGGCTGGGAAGAGGGTCCCAGGGCCCGTTCCTTGCTGCGCCGGAGGGAGTCTCACTGCATCCCCACCACTCCCACCCGCCCACACAGAAGGGCCCGGACCCTGCAGCCCGCCCGGGCTGCGCAGCCCCCTGGGCCTCTTCACTCCCAGGTGGCAGCCCTGGGCTCAGCAGGCCCTCACTTCATCCTTTTGTCCCCATTTCCTCCAGGAGGAAGTGCAGGGAGACAGGGGAGGCGACTTAGTGGACCCCACCCAGGCCCCCCACCACCCACACCCAACCCCCACCCCACATACACAAGTTCTAACATAGTTCCTTCCGCAGGAAGTGGGAACTCCACCAGTGGAGGAGGGGCTGTTCCTGCAGTCCAGGGCCAGGGTCACTTGCCCCTCCCCCATCAGGATGCTGCCCCAGGCCTGGTGATATCAGGAGGGGGCGGGGCCCTCGTACCTCACCCTGGAAAGGGTGAGGGGGCGTCTCTCAGACCAGCCTAGCCCCCAGGACTCTACCTCCTGGGGCAGACATTGGTCACTAAGAAGTCCACCCTTATCCCTGCTCCCCCAGCCACCAGGACAGCTGCCCCATAACTCACCACCCCCTGCCTAGGCACCCCATCCACCTGTGCCAGTCTGGGGCTGCCCAACAGGCACTACCGCCCCCAGCCCAGAGCTCTTCCCAAGCTCAGTGCCCGCATTCTCCTCAGCCACCCGCCTGAACCTCTACTGCTCCTCAAGACCCCGGCCAGGTGCAGAGACTCACATGCCTGCCAGCAGGCTGCTGCTCCCACACGCCCTCTGTCTGGCTGCCCTTCTCTCCCCCTACCGGGCCACCTCTTCCAGCCTCCCGGTGAGTGAACCTCCCCTGCCCCAGCCACCTTCCACCACTACAGTCCCAGAAGCCAGGTCTACCTGGAGTTACCCACCAGGCTGGGCCCCCAGATCCTAGGGCCACACTCGGCCCCTTTTGATCTCCCCATGGGAGGATACAAACCTCAGGGGATCATTGTACACAAATGGCCTGATGTCCAGCGAGTGGACAGGACAGCTCCACAACGGCAGGCCAAGTCAGTGGCTCAGACAGGACTCCCAGTCCAGTGCTCATGCCTCACCTCCCAGGATGACTGAGAACCCCTTGTGGAAACCACCCAATGGGAAGCTCTGGCAAGCACACACACTGACCTGCATACACAGAGATGTGTGCTCACGTGCACACACACACACACGCCACAGAAACAGATGACCAGATCAGACGCCTGTGCTGGGAAGATGGGGACCCCATTGCCCTGCAGCAGTCCAGCCCTACGATGCCCACCAGAGCCTCCAGGGACACCATGAGCCCTGAATCCTCCATGTCCTCCTGTCCACACCGCATCTTTCATCTTGCCTGGAAGGCCTCTGCCCAGGCTGGAAGGAGGATGGCACAGCCACACCAGCTGTGGACCAGTCACTGCCCTCCCTGCGGCAACCCTGACCCATCTTGGAACAGACACAGCTGGACTCCTGAGTGTTTCCAAAACCATGGCGTCTGTAACATGCAGGTGCCCAGGCCACACCCAGACCAGGTGCCCCACTCACATGTGCACACGTGGCCCTGCCTTGCCCTGGGCAGGAGGGAGCCGTGTTCTGATGGCCCTAACCTTCCCTGTCCCCAACCTCCCACCCCAGATCTCTGTTATAACACACCTGCCAGCAGCAGCTTCCGTTAAGAGCCAATCACTCTGGAGTACTCTGGAAATTGTGCGGCTCCAGGATTCTAGACAGGAGGAAGCCGGCATGAAGCCTGCCCTGGCCCTGGCATTAGGCCTGCGTGCCCACGGTCCTGCTGCCTTCCTCCTGGGCCCCATTTAGCCAGCACCATGCCACCCACATCCAAGGCCCCTAAAGGCCAGTACCCAAAAGTGGGCATGGTGTCCCGGAGGGCATGGAGTTTCATTCGGAGCTCATGGCCTCTGAGAAGGAGCCTCTCCCCGCCCCAGTCCCTGAGGCCCTGCCAAGAATGCAGAGGCCCCCAGCAGGCCCAGAGGAGGCCCCTGATCTGGCCTCCCGGAGAGCTCAGGGCCTCCCTGGCACACCAGGCACAGCCCCTACCCCTTCTGTACCACACACCAGTGGACCCTCAGCAGACGCAGCTGACTCCAGAGCAGGAACCGACCCCCAAGCTCTCCGAGGGTCCGCATGGCCTGATGGTCCCTCCTGCTGGCCAGAGGAGGCTGCCCAGGAAGGTCCTCACCCACCAGCATCAGCCAGAGGCCCCAAAGTGGTCCACAATGGGCGAAGGGCCTGAGGCCAGCCCTGAGCCCACTGGGCCTGGCTGAGCCTCCACCCCAGGTGCCCTTGGGAACTGCGAAACCCTCCCATGCACGCTGTGTGCCTCTGGGCCTCTCTCCTGAGCTCCCAGACCTTGTTAGTTACCCGCACAACATGGGAATTATGAACCCATCACCAGATGAGAACACACAGGAACTGCCCCGGCAGTGCCCACAGAGTTGTCCCAGAGGCTGAGAGGGTAGGGTGGGCAGGGGGCGCGCTCGCTGTGGGAGGGCTCAAGCTAAGCCTGCTCTGCAGAAAGGATCCAGAGTCTGGCTGAATTCCATGTGCCTGCCTGGATGGAGCCAGGCCTTGGGCCCACAGGCCCTCCCCACGGAGAAGAGGCCATGGCTCCTCCTCGGGACCCCTAGACCATCAAGGGGACAGGGCCCTAAGGGCCATGAGCATGCAGCCTGCACTAGGCAAGCAGGCAGCCCCCGCTTGCTGTTCCTGGCATGTCTGACCCCAAACCCAGGAGCAGAGTCACACCCCACCCAGCACCTTCACGGGAACAGGAGTTCTGCCCTGTAGCAGGGGAGCCAATCCCACATGCCCACCCAGCCACCTGTGCTCACTTGGGAGGTGGGGAGCTGGGCCAGCCTGTTCCTCCACAGTGGGACCCTGTCAGCAGGATGTCCAGGAAGCTTGTGGTCCCTGAGGGTGGCTAGACCTTGGGGCCACTTCCACCATACCCAGACACCCTGGGCAGGGCAGCAGGCATGTACACCTCTGCTGTGTCACAGAAAAGGAAGAGCCCACGCTCAGCCACTGCCCAGCGCACCACCCCCATATACCCCACGATGCCCCTCCCTGAACCCAGTGTCCAGTCCCATGGAAGGCGGAGAAGGCCCAAGAACCCGTCTGTGTAGTGGTCTTGCATGGTGCCCTCAGCACAGGCAATGCCCAAGTCTGTCCTCAGAGCAGTCCTGGAAGGCGCCCATCACCCCATTTTATGGATGAGTAAACTGAGGCTCAGGCTGTGCAGTCAGCGAGAGCTCTGAGAGGCTGAGACAGGATTCAGGGCCTACCCAGGGTGGGCACTTTCTCTGCATTTTCTTCTTAAAACGGCCAAGCCCTACACTCCATGTCAGTCCCAGCAGGCGTGGTCACCCTGTGCTCAGTCCCTGGGATCCCCTCCTCTGTGCCACCCAGGGCCTGTGGGGTCAGGGGTATAGGAAGGGGGATCGAGATCATGGAGCTAGCCAGGGCCACTAGCCAAGGCTCTAGTGGACGCACGTCAGAGGGGCCTGAGGAGCCGCGGGAAAGAGCTCTGACCTGGCCTCGGGAGGCCACGTCCAAAATAGCCAGCCCTGCACGGTGAGGGGACTCAGCCGGCATGCACGTAGGCCTCTCGGCCCCAAGCGCTGCCAAGCTGGCTGCGGAAGGTCACAGCTATTTCTGGGCTGGCCCGATGGTGAGACGCAGCCTGGCACCCCCAGGGCCTGTGCACATGGCGCCACCGAGGCCCAGCGGGATAGGGCTACCCCCAGGACACACGGTGGAGGGGCTGGAGGGGCCCGCAGGTTCCCCATGGTGCCTAGATCCTGCTGGGGGGACCGGTACTGATGGCCTTTCCTCTCTGAGCCATCTCCCTCCCAAAAAGCACGTGCAGTGCTATGAGTGGATTAGTTTCATAGTCACACCACTGGCTTTTACAGGCCACCACCACATGCCAAACCCTGTGCTGGGCACTTGGGTTGACAAAGAACCAGACC
This sequence comes from Pongo abelii, assembly GCF_028885655.2. NCBI lineage: Eukaryota > Metazoa > Chordata > Mammalia > Primates > Hominidae > Pongo > Pongo abelii. Next base: position 157,834,446 of record NC_071992.2, on the reverse strand, counting down.
TCATCCCTGAAACAATCAAGAGGGGGCAGAAAAAGCGGGGCTTGGCCACTATCTTCAGCTCCTGTGACCCTGACATACAGGAGGAGGGTGGTTTGTGGCAGGAAGGCCGCTGGGCACACACAAGTCCACCCCATGCACACAGAGGTGCCCACGCCTCGCCAGCCCACAACGCCAGTGCTGCCAGCACTGGCTCGGGCTCCATCTACCCTGGGTCTTGGCCTTCCCCATCTGACAAATGGGGAACCTGAGGCTCAGAGAGGGTGCGAGACTCAGCCGGTGACCCCGGCTCAAAGCTCAGCTCAAAGCCAAGGCAGGTGAGTTCTCTGGGGTCCAGGGGAGGGGACAGCTCCTTTCCACCCCCGAAGCCTGGCCATTGCTCAGCCCATGGCCACTGTCTTCACACAGGGCTGTGTGACCTGGTTCCCCTACTGGCTCCCCATTGTGAGCTGTGTGATGGGCACATCCCGCAACCTCGCTGTGCCTCAGTGTGCTCATCTGTAGGATGGGTTCACTGGAAGGCTGTCCTCTGTGCCTCAGTGTGCTCATCTGTAGGATGGGTTCACTGAAAGGCTGTCCTTCATGGACCTGCCCTTGGTGTTCTCCTGGGATCGGAGGGACATTACCCTTTCCAAGAGGCCTCGCCTGAGTCCCTGGAACACTGGCACTGTGCCAGGTACCCACAGGGGCTGTGAGGACACCGAGCGCCCCAAGAAGACCACAGTTCCCAGCAGATGCCTCAGAATCCTCAGGGGAACCTGCACGGATGGGGCTTCTTCCCTGCAGAGCTTCTTAAAGCCCCTGTTCCTCCACAGATGTGGGGACCTCAGAACCAGGCAGGTGGCCAGCAGGGCATTTCTGGAATGTTTTTGAAACCAGGCACTAGCAACAATCGTACCTCACAGAACCCCACCTTGGCAACTCCAGATTAGGCCAGCCCCATTCCCCCAGTCTGGCTAGGAGCCTGGGGGCCGGGGCCTCCCGACTCCTGCCCGTCTGTGTGGCTGTGGGCACTTCTGTGATCCTGGGGCCTCATCCATGACATGGAACCTCAGACAGCCCATGCCACGGCATGAGGGGATGGCAGGCAGGTCATGTGGGCTGTGACTGCGGTGACCGTCCGCAGCAGGGGCTGGGCAGAGCCAGGCTTGGTCACCTCCGCGACCCAGCCTGTATGTCCCCATGTTCGTCACAGCTGTGGTGACAGTGGCATGAAGGTAGCAAGTTTAGCTCCTGGCTGCAGGCACTGGCTGCCATGACAACAGCCAAGGCCAGACTGGATGCCCAGCCCAGGTGGGTGGCAGGCAGGCACTGCCCCAGGGAGTGGGCCCCCGCAGGCACCACTGGGCACCCAGCCACGGCCCCTCGCCAGCTCAAGCAGGGCAGGAGGGGGCCTGGGTCACATGGTGCATCCTGGGAGCTGGGCACACTGGGCAGCCTGCACTGCCCGCTTTGAGCAGCTGCCCAGCTCCCAGAAGAGAAGGAGGGGAACCATCAGAACCAGCGGACCTAAGGGAGACCTGCTCTCCCAGGCATCTGAAGGCTCAGCAGGCAGGTGGGGAACACCCCAGGGAGGGGCCAGAAATCCACAGGCGCTTTCCAGAGGACCTCAGCTCAGAACACATCCTGCCGCCCTAGGGGCTACGCGGAGCCCTGTGCCATCTTATGCCCTGCCTGCACAGCCCCTCAGGGGCTCTGGGCATCGCCGTGGTGCCCAGAAGGGGTGGGCACCACGGTGGGCCACAATCACCAGGCCTGCAGGCAGACTGGGTGCCGGGTCCATGGATGGAGGCTCCCATCCCTCCCATCCCCCTGCCCCACCAGGAGCTGCCACCAAATAGCCCTAGACCTGAAGGGTGGATCTAGGGGTGGAGGGAGCTCATAGGAGCTGGTCCCTACCCCGCCAACTCCAGGGCTCAGAGACAGCCCCGGGCCAGGAACTTCGCCCTGTCTGGCAGTGCTGTGGCCAGGCCATTCACACGGGCCTGTTGGATGCTGTAGCTCCCGGGCCTCCCCTAGCAGGGCCCAGGGAGGACTCGGGAAGGCAGTGGTGGGTCAGCACCTTGGGGACTGAGAGGCCCTCAGGCCACACTGCCTTCATGTTGGGGCTGGGGATCCCCAGGGAACCATGCAGACTGGAACCCCACCCTCCAGAATCAAATGCCCCATCAGTCTACCCAGATGAGCAAAGAAAACAGGTTATCCATATCAGGGCATGGTGACGCTACACGGCAGCGTGGGTACCTCACAACCTTGTCTGTGCCTTCACTCAACTCCCCAGTGGCAAGGCACTCTGTGAGGGCCGGGGAAGGGCCTTCTCACTCTAGTCTCTAGTGCACACCAAGCCCCTGCCCTGCCCTGAGCCCTGGGTGGGTGCCAGCATCCCTCTGTTCCCCAGCAGCTGGTGACGTCCCCACAGCACTGGGAACCCGGGGGCAGGGCAACGACACTTTCACCCTATTTTACGGACTTCTGAGAGCTGCTCAGGACAGAGTCTGTGCAGGCGGGGGTGCTATCCTAATTTATTTTTTGAGATAAAATTAATAACACATGAAATCCACCATTTTAGTCTTTTTTTTTTTTTTTTTTTAGATGGAGTCTCGCTCTGTTACCCAGGCTGGAGTGCAGTGGCACGATCTCAGCTCACTGCAACCTCCGCCCCCGGGTTCAAGCAATTCTCCTGCCTCAGCCTCCCGAGTAGCTGGAATTACGGGCGCCCATGACCACAACTGGCTAATTTTTGTATTTTTAGTAGAGACAGGGTTTTGCCGTGTTGGCCAGGCTGGTCTCAAACTCCTGACCTCAGGTGATCCGCTGCCTCGGCCTCCCAAAGTGCTGGGATTACAGGCATGAGCCACCAGGCCCAGTCATTTTAGCCATCTTAAAGTGTAACCTTCAGTGTTTTTAATACATTCACAGTGCTGTGTAATCATCACCACTAATTCCAGAACACTTCCATCATCACCCCCTCCCACCAGCAGTCACTCCACCCCTCCTCCCCCAGCCCCTGGCAACCACAAGTCTGCTTTCCATCTCTGTGGACTTGCCTGTTCAGGACATTTGCTGTGAATGGCCTCACACACCACGTGGCCTTCTGCGCCTGGTCCCTTTCGCTTCTCCTGGAGTTCTAAAGGCTCAGCCACGGCGCAGCCTGAGTCTGTGCCCGCTCCACCTGTTGGCCACCTATATTCTACTGCAAGAGTGTGCAATCTTTTGGCTTCCCTGGGCCACGCTGGAAGAATTGTCTAGGACCACACATAAAATACACTAACACTAATGATGGCTGATGAACAACAACAACAAAAAAAACCTCATGATGTTTTAAGAAAGTTTACAAATTTGGCCAGGCACGGTGGCTCACGCCTGTAATCTCACCACTTTGGGAGGCTGAGGCAGGTGGATCACTTGAGGTCAGGAGTTTGAAACCAGCCTGGCCAACATGGCAAAACCCCATCTCTACTAAAAATACAAAAATTAGCTGGGTGTGGTCGCGGGCACCTGTAATCCCATCTACTTGGGAGGCTGAAGCAGGAGAATCACTTAAACCCAGGAGGTGGAGGTTGTAGTGAGCCAAGATCCCACCACTGCACTCCAGCCTGGGCAACAGAGTGAGACTCCATCTCAAAAAAAAAAAAAAAAAAATAGAAAGTTTATGAATGTGTGTTGGGCCGCATTCAAAGCTGTCCTGGGCCGCGCTGCGGGCTGGGCAAGCTCGTTCTACTCTATGGCCTGCCACATTTCGTTTATCCTCAGCTGATGGACATTTGGGTCATTTCCAGGTCTGTCTGAATTTTACTCTCAGGGACTGAGCCAGGGGGCTGTGCAAGGTTGGGAAGAGGGCTACACCTTAACTATCACCCACAGCTTCTGTTCTCCCAAGACCCCATTGGGTACAGGAGGTTGAGGTCTTACCAGATGCACCCTTACGGGAGCCCCAGCTTTGTGCCCACGTGTGTGAAGGAATGGAGGGGGCAGGAGAAGGACTGGAGGTGGGGAGGCCTGAGAGTCCAGGCCAGCATGTGGACTGTGGGGACACAGGGCAGGCAGGCAGAATCCACACCTTCTAGGGTCTGTCCGGGCTGTGCCAGGCTCTGCCAAGGGAGGATGCTGAGCAGGTCAGCGACGAAGAGAGGTCCCAGTGGCCAGGGGAGTTGGGGAGGGACTCTCCAGGATCCCCGGCAGAGAGGGCAAAGGGTACCCCCCAAGGGCCCGACCTCCTCCCCTGGAGAGAATCCAGAAGGTGAAGGTGGCATCAGAGATGGGCCTTAGAGGACAGGAAAGATTTCTGAGCGCATTTTTGGAAGTTCAAAGCATAACCTGCATGACCTTGCACGTACAGGGGGCACAGGGCAAAGACTTATTTAATTCGCTCAGTGGGAATGGCAGGAGGCAAAGCCGGCTCAGAGGAGGATTCAGGGCGAAGTGCCTACAGCCCTTGAGAGCTGGCAAGATGGATTAAGATGGAAAGAAGAGGCGGGCTGTCGGTGGCGTGCAGGCAACACAGCCGTCACCACTCGCCATCTTCTGTGCCACACAGAATCCACTTGCACCTCTACCAAAACTGTAGTTCACGCAGGATGTCAATGAGTCTGGGCCCCGTTTGATTACAAACACTGGGGTCACACATCCCCAGAGTTGGCCTAATTGGTCCAACAGAGCAGAGTGGAAGAAGGGGGCATCCAGACGGGGGCGCGGCTTGAGCAAGGGCCAGAGGCAGGAGGGCAGGCAGTGGAGAGAGGAGGGCAGGACTTCCCAGGGGGACCCCCCCAGGGAACTGCTCTCCGGAAAGGGCGGGCTCTGGGTGGCAGCAGAAAGAGGACGGCAGGACTTCCCAGGGGACACCCCAGGGAACTGCTCCCTGGCTTCTCAGAAGAGCTTCAGGGCACAGACAGGCCTCCACAGTCCCCAGTCCAGGCACATCACAGAATCACATGCAAGGTGAGGAAGCAAAGTTCCCGGAATCCCCAGATGGGGCAGGAAAGCAGCCGTGGGTGGCCAACAAGTGAAATGGTGATACCTGAGCCCAGATGCCTAAAGCCACCGCCCAGAGGGGCTACCGAGGGACACCAAGAATCTGGGATACCCACCTGGCATCCTGGCTATCCCCACCACTGTCCTCGACCTAAGTCAGATCATAGCCCCCTCTGCTCAAAGCCCCCAGTGGTGCCCACATCACTCAGGAAAGCCAAAAATCCTTATCGCCCTAAAGGCCCCACACGAGCTGCTCCCTGCCCTCTGACCTCCTACCACTCCCCTCTCCTCATCTGCTGTAGCCTCACCTGCCTCCCAGCTGTTCCTGCAACTTGCCAAGCACAGTCCTACCTCCAAGCCCTTGCACTGGCTGTGCTGGTGGCCAGGAGCATGCTCTGTCCCCACATCGTCCAGTGCTGGCCCCTTCTTACCACTCGGATCTCAGATTCAGCATCCTCCTGTTCCTCCTGCTAGCCACCGAGACCTATCCTCTGTCCCCCACACACAGTAGGGATCATCTGTCCCCCTTCTGGCAAAGCTTGTCAGCCTCTCTCCCCACACAGGACAAGAGCCCGGCCACAGCTCCACCCTCGGCTCCCTGGTTCTCAATGGGCACCGTACACAGCAGTTGCTGGCTCAGTGGATGTGTGAACACATTCAACTGTCCTGTGAGTGGGAGCAAGGCAGAGACAAGCATCCTCAGTGATGGATGAGGATGCTGAGGATGGAGAAAGGAGGACCCGCCAGCAGCCATTCCTTCTCACCCAAGCACTCCCAGCAACACAGTGACCAGGGCATCTGTGGGTGGACCCAAAGTCACTGCTTGGGTGGTCTTGGGGAAAACTAGCTCCGACCTCAGGGACCCAGAGGTTGGGGGGCCTGCAGGAAGGAGCATCTGCTGGGTGTCTAGCCAAAATTGCCTGGGGAGCCCCCAAGGAAGACAGGACATGCCAAGCACCCAGAAAGAACTGGGGGCCACTTCTGCATGGGGCCCACAGGATCAGGAACCAGGCATGCAAGGCCCAAGGGACCTGGGTCCCCACAGCCTCACTGCTCCCTCACCAGGGGGCCAAAGCCCTAAACAGTGCCAGAGAGGTCCTGCTCATTCCTGGGTCAGCCCCTGCAGCCCTGTTCGTGACTTGTCTGTCCCTGTCATGGACCGTGCTGACTGACCCATGCCAGGTCCCCAGGATCAGGCACAGGGTCAGGCCCAAAGCAGGTGTCAGTTAACGCCGTGGGATGAGGATTTCTGGCAGTTTAAATTACTTCTTGAACACTCCTGGCAATGTAGACAGTCAATGCCCAATGAGCGCTGCCAGTTGGTGGTACTGGCAGCCTGAGTGCCAGGCGCTGCTTCATGCCCTTTACATGTAAAGGCTGTATGGCCCCCACAGTGGAGACAGGGAGGTGCAGGAGGGAGCTCAGAGCTGGGACGAGCTCACTCAGAGCTGCCGCTCCTACTTCCCCACCCACCCCATGGCTGCCTCCTCCTGGAGGCCCTCAGGGGGTCCTTGAGGATGGAGCCCCTGCCTCTGCAGAGATGCTCTGCCCCCAAGCCTCTGCTGACTCAGTACCACCTCCCGAGGACCCGGCCATTCTGTCCATCCAAATCCCACCTCCCTGGAGGCCCATTCACCAGCCCACACTTACTGGACACCTACTGAATACCATGGCTATACTGCGGGTCCAAGAGAGCTCACGAGGAGAAAGGCTCAGTTCCTGGCATGACAGCAAACTTGGCAGAGCAATCAGCTGGACTCGTGGGGGCCAGAGACCCCAGGACCCCAGGACAGGGGGAGAGAGGCCCTCAGCTGCTGGGGGGCCCTGCCCCAATGGACCCTCCAACCCCATGAGAATCCCCTATCCTTGATCTAGTTTCTACCCCAACCCCCTGAAAGGGGGAGAGACGCAGAGGCCCCGAAGAGGGCCCACCTTGTCCTGCACCATCCGTCAAGTACAGCAGCTCCTCAAGTAAGTGTTGCTTTCAACATGGTTTTGTGATAACGCCGATGAGAAAAAAATCGCTTCCCTTTCAGGGCCATTGCGTGGCGTGTGCACGAGCTCCCCAGGTCTGTGTGGGTTTTCTTTTTTTTTTTTTCTTTTTTTTTGAGACAGAATCTCGCTCTGTCACCCAGGCTGGAGGGCAGTGGCGCGATCTCAGCTCACTGCAAGCTCCGCCTCCCGGGTTCACGCCATTCTCCTGCCTCAGCCTCTCTGAGTAGCTGGGACTACAGGCGCCCGCCACCATGCCCAGCTAGTTTTGTGTGTGTGTTTTTAGTAGAGACGGGGTTTCACCGTGGTCTCGATCTCCTGACCTCGTGATCCGCCCGCCTCGGCCTCCCAAAGTGCTGGGATTACAAGCGTGAGCCACCATGCCCCGCCTTTTGTGGGTTTTCTCCCTGTCCTCCAGCTCCCCCATACCCAACGCTGTGCACATCCGGTGAACAGGCGTGTCGCCGTGGCCCTGGCTGAGTGGGTGTGGCTGTGCATGTGAGTGTGCCCCGCGAGGGGATGGTGTCCTGAGCAGAGTCGGATCCCACCTTGTGCCCGGAGCTGCTGAGACAGGCTCAGCCACTCGTGACCCTGAACTGGAATTAGTGGGTTGGAAAATGAATGAATAAATGAATAAAAATTACTGCAAAATAAAAATTTGTCAAATAGACATAGTCAGACGAATACATGGCAATACAGGAAGCCGCCACGTTTGTGATTGTTTGATTTTGAAGTGCGTGGTGGCAGGAGGAGCTCCCGACCACGGTCACTGTGAGATGTGTGTTCCGCTGCCACTCACTGACCCATGGAAAGCTGGGGAAGCAATTCTCTTCCCTGTTTAATTCACTCTTCTTACATGTATGTGTAGCTCACATTTACTTCAGTGTTTAATATTAGAAGTGTTTGGGGTCTTCATTGGAAGCCTGGTGATGTATTTGTGACCAGAAATACTTGGCAGGAACTTAACTCTTATCTGTATCTATCAACTTATGGGAACACTAGTTTCCTTAAACCAATTTTCACTTAAAACTGGCATCATTTTGCTTGAAGTTGCAGCTTCCAATAACTTATGGATGATGTGATGTGAGGACTTACTCTACACCATGCCCAGGAAAAAAGTCTGGGGTGCCCCTGTGGCCAGCCTGGGCCCAGCCAGGCCGTCTCCCCAGGCTCAGGACTCTCAGACCAGAGCCTCCCCCAGAATGCCACAACATTCTCCAATCTCAGCAGCATCGGCAACACCAGGGAGGGCAGTGCCACCACACACACAGTGCCCAGCCTCCTTGGCCCCGCGCGAGGCCGCTGCAGCCTTTCCTCTGGGGCTGCGTGCTGGTTGCATGCGCTCTTTCACTTACTATCTCGAATGAGTCAGGAAGGAGAGGCTGACGGGGCTCATCCTGGGGTTGGCGCAGGGCTCTCTGCCTGTCTGACCTAGGGAGGTGGCTAACCCTAAGTCCTGTCATTCCCTCCGAATCAGAGGCACCCACACCCCAGGGCTGCTGGGAGGCTGGACGGAAGAACAGTGGCCCTGCTGCACACAGGAGGTGCTTGGGACCAGCCAGGGACCCTCCTGAGACATCTATTCCTTCTCTGGACCGGCCCGCTGGCCAGGCCCCCAACAAACAAGCCCCTGGGCTGCCCGCAGGCACCTGGATCCGCCAAAGCCCCAGTTCTCACGCTCACTTCCTCTTCAGGGGAGGCTAGGGATGCTTGCCAGGCCCGAAACCCCAACACACTCTCAGGGAGGGCTTTACCCAAGAAGATCATGAGTAGGCACCTTCTAAAGGGATGAGAAAGCGGCAGCAGGAGGGGGGAGGGGTGGGGGGAAAGTGAGGAAAAAGGGGAGCAGGAGGTATGGAGGAGGGGAAGAGGGGTAGCCAGAGGTGGAAGGGCCAATCCTCAGCCTCCCCATGTGGGCGGGGGCAGGGCTGCCTGCCCCACCCCACCTGACTCCTGAAGGCAGGAGGCCGGGACAGGCACGAGGCCGCCAAGAACACAGGGCACAAGGCCCCACGGAGGTCAAAGATCCCCCTAGGGCCAGGCAGTCCCTGCTATCAGTGTCCGTGGGAAAGGCCCTGGGCTAGCCAGCTACACTCAGGCCTGTCAGTGGGCACTGGGGCTGCCACAAATGCCAGGGCAGCTGGACCCATCCTGTGGAGTGGAAACCCAGGCCCCTGAGCCCACTCCAGGAGGGTCCAGACCTACAGGGTTATCTGGGGGAGCCCTGAGCAGGGCGCCAGAGGGCTGGAGGAGGTGGTGGAGAGAGGGGTTCTGCAGGGCCACAAGCACCCCGACTGGTCCCATCCATGCCTTCAGCCCCCGCCAGCTGCGCCTGCCGACCTCTCCCTTCACCTTCCCCAGCCACACCTTGCAGCCTCAGACCCATCACCCAGGGCGGCCTCCAGTGTTTCCAGAGGCTGCACCCTCTGCTGGCACCCCTCTCCCCAACTCCCTTCTCCTGGACACCTCAGCTGCTGCCCAGGTCTTCTTCTCCAGCCCTGACCCAGGGTGGCTTGTGTGATATCAGGGGAGGTGTGGGATCCCGGGAGCTGGAGGAATGGCCCTGACATCACGGGGCCACCCTGGGCTGAAGCTGGAGTGGCCTCGTCCGTGCCTCGAGACTGTGAGCTTCATGGGACTGGGCCCTGCTGGGGCCGTAGCGGGGGAGGGGTAGGTGACTGTGTGGACGGACAGATGGATGTGGTCGGTAAATGGTTCGGTCCACGCTCCAGCCCACATGCCCCAGTGCCCCGGAGCCCCGCTCCACCTGCTGTTCTCTGAGCTCCCTGCCCCCGCACGCTATCCTGGGTCTCCACGGCACAGACCTCTGAGCCGATGGCTGTCCTCACAGGCTCGGGGCCCCTCGGGACGGCCCTTCCGGTGACTTCCTGCCAGGGAGGCCAGGGGGAGGGGTAAACAAGGCCTCCAGATGGCTTCCTGTGGCTGGGCAGCCGTGGGAACAGCCCGGCCCGGGGAGGCCACCAAAGGAGGGGAGGGTGGGAGCAGGGGCCAGCCAGCAGCATCTGTCAGCAGAGCATCTGCTGAGATGGACCCGCTGCCCTCTCGGAGCCTCCGACATGGCCGGGGTGACATCACACCCTGTTTACAGAGGGGGACACTGAAGCACAGGCAGGCAAGTTACCCCAGGGCCAGCCCATCAAACCCAGTGCCCTCCCCTCCACACCGGAGACTCCCGTCTCTCTGGCCTCATCTGCAAAGGAGCAGATGAGCTGGCTGGCTAGAGGTCACCAGAACGACAGGACGTGCAGATGTGCAGGTGCCAGCTCGTCTGTCTTCTGTCCTAGCACTGCCACTCCCCAACTGTGCTACCTAGCAGAGTGCCAGCCTCAGACACCAGCTTCCCTCCCTGGGAAACAGGACGACCATGGCAGCTGCCACCAGGGGACCCTGAGGTTTAAGGATGTGCCCTGGGTGAGCTCCGGCTGCTGGCCCAGAAGAGGCTTGCAACGGTGCCATCAAGAGTGATGCTGTTCCATCAGGTCCTGGGTCCCCAGGGGGAGCCTGTCCTCACCCGGCTTGCCCCTTCCTGGTGCCTCATGCATGACTCCCTCCGTACTGTGATGCCATCTCCTCCCAAAAGCCCACCCTGACTACCTGCTTCCCGCCCCACCATGACCTCTTAAGTCTTGGGGACACATGCTCCAGGAAGGGAACTGCCATCTCCTACAAGTCCTACTCACCCATGGGATGTCTCTGGGTTCAGGACCGCCCCTCTCTGCCTACTGCCATCCCCACGGGGCCAGTGTGGGTCCGGGCAGCCCCCCAAGAGTTATGGGGAGGCAGGAGCTACACAGCAGCCAGGATAGGGATGAAGGGGCTGGCAGACACATAGCCGGGCACCAACAACCCTCCCATCTGACCCAGGGTTCTGCCAGTGGGCCAAGAAAGACTCACCTCAGTGCTGAGACGCACATCCTGGCTGTCCATGGCCTCACTTAGGAGAGCCCATCATGGGGCAGGGGGGATGGCTGGTTAATAAACAAGCATCCGACCAGACCCAGAGACCAGGGTCCAAGGGTGCCATCAGGAGAGGACCCCAGTCAACACCCAGGGAAATTTCAAGTGACACTGCAGAACAGCACCCGAAGCCGGCCTGCTTCTTGTGAAATGAAGCAGAAGCCCAGAGCTACTGCAGCCATGTATTTCCCAGGCTGTTTGAATTTTTATAATGAACATCACCAAATGTGTGACTAAAACAATAACCACATGTTTGGGCCAGGCGCAGAGGTGGGCCGGGTGCAGAGGCGGGCCGGGCGCAGTGGCTCACACTGTAATCCCAGCACTTTGGGAGGCTGGGGCAGGAGGATCACTTGAGTCCAGGAGAAGCAGCCTGGCCAACATGGTGAAATGCCATCTCTACAAAAAATAGCTGGGCATAGTGGCACATGCCTGTGGTCCCAGCTACTCAGGAGGCTGAGTCAGGAGAATCGCTTGTGCCTGGGAGGCGGAGATTTGCAGTGAGCTGAGATCGTGCCACTGTATTCCAGCCTGGACTATAGGGCGAGACTCCATCTCAAAAAAGATAAAACAATAACTATATGTTTGAAGCGTTGTTCAAATGTCGCCTCTCCCCCATGTAAGCGCCTTATGGGTCCCGCAGTGCTGCCATTGCATGTCCCCAGCCTGCCCCAAGAACACAACCTGGCAGGTAGGGAAACTGAGGCACCCATGGACAGCCCTCTCCTAGGTCACAGGCCTGGAAGAGAGTAACGGGCATGCCACCAGGACCCGGTCCATCCATGGCAGTCACCGACTCAGAAGCAAGCAGCCTGGCTCAGGTGGCTGGGGCTCAGCTGCCGGGCCTTTGTCCTGATCCCCACCCATCTGCTGTGGGGGCCGGGGTCTCCCCCAGGTTCCCCATTCTCCAGACACAAAAATCGAGGCCCAGAAAGGGCAGGAGCAGGGAGAGTCAGCAGAGCCAGGGCCAGGCCTTGTAGCTCCCTAGGGCCATGCGGAGGGGACAGGGAGGCCACCAAGGGGAGGGGCAGCCGGGAGCCCCGGGCACCCCCAGGGACCCCCTGAGCTCCACACGGCAATTCCCAGCAGATGGGCCTCTGGGCAGCTGGCCAGAGGGAAGCAAAGCCCGGGAGGAAGGGCCTCTGCGGCTGACCCAGGACGGGGAGATTAAAGGAGAAGATGTTTGCCTTGGCAGGGGCCCCAGGACCAGGCGAGCCAGAGGAGGGGGCCGGCGAGCCAGAGGAGGGGGCCAGCGTTCCAGGCATCAGTAGAAGATGCCAGAGTGGGGGTGCCAGGAGTAAGAGGCACCCACTCTAGGGGCAAGGGTGGAGTGGACGAGCAGGTAAAGTACACCGTGTGCCGCAGCAGGGGTGGTGACGGGGACCTGAGGCAGGCAGGCAAAAACCCTGGGTGGGGTGGCGGGGAATCCTCCGAGCCCTCCCGAGCCTCTTCCAGGAAGCCTGAGTCACAGGAGGGACCCAGGGCCAGGAGAGCAGCCGGGAGCACCGGTCCCGTGGGAAGGGGACCGAGATGGGGACAGGGACAGGGCAGGGCCACCCGTCACCTCCTCTAGCTGGGCCAGGCCTGGCTTCGAGATCTCCGTGGCGGGTGAGGACGAGGCCGTGGGAACAGGCTCCTGCAGCTCCCCAGAGGGACTGGGGGGTGGTAGAGCTAGACAGAGTGGGTCCAGCCCATCCTGCAGAAGGGGAAACTGAGGTCCAAGAGAAAAGCCTCCTGGACAATGATGTCATCAACTGAAGTGTCCCCTGGTCAGCCCAGGCCCGGACACTGGGGAGAACAAGGCAAGAGTCTCCCCAGCCAGGCCCTGAGCACCCTCATCTGGGGGTCTTCAGCTTCCAGAGTCCGGTTCTAGCACATCCACCCTCAGCCATGGACCCGAGACCCTCCAACTCACAGGGTTAGAGGCTTCCTCTTGATGCCCCATTTCCAGGACCCCACCCTTGGGAAATCTGATCCCTGCAGGCCCTGCTCCACCTCACCACCTCGCTCTAGAACATTCCCTGGCTCCTGCCACTCCATGCCCCAGGATGGAAGTCAGGGACTTGAACCCTAGTATGCTGAGTCTGGGGGGTTCCCAGATGCCCTTCTGCCCACATCAGTAATGGTAGCTCCTGCAGGAGTGTTGGAATCTCTGGGAGTTGGGGGCTGTGCCTCAAACACAACCAAGCAATCAGGGAGTGCTTCCCCAACTTATAACCACTCAAATGGTCCAGCCTCTTATTTGCAAGTGCAGAGCAGAGACTCCAAGGGATGTTATGCCCACCTCTGAGGGTCACCTAGCAGGAGACCTGGGCCCCACTGGCCCACTCCACCTCTCATCCAGCAAATAAGCCCTGAGCACTGGCTAGGCCAAGCCCCGGGCGGAGGGCACAGGGGCCCTCTTCTCAGCCATCCCAACACCACTGGGACCTGACCACATCTTCCAGGGCCAAGGGCTCCAGCCTGGGCACCTCCAAGCAGGCCTCAGGCAGATGCCTCCCTCCCTGCTCCGCCTGCGCTGACTGTCCAGGGTCCTGCATCCGGGTCTCGGCCCGTCCAGGACTGAGCCACACACAGCAAGGCTCACACATAATAAAGGCAGGAGCCGGACCAACCCTGGACAGACAGCGGGCTAGTGGCGCCAAGCCCTCAGAACCAGGGGCAGCAAGAGGAGCAATGCCCAACTCCGATCCAATTTCTGCAAAACATTTTGTTCAACTCCCTTCCAGCTCTGATGGGCAAGGACAACAGAATCTCCCTGAACTATCCAGAAAGATCACTGCCTTTTATAGACAAGAACACTGGTCCCAAAGAGGTCGAAACCAGGCTCCACAGCCACTGAGGCACTCAGGCCCCAAGGCAGGGTTCTCATGCCCAATTACTCGCCCACCACCTGCCTTGTGAGGGTCTGCAGGGGACGTGCACCCCACCTTCACCTCCTGACTCACTGGACTCCCAGCTGAGGCCAGCGGGGAGCATGTGCCAGCGTGGGGCAGCCAGGTGGCAGAGCTGTCGTTGTTCTGTACTTGTGGTAGGAGCTGGGCATGGCAGAGGCCCTTCCCAGCAGGACTCCTGCCCTCTCCCACCCAACCCCAATCCAGGACAGGCCTTACAGGAAGAAGTTCCAGCCCACCCAGGGGGCTCCATTCGGGTCACTGGGACCTCCTTCAGAGAGCCCCCACTGCCTGGAGCCTGTGTGACCTCATGAAGTGACAGAGCATCAGCCTCTCATTGTACAATGGGCAGACGGCCTGTCCTGTTGTCACAGGGACCCACCAGGATGGGGTCGGCACAGCCCTGCACACCCTGGCAACCACCTTCCCCGAGCCCCGGCTTCCCTGCCTGTAACACAGCTCTCACTCCTGCTCCAGGAGCCGCTCTGGCCCTGAGGAGGCGGCTAGAGCCACAGTCAACACAGATCAACCTGCATTCATCCCCCTGAGCCCTCTGGGGCCTTCCAGCCTGGCTTCCTCCCTGGCCGGGAAAACAGCAAGGGAGGAGAGGCTGTGGGCTCTGGGTCCCCAGCCAGCCCGGCCACCCTCCCACAGGAGTACCTGGCTCAAGGGCAGGTCCCAGAGAGCACAGCCCGGGCTGTTTCCTTCCCTGGATCGTTCATCCACTGTATCTGGAACCCCAGCAGACTCAGTGCACTCAGGACCCGCACGTCAGCTTGTCGACTCCACACACGCAGCCCATCAGGTTATGCGTGGTCTTGTCCCACGTGAGAAGGGTACACTGAGGCTCAGAAGGTGACATGACCAAGCTGGCATGGCCAAGCTAGCCCTTCCCAAGGCCGCCTTCTCCCCACCCTGTAGCCCCCATCCCCACCTCATCTCTTCCAGGCCAAATCATCAGCAGGTGCCCTTTGTCCCCCGTGTACCTGTGGTGCAGCTGCTCCACTTGGTGCCAGCTCCTCGGGGCAGGGCTTGGGACTGTCCTGTTCCCAGTGAGCCAGAGCAGGCACACACAGTAGGTGCTCCAGGGCTGCAGGCTCGGTGAGAGAGGAATGCTGGACGGGCTGCCTGGGGCCAGATTCCATACCAGCTGATGCCCTGGAGCTGCTCGCCCCACTGGCACCACCACCCAAATGACCAGAACCCTCCCCTGGCCATTTACTGACCTTTCCCCAAAAAGGAGGCATGGCCAGCGTTCAAATTCCTGCTCTCCTCCCAGCAGTGACCCTGGCACGTCCCTTCTCCCCTAGGGTCCTTCCCTGGCTCTAGGGCAGGACGGTAATATGAACACTTACCCCAGAGGTCTCAATCCTCTAGGATGAAGCGAGTTAAAAGGCATCAAGTGCTACGTATGAGTCCATCATGGTCCTGACCAATGGCACCCACAGCCCAGATAATGGGGCCAGTTCTGGCTGTACTGCGATCACCAGGCACTGCCAAGGAGCCCCACCTTCACACGGCACGGGGTTACCGTCATGGCAGGGGTGGGGGTTACACATCGGGTTAGGCCTGCTTCCTCTGAGCCAGTGGCAGGGTTGGCCGGGGCAGGTGGCCAGGACAGGGTGGGAGAGGGGAGGCAGCCCCATCTGTCCCCAGCCAGGGTGGCCCTTGGCAGGCAACAGCAATGACTGTGCTGCATTTCCATTCCTTCTAGAAGCATGAGCCCTGACATGAGGGCACCCCTACATCTGGGGAGACATCAGGAGAGGAGCCGGGGGGGCATGGGAGCACCCCTACATCCCGGGAAGACGCCAGGAGAGGAGCCGGGGGACATACCCCCCGGGTAGATGAACGGGGGCTGCAGGAGGGAGGGTGGCCCACGCACCTAAGGGGAAGTGGGTGTGCACTGGGCGATGGCCCCCAGTTCCCCTCCAGGAGGAAGGTAAACCTGAGGGCCCACTCTCAGGACCCCAGCTGAGCCCTGAGCCATGTGCTCATCCCTGACCCTCAGTTCCGCTTCCAAACCAGGAGGCTGCCACTAAAGCAGCCCAAGACTGAGTGACACGTGCCTGGCGGGAAGCAATGCCCCACCTAGGGGTCCTTAGGGCCACACCCTCAGCTGGGAGGAACAGCCTGTCCTTATTTTCTGAACTGTCTTTTGTACAACAGCCTTGGCGCAGCTCAAAGGATAAGTGAGGTTCTCAGGGTCCTGACCTGAGGCGCCCCGAGGAGGGGACACACGTGCACCCTCTCTGCCAGGTGAACACCTCCTGGGCCATCGGAACCCACAGCTCATGCCCCACCCACACTGGCATGGGCTGTGTCCACGTAGCCCTGATCCCGCTCGGCTAAAGAGTGCAGCTCTCAGCTGCCGTAGGTGGCTGCCAGGACCCTCCACCCTCTGCTCAGGCTCCTGGGTGGAAGGAAGCACCCATCCCTGTCCCCGTCCCACCTCGGGGAGGCCCCCCCACGCTCCAGGGAGGCTGGCCTACCCGATTGGCAGGCGTGGGGCACACCCTGGGCCGCCCCCAACCGCACACACCCCACTCGCGGGGCGCCGAAGTCAGGCAGCGGCGATGCCAACCCGACCACGTAACTGTGCGAAGTGCAATACCTCCTCCTGCGGCCCACGGCCACTCCCACCCAACTCTGAACCTCCACCTGCGGCCCACGGCCACTCCCACCCAACTCTGAACTGTGCAGAGAGGGCAGGGCTCATCGGCCCTCAGACCTTGCCCAGGTCCCTGCCTATGGGTCCTGCGAGCCGGTCCAGGTCAGAAGGAGGGATGGGAAGTCTTTTTTTACCTCACACATGTCCACCCGTGTGACCAAGCCTCACCACTGTCCTGCCAGGAAGACCTGTCATTGCTCCCATTTTACAGGTGTGGAAACGGAGGGGCAAGAAGCCAAGTATCCAGCAAGACACTGGGAAGCCAGGCCCTCCTGCCTCTAGCCCAGCCTCCCAGGCCCTCCTGCCTCTAGCCCAGCCTCCCAGGCCCTCCTGCCTCTAGCCCAGCCTCCCAGGCCCTCCTGCCTCTAGCCCAGCCTCCCAGGCCCTCCTGCCTCTAGCCCAGCCTCCCAGGCCCTCCTGCCTCTAGCCCAGCCTCGGGCTGCTGCACTTGCTAGGAAACGCCACTGCGGGCAGGGAGGGGTGCCAGGGACCAGAGGGAGTAGGTGACAGCAAGGGTAGCCAGGGTGGAGGTGGGGAGAAGTGGTGCTCTCGAGGTGAGAAAGCGCCCTGGGGTGGTCTGGGACAGTGACCATCTGGCTACAGCCTTTGGTCAGTTTTGGGACCTTCATGGAACAAGGCAAGCCCAAGGTCTTGGGGGGCGAAAAATCACTACTGTCTGCCAGCCCCAGGCCCAGGAGCTCCCAGCTCAGCCCCTCTGGCCAAATGCCACCTGGACACCAGCCTGGTACCCTTTCCACTTAACTCACCCTTTCGCCAGGACCTGCCAACCAGGGAGAGGCCTCCCCAAGCTGTATCACCGCCATCTGGATGTAAGTCCCTAAGGAGGTCACGTGCATAGGCATCAGGCACCAGCGGACACTCTGCCCACCCTGGCGGTGAGCGGGAGGGCTCACACCAGCTTATGCCCCCCTCAGGCTGACTGTGTGCACCTCTGCCCATGTCCTCAGCCAGTAAAGTCACGTCTGTGTAGTTTGGGAGTAGTTACACCACAGAAATTGGCCAATGCCAATTCAGGATTTGGTTAAGCATCTGTTAAGCATGCCCTCATGTCATCTTTGAGCCCAGCCACCCATGGTGACTCCAAGACCTCCTCACCATCCAAACTGCCCACTTGTCTGAGAAAGATGCCCACCCTCCCAGCCTTCCTCCTGCCTCCCATATCCAGTGCCTGACTGCATCAGCCAGCCACCCTCACCATGTCCTGGGCTGGTACTTGGGACAGAGAGGGGACCAGCTGAGGCCCCCAGCCTTACTCCAGTGGTCAGCGCAGGCTTCCGGGAGGAGGGCAAAGGCAGAGAGGAGCAGGCAGCTGAGGAAACCACCTGGAGGCTGCATCTCATCCCCGCCTGCATTTTCTCCCATCACGCCAACTGCCTGCGGGGGCCTGTCCGCAACCTGCCCCGCTCAGCCAGCCAGCCATACCCCATCTCCAGGTCCAGCATTGGGCCTGGCACAGAGTAAGTGCTTGGCGAGCACGTTGGGGGTGTTGAGGGGTGACCAGCTCCCTAGCAGGGCTATTTGGAAACAGCCCAGGAATTCCTACACAGGACAGCTTCTCCTCCTTAGTAACCACAGTGAGGGGGGCCGGCGTGGTGATGGGGAGAGCCCCAATGCCTAATTCCACTCAGGTGACAGGCTTGGGGCCCCCCATTTACAGCAGCTCCAACGCCCCCTTTGCAGATGGGAACAACAAGGCTCTGCCTAGCCCTGCAGGCTTAGGGGCTGCACCAACTCCGCCTTTCTGGGCCTCAGTCTCCTCATCTGAGAAATGGGGTTAATGAACTTCTTGGGAGGACTGCAGGAACTCAGTGAAGCACGGCTCTGCACAGGGCTGCCAGGTGGCTTCTGTCTGTACAAGGCCACAGGCACCCTGTGTTCAGTGACCTCCTCTGGTCTGCAGCCGAGGACACTGCTCTATCCTGGGAGCAGGGCCTCCAGGGTCCGCAGACTAGCTGGATGCCCAATACCCACCATCGTGTGCGGGGCACACCCCAGAACCCTTAGGCAGAGAGAGGGGGTGCAACACGTGCCTTTCTGCCTTGGCTGAGGGTGCCCGGGCACACACTGTGACCAGCTAGCCTGGACCTCACGCTGCCCTTGGAGCCGCTATCAGAGAGGGCCAGGGAAGCCTCCCTCATAAAGGGCTTCCCTCCGGGAACCGGCAGGGTGAAACTGCTCTGCCCACTTGGAGCTAAGCATGCCACCACCCCACCCCTGGGCCACCAGCTGCCCAGGGGCGTGTCAGGAGTCACCGGTTTAATCCCTGAGGCACGTGGATCAAGCCTGCTGACCTGATTCTACCGGGCTGTGCTTGGAGGGCTGAGGCGCCACCCGAGTCCCAACACTGGGATGGTCTGAGGCGGACTCCACCCGGCCTGAGGCCTGACGCTCTGCTTCCCCGTGACCTCCACTGACATCTACGACCTGCCCTGGAGGCACGGAAGGCTGTGGGGTTCCAGCTCCCCAAACTGTGTGGCTGAGGACACTGAGCCGTGAATGGGGGCAGAGCCAGATCCTGGGCGGGACCCTGGGCAGGATGAACTCAGGGTAGGAGGTCTCCCGCGCACCCAGAAACGGGAGCGGGTCACCCCCTTCCAGCCAGGGGTGTCCTGTGGCTCGCCTGGGGAAACAGCGGACTCCTGAGGCTCGGCCCCGGCACGTGGCAGCCTCCAGGCCCACGTTCCCGCCGGATCGGCCGCCAGGCGCAAGAGTCCCGGGACGCGCGGGCAGGGGGAAGGCGGTGGCCCTCCCGGCTGCGCGGCCCCGAAGCCGTGCCCGGAGCGGGCGGCGGACTCGCGCGCGGACGGCCCCCCACGCGCCTCCACAAAGCGCCGCGCGCCCCCGCCCCGAGCGGGCGCGGAGGAGACTGACCTGGCGGTCCGGACGGCGCCGGCACGACGGGTAGAGGACTCGGGACGCGCGCGCCCTCGCGCACAGGCGCGGCCGCGGCTCCACCGGCTTAGGGCGCGCGCCGGACCCGCTGGGTCACGTGGGGGCACGGCCCAATGGGAGCGCTCCCCACGCCGCGGCCGCGCGCCCGCCGCCCCCGAGGCCGCCCCTGGGCTGGGAGGAGGCGGCTGCGGCCGCGCGGGTGGCCTCGGGGGCTGACCTTGTCTCTTGTGCCTGCCGGGCGCCTGGGCCAGGTCGGCCTGGGGCAGGCGGGCGTCGGAGGGGCAGTTTTGAAGCCCGAGTGAGGAGGCAGAGGGCGGGATGCGGACGAGGCCAGGGAGTTCACGAAACTTCTGGAGTTCTCAGTTTCCTCCTAAGTCGACTGGGGCTGGGTCCCGTGCCGCCAGGCGGGCTGGCTGAGGGGATGGGCTGGGGCGACAAGACAGCAGCCACCT
The DNA here is from genome assembly GCF_028885655.2 of Pongo abelii. Classification (NCBI taxonomy): domain Eukaryota; kingdom Metazoa; phylum Chordata; class Mammalia; order Primates; family Hominidae; genus Pongo; species Pongo abelii. Next base: position 157,814,578 of record NC_071992.2, on the reverse strand, counting down.
GGCCCGGGTACTTGGGGTCAGACCGGCTTCGAGGCCCCCGGACCGCCGTGTTATCAGGACGGGTAGGGAGCCCACGGGACGCGTGGTGCTCAGAAGAGCAGGGAGGCGTGTGGACGGGGCCTGCCCGAGCTGCAACACCCCGTGCCTCCAGGCTGCGAGACCCGCCCAGGTGAGGGCGGCATCTCAGCCTCTAGCCCTTGGGGACCTTGAGGACGTCCTCTTATGGGTCAGCCCTTCCTAGGGAGGCTTGTGGCTCCAGTTAGTGGAAAAACCAGTGCTGGTTCACGCAGGAGGCCCCAGTACAGGGGGAAACAGAGGCAAGCTGGGGTCTCCCAGGGGGCCTCACCCACCCAGCCCTGTTCCATGCCAATCCCTGGACCCTTGGCCCAGTCAGATGTTCAACTGCTCCAGCCCTGTCTCCACTTCCCTGAAAGATGCTCTTCCACCCATCCACCCTCAGCAGCCAGAGGGACCCCGGGAAGATGCGAGTGAGAGCTGCCTTCCTCTGCAAAAGTCTCCAGGCACCACCTCACTGGTGAAGGCCAGAGACCCTAAACTGTCCCAAGACCACCTGACTGGGCTGCCTCCCTGCCACCTGGCTGCCAGCCTCTCTCAGAGCGCCTGCAAGCTATTCCTCCAACCCAAAGTTTCCTTCCCAGCTAAGGGCCTTTGCACCTGCTGTTCCTTCTGTCTGGAAGTTCACCCCAGACTGTCCCAGGGCCTCCGTCCTTCGCATTGCATGGTCCCCATCAGCTGCCGCCGCCTCTGAGAGCTCAGTCTCCACTGGCCATCGTGTCTCTCAGCCCACTGCACTCTCCACTCTGCCAGAAAGTCCCCCAATCAATGACAACACAGGTCATGGTCCACACCTCACCTGGTTTGTCCCCAGTGCCCAGCATCTGGCACAGAGCAGGTGCATGCAAATCCTGGACAGGTGGGCAAGCTGATGGTGTCCAGAGGCCCCTGGTCCTTAAGGGCAGGGGTGGGGATGGCTCAGAGGACATACCCTTGCAGACCCGGGTTCAAATCTGGGCTCATGAGCTCATTTAGTCCTCACACAGCCCATGGTGGGAGAGCTAGTGTTCTTCCTGTTTTGCTGATGAGACACAGAGAAGGTCAGCAACTCCCAAAGATTGCCCAGCAAGTTGGGAGTAAAGCTGGTGCAATTTCCACGTTTAGCCACTAAACAGGGTGTCCTGTACTTGGTGTGTTCAAGCAGAAATCCACACATGGGAAGGTCAAGGCAACATCCCTGGTGCTCCAGCTTTGAGGTCCTAGGAAAAAGGGAACCTCCCATTAAATGCTTCTATTGCCGGGAAGTTCAGCACCTGTAAAAGCAGCCCCTTGCCATTTCACTGTGGCTGCATTTTAATTCTTATTTTTTAAATGTTTAGCTTCAGGCCAGGCACAGTGACTCACACTATAATCCCAGCAATTTGGGAGGCTGAGGCGGGAGGATCACTTGAGCCTAGGAGTTCAAGACCAGCCTAGCTAACATAGTGGGACCCTATCTTTACAAAAAATAAAAAATTAGGCAGTCATGATGGCATGCTCCTATAGTCCAAGCTTGGAGGTTGAGGTGGGAAGATCACCTGAGCCTAAGAGGTCAAGGCTAGAGTAAGCCCTGATTGCACCACCGCACCCCAGCCTAAGTGAAAGAGCGAGAGCCTGTCTCAAAAAAAGATTAAAAAAAAAAAGCATTAATAAATAAATGTTTGGCTTCATCTAGCCTGAGCAGCACCAACACCCCCTGCCTGTTTCATGCTATTTTCCTCCTCTCCTGCCCAAAATCTCAGAGAGGTTTCTATCCCAGCCACCCAAATTTGCTGGGGTGAGTGGGCTCCCAAGAGGCTGGAGTCTCCTTCCTCCCCACGCTCTTACCATCATGCAGGGAGTCAGGAGCAAAGGAGGAGACTCCTCCATGCTGGATTCATTTCAGTTCTCAGACACTCACTGAGTGCTGACCACATGCCAGGGACTTACACCCACCCACCAAGTCCACACTGAGCCCTGCAGAGGAATCCCTGACACCCCCATTTTGCAGATTAGGAAGCAGAAGCTAAGTGAAAGCAGAATCAAGATTCAAACCCAGGCATGGTGAAGCCAGAGCTGTCCAACTGCTGTGAGTGGAACGGGCCGGGCATGAGTAGGCTTAGGGAGAATCTTGGGATTTCATAGCCGGAAGAGAGCTCAAAGTGATCGTGTTTTACAGATGAGAAAATGGGGCCTCAGAGATGATGGCTGAGCTGTGAAAAGGTGGGGTCAGAAGCCAGGCCCAGTCTCCTGAATTCCAGACTCCAGAATCTCCCCCAGGATTGAGGTATGTTCCACAGAAAGAATCCCAGCTCCACCTACCCCAGTCACTGGACCTGCCCAGCCCTGGAGGCATGGCCAGTAGGAGGCCCCCAGCAGGTGGGGGATTGTTGGAGAGGGGTGCCAACCATGCAGGACGATCTAGACAGTGGTGAGGCCCACTGGGGCTGGCAGGATTAGCAGATTAGCTCCAAGGAGGACAAAGACGAGGTCAGCGCTAAGTGGATTTCTGGAAAGCCTCCTCCAGCCCAGCAGGGCCCTACAGGAGGGGCCCAGGCTGGGGGACCTAGATCCAGCCACGGAGGGCATGGGTGGGCTAGTGGCACCAGCAGCAGCTCTTGAACCCCCATCACTGGGCTGCACACTTTCACCTCTGCCTGTTTCCCCGTCTATAAATGTCATAGTAGCAGCTCCAACCTCACACGGCTCTTGGGAAGACCCACAAGACGGTGGCTGTCAAGTGCTGCGTTGCTTCTGCCTGCGCAGAAGTAGATGTTTTTATGACTGTCCTTTTGAATCCTCCTCAAGCCCTGAGGGTCAAACAAAATAAAAAAGAGCTTGTTGTTTAGTGGTTAGTTAGGTAAACAGAAGCGGGGTGCAGGAGTATACATCTAGGAAGAGAGTAAGTGTGGGGAACGATGCTCTCTGGGCCACCTCACATCCCCTCTGTGCCCTGATTTCAGTGGCAGTGGCCCATTCTGAGCAAGCTTGGACCATCTTCCTCAGTGCCTGCCTTCCGTGTGTACCAAGCCCCGAGGGGCAGAGGAGGGCCAGCCCTCCCCAGTGTGGCAGGGCTCTGGCGGATACACCTGCCTCCCATCTGCAGAAGGACCTTCCTCAGGTGTCCGGCACACTTCCCAGGAGGTCCTGAAACCAGCTGAGACCTCAATAACACACCTGTGTTGGCTCCCTCGCCTGGTCATCACAAATAAACCACCTGCGCCAATGTCCCTATCTCAGGCTCTGCTATCGAGGGAACCAGCATAAGCAGCCATGCCCCTGATGCAAAGAGGAAGCAGGGCTTGAGGGAGGCCAGGACTCAGGAGATGGGTGTGCAGGAGCTGTGAAAGTCATTTTCATTTCCCTCCTTCCTCTAGTTTCATGAATGCCACCATGCTACTGTGATGATGAAATTTTCATTTGTGTATTAGTTGTACCTGTGAAACCTGCTCGCTCTCTGCGTCTGTGGTTGGGAGTTCTGAGTGGCTGGGCTGGGCGGTTCTGGCTGGGGTCTCATGAGATGCAGTCAGATGGCCAGGGTTCCAGACATGCAAGGGCCCGACTGTGACTGGGGGATCCCCTTCGGAACCCTCTCACTGTCCCAGCTGGCCAGGCCATGCAGGTTATTAGCTGCTGCTTCAGAGTCTTCCTCAAGACGCCCGTCTGTAGGGATGCTTGGGTGTCCTCCCAGTGCTGGGGCTGCCCTCTCCCACATGGAGTGACCCAGAAGAGCAAGACACATGTGATCTGACCTCAGAAGCCACCCAGCGCCACCTCACTGTGTTCTGTGGGGCACCCAGGCCTGCCCTGACTTGGCGTGGGCAGGGTGGGGCGGCTTCCCGAGCCTGCAGCTGGTGCCACCTGCAAGGATGAGGGAAGGCCACTACAGGCTGAGCTCTGGCCCCTTGGGGGCTGGGGTGGAGGTAGGGCAGTGCCTGACCTGGACTTCTGAGACCACCAATGAGGTAGGGTGTGGGAGCTTGGTGGGACACTGAGCTGGGACCTTTGCAGCAGCGGGGCTACCCTAAGCCTGAATGCTGTAGCTGTGTCGCCCATTGACAGCTGAAAGCGCTCCTGGCTCCCACTGCCCCTGCATTTGGCAAACTTTCATTGAGCACCTGTGCCAAGCCTCACTGGGACCTGCAGTGGGAGCCCCCCCAGACAGTGCCGCAGCTACTGTAGTGGGGGCATCCAGGAGGCACGTCCCAGGCACTGCATCTGAGCAGGGAACTGCCGGCCAAGCGTTCTTCCTGGAGTAAAGGGGCTGGCGCTCAGCAGGCAGGAGGGGCGCCTTGGCGGATGGAGAATCAGGGAGTCAGCAGGGACCCTGTGGCCTGGTGCTGGGGTCCCAGGCAAGAGCTAGGGTGTCTCCTGGGGATGACGGGGCCTCCCTAGGGGTGACCGTAGCCAGATGTCCCACCACACACAGCCCTGCTGGCCTCAGCCCCATCTTGCACCTGCCATTGCACTTGTGACCCCCAGCTCCAGGAGGACCAAGGTCCGTAGATGCTCCCGCCAGTGAGGAGGCTGGGACACCCATGCTGCGGCATTGAGGATGCCGGGAGGGTCAGGGCAGGCGGGCTTGTGGGATGTGGGCCTCAGGCATGCCACACGGGCGCCCCCTCGTGGGGCCTGTGGGGCAGGGCCGCTGCACTGGGTACGAGCTGGGCACGGGTCACGGGCACCGCCCTCAGCCAGGTTGAATGCTCTGCTGTTGCTGTAGGGCGATGTTGAACATTTTTGAATGAGAGGCATGCATTTCCATTTTGCCCCAGGCCCCTGAAATTACGTATCAGGTCCTGCCTGCGGGTCCGCATCTGGCTTCCTCATCTGTTGGGATTCAGGGGAGACTCCAGTAAAAAGCATCCACATGCCAGCCCTGTAGCACCCCATTCAGGGCAAGAGGCAGAGCCGCAGCCAGGGTCTGCTCCTCACCCCACAATCCCGGTGAAGGAGGATGCGATCTGCAAGCACAGGGCCCTCCGCTCAGTCCTTTGAGGCTGAGCATGTTCACAGTTTAACTGAGGCTCCCGCACACATGGCATGGCCAAAGGAGACCTCTCGTGTGTCTGATGTGCCCCCATCCTGTGGCCCATCAAGGTGGGGTCCAGCTCTGTCCTCTCTGCACTGCAGGGTCCAGCAGAGCCGGCCTGGAGCGGCTGGTGGGGAGAGTAGAACCATGCTCCCTGTCCGCCCCAGGAGCAGGGCTTTGGGACACCACAGCTGGGTGTGGCCTCAAGAGTGGTGGAGGGATCGGGGACTCTCAGAGCAGGCCTGGCAGCTGGTGGGTGTCAGGGGGCTGGCCCAGCCACCACCCCCTACTTCCATCCATGGAGACTATGGCCCTGGGAGAGGCCTCCTCAGCACCCAGGGCTCCCGGGGGTCAGGACCCTCCCCCAGAGATCAGCCTGGGAGGGCCTGTCCTTTCACCCCCACAAATGCAGGGAGAGCCCGCTCCGTGAGTTGCCCACACCAGGTCCTGAGGCCCAGAGCAGAAGCCCTCCCCAGCTGCAGCCCAGACCACTGGCAAGTGGGGAGTGACAGGCCGGTCTGCAGGAAGACCCCCAGCTGGGCCTCAGCAAGCCCGCCCCTCAGTGTGACTTAGGAAAACCTGTATCTTCAGAGGGGCAGACCCCACGGGAGGTCTCCAGGGAGAGTGGGGAGTGGCCTTCCACCGGGGCCTGCCCAACTCACACACCCATACAGGTTCGGAATGCCGCTCTCCCCTGTACCCCTGGCCCACCAGGGGCCCAGGAGTGGGACTCCTGCCTCCTGTCCTGAAGCCCTCACGTGTACCTCTGGGCAAGGGTATTGACAGAGGGCTTCCATCCTGCCTCATTTTCTGGGGACCTCTTAGACCCTGGAGGGGCCCACAGGGCTCAGAGACCCCTGCCAAACCAGGAAAACAACACCGTTTCTGGCATTGAAGTTCTCAACCCTCTATCCAAGAACAATTTGGAGAATTTGTGATGAGGCTGTTTCTCCTGTTCTTTCCAGATTCAGTGAAGGGTCCCTGAGCTGAGGAGGAGAGAGGAGAGATGATGAGGAAGGCAAAGAGGGGACAGGAGGAGGAGAGCGAGGAACAGAAGGAAGAAGGGGAGGAGAGCGAGGAACAGAAGGAAGAAGGGGAGGAGAGCGAGGAACAGAAGGAAGAAGGGGAGGAGGGAGAAGGGAAAGAGAGGGAGGGAGGAGGAAGGGAAAGAGAGAGAGGGAGTGAGAAAGGAGGGAGGAGGTGAAAGGGAAGATGAGAAGGGGAGGAGGCAGAAGATATTCTGGGAAGGGACGAGAGACGGGCCTGGTGCCTGGGCCCCGTGCCTCCCGGTCCTCAGCAGATGAGGCCTGTTGGGGAGGCTGAGGAAGGGAGATTGGTGTCCCCACAGGGAGCAGAGCAGGGCTGAATCTAGGGATGCAACAATGCAGAGGGTCCAAATGTCCCTACCAGGCCCAGAAGAGGGCAGGGGCAGCTGGCCCCACCCAGGGACCCAGGCTCAGGCAGGCTGTGCACTGCCCAGCAGCAGGGAACGTGGGGCCAGGGCCTCCATGCCTGATGTGTGCTGAGCCTGCATGCCTGACATGTGCTGAGCCTGCATGCCTGACATGTGCTGAGCCTGCATGCCTGACGAGTGCTGAGCCTGCATGCCTGACGTATGCTGAGCCTCCATGCCTGACGTGTGCTGAGCCTGCATGCCTGACGTGTGCTGAGCCTCCATGCCTGACGTGTGCTGAGCCTCCATGCCTGACGTGTGCTGAGCCTGCATGCCTGACGTGTGCTGAGCCTCCATGCCTGACGTGTGCTGAGCCTGCGTGCCTGACGTGTGCTGAGCCTCCATGCCTGACGTGTGCTGAGCCTGCATGCCTGACGTGTGCTGAGCCTGCATGCCTGACGTGTGCTGAGCCTGCATGCCTGACGTGTGCTGAGCCTCCATGCCTGACGTGTGCTGAGCCTGCATGCCTGACGTGTGCTGAGCCTGCATGCCTGATGTGTGCTGAGCCTGCATGCCTGACGTGTGCTGAGCCTGCATGCCTGATGTGTGCTGAGCCTGCATGCTGAGCCCCCCATGGGGAGCCTGGTGGGGGACAGAGGGCAGCCACAGAACAAGTGACCCTCCCTGGAGGTCGTGGGGCCCAAACACTGGATGCTGCCCAAGACACGGCAGGTCCAGGCTGAGGAACCTTGAGGTCCCGACCCTCTCACCATGGGACAGGGCCTGTAGGAGGCAGCCTCCAGGCCCCCCGAACCTGACAACCCCTCATCCTCCTGGTGTGTGGGTCTGTCTTCTCCACTGGCCTGGGATCCATCCGCAGTTGCCATCTCCCTCGTCCCCACCAGTGGGCACTCAGAGACAAGAGTTGAGTGAGGCTCCATGTGAGATGCACGGAACACAGGCACTGGTGGGGGCAGCACGGCTTGCTGGAGTCCCAGCTTCCTGGCTGCTCTGGAGTCAAGGAAAGCTGTGGGTCTCATACCACGTCCTCAGGGCTGCTGACCGCCCTCCACAGGGGCGTTTTTCCCAGGAAAAATCCCTCATTCCCGGGAAGCTACCATTGCCAAAAATATGACCTGACAGGCACCCGTCTGACAGGTGCTCCTCAAGCACCCAGCCGCGGACACGTGCTGAACCTGTATGATGCGCTAAACAGGGGGTGCACACTGCAGCCCTCTCAGCACAGGGGCCATGCACCACCAGTTACCAGGAGAGTCCCTGTGGATGTCGGATTACAGCCTGCTGGGCTGGAGAAGTGGCCGCCCTCAGCAGGGCGCGTGCCTCCCCAATCATCCCAGTCCCCCTCTGTAATGACAGGGCCCCAGGGAGCTGCAGAGAAGGGGATTTCTTCTTGCAAACAAAACCCCACAGGGAACCCCAAGTTCTAGCTCTAGTTTATTCTTCTATCCAGCAAGCGTCAGTCAGACACTCCAGCCTGCCAGGACTGTGCCAGGACAAGGCGACACCAGACCCTGTCCTCCGGCCACATCAGGGAGGGGTTGGCGAACAAGGGAAGGAACAACAGGAAGGTGCCAGTGGAGAGACCAGGCGTGTGCGATGGCGGTGGCAGTCCTCCTTCCTGCAGATCACCCAAAGCCAAACAGCAAGGAAATGCAGGCGCGGGCAAGCAAAGCCAGGAGCCCCTGATGCCCACGCTGTTAGCCACCCATCCACCTGGGTGCGGAAGATGCTCTCGGGCTTCACACTGAGAGAGAGGCTGGAGGTGGGTGATGGCCCAGGTGAGTTCAGAACAGGCTGTGGGGCGGGGGCACTCCCACATCTCTAGCAGGGCTTAGAGAATAGGCAAAAGTGGATTCCAAACTCGGCGAGGCAGTGAGTATCCCCTCCATGGAGGGTAACCGAGCCTCTCTGGGGACTCCTGGGGTGGTAGACGGGAGAGGAGATTTCTCCCCGGAGGGGAGACCAGCCTGCTGGCCTGGGCTCGGCAGCAGCTGAAACTCCTTTTGGGGAATTTTCTTGGGAGCTGATTTATGAGGCACAGGACGAGCCCAGTGTGGTGCAGCCCCACCCTGCTTGTGTCCAAACACAGCCTGTTGCTGTGGGCACCCTCACCTCGCTCCTGGCCCAGGGAAGGGCGACTTGCCAGGGCACACAGAGCCTCCTACCAGGAGCCGGCCTGATCCCTAACCTCTGACCCTGGGAGCATTTGGGCGGTGCTGGCTGAGGAAGCGAAACTGCCAGTGTGGTGTCCATCACACTTTCTACATGTTTTAGCAGCAGGGTGTTTGTTTGTTCATTTAAGAGACAGGGTCTGGCTTTGTTGCCCAAGCTGGAGTGCAGCAGTGTGAGCATGGCTCACTGCAGCCTTAAACTCCCAGGCTCAAGCGCTCCTCCTGCCTCAGCCTCCAGAGTAGCTAGGACTGTGACATGTGCCTCCACAGCTGGCTTAGCAGCAGATTTCTTCTTGCAAACAAAACCTCACAAGGAGGAACTCCAAGTTAGAGAACTAGCTTATTCCTATACTAGCAAGCATCAGCCGAACACCTACATGTCAGGCCTGCACAGGACAAGGTGATATCAGGCCCCGTCCTCCGGCCACATCAGGGAGGGGTCAGTGAACAAGCCAAGGAGCGACAGGAAGATGCTGTGAGCACGGCCAGGAGCATGCAGGGGCAGCGGCTGCTTCCCCTCCCTGCAGAACACACCACCTAAGAGAGAAGCTGCTCATAACTGGAGATCAGCAGCATGCCCAGTTCACAGAGAGGGAAACAGAGGCACGGTGGGAGCAAGTAACTGCGGAGAGGGATCGGTTAAGGAAGGAATGCAATGGGATGAGGCCTAGGTATCTACCCAAAAGAATTAAAAGCCAGGACTCGGGCGGGCGCGGTGGCTCATGCCTGTAATCCCAGCACTTTGGGAGGCCGAGGAGGGTGGATCATGAGGTCAGGGGTTCGATACCAGCCTGACCAACATGGTGAAACCCCGTCTCTACTAAAAATACAAAAATTAGCTGGGCGTGGTGGTGGGCGCCTGTAATCCCAGCTACTCAGGACGCTGAGGCAGGAGAATTGCTTGAACCCGGGAGGCGGAGCTTGCAGTGAGCCAAGATCGCGCCACTGCACTCCAGCCTGGGCGACAGAGCGAGACTCTGTCTCAAAAAAAAAAAAAAAAAAAAAGCCAGGACTCAAACAAAAACTTGTATGTGAACATGCGTAGCAGTGCTGTTCACAATGGCCAAAACCAGGAAACACTCAAATGTCAACCATCACTGGATGAACAGACAAAGAGAAGGTGGCACATCTCAGCAGTGGAATAGCATGCGGCCATGAAAAGGAAGGGCACTCTGATCCAGGCTGCAGTGTGAACGATTCTTGAGAAAATAAGACTGAGTGAAAGAAGCCAGACACGACAGACTGTATATCGCATGATTCCATTTATACAAAATGCCCAGAGTGGGCAAATCATAGAGATGAGCACAGATTGGTGGTTGCCGGGGCTCGGCGGGAGGAATGGGGGTTCCCATTTTGGGTGATGGAAATGTTTGGAAGCAGAGGCGATGGGGCTCCACCCTGTGAGTGAAGCCGGGTTGCATACTTTAACATGGTGAATTTTGTGTTATGTGCATTTTTTCCCGAATAAGAACAGGACGCCGCTGTGGAGGGGAGAGACCGCTCACAGGGACTGGATGGCCAGGAAGCCACTGCTGTGTGACAGGCCCCTTCCAGGCTTGGGGTCACACCCCCTCATATTGGACATGGCCACCACCACTGACTGTGGTCCTTGGAATGTGAGTAGAAGAGATTAATCTGATGGGCACTTCAGGGACAAAGCTTTCAGGAACTGGTGCTCTGTTCTTCCACTCTCCCCCACCACAGGGCACCTGAGGCCTTGTGTTGAGACAGCACCGGCTGCAGGCAATGGCAGAGCCTCTGTCATTTGGGTCCCCAGGCCACCAAGGAGCAAGAGACCCATCCCCACCGCACCGACCAGCAATTGGTGGCGTGAGCGAGACCCACACCTCCGTCAATAAGGACACAGAAGAATCCGGGGTGTGTGTGGCTGCAGCAAACCCAGATTGTCCTGGCCACTCACCTGCCCTGAGGGGCCACCATTTGAGCTCGGCCCTCAATGAGGTGAGCAGTGACCGGCCTAAAGGAAGAGTGCTCCTGGCCAAGGGAGGAGCAGTGCCAAGGCCCCGCAGCAGATGTGTGCCTGGTGTGTTCAAGCATAGTCAGGAGCCGGCAGAGCCCGCAGTGGGAGGCACAGGCTGTGGGGTGAAGCACTATGCTTCCTCATCAAGGGATGGGAGCCCCTGATGGTTTTCAGCAGGGAGGGATGCGATCAGATGTGGGCTCTAGGAGGACACTCGGCCATGTGGACACTGGGTACTTTGAGAAGCAAGTGACAGAATCCCAGGCTTCCCAGTGAGGAAATTTAGGAACTCACATAACGGGAAGTGCAGAGGGACTGTGGGCTCCAGGACAGGGTGACCACACCCAGCTGTGCCTCTCTAAGATTTTCCCCACCGTGATTCTCAGGCAGGCTCCCCTCATGCTCACGTGTCTATCAGGGGGCAGGAGAGAGCTCAGAACTCACAATAAGCCTCTGGTCACCTGTCATTGGCCCAAAGCTGGCTAGGCTAACCCACCCTAAACCAATCACTGGCCAGGAGGAAGGGTAGCCAATCTGTGATTGGTCAGCAGTGACAATATAAAACCCTCACAACCCAGCCATGCAGAAAAGGCTTTGGGAGCTCAGACCCTCAGAAAGCCCAGTTCCAGCACTGCTCAACCACTTGCCATAACTCCCCACTGCCTATAGGGCAGAGCACAAACTCCTGAGTATGGTATTCTAGGCTCTGTGTCTCTAGATGATTTCACCCTTGCAATGACCCTGAGAAGTTAATATGATTACTCCATTGAGAGATGAGGCAACCGAAGTATGGGGAAGTTAAGTAACGTGCCCAAAGTCACTCAGCCATCAGGTGGTGGTGGCAGGACTCACACCCAGGCAGTGGCCCAGAGCCTCCTCTGCCCACACCGCCAGCATCTGACCAGTCCCCTCCATGGACGGCCGTGGTATTTCAAGCCGCTGCCTGAGGTTTTCCCTGCGGGTCATGCCATTCACTCTGTGGCGGGCACGTTTGCTCCCTGGTCTTCACAGAAAACCAATTCGGGCGTCCCCCACTCAAAAAGCTTTCCTGGGCTCACTCCACTTAGCAGCCTGAGGCCTCAGTACTTCCCCTGGCCTGAGTGACCTCCAAGGCCTCGCCTGTGAGAACGAGGACGAGGCTGGGAACAGGGCGATCTGAGACACTGTGTGGAAAGGACACCCTGAAACCCCCGTGGTCCCTGCCCTGTCTCCAGCCTCCCTGCCGCACCTGGAGTTTCCGCTGATGGCCCTAGTATAAACACACCAAGGCGGGGGGAGAAGAAGTGTCAGCCCAGCCTTAAACAAACCTGCTCAGCCGGAGATGGGGAGCAGGCTCGCAGGCAGCATGGGCTCTGGCTGGAGGGATTTGGATGGGATTTAAGCAGGACTTGGTTTACAGAGGGAAAAAATAATTATCTACAAGGCCTCGGATAAAGTAAAGCCCATTTGTTCCTAAGTGAATGAAGGAACACGTGGAAACTGACGATGTCTTCCTGAGACTGGGCTCAGGCAGTTACTCAGTGGGAGCCCGACTGGAGGCTGGCCGTGGAAAACAAGCGGGCTGACCCCCGGTATCCACTCGAACCGGCATCTCAGTGTGTGCACAAGAGCCAAAGGCCAGCTCAGGCACAGCCACCCTGGCAGCACATCAGAATCATGGCAGAGTCCTTAAAATGCTGATGACCGGCCGGGCATGGTGGCTCACACCTGTAATCCCAGCACTTTGGGAGGCCGAGGCGGGCGGATCATGAGGTCAGGAGTTCGAGACCATCCTGGTAAACATGGTGAAACCCCATCTCTACTAAAAACACAAAAATTAGCCAGGCATAGTAGCGGGCACCTGTAATTCCAGCTACTCAGGAGGCTGAGGCAGGAGAATTGCTTGAACCCTGGAGGCAGAGGTTGCAGTGAGCCGAGATCACACCACTGCACTCCAGCCTGGGAGACAGAGTGAAACTCTGTCTCGGGAAAAAAAAAAAAAAAAAAAGAATGCTGATGACCAGCATTAAATGGATCTGCCCAGACCATTAAAGTCAGCCTCCCTGGGCCAGGCCCGGACATCTGTGTTTGATGGGAGCTCCCGGTGGTTCTGATGCACAGGCAGGCATGGGCACACACGGGCTCACTTGACCCCACACAGCCACGGACCAGACCCAAACCACAACTGTTGCCTCATTTACTCCTTACACTGCCCCAAACATTGCTGTCCTCACTATGCAGATGGGGAAACTGAGGCACAGGGAGGCTAAGTAACTGCTTCTGGTGGGAGGCGGTGGGGCCTGGGTTGAGATCCAAATTTGCCATCCCAAAATGTCCCCATCACCCCATTGATGAGTCATTTTTCTGTTGCCTCCTCCCTCAGATCAGGGTCCCCAGAGCAGATACTGTCCTCATCAGATCTGCAGTCCTCAGGGCTGCGTCCTCCCTCCTGACTTGCTCCACAGGCGCCTGTGGGGAAGGGGCTGTGTGCTGGCATGGGTGGGCCTGGGTCTGAGTCCGGACTCTGCCCCCTGCCAGCTAGGTGGTCCAGGGTCCGCATCTCATGCCTCTGAGCTGCAACCCCTGGGCCCTTGGGTAAGGGCTGGGTCCTGGCAGGCCTCGGGGTGGGGCGGGGGCTGGTTCCTGGGTCTGGGGCTCTGGGGGAGGCAGTTCTGGTGGGCAGGGAGGTGTTTCACCCCTTCCCTGCCACTGCCCAGGTGGAGGACATGACACATGAAGTATTCCCCTGGACGGTGGACAGTGCTGGGAGGCTTCCCTCACCCTGCCTGGCAGTCCCACCCAGATGGACCCAAATGCAGAGTGAGGAAGTGCGGAGCCCATGGCCCAGCTCCCAGCAGGAAGAACACTGAGCCAGGGGCAGGCTGGCCCTGAACACTCGTGGGACTTTGGCAACTCCCATGCCTCTGGGCTTGGGGTTCTTCTTGGGTAAATTAAGGAGTCTGGACCCAATCCAGTCGGGGCCATGCTGCCTGCTATGCTGGTCCAGTGGGCCGGTTGCCCAGGGGGCCGGGGAGGGAGTGTCCATCCAGGCTCCTGGGGAGCAAGAGCCTCATTGATTGGTGACGCCTGCCCGGGACCAGCCAGGGATGAGGCAGGCGTGCCCAGGGCTTCTCTCCTCCTGTCACCCTGCACCCACAACCTGGAAGGGAAGTTGGCATTAAGCTACACATTTCTGCCTCTACTGGTGTACAGGCCTGATGGTGATATGCAAGTGACTCAACAATTAGCAAAGGAGTTTCTGTATTAAAATTTTTTAATAAATTGATAATAAATACAAATCAGTGGAAAGAAGAAATTAACAGTCAACTGCTTTCTCCCGCCCAGAATGAATCCTTGCTAATGTCCTGTGAGGTTGCTTCCAGTCACTCCAGGCAGCCTTTTGCTGTTCTTTAAGGAAGAAAAGGATGTGTGTTTATAGAATGGCACGAGCTCACTGTAAAGATGTCAAACACGGCCAGGATGTACAAAGGTGAAGGATGAAAGCCACCGGGACGCTGCTGCCTGGAACTAACCCCACATAGTGGTGGCCGTCCCCCCGGCGGCCTTCTCTGCCAGGATCCCGGAGAAGGACAAATAGACACATGGTCGGTTGGACAAGTGAGGCAGATCTTCCACAACCCATTTCTTTTTGGATGTTGATGGGGCTCATCTGAGGCCCATCCCAGTCTCTCTGACAGAAATCTGCCCCTGGAGGAGGGTCTGGGGCATGGGGACAGAGAAGCCCTTCCCAACAGCTGACCTGGCTCTAACTCTCCAACTCTCAGTGTGGCTTTGGGGACTGCCTGCCACATCTGCACTGAACGGGGCCGGACCACACCGTGGTTCTAACCCACATGGGTTTTCAGACCCTTCACAGTCCCGATGGACCCTCATGGCACACACATGGGCAATTGCACACACACAAAGTCTAGAGGTTCCTGAAGCCATTGGAGCTGCCAGGACCCCAGATCCAGAACTCTGAATCAAAGGATGTTGCCCCCCCACCCACCCCAGCTAAAGGGACGAAAGATTCTAAGAGCTTCCTCTTGGAGAATATTTTCAAATGACCTGACTGTCCACCTGCCCCACACACAGGTGCCTGGTAGAGACAGAGGCTGGACTGGTGGCCAGGACCCCAGGGTCTTTGCTAGGTCTGAGAGGGCCACACCCCCTTCCCCACCCACGACCATGCCCTGCCTGCCCACTCCCCAGACACCCACAGGCAGGACACAGCAACCACCTGCTTCTAGACACGGTCCCGCAGTAGCCCATCCCCAGCTGTCCTGCCCCTGTCCCCAGTGATAGGAGGCCCCACCCAGAACTGGCCCTCCACCGTGACTCCCGCTTGAGACCTGCTGCCCCTCCCACCACCCACCAGTGGGGTCTCTCCTCCCTCCCCTCCAGGAAGCCCCACCTGCTCCTCCACTGACCGCCAACCTTAATCCCACCTGCCACTCCAGGCAGGGCCTTCGGGGACGGGGCTCCCCCGGGTCTGGCTGGGGTCTGCAGAGTTTCTTACTTGCAGCCCTTGCACCCCATGGCCGGCCCTTGTGAGGAACAGCACAGGTGGCTCCGTGCCCTGCTGCGGGGCCGCTGTCACGAGGATACTGCCATCACCACCATCGTTATCATGACGGCCATTTGTCCCTTTGTGTTTATGGATCTGCTGCCTAGTTTCCTGCCAGGCTCAAGGCTCTCACGCCCCCACAGAGAAGGGCCTGAGTCTCAGGGTCAGGGAAGGCGCCCAGTGTGGGCACAAGGCTCATTTCCTGACAGCGGGGTGGGAGCGGGTGGAGTGGGGACTGGAGCCCAGCGTCCAGCTCATCAGAGGGAACACAGAGCCCAAAACCCGGACGCTCACCATGAACTTCTTCAAAAGCAGAGGCCCGAGCAGGGTGGGAACCGGGGAACTGGCCATCCAAAAGCACCCCCGGCCATGGGCAGCCACCCTGCAGCCTGAGAATGTGCCTGCCCTACCCAGCGTCCCTCACCTCTTCCCTGAGCTTTAGCCGCTCCCTGGAATGTGCCTGCCCTATCCAGGCTCCCTCACCTCTTCCCTGAGCTTCAGCCGCTCCCAGCCTCCCCCACCAGCTAAGCACCTTCCGGGCCTGCTCTCTGTCCTCCTGACACGCCTCATAAGCAGGAAGTGGCCTGGGGCCCTCCACAGGCAGGCCTGCTGGATCCCAGACCCCAGCAGCTCTACTGTGAGAAAAATGTGGGGAGAACCCGGGAGGGGACTTTGAGCATCTCCCCATTCCTCACTGGAAAGAGGACCGCCACCGCCACCCCCACCCGGGGACAGGGCGCAGAGGTCATGAGAAATGCCCTACGTAGGGCCACCTGGGGTCTATGAGAGGCCTTCTTAAGGGGGCCAGGGTAGATGGAGGGTAACCTGCATCGGGTTGAGTCCCCTGACTGCTGACTCCAGCCAGAGGATGCGCCCTGATCTCACTCACACACTGAGCCCTGATCCCGCTCATGCACTGAGCCCTGATCCCGCTCACACACTGAGCTCTGATCCCGCTCACGCACTGAGCCCTGATCCCGCTCACACACTGAGCCCTGATCCCAGTCACACACTGATCCCCGGCCGTGGTTACACACTGATCCTTGGTTCTAGTCACAGCCTGAGCCCTGATCCTGGTCACACAGTGACCCCTGACCCTGGTCACAGGCTGAGCCGACCCAGACCTCACACTTGACCCCCCATATGGCCCCACGAGTTGGTCAGGACAGAGAGTTCAATGCTCTTGACTCCAAGTGAGCCAGCTGAGGCTCTGAGCCATGAAGCCCTGGCCTTGGTCAGGTGCCACGCTGGGACCTGAGCCCGGGGCTTAGACTTTGAGCCTAGTTCTCGCTCCCACCTCCAAAGCACCAGAGGACCTGGCCTCAGCTGGTACCCTGGAGGAGCAGTGACAGAGTTGGAGGAGGTAGCCCCTCCTGGATCAGCACCCATGGGGTTGGAGGCAGAGAGGGTCTGTGCCCCAGACAGTGAACAACGGCCGGTAGGGGTCCAGAGCTAGGCGGAGCCAGGGCTGCCAATGGGGGCTGAGCCCCCCTGGGAGGCCTCCAGGAAGACCGCTCAGGACAGAACAGGCTGATTTTAGGGGGCAGCAGAGACAGGGAAGGTACTTCCTTAGTGAGAGACTCCACAGCTCTTGGGACAACCTCAAACTGGGCACCATCAGCAAGGGCTGGAATTCTGATCCCAAGAAGTACTCGTCCCAGCCCCCACGGCAGGTCCCAGCCACCCGCTGGTCCCTTCTCCAAGCCTCAGGTTTCTCATCTGTAGAATGCAGGAGACAATCAGATTCACGGTGGCTTGTAGAAACTTTTGAGGCTGTGTGCATTTCAGGATCTGGTTCAGATTTTAGAAAGACAGTGAGATGCACCTAGCGGATGTCACATACACCCCATGGGATCTGGGAAGCACCTCCACCACACACTGATACTTCTGCCGCGAGCCTTATTGATATACCCATGGGGAGGGATAAATGGATTCTGAATACCCTCGGGCTGGGTCTAGTCAGTTTACGTGGCTGAGTGAGCTTGTGTCAAACCTACCTAAATGCTTCCCTATCTCAGAGAAGTTTGGATTTTGGGGTTCTGGGCTGGGGCTTCAGCAGAGGCACGTGAGATCTGGTCTGCAGCCCCCACCAGGGCCCCGCCTACCCTGTTGGGACCGCCCGTTGGCGGGTGCCATCCACTCCCCTTTGCTCGGTTCCCAGAGCCCTCCCCCGCCTGCTAACCGGGAGACTTGGCACCAGCCTTCGGGAAAGTAACCTACCCCGCCAACAACAGCTTTCCTCCTCCCATTCCCGCGCACTCCTCCAGGGCGGCAGGCAGTCGGCAGAGGCAGCAGGCCTCTATAAATAGTGGCTCTGACTCCTCCACCACCTCGCTGGGGTTGTACCCCCACTGCCCAGATGGACAGACCCAGGTCGGGAAGGAGGCAGGCTGGGACTTGCCCAGGGCTCCCCTGGGAGGTAGGGGTCAGCCCTGGTGAGTAGGGGAGGAACCCACTGCAGGAGGGTCTCCGCACAGAGAAATGTGAGGCTCACAGCCATGGGGGCCAGTCCGAGGCCCTGGGCTCACCTGAATGGTTCAAATCCTGGCTCCACCTCCCAGTAGCTGGTTGGTTCCTCAGAGCTTGGTTTCCTTGCTTATGACAGTGGAGGTAACATCAGCAGTCCATCCCACTGCCGCCATCCCCCAAGACCACTGCATCCCTTTCACTCACTAAGAGATGGTCTCCTGGCCCCTAGGAGGAGAGGGCAGGGTGAGCAGGTCCAGCTCTTAGGAGCCTCAAAACCCAGCCAGAATGAGATGAAGCTGCCGCAGGAAGGACTAAGGTTAGAAATGGGAAAGAACTTCCTGTTCGTAAGAGCAGTGTGTGCCCCCCCAGAAGGCTCTGTGGGAAAGTTTATACAGGCAGAAAAGGGGCCTAAGTGCCTGCAATGGGGCCATGGCAGCCTGGAGCCCTGCCCTTCCCACCCATTTTTAAAATGAGTAGGCATTTGCATTTATTGAGCTTCTACTATATACCTTCCCACATGCTCAGCAACAGAAAGGAGGAAGAAACAAGCGAAGCGTTGGCCCTGTCTCAGAGGAATCAAACATTTGGCTGGAGACAAACTTGGCCCAGGAAAATCCCAGCAAATGATCCAGGCCCAGACTGCCCTCAGAATTCAGGGCTAAGACAAACCAGTCAGGGCAGGCTTCCTGGAAGAGGTGGCCTTGTGACTAGAGGCTGGTTTGGATCTGTGGGAAAGGCCTTCTAGGTGGAGAGAACAGTGGGGCAGCGTTGTGCAGGTGGGAAGGCTCTCAGGCTTCTGCAGAGATGGCGAGGAGAGACCTTGGGGTCGCATTCTCCGTCCTGAGCTTGTGGCCAGTGCCTGGGAGGGCTTGTCCCAGAAACCCTGAACCCAAGCAACTTCCTAAAAGTTGCTCTCAGAGCAAGAGAGTTCAGAGCCTGGGTCTCCACGTCCCGCTCCTTAGAGGTCACCAGTTTCCCTGCCCACCAGTGCCAGATGTCCAGCCAGTAGCTTTTAGCCTGTGCTGGCCTAGGCCATTTTGGCCATGCACAGTGACCAAAGCTCATTGCTATTAGGGAAGGTGGAGGGGTCGGGCAGAGAACAGCAGCTGCCACTGCAGCGTCCCCACACGGACACTGCCCCTGGACATCCATGCTCCCCGCTCTTGGGCCAGGGAGGAAGCCAAGGTCAGGAGGACCCGGGTACCCAGGGCCACTCCTCTGAGGCCTGCCGAGCAGACAGACACAGACAGACACAGACAGACACGGCTATTCCTGTCCCAAGGGGCCACTGGGGGCTGGGAAGTGCTGAAATAGAAAGCAGGTCCCGAGCCCTGCTGGGGACGTGGCCTGTTCTTGATCTGGGTGGACTGGGCCAACTCTAGAGGGAGTTGCAGCTCAGCCCAGCCCGGCCAGTTTGTGGCGGCTGGCCTGGGTCACCCCGGCAGGCGCCTGGTCCCCCCCGGCAGGCGCCTGGGCCCAGGAGGGATCTTAGACCCCACACTCTTTCCCCTGGGGTTCCCGGGCTGTGGGGTCCTTGTCACAGTTCCCCAGGGGATGGGTTCCTGGAGCTTCCAGAGAGAAAGCTCTGGCAATTTGGGGGCTGAGAGACTCCAGACCTGGTCCCAGCTCCACCCTCCTAGCTGTGTGACCTCGGGCAAGTGACTTTGCCTCTCTGAGCCTCCCTTTCCTCTTCTGAAGATGGAAATAGGATGCTCCATTATAAGATTATTTGGGGAATTAATAGACCTGAAGTGCTTGCCCTGCGCCTGGCACGCCAGAAGCGCTCAGTGAGTGGCAGCTGTTACAGGCTTGTCTCAGTGAGCACTGCATGTTGAGTGACTGACCTGCTAGACCAGTGGTTTCAACCCGTGGATCACATCCCAGCGGGGCTCCACATAGCGATGCCTCATACTCGGCCCTGTTTTGTGTTCCAGTGCCTGGGATAAGAGGTGCCAAGCAGGGCCCGCATGGCCACCACCCCCGGCCACCAAGCCCGCTGGACCTGTGCTTGCTCTGGCACCTGTGCTGATCCCACTAGAGCCCCTCCCTGGGCCAAGTGTCAGAGGAGGCCGTGGAGGGAGGGAGCAGGGCCAGGCCCCTGAGAGGGCCCCGGGGCTTCCTCTCTCCCTCTCCCTGGGGAGTCTATTGCCCCAGCAGCCCCAACGTGGGTCAGACCGTAGAGGCTCGGCCGCCTCCTCAAACCCCAAGTGGAAGGTCCCGGGGTGGTGGAAGCCCAGTGGCCTGGCCTCTGAGCTCCCAGGTTCCCACCTAACTCTTCAGGGGCCCAGCTGTGTGAGCCCGAGGGAGGGAAGGGACTTAGTCCCTTTGCTCTCTCTGAGGACCCTCACCAGGAAGTGGGTGGGATGAGAAGTGCTAGTCCAGGCGCAGGCCAGGTGGAACGGGACACACGGGAAGCCCCCCACGGTGGCAATCCTCTTCCTGCCGTCTCTGCCCTGGAGGAACCCACCACTCACCCAGCACCTCCTGGGCTGGCCCTGGGTGGGCCTGGAGACCCAGATGATGGGAAGTGCACCCCCTCCCAGCCGTAATCTGGCCAGCCACAAGGAGGTGAGTGCGTGAAGGGGCACCTCTGCCCAGGTGGCAGGAAGGCTGGCATGGAGCTGAGCTGCCTCGGAGCTTCGATAGCTGAACCCCCTCTCCGGGCCTTGGTCTCCTCATGTATAAAAGGTGGGGCCAACTTGGTGAGTTCCAAGGTCCTCTGGTCCCAGTGTTCCCCCTGAGGCCCTGCTGCCCCATTCTGTAAGCTAAGACTCAGCTAGCCCCACCCACACTCCACACTCAGACCTCACCCCAGGCTCCTGGACACATGGCAAGGCCAGGCAGAGCCAGTGTGAATCCTGGGAGAGCCTGCGAGGCTGGTGACCAGACCTCCTCCACCAGCAATCCCTCCCGGATTGGGTCTTAGGAGCCTGGGCCTTTCCCTCTGCTTTCTCACCAATAAGCCCAGCACCACCGTGCCCCGCCATTCCCTGCAGGGACCCTCCCTGGGCTCCATGAGGCTCAAGGCTGCAGCTTCTTCCATGTGGGCCCCCTCAGCAGCACCAGCCCACACTGGGTGTCACCACCTTGTGCCAGCTGTGGCCAGGGCCACAGCCCTGCCAGACCCCGTGATGGGGCAGTGTTCTGTGGGTGCCCCTTCCCACAGTCCGTGAGACTGGGTTTAACAGAAGGGTACTCGGGGGCTGCTAGCCAGGCATGGTTCCAGCCAGGGTCTGCATGCCCCATTTGCTGTGTGACTTTGGACAGGCCTCCCTCCCTTTCTGGGCCTCAATTTCCCTGCGCGTAAGAGCAGACGGTGAGACGAGATGTCCTGGGGGAAACCCTGAGTGTTGAGCAGGCATAAGGGGGTGTCTTGGGGCACCGAGGGGGCCAGCCCAGAGGGCAGCAGTCCCAGCAGCCACCCTAGGATGACTCCCTAGAGCCCCAGAGCCGAGCGCTAACTGTGCACCGCTAACTGTGCACCGGGCACAGCACCAGGTACCCTGGACGTCCCCAGTTGTGGCTGAGTTCCAGGCATTCAGCCAAGACTGGCCTGGATGACCCCGGACTCTGGGTACCTCCCTACCCACCTCTCAAAGGCTCTGCCCTGCGGGGACTCATAGCCTGCCCTGGTTCCTCCAACCTCCACCCCTGGAGCCACGACACGCTCTGCTACCGTGGGGTCCGCGTCTTCCCCTCAGATGGAGGCCGCAGACTGGGCCCATGCTGCCCCCTCACTGCTGTGGGCCTTGGGGCTGGTTCTGCCCCTGTACCCCCAGCCCAGTTTCCTTCGTTCCCACTGTGGGGCTGAGCCTCCCTATGGAGCTGCGATGTGGCCAGCAGGACTCAGCGCTTCCTGAGAGGAGGGACGCCCCTTCCCAGCCATGAGCACAGGCCACAGGGCCAAGGCTGAGGATCAGAGCAGACAAGGGAGGCGCCAGGCTGGGCTTGAACCCAGGGCTGCACAAGGGGCCCCCATGTTCCCTGGACACGCAGGCTCACCTCTCCCTGGGGCAGAGAAAGGCTCCTGCCCACCCCAGCTCTCTGGCAGGTGCCTGCCCACTACCCAGCAAGTCCAGAGTGCAGGAAAGGGCCTGTGGGCACTGGACCCCCCAGGAAGAAGCCTGCAGGTCTCCCGATCACCCCTCATCTGGAAGCTCTGCACTCCCCCTCTGCCCCTGCTCCATAGCTCTGGCCTCTAGGGTAGGTGGGAGTCCTGCAGAGCTGGCTGGCATCACCCCACCTTCGCAGGTCCCCTCAGGCGGGCCTCACCCCTGGACACATGGCAGGAAACTGCTGCCAGGGGCCCGAGGCAGTTTATATCATCAAGTGGCACCAAGACGAGGGTCCCTCAGGAGGACAGACGAGGTCTGCAGTGTCAGGCAACAGCAGGGGTGGCAGAGCCCCCCTGTCACCACCGTCTGCTGTTCCCCGTTATCCTGTACCCTCTCCACCCTGTGGACTGCTCAGTGGCCCGTTGTTGGCTTCATCCCTCAGGATGGGGACCCTGCAGCGCCAGCACTGCCCATGATGGGCGGGGCTTGTCAGTCCTGATTGCAGCGTTACGGGATTCCCAACTGCAGCTGCCACAGCGAGAGGGCTTTGGCGTCACAGGCCCATCCTCCTGGAAGCACAGGCTCTCGGACCCTCTCCAGGGTCACCGGAGCTGCAGGGTCGGGCCTTGGAGTCAAGGCCAAGGGTGGAAGACAGGAGCCATGGGTCCACCTGGCTCCCATGGGGGTTCACAAGGGGCCACTTCTGCCTTCTGCCCAGGGTGGCCTGGTAGCCCTGCTGGTGGCTCATGTGGAGATATCATCGTGGCGCTTCCCTGCACCCCGTCCCTTGGGGAAGGAGGAATGGCAGGCTGCTGATGCCTCACCGCTGGTGGGGCCTCCAAGGATGCTTCCATGTGCTTGAGAGGGCTCTCCACCAGGCCCAGTTCCCTACAATGTCTGCCCAAGGGGCCCTTCCCACCCTGCAAAGTGTGTCAGAGCCCAGGTGAGCAGTAAGTAGGCTGGAGCCCAGAATGAGCGGTCCTGCCCTGCGAAGGGCCAGTCAGACACACCTGAAGGAGTCCTGACCTTAGGCACAGCCACTCTCTAACCTCTGACCCCAGTCACAGACAGCCTGGCCTGACCTGCCAGCCTGGTAAAGATGACAAGGAGGAAATTGTCCCTGTGCCCTGTCTTCTCTGAGGGTTGTGGAGTGTTGGCCCTGAGCTCGGGACCCCCACCCCTGGTGTCCCCCCAAGAGGATCCCTGGGTCCTGCTGAGAAGAGTCTCCCTGGGGGAGGAGTCAGGGAGGCTGGCCTGGGCTGTGACCCCTCCCCAGGAAGTTCCCCATTGTTTGCTGGGGGACCGTCTCTGAGATTTCTTTGAGAACAAGCCTGAGTGTGCAAGGCTGGAGCCCCAGGCCCTCAGAGGTGGGCATGAGGCCTGGCATCGGTGTGGTGACTCAGCCACCCTCGCCTGCTCAGGAAATCTGAGCCTCCTCTGGCTCCAGCCCTGCCCAATCTGGGCTGCCTCCAGGCCACCCCCACACAAAAATGACATTGCATCCACCCCCACCTTCCACAAGCCCAGTGAACCCCTGCCTACCAGGAGCCAGTGCTGGTCCAGAGAAGCGCAAGAGGCTGATGGCCAGAGACTCCTGTGCCTCTCTGGGCCTCGGTTTCCCCAGCTAAAACAGACACAACAATGTTCTAAAGGAGATAATTGCAGCCTACGGGCTCAGCCCTGCAGCTACAGGGAGGCTGCTCCAGAGTGAAGAAACCATCCTCTCCCAGAACTTTCAATGGCTCCCCGTTGCAGCACTCTGGTACCCATAGAGGCTGCTGAGACTCAGTGTGGAAGTCCCCTGCCTACTCCCAGCTTTGCTCCCCAGGAACTATTCTGATGGCCTCCTGTCCCTCTGCCCATCTGGGCTGCCTGCCTCCTGTTATACCTCCCTCTGCCCCCTCCAGGAAGCCTTCCCAGATGGCATCCCTCCCCAGCAGGCTGGGTCAGGACCCCAGGGCCCACCTACTCTCTCCTGTTGGTCTGCATTGCAACCAGCCTGAGCTCAGGGAGGCCCAGCCCCTCCCCTGGGGAGCCTTCCCTGGGTCTCGGGTGTGCAGTACAACCCACTCAGCAGGGCCTCAGCGCTCAGGCAGCTCGAAGATTAAAGTGTGAGTATCAGCAGAAGCACACGGGACGGGAACAAGAGGAGATGGTGCTCTCGGCAGAGGAGACAGTACATGGCCCCAACCTCTCCCCGACAACCCCGCTGCCACCCCAGGCTGGCCACAAGGCCTCCTGGCTCTGAGGCTGTCTGGGGGGAGTGGCCCTCCAGCAGCCCTCTGGGATCAAGCCTGTCAATGAGCTCATGCTTCCTCCAGCACTGAGGTCCGGGTCCCACACGCCCTCCCCACCTGCTGGCCTGGGTCACGTCCAGGTCTTTCCCACACATCCGACCCCACGTGCCACGTGCCACCGGTGCATGGGTGCAAACAGAGGCCCAGATGCCAGGTGTGCAGGCTCTCGGTCATGGGTACACACGGACACAGCCAGACCCAGGACACATGCAAAACAGAGAGCCATGCAGGAACCCAGGCTTGCGTGGGCTAAAGCCTCCGTGCACATGCCCCCTCCCAGGAAGGAAATTGGGCTTTCGTGTGCTCCCACCTCCTGTCCTGCACACAGCACACATAAGTGCCAGCCACTGTCTCCTGGATGGTGCAGCTAAGACTCAGCCCCTCCGTGCCTCAGTTTCCCCCTCCTGCCCCGCACACAGCACACACAAGTGCCAGCCAACGTCTCCTGGATAGTGCAGCTGAGGCTCAGCCCCTCCGTGCCTCAGTTTCCCCCTCTGTCTCCAGTGGGTGTGGGGACTCTGGTGCCCCAGGCCCCTCCGTGCCTCAGTTTCTTCTTCTGTCTCCAGTGGGTGTGGGGACTCTGGCGCCCCAGGCACCCTCCCTCAGGCTCTGAGCCTTGGCTCCTCCTGGGGGCGGGGAAAGAGCCTGCCCCGCCCCCACCCTGCCTTTGCCCAAAAGGAGCCCCAAGCGCTGGCCTGACGTCAGGCCCTAGGAAGGCGAGGTCCGGGCTGCATGCAGAGCTGAGAGCTGAGGACTCCCATCTCCAGCCCGCCCGGGTGAAGCGTGGTAAGTGCCCCTGTGGGCTGGCCCCAGCCTCCCTCTCCCCAGCTTCCCTAGACAGGAGGCTCCTGAGCTGCTCCCTGCAGGGGTTCTCACCCCCAGCCAAGCAGGAGTGGGAAGGGCAGGGCAGAGAAACAGCCTCCAGATCCGGGCTGGGGAGAGCTCAGAGCAGGTCCTGCTGGACAGGGAGCCATTTCTCAGATGAGAAAACAGAGACCTGAGGGAGAACGTGGGCGCGAGCTGGGCCAGCTGCATAAGGGAGAGCTGCGCTGCTAGGTGCCCACCCAACTCTGGATTTCATTCATTTACTCATTCATCCCTCCGTTCAACACTCACCGAGCATCTGCTGGGTGCCCAGAGCTGGGTCTTGGTTTCCCCACCTGGCAAGGCAGCAGGGTGGCCCACAGGCCAGGCCAGGGACAGAGTTGGGGGACTCCAGAGGCACTTGGCAGGCTCTGGGGCCTCAGCCACCACCACCCCGCAGCTGGGGCAGGGCCATGGTGAGGGCTTTGTGGGCATGGGCTCCAAGCGCGATGCTCCCTCTTCAGAGTGCCCGTCCTGCCATCCCACAGCTCAGGCCCTCTGCAGCAGCCTTGGTGCTTTCTCTACCCCTTAGGGGTGGGGAAACTGAGGCCCAGGGAAGGCTTGCTTGCCAGCCCTCAGTGTGGACCTAGAAACTGGCTCCAGCCCCGCGAAGCTCACACTGGGACTGCGCTGTGAGAAGGCGGCAGGACAGGGTCCCGAGGGGGCAGCGGGCTGGGAACTGGCCAGCAGCCAGGGTGCTGGCGGGGCAGACGTGGAGCAGCTGGTGACCTCGCAGGACGGGGAATGCACCCCGCAGGAGGCTGGGCCTGTCCACTTCCCCTGTCTTCCTCCTTCAACAGCTGTTCATCCTGGGGCTTCCCTCCCCTCTCCCCACAGGACCCATCCAGTCGCTAGGCTCCAGGGTGGTCTGCTGAGTGGCCGTGGCAAGTCGCTGCCCCTCTCTGAGCCACATGGTGTGGGCCCATCAGCAAAGGCGGGGTCTGCGGCTGGAGAGCCAGGCATGGGGGCCATGCAGTTTGGACCATTTCTGAGCAGCTCCTGGAGCCCACGGGGTGGTCTCGTTGTCTTCTTGTTAAGTGGTATTAACATCTCCTCTTTATAGATGAGGAAACTGAGGCTCAAGGAGATCAGAGGGGTCTTTTAAAATCATTCACTCGGTCACTCAGCAGTGACTCAGTGACTCAGAGGGGCCAGCCAAGGCCAGGGCCCCTGAGGCACTCCAGTTCAGTGAGGGAAGCACAGCGAACAGGAAAGCAGGGACGTAGGGAACTGTGCATGGCAGGGCACTGTGAAGGGAGCCAGGCGGTGCAGGCGTACAGGGCTGTGGGCTTGGGAGGGCCTCCCTGAGGAGGGGCGTCAGGGCCCAAAAAACCTTAAGTTGACCCCCTCACCATACGTCCCAAAGCCCTCCCCACGCCCCCGGCATCTCACAGAGCCCTGAACACAGACTTTCCTTCCCACCTCCGGCCCTTCATGCTCACTGTGCCTCTCCTGCTGCCGGGAACGCTCTTCCCTGTGATCCTCCTGTGGCCCATCCCGGCCGTGACCAGCCACCTCCCACCCTACCCTGAGCGGTCAGCTCGGAAAGGTGGGGCCAGGTCTGCCTGGGCCCCTTTTTCCCCCAGTGCTGGGGTCTAAGTCCCAGTCTGACACCTCCAAACTGCACGGGGCTGTGTGGCCTGGGGCCTCTGAGTCCTTCCGCACACAGGGGTGGGTGCAGCAGAAGGCTGATCCCGGGCACCGGGACGAAGGGCCAGCAGGCAGATTGAGGCAGAGCTCAGCCCCTCCTGCACCCCAGCTGGGTGAGCCCGGGCACACGACTTAGCCCCTCTGTATCAGTTCCCTACAGGCACAGTGGGGCTGGAAACACCCACCCAGGGGCATCTTGAGGGAAGTCAATGAGACCCTGGGAAGGATGAGCCCAGTGGGTGCCCTTCAGATTGCAGGATCATAGCTCTGCCCCCGGGGCAGGGGCATCCAGGGCACTAGAGCATCAGAGGGGCTCAGGGAGGGCTCTGTGGAACAATGACTGTGGGTGCCCGGAGCCTTCACCAGGTGGCACAGGGAGAGGAACAGCATTCCAGGCAGAGGGAACAGCATATGCAGAGGGAACAGGCTGAGAGGACCAGGCTGAGGATCTTCAGGCAGAAGGACCAGGCTGAGGCCAGGCAGGTGTACATGACAGAATGCCTGTCCCAGCAGCTCCTGGAGAGGCTGAGGTTGGGGAGGGGTTTCAGCAGCTGCTGCAGCTACAGCTATCCCAGCTAGAGGTGAGCAATGAACCCGGTGATGGGGAGGCAGGGAGGGGCCGGCAGGTGACACACAGGACCTCCAACTGGCCATGCCCCTCCCAGAGACACTGATGTTTCCATTAGAGCTGCAGTCTCAGCAAGAGGGCTCTCAGCTGGTGGAACTGAGGCAGAGTCGGGCCACATGGGGCCCAGGTGTCCTTCCCCACAGAGCTCACTCTGTGCCCACCAGTGACATCTCTCTCTCTCTGCAATGGGGTGGAGGGAGCCCTGGCCTGTGGGCGTGGGGGGGCGGGGAGAAAGACTTAGCTTCTGGCCAGGGCCACCTGGGACCTGCTAGGTGATCTGGGGTGAGTCTGACCCCATTTGGAGAGCTCAGCAAGCACCCACCTGCCTCTGGGTGGAAGAAACAGAGGCTCAGACTTGTCAAAAACAGCAGGTGATATTCAAAAGCAGATGCTGTCAAACCAAGAATAATCATAAAAATAAACAGGCAGACAGTTCCCCGAATCATGGCTATTTTAGCCCTGGAAGGCCATGAGGGCCGAGCCGTCTGGGGTGCAGGCTCAAGCACACACAGACCAGTGGTCACACATGCGGCCTCAGGGCCCTGAGAATCCCCTTGTGCACAAACTCCTGGTCCAGAGATGCCTAATCCAGCCCCTCTGCTCCCCAGCCCACGCTCTGCTCCACTCCGGCCTGCACCGGGTCCTGCCAGCTGACCTGGGTCTGATTCCCAGCCCTACCAGCTCCATGCTGGGTAACCGTGAGGACACCACTCACCCCTCTGGGCCTCCGGTTCCTCATCTGTAAAAGCTGGGATTGCTGTGTGGATGCAAATTGCCCTTAGCAGGCGCTCAGAGCCCCTCTGTGGGGAAGAGGCTGGGCCCATCCTCCACACGTCCACAGACAGCACACAGAGTCCTGAGCCAGACCCCCAGGCAGGCTCAACAGCCACCCTGAGCCATCTGCTGCCCTGGGGCCGGGGCCACTCTGCTCTGTGGTTTCACATGTGGCAGGACAGAGGCAGACAGGCTGCTGGGCAGCCAAGAGAGAACTGCCAGGTTGGTGGGGTGGGTTTGAGAGGAGCCCAGGGAAGTGAGGACACAGCCCTCCCCACCCACCTGCCAAGGACGGAGGCTGGCATGACCCTGGTGCCCCCCTGGAGGCCTCTGGGCAGGTGCCAGCACCCCAAGCCCGGAGGTCTGGCCTTCCATGGCTGGGTGCCCAGCAGAAATTCAACAAGCTGTGGGTGGGGGCAGGGAGGCAGCAGCCCCCATCAGTGCTCTGCGCACGGAGTAGTGGTGTGGCCATTGGGATGGATGGAGCAGGAACCCCCGGGGAGGGGACAGGGTCAAACAGCTTCCATGCTCGATGCTCATTCCCATCCCTTGGAAGGTTCCCAGGACCGTGAGCTTCACAAAGGCTCTGAGAAGTCCTGTACTGAGCACACGCGTTGGCCCTGGCCTCTCCCCACTTGTGAGCGGGCTGGTCCAGACAGGGCCCTATCCAGGTGCCAAAACCAGGAGCCTCCAGTGCTCTTATGTCGCACACCTCCCATGTTGGGGGTGTCTGCAGTGTTTATCACTTAGTCCAGCCGCCCTGCCTGATTGCATTCATTCATTCAACAAATATGGTTCCCAAAGTCGCAGGTGAGGGAACTGAGGCTCCCAGTGATGAAATGATTTGCCCGAGGCCTCGAAGGTGGCGGGTGGTAGAGCTGGCCTGCAAACCAAAGACCATTGCCATCAAGAGTGGTGATGGGGCCGGGCGCAGTAGCTCACGCCTGTAATCCCAGTACTTTGGGAGGCCAAGGTGGGCAAGTCACTTGAGGCCAGGAGTTTGACACTACGTTGGCCAACATGGTGAAACCCCATCTCTACCAAAAATACAAAAATTAGCCAGGTGTGGCGCGGGCACCTGTAATCCCAGCTACTCTGGAGGCTGAGGCATGAAACTCACTTGAACCCAGGAAGTGGAGGTTGCAGTGAGCCGAGATTTTGCCACTGCACTCCGTCTCGAAAAAGAAAGAAAGAAAGAAAGAAAGAAGGAGTGGTGATGGGAGATAGAGGGTGGGAAGGAATGTAAGTGTGGACACAATGGTCAGAGTGATTAGGACGGGCTTCCTGGAGGAGGTGTCAGCCTTGCTCGGCTGGGAGGACTCGTGGGTAGTAAGGATGGGGCTGGGGGTGGAAGCCAATTCCAGACCAGTACCAAGACACTGGGTAGGTAGGTTTCAGAGGGGGCCAGGCCAGGTGGCATTCACCCTGAATGCCAGGGTGAGAAACCGGGCCACACCTTGCCAGCCCTGATGGGTCTTGCTCAGGGCGTTCATTCAGCCAAAGGGGAAGATGGGTGCTGCTCTCTGCCAGGCCAATCTGGGTGCTGGGCTGGTGGAACAGATGGGAGCTCAGCCCCCACCCACAGCCCTGCCTCAAGATGCTCAGAGTCCAACAGGGAAGCCTGCAGTACATAGCAGCGCCATGAGATGAACCCTGGGGTTGAGGAAGCGCAGGGTGCCCTGGGAGGATGCACCAGGGAGAGGCAGCCCAGGGAGGAAGAAGGCTTCCTTAAGGAGGCAAGTCCAGAGGGAAGTCCTAAAAATGGGCATGAATAAGCCGAAAGGGAGAGAGCAGGAACAGCTTGGGGATGGGCCTGGAGGGCACGTGGAGTGTTTAGGCCCCGCTAGTAGTTTCGCCTGCAGAAGCATCAGTCAGGTGCAGTGACTGGAGAGGCACATCCCCAGCCCTGCCCAGCAGTCCAGGCCTCAGGCCCCTCCCAGAGAGAACCCCCAACCCAGCGGCAGCGCCGCCTAGGAAGGCTGTTTTGTGATGTGATACCTATGGGGAGGGCGTGAGGGATATCCTGCTTCACCCTCTGCCCCCTCCCCTGGAGGAGCTCAGCGAAGCCTTGAAACGCCGGGCTCTGGGCGGTGTGCCCACCTGGAGGGGTGGGGCTCTGGGGGTCTGCCCACCTGGAGGGGTGGGCCAGAAACAGAAAAGAAAGAGACGCCGCAGCGCACCTGCCCCTGCCCCGCCACACCTGCAGCAGGTGCTCTGTCTCAGCCAAGGCCCAAGTCAGCCCTGCAGGGCAGCATGTCCGGCCATTCCCATTTCACAGGAGGAGAGACTGAGGCTCAGAGAGGACCCACCCAGGTCAGAGCTCTCCCTCCGGGCTGGGGTGGGCAGTGAGTAGTGTGGGAGCTGGACCTGGTCTAGGCTGCTCGGCCAGGTTGGAGCAGAGCTCGCCCCCTTGCCCTCTGGGTCCCCCACTGGCAGCTTGTCCCATCCTTTCGTCATTTCCTGTGTCTGAGCCCCTACTCTGGGCTGGCACATCAGGACAAGAATCCCCGAGGGAGATTCCATTTTGCCCACTCTACAGATGAGGAAACTGAGGCTCAGAGACTGTAAGGCCACATAGTCTGTTCAGAGATGGAGCCAGGCTTTGGCAGGACCATGCAGGCCAGAGCTGGGGCTCCGTGGCCACACTCCAGGTCCCTACCCCACTGGGTCTCCACTCACTGACTCTCAGCTCTGGAGAGCAGGCCCTTGTTCCCTCTGTTCTGTCCCCAAGGAAGTACCTGTGTGTGGGTGGGGAGCAGAGCAGACCTGCGCCAGTGGGAAAGAGAAGGCTCCCAGCCCTGGCACAGCCTCCAGGCCCTGAGCCCCAGCACCATGTCAGCACGGTCAGGACACGGTGCCAGCCCCTGCCCATGAGGCTCTGGCCAGTTGGCCCCCGCCATGGAGTCTGCTGTCTCAGACAGGCCCAGGGTGCCTGCCAGGAAAGAGGGAGGAGACAGGACCATCTCCCCCACACCCAGGTTTGGCTTAGGGAAACTGGGCTTGGGGACAGGGCCCTGCCTCCTCTCTCTGGCCGGCTTTGAGGGTAAAGCCATGCCTTTCCCCTCAGTCCAGGCTACCAGGGCGAGGCAGAGCTGTGGAAGGCACAAGTGACCCCATTTAGCAGATGAGGACGGTCAGCCTCACTGACCAGGCTCAGGTCTCAGCTGAGGGAGTGGCAGGGCTGGACTCAAACCCGGGTCTCTCTGCTGGTGACTGCTCGTTACCCGGGCCCTCCGGAGAGCAGAGTCTGTGTCTCTCCCACAGGCAGAGCCAGGCTGTCCCAGGAGGGGCAGAACCTTCTCCTTTCCCCAGGCGCTCGCCAGGGAGCCACTGCCATGGGCCCATGCAGGGTCTGGAGTCCCCACTTGCATTCCTCCTCCTTCTGAACAAAGAGGGTGGTGAGTGGGAGCCCCAGAGAGGCCCCTTAATAATCGAATCAGGACATCTGTCGCTGTGGGAGGCAGGTGGGGGTTGACAATATGGAGACAGAGACAGCCAGACGAAGCTGGGAGAGGAGGGCAGAGACAGGGACAGAAGGTCCGGGCCGAGGGCCCAGGTCGTGGCTGGGATCAGGGCTCAGAGCACCACAGGAATCAACGCCCATTGTGCTATTAGGATTGGGGTCAGTGTGTGACCAGGGTCAGGGCTCAGAGTGGGACAGGGATCGAGGTTCATCACATTACTGGGATCATGGCTCAGTGTGTGACCAAGATGAGGGCTCAGCTTTGTTTGAGATCAGGGTCAGACCCTTAGTGCAGGGAATCAGAGCATGCTTTGCTAGCTCCCTCTCCTCACCGGTCTGGCCTCTGGGGTGTCCGGCACATTCTGCCCATCCCCCCAGCTCCAGAGGCCGCAGAGCCCCCACATCCCTAGCCAGGACCCCAGCATCGAAGCATTGCTGGTGAGCCTGCTGGGCTGGCCCTGGGGAGTTTTCTGGGAGGGCAGAATCCCCAGGGGCCAGCATCATCCTGGGACTCACTCCCAGAGAAACGTTCTGTGTTGTTTGTGATTTGTCTCTGATTGGGACACTAATATAGGCCCCGTGCAGACAAATTGGAAAAGCAAAAGGCACATAGAAAGGAATCCCAAAATACTTTTTTGGCCGTGCAGTCCCTCAGTCCAGCTGCAGAGCCGCCTCGACCTTTTCTGAGAGTGTTTCATCCACAGCAGAGGAGGGACCCATCTCCTTCGGGGGGACCTTCTGGGACTCCTGAAGCCCACAGCCCTGAGATGCCAGGTTCCAATCCCCCATGTGCCCAGCCTCCTCCCCTCCCCTGGCTGCCTGCTGTGCCCCAAATCCCCTGTCTCTGGTGGCCCACCTGGGCTGAGGGAGGACTGATGTATTCATCCAACAAATGTACCCATCAATGTCCACGTGTCGGGGCCTGGAGTTAGAGAGCTCGCTTGCAGTCTGGGGGAGCTGGGAGCTGAGCCTGGGCCCTTGTGTGGTGGTGGTGGCAGGAGGGGCTGGGCACAGGCCTGGGCAGCACTTGACTCCTCCCAGCAGCCTCCAGGGTAGCACGCACCCAGGGCTGGGGTCCCAGAGGCAGAGGGCATGCTGGGTGACCTCATGCAGGCACTGACCTCTCTGACTCTGAGGAAGAAGGTGGCCGCCGACTGGAGGGACCTGGCCCTCCAAAAGCAAGAGTTGTTTTGCTGCCCTGAGCCAGGCCAGGGGCTGTTTGAAGGCAGGGCTCATTGCTCCCCAGGGGTGGGATGGGGCCACGCACTGGTCAGAGGGAGTGGCGGGGCACAGCCTGTTTACAGCAGGGGCCACCAGGAGGGGAAGGGGGAGGGGTCCTCCCTTCTCCAGCAGGTGGGGGAGGGGCACTGTGCAGAAGAAACGGCCCACGAGCCTCCCCACCCTGCCTGGCCCCAAAGGCTTCTCCTTTCTCCTGAAAAAGCCAGAAATGCCCTTATTTGGAGGGTCAGCCCAGCTCTAGGGTGGGGGTAGGGCCGTTAACCCTTCATTTATAAATAGAGGGATAAATCACTGCCGAGTTAAACACGCCAGGGCAGGAACATAAACAGAGTGGGTGGCTCCGGCACAGCCCCTCGCCCGCCCCCCAACCCGGCCCCCCTGCCCAGGCCAGACAGGAGCTCGGTGTTTATTTGACACACACCCTGGCTCCAGGCTTCAGCCCCAGCCTGCCACCCTCCAGGGGCCTCTGTCTCCTTTCCTGTAGTTTGTGGGGATCATAGGGGTGCCCGCTTCTCAGGGCCAGTAGGAGCCTGGGGTGCCCAGTGGGACTGGTTCTTGGCTCCCATGCAGCCCCACTGGACAGCCTAGTTCCCTTTGTAAAGGTCCCTCATGAGGACCCCTGTCCAGGGCATTGACCTGACGCTGGCCTGGGAGGAGGGGAGAACAGATGGGTGGTCCCGGAGGATGGGGGCCATGACGGTGGGTGTGGGGACAGGGGAGTGGGCAGGGCAGTCAGAGGTCCCCACCATGAGCAAGGCTCTGGTGTTCATCAGCCACCAACTCTGCTGGCGCTGCTGTGCTGACCCGCTTGCTTAATCACCCCAGCGGCAACGCGATCCCAGTGATACAGATTAGGAAGCAGGTAGAGAGGTTAAGTGGCCTACCCGAGCAAGCACACTAGTCAGTGGCACAGCTGGGGCTGGAGCCAGGCCCTGGAACTGCACACTGGAGCCCCGTGGTCTTGCCCTTATCAGCTCTCCATCCTGAGGACAGCCCTGCACTGCACGTGTTTCCACCTCCTCCTCCTGCCAGGACGGTCGCAGAAACCTCCATATTTTGTCAAGGCTCTATGCTGGCAAGTGCCAGGGCTGGAATTTGAACCTGTGTCTGACTCTGAAAGCCTGTGCCTTTTCTGCTGATGTCCGAGGCTCCCTCTGGGTAAAGCCAAGGGAGCAGGCATTTGAGGCCCCGGCCGGGCGAGGGCATGGAGATGGGGGCTGCTGGGTGTGCAGGGGCAGATGGGCCGGCTGAGTTCTGGACCTCAGGGCAGGGCTTAAGGCCAGGCTGGCGCCTGGGGTGACCTGGTCTCCTTGCTTCCAGGCCTGGGGTGTGCTGGCTGCCGTCATGGCCTCTGTGTCTCCAGCGGGGACCTCGGCCGGGGCAGTCCCCAATGCCACTGCAGTGACAACAGTGTGGACCAATGCCAGCGGGCTGGAGGTGCCCCTGTTCCACCTGTTTGCCCGGCTGGACGAGGAGCTGCATGGTGCCTTCCCGGGCCTGTGGCTGGCGCTGATGGCGGTGCACGGAGCCATCTTCCTGGTGGGGCTGGTGCTCAACGGGCTGGCGCTGTACGTCTTCTGCTGCCGCACCCGGGCCAAGACACCCTCAGTCATCTACACCATCAACCTGGTGGTGACCGATCTGCTGGTAGGGCTGTCCCTGCCCACGCGCTTCGCTGTGTACTACAGCGCCAGGGGCTGCCTACACTGCGCCTTCCCGCACGTCCTCGGTTACTTCCTCAACATGCACTGCTCCATCCTCTTCCTCACCTGTATCTGTGTGGACCGCTACCTGGCCATCGTGCAGCCCGAAGGCTCCCGCCGCTGCCGCCAGCCTGCCTGTGCCAGGGCCGTGTGTGCCTTCGTGTGGCTGGCCGCCGGTGCCGTGACCCTGTCGGTGCTGGGTGTGACAGGCAGCCGGCCCTGCTGCCGTGTCTTTGCGCTGACCGTCCTGGAGTTCCTGCTGCCTCTGCTGGTCATCAGCGTGTTCACCGGCCGCATCATGTGTGCACTGTCGCGGCCCGGTCTGCTCCGTCAGGGTCGCCAGCGCCGCGTGCGGGCCATGCAGCTCCTGCTCACGGTGCTCATCATCTTTCTCGTGTGCTTCACGCCCTTCCATGCCCGCCAAGTGGCCGTGGCGCTGTGGCCCGACATGCCACACCACGCGAGCCTCGTGGTCTACCACGTGGCCGTGACCCTCAGCAGCCTCAACAGCTGCATGGACCCCATCGTCTACTGCTTCGTCACCAGTGGCTTCCAGGCCACCGTCCGAGGCCTCTTCGGCCAGCACGGAGAGTGTGAGCCCAGCAGCGGTGACGTGGTCAGCATGCACAGGAGCTCCAAGGGCTCAGGCCATCATCACATCCTCAGTGCCGGCCCTCACGCCCTCACCCAGGCCCTGGCTAATAGGCCCGAGGCTTAGTCAGCAGCGCTCTGCCAGGGGCCGAAGGTCAGGGCTCATCTGGGCATGCCAGCGTGGACACCCACCATGCCAGGGGTGGCAATCGGTTTCATCTCGATTGATTGGTAATGGCTACCCAGAGCACTGCATTGAGAGTCTAAGGCCACTGTGCTGTGGTTGATTAGCAATGTCTGCCACTGGCTCCAGATGGGATGTGGTGGCCCGAATGCCAGTGATTTGCTGTTCCTGGGGTATAGCGCATCCACTGAAAACTCACAGGGGTAGCCAGGAGCTGCTCCTCGCTTTGGCCAGTTTGTTTCCAGAAGGAGTTCCTCAGAAAAAAGGACAAAGTGGATTCCATTGATTAGAAGGATGAGATGAAAAAGTAAAAAGGACAAAGATTATTTAGGTGCTGGGAATTCCCAAGAGAGTTACGAAACAACCTGAATTCCCAAGAGAGTTAACAACAACAATGCTCCCTCCAACACACACACAGGAGGAAGGACAAGGACAGAAAGAAAAGGCCAGGGAGCATTCGTGTTGCATTAATGGAGGTGGGTGGGGCGGGGGGTGCATGTCTCTGCAAGACCCCTCCACCTGAGGCCTCAGTGAATTGCATGATAAAACGGCAGACACCCACAGGCCACTCTGCTGTGAGCAAGCACTTTGATATCTGGGCTGACACTTGAACCCACAACAACCCACAAGGGAGAGGCTATTTTTCTTCCATTTCTTTGTGCTGGAGGGGTCAAGTGACACACACAGGGGCCACAGCTGGGAAATGGCAGGGTCAGAATGAAAACCAGCCCCACCTCCTCCAGTGCCCTTGCACCTCCTTCCACAGAGAGTGCACGAGCTTCCCAAAGCCCTCACTCTAGGAATGGCCTCAGAACCGCTCGCCTGCTGCCCCAGGCAGAGGCAGTGCTCACGGCCCCAACCTATGGATAAGAAAACCGAGAACAAAGTCACGCAGCAGTGAACCCAGGCATGCTGGGTTGTGGCCACCATCTCCCCATGCAAACAGCCGTTTTCCTCCCCTCCGGGGACAGAGAGGACATGACCAGCTCCTCTGGCCCAGCTCACTGTGCATCGCCCTGCCTTCACTAGGGAGGGAGCTTTTCTCTGGCTGGGGCCTCTGATCATCTCCTCGGAGCTGGACTCCAGGATTGCCTCCCACGTGCCTTCTGCCGAGTGTCCAAGCTCCCAGCCCTTTCAGGACTGGTATATGGGGAAGGGGGCCTGTGGTGAGGAAGAGGAGTGTGGGGCATCCCTGGCACTTCCGGCTCCGAGGCCCTGCCATTAGACCTGGCCATAGCCACTGAAGCAGGCGAAATGGGCTCGGGTCCTCAGGCCAGTCCTTTGGCTACAGAGAAGTCCTACACACTCAGGGTGGCCGTGGTCTGTGTGGCTGGGAGCAGGAGGGAGAGGAGGAGGAAAAGGCCAGGGCTCCCCAATTCAGCTCGAGGCAGTCTCTTGTCCCCAGTTTAGGGTCCTGGACTTTATATCCCCATGTTACAAATGAGGAAACTGAGGCTCAGAGGGAGAAAGGGGCTTGCCAAGGTCATAGAGTGCGTGCCTGAGTCATCCAAGGCCAGTATTGTCCTCACCAACCCCAGCTGTGGCCATGTGGGGCAGCTGGGGTGGGAGGCGCCGGCCCGGAGGAGGCAGAGGCCTGCCCAGCAAGGTGGTGGAACCGGGAGTGCTGCCGGGGCTACTTCCTCCCTGGGTCCGGATGCCCGGGAAGCAGTGGGTATCACCATGGCCACCAGCATTCTTGATACTTACCAGGCACCGGGCACAATTCTGGAAAATTCCCCCAGCCCCCAGCTCTCGGGCGCTGCTCAGAGGGGCCGTGGCTTACCAGGGACGCAGAGGGGCCCAGCTTTCAGGAAAGGACGCTGCTGGGGGACAGGGCTGTGCATGTAGAAGGACCCCGCTGACCACAGGAGCAGCCTTCACAGGGGCTTGCAGGCAAGCAGGCACCAACAGCGAGCGTGCCATCATCCCAGGGCTGCCAGCCGGCACCCACGTGGTCACACGTCTAGAGCTGAGGAGTGAGGAGTCAGGGCTCAGGTGTCCTGCCCAGCCCAAGCCATGAGCCTCTTCCAGGCTTATGTTGCCCAGCAGTCCCTGCATGGCCTTGCTTATCTGGGACCCCTCCACCCATGCTCACAAGTCATCCAGGGCCAGGGACTCTGGACTCCACTCCTCCAGGGGCTGTGTGTCCTCTTGCTCCATCTTAGGGGGCTCCCAAAGCCCCAGAGACCACCTGCCGGCTCCCACTCCCGCCCCTCAAGCAAGCTCTGCACGTGGCCTGGGGTATGACCCCCCTCTGCCCTTGGTCCCGCACTGTACTGTGAAGAACCCTCCGGGCCGGGGCTGCAAGGAGGCAGGCGCCAGCGGGAAGGAGTGCTAAGGCGAGGGGGAATGGCCTGGGCAAAGGTGAGGCCGAGCGCCCGCCTCGCTGGGGCCAGTGAAGGGCCTTCCGTGCAGTGCAGCTTCCCGGCCCCTCCCCCGCCAGTCTTCCCGGCCCCTTCTCCACCAGTGTTACCTGCCCCTCGGGCCTTTGGCCTCCCCATCAATGACCCCCAGCCTGGCTCCATTCCTGGTTGTCACTCTAATTCACGCTGAAGAGTGAATGGCTGACACTTGAGGATTGCTGTGCTGGAAGAGGCAGGGCTTGCAATTTTTCTGGAACAATCCCTTTCTTCAGGAGGAGGGATCTCTAAGGCGGGTGAGCCAGGTCCCCCTCCTTGTCCCCAAGTCTGAAATCCCATCATTCAACTTGGGTTCCTTGGGCCTCAGAGGCTTCTCAGACTGTAAGAGGCCGGGAAGGAAAGGACATCCTGTCCGAAGCAGGTGCATCCACTGCCACTCATGCTGGAGAGGACCGGCTGCCTGTCTTCTGTGGCCAGGGACACAGGCTTGGGGCCCATCCTCAGACCTCTGAGAACTGCCTGCCAGCCCCCCATGCAGAACCCTTGATAGGCAAGCCTCAGTTTCTCCACACCCTACTTCTCTTTCTCCTCTCCTCAGCCTTACAGCTGGAGGGCAGGGGGCTGGGGAAGGGGGTCACCCCAATGCCCTGGACTGGGCCCCACAGCTCCCCCAGCTGCTTGCTTCCTCCTCCTGATGGCTGGCTCCTTCCCACTTCAGCCTCCTCTGTGGGCATCAAGGCCCAGGAGCTTCAAAAGTCAGACCAAGACTGTCCTTGGCCCCACAGGGGCAGAGGTAAGATCTGTGCACACCCCCTCTCCACACTCTCATGGGGACAGGGCGTGAGATCTTCGCGCCCCCTCCCCATGATCTCCCTTTCCGGATTTTCAAAACTCCCAAGTGACGTGAAATGGTGTGTGTATTTATATCCGACGTAAACAATCTCCTTCACGAGATGTCCTTGTCTGGAATTAAAGCTGTTTATTCTATTCTTGCCCACGACTCTGCTCCTGGGCTGGTGGGGGACATGGAGTTGGCGGAGGGTATGGAGCAGGGTGGCAGCCCTACGCACGCTCCAACTCTGTGTCCTGCGGACCAGCAGGGCTCCACAGGGAGGCAGTGGCCGTGGTTTTGTGGTTTTGTCATCCCTGCTCGGAGGCAGATTTAGGGGCCTTGAGCCCTGCCCAGCTCTGATGGGCAGAGGATGGAGGGGGCACAAGTGGCCGACTTGCCAGCAGGGTTTGGGCACAACAGCTGGGTGGGGGGGCATGGACCAGCAGAACAAGGGGCTCCATCCCTGATCCCAACCCTGCCTACCCAGGGCAAGGACGTGGAGGTGGGCGAGGCAGCCAGACCACCCACAGCCACTGAGTCCTATCATATCAGCAGAGATATGGCCTAGAGGGAGAGGGAGGGGATGGGTCAGCTGGTCTGACACACCAGGGAGAGGGAGCACTGGCCTCCTTGTGGGCCTACTAAGTGCTGCTGAGTGGCCCCTTCTCTGAACCTGGGAGGGTGAGATGACCACCTCCATTCCTAGAGGAGAAACTTAGGCTTTGGGAGTGGCCAGGGAGGGGGCTCAAACCAGGGCCCCCAGGTGCCCAGTTCTTGGTCTCTGGTCTGGCCCAGCGGAGCTCCGGGTGGGGAGGCACTGTCTGGGGGCTCATCACTCCCACAGTCTGGCACCCGCGGCGGCCGGAGGCGTCTGGAGGTAAATATTAGGGCCTGTTTAGATTAAGCTCCATTAATAGCAGGAAATGTCGCCTGGGTGCCTGCCCCAGCTTCCTGGAGGCCTGAAGGCATGGAGAGGGGTGGAGGTGCACTATCTGAGCTGGACACCCCCCCATGTGCCCTATTGGAGCTGGACACCCCCTATCTCCACCCCACCCCCCACGCCCTGCTTGCTGCCTGGCTTAGCAGCTCTGACTCCAGCCTCCCTGCCTCTTCACACACAGCCCCTCCTCTCTCCTTCAGGGCCTCTGCAGCCCAGCGCTCTGTGTTCCCCACCCCATCACCTCCTGGGGTAAGTCCTCATGGGATGAGAGGGGACCCACGCGGCCACATCTGCCCACCCTCCAGAGCTGGACCCCCACCCGAAGGGGTCTGTGCGCCCAATTCACAGAGGAGAAAACTGAGGCTCAGAGACATGGGACCAACCCAACATTCCCAGGCGCCACCCCAAAAAGGAGCTGGAATTCCCCTCCCAGCCCAGCCTGACTTCAGGGTCAAGGCCACCCCCTACTTCCTGACCCCCCATCAGGAGTCACAGAAAGCTGTGGGCCAGGGAGAGGGGGCAGTCAAGCTCAGCGTCTGCAGAAAGTCTCTGGCTGTGGAGGGGCGGGCCCAGGTGCAGGAGGGAGCAGAGGGGTGAGTAGGAAAAGTGGGAGGAGAGAGAGGGGACAAGGGGAGGGGCTGCAGCTGGAGGGCCAGGACAGGCCTGGGGAAGTGGCTCCGCCCATGAGACCACACTCTCCTGCTCCCAGGCCTGTCCCCTGCCATTCCCTCCCCCTGGACGGTCCCTCACCCCATCTCCTCGGACCACCTGCTCCGTGACTCCTGGCCCCCGCCCCACTGGCCCAGCAGCCTGTGCCCAGCCCCAGCCAGGGCCTTCCTCTTGTCAAGTCCCACCCCATCCTCTGCCCCTACTCTTCCTGAGGCCGCCTCTTGAAGCTGATTCCTCCCCACCCCCACCCCACCCCCACCCCAGGACAGGCCACAAGGCCCAGCCTCGCCCTCCAGACTGGACCCTGCCCCACCTTTCCTTGGCCTCACTGAGCCCTCAAGGACTCAGCACGGATGACCCGTTCACCATCCCTCGGCTGGTTCTGGGCCTGCAGGTGTGTCTACCTAACTCTCCCCTGCAGCACCTCTCCGGAACTCAGCTGGAGCTGAGGCCAGGCCCCCTGCAGAGCCCTGGGGAGTCCTGTGTTCTTGTGGCCCAGCTGCAGGGGTGCTCAGATCCTACCCCCAAGTGGCCAGCCCCAAGGAGAACAGTCAAATGCTGGGCACAGGACGGAGTCACCCAGGAGGGCTCCAATGAGGAAGAAGTGCTCGACGTCCTTTCCTTCTGGTCCTCTCTTTGCCCACCTGGGCCAGGAGGGACTTCTTCCAGATGGCTCCCAGCTGGGCCCCTCCTGAAGGGTGTGGTGCTGAGAGTGCCGAGTGCCAAGTGCCACGCAGACCTGGACAGGCTGGCAGGGCCAGGGGTGTCGTACCCCCGTTTTACAGATGAGCTCACCTGCTGCAACCACACACTCTCCTGCCTAATCCAGCTTGGCCCCTGATTCGCTGATTCCAGGTCGCCTCTGAGCCTGGGCTTTGCCCCTGTAGGTGGGAGCCTAACACCAAAGTGCAGGTGCCCCTCGCACCCACCCAAGAGAGGCAGTGGAGGCCTGGCAGCTCAGGGGTCCCCCTGAGACCTCAGCCATGTCCTTGCCCCTCTCTGGGCCTCAGTTTCCCCATCTGTAATCCAGAGCTTAGAACAAATGGTTCCCTAGCCCTGGTGTGCGAGGCACCCACCCAGTGTCTCTGGGCCCTGCCCACCTCCTCTGCTGCCCCGGCCCTCAGCACAGCCTCTGCCTATCATGCCTGCATGGGGACGCCCTCACAAGTTGACGCCAAGGGCTGACGTGGGAAAAGCTCTCTGTGTTTATAAACCAGCCCCAGGCTCTGTGTCTGTCCTTCTCCTACAGCCCCCCGGCTTCCCGGGGCACCAGCGTGGGAGTCCTGGGCAGAGAGGGGAACTCGCCCAGCACCACAACCCAGGGAGGTCTCGGGACGCTCTGCTGAGATGGAGTGGGGGTGGCGCATGAACCTGAGTGGGAGAAGTGGGCCAGGTGGGCTGTCACTTGTCCTGCACTGGAACATCAGGGACCCAGGTGCCTCCCTGGCATGTCACAGCATCGAGGGGCCCCTGGGTGTCCAGTGTGCTGTCTGACCACCCAGTGAGAGCTGC
Source organism: Pongo abelii (assembly GCF_028885655.2). NCBI lineage: Eukaryota > Metazoa > Chordata > Mammalia > Primates > Hominidae > Pongo > Pongo abelii. The sequence goes on along the minus strand of NC_071992.2, from coordinate 157,773,171 downwards.
CCTTCAGACTACTACTTGACCCCAAGGGCCAGTCAGGAAATGCCACATCATGTATGTGCTCACCATTTCTATGACATTATAGCATCACTGGGTTTTGGGAATCCTCGGTGTTTTACATAACGGGAGTCCACAGGCATCTTCAGCCACCAAGAGTTCCGGGGGGAGCAGGCACTGACCATCTGAACCTGGTGTGCCTGGGCGGGGCCCCCAGGGGACTGGGAGGGATGGGGCCACCACTCTCCTGGTACCTGCCCTACTGTCCATGAGAGGCCTAGCCCCTCCCAAATGCATTGCACATTTTACAAACTATTCTGCTTGGAAACTCAGCAAATGAGCTACCTATGGGGGAAGGGGGCCCCACGGGGGCCCAACACCCATCCGACTTCACATCGGGGCCAGCCTGGGGGCTGAAGAGAATTAAGTGAGTGCATGTGGATCTGTGTGTAGGCACGTGTTATGCATGCCTGCATGTCTGTGTGTCTACATGTACGCAGGCATTCATGTGTACATGCAGGAGTGTGTGTGTGTGTGTGTGTGTGTGTGTCTCAGTCCACTTTCTGTTGCTATAACCACATGTGCAGAACACCACAAACTGGCTAATTCCTGATGACTAGGAATTAATTGGCTCAACAAATTCCAGAGGCTGGGAAGTCCAAGCTGGAGGGGCCCCATCTGGTGAGGGTGAGACAGAGAGATAGACAGAGACAGAGTGTGCCAAACTTGTCCTTTCCTAAGGAACCCACTCCCAGGATGATGAACCATTCCCTGCTTTTACCTTTTGTTGCTCTGGGGGAAAAAGAACCATTCCTGAGATAATGCATTAATCCATTCATGAGGATGGTGTCCCCATGACTCAAACACCTCCCAGTGGCCCCTCATCCCAACACTGTCACACTGGTGATCAAGTTTCTGACACGTGAACCTAGGGGGACTCATGCGAACTGCAGCAGTGTGCACGTGTGAGTGTGTGTGTACGTGTACCTATGTACAGTCATGCGTCACTTACTGACAAGATACATTCTGAGAAATGCATCATTAGACCATTTCCTCATTAGGGGAACATCACAGACTGTCCTTACACAAACCCAGATGGAACGGCCTCCAGTACCCCTCGGCTGTACACCGTAGCCTTTGCTCCTAGGCTGTAAACCTGTACCGCATATTCCTGTACTGAGTCCTGTGGGCAACTGTAACACAGTGGTAAGTATGTGTGCAGCTAAACAAATCTACACATAGAAAAGGTAACGCATTGTGCCACAGTGCTACGATGGCTAGGACATCATTGGGCAACAGCCATTTTTCAGCTATTTAGAATCTGATAGGACCACTGTCATATACGCAGCCAATCATTGACTGAAACGTTGTTATGTGGAGCATGGTTGTATATGTGTCTGTGTATCTGTGTGTATGTATGTGTATATGTATGTGAGTCTGTGTGTATATTGTGTATGTATGTGCATATGTGTATGTATGTGTATATGCATGTGAGTCTGTGTGTGTTTGTGAGTCTGTGTATGTATTGTATATGTGCTGTGTGTATGTACGTGTGTACGTACGTGAGTCGCTGTGTGTGTCTGTGTATGCAGGTGTGTGTATGTTTGTGTTTGTATGTATATGTACATGTGTGTATATGTGTGTGTATGTGAGTCTATATGTGCGTGTACAGCATTTATGTTTGTGAGTCTGTGTGTATGTGCCTATGTATGTGTATATGTGCATGAGTCTGTGTGTGTATGTGAGTCTGTGTGTGTCTGTGTGTGAGTCTGTGTGTGTGTGTCTGTGTGTGTGTATGTGAATCTGTGTGTGTCTATGTGTATGTGAGTCTGTATGTGTGTGTATGAGTGTGTGTGTATGAGTCTGTGTGTGTATGTGAGTCTGTGTGTGTGTATGTGAGTCTGTGTGTATATGTGAGTCTGTATGTGTGTGTGTCTGTGTGTATGTGAGTCTGTGTGTGTCTGTATGTGAGTCTGTATGTGTATGTGAGTCTGTGTGTGTGTTTGTGAGTCTGTGTGTGTCTGTATGTGAGTCTGTGTGTGTATGTGAGTATGTGTATGTGTGTGTGTGTGTGAGTCTGTGTGTGTATGTGAGTCTGTGTGTGTGTATGTGAGTCTGTGTGTATATGTGAGTCTGTATGTGTGTGTGTCTGTGTGTATGTGAGTCTGTGTGTGTCTGTATGTGAGTCTGTATGTGTATGTGAGTCTGTGTGTGTGTTTGTGAGTCTGTGTGTGTCTGTATGTGAGTCTGTGTGTGTATGTGAGTATGTGTATGTGTGTGTGTGTGTGAGTCTGTGTGTGTATGTGAGTCTGTATGTGTATGTGAGTATGTGTATGTGCGTGTGTATGTGAGTCTGTGTGTGTATGTGAGTCTGTATGTGTGTGTGTGTGTCTGTCCTCCCATGGTGTTTGGCACTCAATCATTGATTGAACTGAGCTAATGAAAGGAGCAGGGCTGTCCTCTGGGCGTCCCCAGCACGTTCATTCATTAATTCAATCACCAGCTTATCTACGCACCCTGTGCCAGGTATAACTGAGGGTCTCACTCCCAACAAAACGTCTGCCTCCCCATACACACGCATCCATGCACCATGATCACAGTGGCCGACCCCTCCAATAGGGCTCATTCCCCTGGGGCCAGCCCTATTTTCTCTGGTTTTCCCCTGGAACTTGCACACACGTAGGGGTGGGCAGAGCTAAGGGGGCACATTCTGGGCCCCAGCTCAGCCTGGGCGAGCCCCTCCAGCTGGCCCCAGCCCCTCCACTGATCCGCTGGGAATGCCAGCAGGATGGAAGTGTCTGGGGCATGTGACCACCAGGTGGCGCTGCTGGCCTGGGAGAGGCTGCAGAGGCACCAGGACCCTCTGACCTTCCTCTGCCGCCTGTCTCTCAAGGCCTGGTCCCCAGAGCTGAGCAATCCTGGAAGAATGCTCAGAGGATCTGTGACTTCCTGACCGGCCTGGGAGAGGTTCTCCGACCGGACCTCGTTCCAGACTGCCCCTCCCTCTAGGTCTCCTTCTCCACCTAGAGGAGGGCTTGTGCTCAGGGGTCACAAGCCTCGAGAGAATAGCTGCACTCCTCCTTACCCGAGTGGCCTTGCAGGTTCCTTTGCCTTCCCAACTTGGGGACAAGTGAGGGCATCTTCACTGTGTGCCTACCCCATGCCAGCCTTGCAGATGGAGTCGGGTACAAGTGCCCTCCACCCTCCACCCTCCACGCACAGGCAGGCTGGCTCCTCCCTCCTCTGTATACCCAGACAGGAGGGGTTCTCATAATGCCCTCCTCCCAAGCAGAAGGAGGCTGAGGCACAGCGAAGTGAGCCATCACTCTGCCCAGGGCACACAGCTGGGGGCAAAGCCCACTCCTCACCCTCACCTTCTCTCCAGGTCCCGAGGCAGTGTGCTGCCTTGCAGAGCGAAACTGTTTTCCCTGTTGTAGAGATGGGTGGGGAGCACGCGGGGAGACAGAAAATGCCCTGACTGGAGTCACCCCAGCGAAGAGCAGTAGGGCTGGGGCTGGGCAGCTGTGTAGGGGTCAGGGGGACGCTGGGGAGCTGCCTCTCCTTCTGGATGACAGGCTGCACTTGCAGGGATGTGGGGGGAGCCAAGAGCCCCCACGGCCATCCATGGTCCCCAGGTTAAAAACCTCATTCACCACCTGTGAGCCCAGAGAGGTCAGAGCCCCCCACCCCGAGTCACACAGCCTGGCAGCCGAGACCGCTGTGTGGGCAGGAGCAAGAAACCAGCCTGAAGGCTCGGATGTCCTGACAGGCAGTCCTGAGCATTGCCAACCAGATCACTGACACCTGCCCCAAAATCCAGTGGCGAGGGAGAGAGTGCTTGGGTGTGTGTCACTCAGCGGTCTCTGGCCCTTTGGGTCAGGCAGAAGGGACAGGCCCCACCCGTAGGGACAGAGGGAGATAGTGACAGTGTCCAGTAGACCCTGGCCCAACAGCTGGGCCACACCCCTGCCTGTGTGTCTATCTGCCCACTGAGGTTCAGCTGAGAGTGGCCTGGCCTGGCAGGTGGACACAAGGCCTGGGCCCCAGATTCCTGGAGAGGTCGGTGGGAGCTCCTGTCAGGGGGCCCCAGGGAGCAGGCAGTGTGGCCACTGGGCCCTGAGACCCTCTGGGGAGCCAGGGCAGGGCCAGGCCAGGGGTCTTTCCAGCCCACTCCCGCTCCTGGGCTCTGAGCTGCCAGCCGTCTCACTTCCTTCCTGTCCTTCCTGTCCACCGGCCCGCAGGCCACCTGCTGCCACCTTCTCCAGCACTCGCTCTGCCTCACCCATAGGGCTTTGCTGGACTGGAGTAGGCCGGAAAGATGGAAACAACTCCGGAACCCCAGAACCTTGATTCTTTTTGTTTGTTTTTGGTTTTGAGGCAGAGTCTTGGTCTGTCGCCCAGGCTGGAGTGCAGTGGTGCAATCACAGCTCACTGCAGCCTCGACCTCCTGGGCTCAAGCAATAGCCACCCTCACCCCAATGCCCACAGTAGCTGGGACTACGGGCACATGGAACCACGGTCAGATCTTTTTTTTTTTTTTTTTACCTTTAGTAGAAATGGGGTCTCAACATGTTGCCCAGGCTGGTCTCCAATTCCTGAGCTCAAGGGATACTCCTGCCTCAGCCTCCTAAAGTGCTATAATTATAGACATGAGCCACTGTGCCTGGCTGATTCTTTAAACCAGGATTTGAAATCCTTTCTTCATATCTTGTCCCTGCAATAGCTAATAGTTCTAGAACCTTCTATCCATTCACTTCCCTCTTCCCCTGTGGCATGACCCCCACAAGTCTCTCACAGAGGAAGCCTCAGGCCACAGTGCTTACCAACGACCCCTGTAAGGGGACAAGTTGGGGGCCAGCCTGAGGGAAGGGGCTCCCACTGTGTCTGTGTGGGAACCCTTGGGAGATGATGCTGGCCCAGCAGGGTGGGTTCTGGGCCTGCGGGGGGAGGTGGAGATGCCACACCGGAGAGCCAGCCCAGGGGTCCGTGGGGCCACGGGTGCAGGCGAAGGTGGACAGGCCGGGTGGTCAGATACACTGCCCACCTCTAGGGCCTACCTGAGCCCATGCTAGGTACATAGTGGGGCTGTTTTTGTGGGGCTGGGACCAAATCCCAGGTCCAGCCCTTGACTGTTGTGTGACCTTGGAGCAGGTGAGTTCACCTCTGTAAGCCTGTTTGCTCCTTAGTAAAACAGCCATACTCATGCTAACTTCTTGGGTGGTTGAGATGAAATTGTGGGAAAGGGACAAGGCATTCAACTTAGCACCACACACAGCCCATCTATCACTCAGCAAGCATTTATTGAGCACCTGCTATAAGCCTTGGCATGGAATCAGGATGAAAGAGGGACAATCCCTGCCCTCAAGGAGCCCGCAGCTCCAATCCCGGGCAGTGAGGGCCTATCGGAAATGTAAGCTGGTCTCAACTGCCTGCTAGAGAGGTGGGGAAGGCTTTCCAGAGGAAGTGACATTTAGCTGGGTTTTGAAGGATGAGTAGGAGTTTGCATCTGGAAGGGCATCTGCTACAGCAGGAACTGTGGGGGCAGAAGTGGAGATGCAGCTGTGTCGTGGAAGCACAGGGGTGACAGGGCCTGGCCGGCTGGCAGAGGAACCTCAGGAAGGTCACCTCCCCTCTCTGGGCCGCAGTTTCCCTGTCTCTAAATGAGGATAAATGTGCCCGCCTCCCAAATGGGATAGTGGCTGTGGCAAGCGCGGGGTGAATGCTAATGTTTCCTATTTAATTTTCCATGTTCTGTTTTGAGGCCAGTCAGGGTTATTTCTGTCCACACTCAACTATTTCCAGGCCCAGAGTCCTCCTTTCCCACAGAGGACAGCGCTGGGCCTGCCCCAGCCCACTATCTACTCCCAGGCCATGGTGGGAGGCCAAGGGCAGGGGGCACCTGGAGAAGAAATGCAGACTCAGGATGGATCAGAGGCAGGGTGGGGCCCCAGCCACTCCAGGAAGCCCAGGGCTCCAAGAGCCCCATTTGAGGGCCCGAGGCCGAGCAGCCCAGTTCCAAGCCCCTTTTCCAGGTGAGGTGGGATGGAGGCTCCCATGTAGTCAGGGGAAGAGAGCAGAAGCATTCACCACACCCCCCAGGACTGCCCCACTGCTGCCCGGCCTGCCCAGGCGAGGAATCTCCCCATCCTCACGGCCACAGCCTGGTGTGCCCCACCCGGGCTCCTCCCTGTTCTCTCAACTTCCCACTTCCCACCATCACCCCCATTCCGGCCCAAGGGGCTGACCCAGGGGTGTGACATCTGGGAAGACAAGAGGTAGGGTTAGGGCACTGCCTGACCTCCTACAAAACAAGCTGCCTTCCTGGTAGCCCTGGGCAGCTGGCCCAGGGATGGCCCATGGGGGCCCCGCCCTCTAGCCAGGTTACCTGCTGTTGGCCAAGAAGCTGGGGTGCTCTGGGCTGCCTCCCTGTCCCTTCTGTAAAGCCCCTGATCCCCACAACCTCTCTCCCACCCTGAGAGCCTGCCGGGGGTTCTTCCTGGCTGTCCCTGGGTTCAGCCTCCTTGTGGTGGGGCACAGGATTGCGTGGCAGGAAAGAACAGGGGTGGCTGGGGCTGGGGCACAAGGCAGGCAGGGAAGAGACACAGAGTGGAAGGTAGGAGGGAGGGGCACAGCTGGAGACCACAGTGTGTGGAGGCTCCGGGCAAACACATCTCATCTCCAGCCCGTTCTGAGCAATCCATCAGCGTGGCTGCCCCTGGAACATGCGGGGGTGCCAAGGCAGAGTTGCAGAGGCTGTTACTGATATGTGTCGTGGGGTGAGTCGGAGTGGGGGATGCATATCCCCACTCAGAACTCTGCATCGTAGATCCCATGCATCTTGACACCTTCATCTGCTAACATCTAGAAACCTTAGCATTTGAGAATCTTCAGATCCAAGGGTTCTGAGAGCTTAGAATTGTAGGATTTGTGAATTCTAGAAACACAGGCAAGAAGATCACCTGCAGGGTGTCTCCTCTGCTCATGCAGCCTGGAGGGACCTCTCGGTGATCCCTGGCCGCCCCTCCCCAGCACTCAGCCCAAGAACCAGCCTCAACCGCCTCCCTTTCCAGCTCAGCCTCACCTGCTGCCCAACCTGCAATACCACTCCCCATCTCCCATCATCAGACAGCCCATCCCTCCTGCAAGGTCCAGTCCAAAGCTGCCACCTCCCCCAGGAGGCCCACCCATCCTCCTCAGCCCAGCCTGACTCTCAGGATCAGGCTCACTCTGGGGAGGCTGAAGCCACCAAGTCATGGTCCCAGTTCCAAGGGGAGGGCAGGCCTGGAGCAGGGAGAGGTGTGGGCGAGAACACAGCCTCGGTCCCACAAAGAGGAGTTCAAACCCCCGCTCCAGCCCAAATGGCCCAGGCAGTGCCCTCACCCGTCCGCTTCAGCGGCCTCACCCAACTACTCACAATGGCTGCGGATGGAAACTGCCCACACATCTCTCAGCAGCTGAAAGGATGACTCCACAGTGGACGATTACTCGGGTATAAAAAGGAGCAAAGCACTGGCACATGCAACAATGCAGAGGGACCTGAAGCCAGCGTGCTGAGTGAAAGAAGCCAGGCACGAAAGGCCACGTGGTGCACACACCTCCAGAGACGTCCAGAACAGGCAAAGCCAGAGACAGGACACAGACGTGCTAGCCAGGGCTGGCTTCCTCAGAGGCTTCCAAGGAGAATCTGTTTCCCTCCCTTTTCCAGCCCCTGGGGGCCCCCGGACTCCATGGCTATGGGGGCGGATGCCAAGGCCCTGGAGCAGGGCACGACAACCAGGACCCATTGGGAGTTGGCATCTGACTCCCTTCCACCGCCCTGGGTGCCCCCACTGAAGAAGAGCAGACTCTCAGCAACTGTGCCCAGAGTGGCCTGGCCCATCAACCATGTGCCCCCTCAGCCTTCCTGCAGCCATTCAGAGACAGCGGTAAACGCTCCTCCATCCCAGTGTGTGGGCCCAAAGCTGAGATCCCAGCCCAGGTCTCCCAGCTCACAGCCCTGCCCAGGGCCACCCTCCTGTTAGACGTCACCACATCAGTGAGCATCTACCCCGTGCAAGGAAGAGGCCGGAGATGGGATCCAGGTGAGGGGACAGCCAAGCCCATCAGGAGGTGGCCTTCCCTCACCTGCCCATTCTGGGCTAGGTCAGCTCTACCTGGAGCCCGAGCCCAGGCCCCTCCAGTGCCCTCTGCTGGCTGCAGCAGACTGACCACCCCGGAAACCCTCCTGCCCCTGCCCCGAGACCCTCCATGCCACCCTGCCTCTAACCTCTGTCTTCTGCCCCCACTGCCCCTTCATAGCCCTGCAGGCCGCCCATGCTCTGTAAATCCAGCCCACCTGGGCACCCCGTGAGACCTCGGACCCATCACATCCTGCTCCCTCCTCTTCCCCCACCCCCCCCCCCATCCAACTCGCACTCCCTTAGGGCAGCTCCATCCGGTGGTGTCCTCTCTTGAGTCCCAGGGCCTGGCACTCAGCAGGCCCTGGGGACATCAACCAGGGGCCCTTGAAGCTGTGTCCCTGGACACAGTCTCCCTGCCCCAAGCCCTGGCACCTTCGGCCCAGGCTTGGCAAAAGCTCCTTGTCCTCCAAGGACTCGGCTGCACCAGCCACTCAAATAAATTGATGTTCCCATCTCTGCTGACTCATGGATGAGAACATCGGGGCTCCTGCCAATAGCCACACACACACCCAGCCCCACCAGGGAATAGCTCTGCACCCTGTGGGGACAATGTCATGAGCCTGAGAAGCCACCAGCTTCCCCTACTCTGTCAGCATCAAGCTCCAGCTTGCTTGAGCTGTTGGGGGACTCCTGCCTTGGCACTGTTCCTAATAGAGCCTAGGATCTTGTTTGAGCCCTGCAAGGAGGCAGGGACCCCAGGCATCATCTTACAAAAGAGGAAACTGAGGCTTGGGGAGGGGAGGAGCTTGTGGGTCCAAGTTCCCTGCCGGCTGTAACACTGTAGGAGTCAGAACCTGGCCAATGCCTAGAGGGGGCTTCCTTGGCCAGGGCTGAGCCTCAGGCTGCCCCCACCCCATCTCTCCCCCACTCCCATTGCATATGGAAACCAGAAAATCAATCCTAAGACCCCCAGCCAAATGAACGGACCCTCCTCTTGGCCAAGGACATTCCAAAGTTAACCTGAAAAACGAGTTCAGGCCATGGTGGGAAGCGGGAGCCGGACATACCTTGTTATCCCCCCTCCCTTTTGGAATTACTGGCAGAACAGTCTTTCAGTCTGATAATAAACATCTCCCATCGATTCTCTCTGCAGCCTGCTGCCTGAAGTCTTCATCTGCATGATGAAACCTTGGTCTGCACAACCCATTATCTTAACCCAGACATTCCCATCTACTGACAATAATTCTTTCAACCAACTGCCAATCAGGAAATCTTCGAATCCACCTACGACCTGGAAGCATTCCCGCTTCCGGTGGTTCTGCCTTTCTAGGCGTAACCAATGTACAGCTTATGTGTATTGACTGATGCCTTGTGTCCCCCTACAATGTATGAAACCTAGCTGTGGCCCGACCACCTAGAGCACATGGTCTCAGGGTCTCCTGGGGCTGTCATGGGCCCCCGGCCATTCATTTTTGGCTCAGAATAAATGTCTCAAATACTTTACGGAGTTTGACTTTTTGTTGATATATACCTTCAAGGAGGACTCACTGCGGACTCACTGGGCCACGGGGGCCTCAAAGACCAATATGGCCCCTCCTCTTGGAACAGACGGCAGAGGGAATCCCCCCAAGCCAAGAGGACTTGGGGACCCTGTGGCCCAAATTGGTCATTTCACAGAATGGGAGACAGAGGCCCACACGGGGAATGGAGGAGAGCGAGGTGGAGCAAGGCCCTTCCCAGCCCTGGACGGCCCCTTGACCCTTTTGTTCCCCCTCGCTGCCAGGCCTGTGACTGGGTGGGCCTGGGTCTGCAGCCCTACGGGGACTGGAGGGACAGCTGAGTGAGCAGAAGATGCCTTGTGGGCCAAGGCACAGGGGCTTCAGGGCCCAGCCGCGTTCAGCAGGAAGAAGGTCTGTGAGTGGAACATGGGGGTGCAGCAGGGTGGGGGGTGGCCAGCCTGCAGCTCAGATGCTGCTCTGGGGCCTTGGCTGTGACCACGCTCAGCCTCTGTGTCCTCCCCTGTAAAGTGGGAGGAATTGCCTTCCACACAGGATTCAGGGCTGGGTGAGAGCTGGGCAGCCACCACCACCTGCCCTGGGGCAGCAGGAGCTGCAAAGCCAGGCTCAAGGCCTGGGGGAAGGAACCCGGCGCTGGGTGCCCAGAGTTCAGACGAGATGGGTGTGGGGGGAAGGAACCCGGCGCTGGGCGCCCCCCACACAAGATGGGTGTCAGAGGAAGGAACCCGGCGCTGGGCGCCCCCCACACAAGATGGGTGTCAGAGGAAGGAACCCGGCGCTGGGCGCCCCCCACACAAGATGGGTGTCAGAGGAAGGAACCCGGCGCTGGGCGCCCAGAGTTCAGACGAGATGGGTGTGGGGGGAAGGAACCTGGCACTGGGCGCCCAGGGCCCACACGAGATGGGTGTGGGGGAAAGGAACCCGGCGCTGGGCGCTCAGGGCCCACATGAGATGGGTGTCAGAGGAAGGTGACCCCACCCAGGCCACCCCAGCCAGGGCTCAGGGACTTTGCCCACATGTTACCCTCTGGATCTTTCGGAACATTCTGCTGAATAAAAACTGGATTTAAAAAAGAGGCCAGGCATGGTGGCTCATGCTTGTAATCCTAGCACTTTGGGAGGCCAAGGTGGGCAGATCACTTGAGATCAGGAGTTCAAGACCAGCCTGACCAACATGGTGAAACCCTGTCTACTAAAAATACAAAAATTAGCCAGGTGTGGTGGCGCATGCCTGTAATTCCAGCTACCTGGGAGGCTGAGGCAGGAGAATCACTTGAAACCGGGAGGCAGAGGTTGCAGTGAGCTGAGATCGTGCCACGGCACTCCAGCTTGGGCAACGGAGTGAGACTCCATCTCAAAAAAAAAATGAAAAATAAAAAAGGTATATTCTATGAAACTCTATTTGGGGTGTGCTCTCGTTTTTAACAAGTATTTAAGAAGTAGGCTGGTGCAAGGTGTTTCTAAATGCTTCACAGTGTTATCTTTAGCAAACATTTCATCTGACGGTGTTTTGAATGAGGAGCTCCTGAACATTCAGCAGAGGAGGCAGAACAGAAGAGAGAGGGCAGGCAGGGGCGTCTCCCTTCTAATCAAGGTATGACTAAGGGCACAACCTTATTTCCAAACAGAACAGTGGACAAACCGGGAGAGGGAGAGTCTGGCGAGATGAAGCGATGCTGTTAATGCGGCTGACATGTCAATCACAGGGCTGGCACCGTTCACAGCTCTGAGGCTGCTGGATCTTTCCTGCCTTTCACCTCTGCTCTGCTCAGGCAAGCCTAGCCGGGCAGGGACTGGAATGGGGGGCTGTTTTCCAGTTCACAGAGGAAGTCACAAGGCCCTACGACACTCAGGGCCTCGGGAAAGCCAGCCAAGGACCAGAACAGGTGTTTCAGCCTGACAGTGCCTACTCTTGGGTTAAGCATCACCCTCAGTTTGAAAAATAGAAGTGAGGCCAGGAGTGGCTCACACCTGTAACCCCAGCACTTTGGGAGGCCAAGGCGGGCAGATCACTTGAGGTCAGGAGTTCAAGACCAGCCTGGTCAAAATAGTGAAACCCTGTCTCTACTAAAAATACAAAAATTAGCTGGGCGTGGTGGCGGGCACCTGTAATCCCAGCTATTCAGGAGGCTGAGGCTGGAGAATTGCTTGAACCCAGGAGGCAGAGGTTGCAGTGGGCCGAGACTGCACCACTGCACTCCAGTCTGGGGGAAAGAGCAAGACCCTGTCTCAATAAATAAATAAAATTTAAAAAATAGTTTTAAAAAAAGCCAGGCTGGGCACGGTGGCTCATGCCTGTAATTCTAGCACTTTGGGAGGACGAGGTGGGCAGATCACTCAAGGTCAGGAGTTCAAAACCAGCCTGGCCAACATGGTGAAACCCTGTCTCTACTAAAAATACAAAAAATAAGCTGGGCGTGGTGGTGCACACCTGTAGTCCCAGCTACTCAGGAGGCTGAGGCAGGAGAGTCGCTTGAACCTGGGAGGTGGAGGTTGCAGTGAGCTGATATCGTGCCACTGCACTCCAGCCTGGGTGACAGAGCGAGACTCCATCTCAAATAATAATAACAATAATAAAACAGAAGTGGGTAGGGCACGGTGGTTGACACATGTAATCCCAGTACTTTGGGAGGCTGAGGCAGGCAGATCGCTTGAGCCCAGGAGTTCAAGATTAGCCTGAGAAACACAGTGAGACCCCATCTCTACAAAAATAAGTAAATAAATTAGCCAGGCATAGTGGTGCCCACCCATAGACCCAGCTACTCAGGGGGCTGAGGCGGGACGATTGCTTGAGCCTAGGAGTTCAAGACCAACCTGGGCAACATAGGAGATTTTGTCTCTATAAATAATTTTTTAAAATTAGCCAGGCCTAGTGGCACACACTTGTAGTACCAGCTACTCGGGAGGCTGAGGCGGGAGGATCGCTTGAGCCCAGGATGTCGAGGCAGCAGTGAGCTGTGATTGTGCCACCGCACTCCAGCCTGGGCAACAGAGCAAGATCCTGTCTCTAAAAAGAAAAAAAAAGAAGAAGTATTCATAGGAGGATCACAGAAGACCCCCAACACCCTGGTGATGTCACCCTGAAGTCCAAGAGAGCTGAGGCTGGAGTCTTGAGGGGAAGGACCTGGCCTGGACTGGGCTGCAGCCTTAGCGGTGGAGCCAGGTCTAAGACACTGCTCTCTATCACGCTGGGTTCCCCCTGCGGCGCTGCACAGCGTGGGCTGGGCACCCTCTCTGGGATCAGCTTGCTCCCTGCAGGATGACAGGGTGGGCCTCAGGGACGTGTATGGGACTCATCACCCACAGCAGGGACCTAGGTCCTTCCCCATCTGGCTGGGGTCAGCCTGGGAGGGGCAGGGGTCCGCCTGCCTGATGCATTGCCTCCTCCTCACCACCCCCAAGCAACACTCCGGTCACTTCTTACTTCCGTACCAGGTCTTCGCACTTGCTGTTCCCTCTGTTTCTCATGCCTTTCCTCAGGAGAGCTCCTATGCCTCCAACACACAGCTGGGCCACTGTGTGGTCTGGGAAGCTCTCTCTGAGCAGAGGCAGCCACTGTGCCCCAAGCCCTGTGGGCCCTCATCCTCACCTCCATTCAGCTGTGGCCCTGCTGGATCGTCACCATCCAAGTTAATACTCTCTTTCCCAGGACCCCGTGAGTCCTATCGGTGCAGGGACTCCATCTGCTCTCTCCCGACTCCCTGCTGCACCTGGTCCAGGGTTCCCCATGGAGGAGCTACTCCATGAAGGCTCAGGGACCAAATGTGGAAGTCCCAAACATGGGCTCCAGGGAGGAGGACAGACAGGCAGGGGCATGCGGTCAGATAGGGACAGTGAGGACACCACTCACATGCTGATCTGTGTCACCCACACAGGAACCCTGGGGAGATGCCAGTCTCTTCTTCCCAAGCTATAGGAAGGGGAAACTGAGGCTCAGAGACATAAGAAACGTGCTGGGTTTCAGGAGTCTATCCCACCAAGGACCCCAGGATGCCTCACACCCTCCCCAACCCCACTTCCCAGCACCAGGTTAAAGACAAACTGGACTCACACCCTGGCCAAGGACCACCACCACCCGCCGCTGCCCACGTGCAGCTCCGGTCTTCCTGCCTGGAAGCGGGCATGAGTGTACGTGTGCACATGTCCACACAGGCATCTGCTGCACACCCACCGGCTTCCTGATCCCCTAAACAATCTGTCGGCTGTGACTGCCCATGTCCTGGCCCAGGTGCGTTCAGAAAGGTGGGATTAGGGAAGGAGCCCGGAGGATCTGCAGGGGAGGCCGGGTCCGGGTCAGGGACACAACCAAGATGGCTGATGGGGTGGAAACGGCTCAGGCTTTGAGCAAGGACTTGGAATGTAATCCTGTGTCCAGATCCTTGTCAACAGGAGGCTTAAAACATGGGCGAAAGGATGGCACTCAAGAAAGACTGACCTGCCTCTCCAGAGCCCAGGTAGGGCGCACCTGTGGGGTCAAAGCTCTGGCTTCTGGTCCAGCAAGATCCAGCTGAAGATGGTCACTAAGAGGCCTAACTTCAGAGAGCACCCTGAGCTCCCTTACCTCCTGAGCCCTGGCCCTGGTCACTCCTGATACACGTCGAGCTCTGACCTCAATCACAATCTGAGCCCTGGCCCTACCCACAGTCTCAGCCAGGGGCCTTTATCAGGCAGTGCCAGTGCTCAACCAGTCCTTGAGTTGGGGTTGCAGCTCCATGACCTCCTGGCCCCAGCTCCAACGCCTGAGGATGTCAGAGCTGCGTCCCCTGCCTGCGAGCTGCCCTGTCTCTGGACCCCGAGCCTGCAGGTCAGTGGGAGTTCTCAGGGCTGGCCCCCGCGCTCTGCACGGAGCTGGGCACCAGGTGCTGGGTGGAGAGCTGCATCACATCCGCTCCCCCGGGCACCCAGCAGGAGGCTGGAACAAGGGACTGGAGCTGAGAGCGGCGATTTCTCTCCAGAATATTTCCCATGCTCCTACTGTTTACCAGGATCTGAAAGACTCACAGGCCCGTGGGTTCCCCTCTCTCCCAGGCTGCGGTCCGCAGAGGAGGTGCCGGCTGTGTGGGGTGCTGGGCATTTGAGCAGTCTCGGGTGGCTGGAGGTGTCAGCCAGGCAGAGTGGACAAGAGCCAGGCAGACAGCAGTGCGGGGGCCACTGGGAGACCCCAACAGTCCATGGGAGGCTGGGGCATCTGGGTGGCAACAGGAGGGTGCAGAGGACCCAAGGTCTGGAGGTCAGAGAGGGGATGGCAGCAGGCTCTGGGAGAGCAGTGGGGCTGGGACAGAGAGGGACGAGGGGCTGTGCGTTTGCGGGGGTCTTGGCCTCTGGTTGTGAAGCCTGGGGTCGGGTGGGGCTAGGGGTAAGGGCCTGAGCTGAGCCCCAGGGCTCTGGCTAGGTGGCTGGGAAAGCAGTGGGGATAGAAGACCAGCAGGAGGTGTGTGCCTGTGCACACAGGTGTGCATACACACACACACACACACACACACACACACTGTGTCTGCACCATTGGCTCCTGGGCAGATGCTTTTCCCCACTACTATCGTAACTTCCCTTCCCCTCCACCCTGCCAGGACATCTTTTCCCAGATTTCCTGACCCATGCCCTTGCCCCACTTTCTCCCCATCTAAATCTTCCCAAACTGCCAGCCCTCCTCCTCCAGGAAGTCCTTCCTGTCTACTCTTGCCCCTGGGCTCCCCATTTTGGCAGAGGCCGGCATGCAGTGACAGTCCCTCCCCTCCTCAGCATCCATCCAGCACCCACCGCAGCCAGACCCGTCCTGGATCCTGAGGACCGGGGCACCTGACATGTAGGCATTCCAGGGACAGGTGGCATCCTACTGCACGTGCATTTCCTCATCTAGCCCTCACACTCTGAGGGTAGGCACTGAAACAGTCCTGTTATGCAATGAGGAAACTGAGGCAGGAGGCTAAGACACTTACCCTCAGTCGCAGAAGGAACTTTTGTGTCTGAAAAAGACCAAAGTCCCCCCCTGCCTCGCCAGGTCTCTGTGAAACATCTTTGGGAAAGGGTTTGGCTGCCTCTGCCGTGGGATTGGGGCTGTTCATGGCCTGCCTGAGAGATCTCACCCACCTGTGTCCTCTGTGGGTCCCTGCACACAACCCCAGGCTTTCCTCCAGCCCCTCCTCTCACCCCTCCCTTACAGCTCCCCTCCGCTGCTTCCTCCTCCTCTTCCCTCCCACACCCCACACTCCTGTCCATCCTCGGTGCAAAGACATGAATTTGCTTCCCACAGACCCTGATCCCCATCCCCTCCAGGCCCCACCTTGACTTCTCTAGATCTTTTCCTAAATAAATTCCAGGGAAGGATTGGGAGCTGGTCTCATGGTGATGGGCTTTGCTTCCTTTGCCCAGTGCTATCACATTTCATCTTTCAGTGACCTGGCTTCATCCAAAGTACCAGGCCCAGCCCCTCCATCCTCACCTCCCTCCACCAGCCGCCGCTTTCTCTGGCTCCAGCCCCTGCCTCCCACCTCCAGGCCTGTCCCCAAGTACATACTCTCCACCCATCTCCTCCTTCACCTGCTTACCCACTGCCCTCCACAGGTCCAGCTGAGACGCTGCTTGCTCCGGCAGCCATCCTGGCCTGCTCTGTCTCCCCGATGATACTTTGTAAGGGCCTTTCCCTCTGCCTGCAACACCCTGTCCCACCCCCCTTCTCGGGAGGCCTGGCTCTTTGTGCATCAGCAGGGGAGATGATCCACATGTTCCAGATGGTCCAGAAATGCCATTCTTCTGGGCTAGAAAAGAGAACCGGGTAGGAGTCTCTTCTGAGGGGCCAAACCAGGTGCCAAGCCCATGAGTCCAAAGATGGCATCTGCTCAGAGGAGGGGATTTTTCTAGTTCTCAGGGAGGGCTGTAAACCTAGAGGCGGGTGCTGGCACAGTTGCCCCGATGCCCAGGGGCACACTTCAGCCCTTCCGGAACACCATTCCCTGCTCTGTGCCCCCCTTGCTAAAGATCAATGTAAATACTAGCCCAATTATTTATTGTCAAACTAAATAGACAGGCTCCAGACTCTGGCAGGATCTTCCCATTGAATTCTCAAGAACATATTTTTGAATTATATCTTAGTATCCCATTTGATAAGAGGACACCGAGGCTGAGAGGTGAAGTAACTTGCTCAAGGGCACACAGCCCATTGTGACTGAGCAGAGCTCGAATCCAGAACTGCGGAAGCCCAAGGGCAGCCTCCCTCCCATTCCTTCAGCTGCCTGGTTTCATCCAGCATGCTTACAGGGACCTGCTGCCCCCACCTGGGTTAGGGGTGGGCTCTAAAGATGATCAGGGTGCTCCTGGCCCCATCATCACATAGGCAGGGCTCCATCCTGCTTCTGCCACAAGCTGGGTGACCTTAGGCAACTTACCTAACCTCTCTGAGCTGCTGCTTCCTTTTCTGCAAATGGGTTACTGGGATTTATCCTGCATAAACAAGACATGTAAAAAAAAAAATCAAAAGGCTCAGGACAAAGCCTGCTACACAGAACACCCTCAGTAAGTGTCAGTTTCAGGCAACAGCTCATGACTGTGTGCTTAACGCTGGAAAATCAAGGAGTGTTATAGGACCAAAGCAATGAGGCCCCAGTGGTGGGGTTTCAGGCACTGTGACAGCATTCAGGGGTACAGGAAGCCCCACAAAGGCCCTGAGGCCCATGGCCCTTCCCGGCAGCAGGTCACCAGGAAGCAGGTGAAGGGGTCATGGGCCCTCGGGATAGATGACCTGTTGCTGTCCATTCTTGTCGGGGTAAAGCGCTCCCCTCCCCCCAGGGAGTTTATGGTGAGCTCCCCTTTCTGCTTGGTCCTGGCCTGAGCATCTCCCGGCGTGGTGGTACCACTGCTCTGTGCCCTGACGCCTCTGCCCAGACCTCAGCTGCGGGGCCCATGTTGCAGAGAACTACTCCCACTTCCTTAGACGATTCTGAGGCCAAGAACAGAAGCAGGGGCTGGCCCAGCACCCACCTCTTGTCTGCATCCTTTCCCAGACCCCCTTCCTTCCTCCACACACCCCGGTCATGCCCACCCCGAGTCATTGGCCGCACAGCCCTCAGTGTAAACCCAGGACCTAGGCCCTGAGGGCTGAGCTCATGGTCTCTGCAGAGGTCCCGGCAGGCAGGCAGGCCGGACACTGTTCCTGGTGACAGCTCAGAGATCAAGCAGGTACCCCTGGCCACACGGGCACAGGAGTGAAGTCCCGCAGGGCTCCCCCTCCCCTAAGCTTCCAGCCAGTGCCCCCACCCCAGCTTTGGCTGGGCCTCGAAGGCTTGGGGAGCCCCTGTGAGATGCTGCTCCCGTGGAGGAGGCCTGTCCCATTGTGGTGGGTTCACTCCCTGCCACTTTATTTTCCCAGAAAGGCAAAAGACAACTTGAGATAGGAGAGTGGGATGGAGTCTGATGTATTTGAAATTGGAAGCAAAAAACCCAGCTCCCAGGGGCTAGGAGAGAGGCCGAGGGCAGTGGGAAAGTGGGGCGGGGACACACCAGGACGCAGGAGTCTGCTGGATCATAGCCAAGCGCGTGGGGCCCACCCAACCAAGGAAGAGCAGGGGGACCCAAATTAGGAACTTCCCGAGGGGAGTAAGCCCTGGAGAAAGCCCAACCTGCCCTGCTGCCCTCCACGTCCCCGCAGGCTCCTGCCCGGCTGCCCTCCACGTCCCCGCAGGCTCCTGCCCGGCTGCCCTCCGCATCCCCGCAGGCTTCTGCACCTCTAGCTCACACCACAGGCTGCCCAGGTGCGGACCTGACCTTGGCTCTTCTCACCCACAACCTCCTGCACCAGGGCCAGCAAATGCTGCCCCTCCTGCTGCTCCCCAGCTTAATTCCCAGCTGAAAACAGAGCAAAGGCATTGGCAAGACCAAAGCCACTTGTTTCCCGAGGACCTGGATTCTGAAGCGGATGCCCAGGTGTACAGCCACACTGGACTCCCTCTCGATTCCCTGGAGCTGAGCTAAGGCCAAGGGCTGGCCCCAGCCCTGCCTGCCTAGTAACTATGCCCAGAGGCCCAGCACAGACGGCATAGCCTGCGGAGGCACTGGGCAGAAGGACGGAGCCCTGAACGCGTGCAGAGGACACACTGCCTGCGGGCAAGCAAGGCTGTGGGACTGAGTGAGCTGTGCAAGGTGCACCGCCTGCCGGCAGCCCGGGGCAGGGACCCCCATCCACCTGCTACGTGCTCCCCCAAGGTCAGCCAGGTGTCTCTGCTGGAGACAGTCACAGTTTGTGATCTGTTCATCTGATTAGTGTCTGCCACAGACTGTCAGCTCCAGGAGGGCAGGGTTCTGTCCTGTCCCTTCCAGCTGGACCCCCATGTCCTAGCATAGTGCCTGACGTATCACATGAGCTCGGCCCATATTTGTGAGAAGAAGAGGAAGAGGGAAGCAGAGGCAGGCACCCCAGGGCCGACACGGAGGGCAGGTTGGAGGCCTGGGAAACTGATTCAGAAGATGAGCATGGAGCATGAGTGAGTTAGCCTCCACAGCAGCTCAGAGTTTGAGTCCTGAGAGCAGAGTTCAGCCCAGGTGAGAAAAGGCCACATCCCAGGAATGAGGACCTGGGCCTGACACTTTCCTACGTGGCCATGGACGGCTCTCCTTTAGGGACCACGTGCACTCGCTGCCGTGTCTCGCTGGCCCTAGGAGGGACGAACACGCCGATACCTCTATTTTCACAGAGGAGCAGCGGGAGGCCCAGAGGTGAAGGTCTTCACCAGGCGTTCCGGTAGGATCTGCTCCTAAACCTGTCCTCTGCTGCCCCAGGTGAGGACAGGGGCCGAGGCTGAAGCAGAAGCTGGCCTGCTTGCCTGCTCTGGGTTCCCTGAGAACCCCAGCTGTCTAGTGGGGGCAACCCTGGCACGCCCAGAGACCCCACGCTGTGGTGGGGAGCCCCTCATGGGCCCAGGCGCAGGTGCACGTCCTCCCTGCCCCAGAGGCCCTCGCCTCCTGCCGCTGCTGGGGGCCGCCTTGGCTGAGCGCCCACCGAAGTGTGAAGTGCTTCCCCAGGGAGTCCCCGGGGAAGCCCCAGCCCCGCCTGCTGTGGCTGCATCAAGGAGGTGGCCTTCCTTCCGGGCCCATCGCCTGGGCCTCTGGGGTCAGGCCTTGGGTCACCCTCCGGCTGGGACAGGAAGCCTGACATGAGTCTGGAGTTGGGGGTAGGGCAGGGCCGGGAGCCGGCCTACGGGATGGGGATGCTGGCTGGCTGGGCAGACACTGTCAGGGAGGAGGCTGGGGCAGGGTAGCTGCCCTGTGACCTGCCCCCCAGGGATGCCACAGAGCCCAGGCCTGCTGCTTCCCTCCCGTGCAAGCTGGGATGGGCTGGCAGCTGAAGGGAGGGCCAGGAACCCCACCATAGCTCCAGGCCAGGCACCATTATTCCTGCCCTAGAAAAGGGCCTCCTTCCAGCCTCCTTGACTCTACTCCGGCCACCACAGCCCTATGTCCATGTCTGTGTCATCCAAGACTGCGGCCTGAGTCTCATCCAAGATGTCATCCAAGACTGCAGCCTGTCTTCTGAGTACATGAGGTGCAGCTACTCCGAATTGAGTTGTACGGTAAGCGTGGAATATGTCCCCATCTAGTATGAGACAGACTGTGAAATATCTCATTCATAATTTGTTATATGAATGACACGTTGAAATAATATATTGGATATATTAGGTTTCATAAAATATATTACTAAAATAATTTGCATCAAATTCTTTTTCCATTTTCCTAACGTGGCTACTAGAAAATTAGAAATTATTCACGAGGCTGGCATGAGATTTCTACTTGAGAGTGCTGTCTGTGTGCCAACAGAGGGAGTGTCTCCAATCTAATTCACACCCGTCCCTCCCTTGCTTAAATAGAGCCCATCAGGTTGGGGGAAAGTCTCCCATGTCCGGTGTGGACTTCTCCCAGGACTCAGTCTCACCTCTGCCCCACTTTCCAGCTGCCCCCGTGGTGCCACATCTTCCAGCTGCCCCCGTGGTGCCACAGCTTCCAGCTGCCCCCGTGGTGCCACCACTGGGCCTCTGTAAGCTGCTCCTTCTCTAGGAGTGCCCTTCCCTAACCGTGTTTCCTCCTTTGTCTAGGGATGTCTTCTGGGCTTTCACAGATGCCTGGAGTGTCACCCTTTCTTCAGTGCTCCCATACCCACCTCCCCTGTCCACCCCCAGCAGCCCCTGCCTCAGCCCCGCTGGCTTGGGCTCCAAGAGGCGGGGCACCGTGCCGGGGTCAGGGGGTTGAGTAACTTGCCTCGGAGCGTCGGTTTGCTCATCTGTGCAACAGGAGGCCCGCTCACGGGACCCACATCCCAGGCAGTCACTCAGCTCAAGTGAGGTCATCTAGACAGCTCCCTCGGGGCTGCCGCACAGAAGGGAATCTTTGGCTGGAGGATTAAATGTCCAGGTCACCAAGCTGGCCACCCTCCTGAACGGAGCTGGTGAATCTTGAAAGAAAAAGAAAAATTGTTTCCTGAGCACCAGCCCTGCGCTGGGCCCGAAGGTGTTCACTAAGCAGATCTGGCCCGGGGCCTCTCAGTGCTGAGAGGGCCCCTTCACTTAGGGCAGGGCGGGCTTTCAGACCAAACCTGGCCAGCCACCTGTTTCTGTAGGACTGCAAGCTAAAATGGTTTTTACACTTTTAAATGGTTGAAAAGAAAACTAAAGAAGGGGCCAGGTGCAGTGGCTCACACCTGTAATCCCAGTACTTTGGGAGGCCGAGGCAGGCAGATCACCTGAAGTCAGGAGTTCAAGACCAGCCTGGCCAACTTGGTGAAACCCCGTCTCTACTAAAAATACAAAAATTAGCTGGGCGTGGTGACGAGAGCCTGTAATCCCAGCTACCAAGGAGGCTGAGGTGGGAGGATTGCTTGAACCCGAAAGGTGGAGGCTGCAGTGAGCCAAGATCATGCCACTGCACCCCAGCCTAGGTGACAGAGCGAGACCCTGTCTCAAAAAACAAACAAAACAAAAACCAAAGAACGAGAATATTATATGAAGTTCTGCTTTCAGTGTCCACGAATCAAGTTTTATGGGAACTCAGCCACACCCACTCCTTTCCATCTGCTCTAAGGCTGCGTTGCGTGCAAACTGCAGCTGCAGAGGTGAGTCTTACAACACAGACCTCACAGCCCGCAAAGGAGAAAAGATTTACTCCCTGGGCCCTTCCCGAAAGAGTTGGCCAACCCCTGCCTTAGGTAATCCTCCAACCCCTTGGGTGGGTGCTATTGGCCAAGGGGAAAACCGAAGCACAGAGGGGCTAAGTGTGTCCCCCGAGGGCCCCGGCCTTCAGCTGTGCTCCTACCTGTCATGATGCCTGGTGCCCACCCCCATCCCCGGGACCCAGAGGTCAACTACGAGTCCTGCTTTTCCCGCCCACCTCACACCCGGTCTTGGTGTTGTCTTGTTTTTTGGCTATGTGCCGTCTTTAGGAATCACTCACACTCACCAGAGGCCCTCGTCTGCTGGGCGGCGCTCCATGCCTCACACACATCTAAACAACCTTAACAACCCCCTGTCATCTGCCGGGGCTGCCAGAACAAAGTTCCACTCGCTGGGCGGCTGAAACAACAGGCATTTATTGCCTCACAGCTCTGGAGGCCAGAAATCTGAAATCAAGGTGTCAGCAGGCTGGGTCCTTCCAAGGGCCAGAGGGAAGGGTCCGTTCCAGTCCTGCCTCCTTGGCTTGCAGAGGGCCGTCCTCTCCTTCATGTGGCATATCTGTCTCCAAATCTCCCTTTTTCCAAGGACACAGTCACATTGGATTAGGGCCACTCCAATGACCTTATTTAACTTGATTACCTCTGTAGAGACTCCCTCCAAATAAGGTCACATTCTAAGGACTTCAATTTGAATTTGGGGAGTCACAATTCAACCCATAACACCCCAAGAAAGAAGACTCTCCACCCCATTTCACAGATGAAGAGGGCTGGGACCCCTGCTTCAACGTGGGCTGGGGGCTGCAGCCCTCCCTGGAGAGGGAAGCTCCAGGAGAAGGTGGCTCCCAGCCTGGTGGGGTGAATCAAGTTTACCAGGGCGGTTGTTGCAGCCACATTTCAAAATCTGGCCCTTGCAACTGCCTCCTCCTCCTCTGCCTCCTCCTCCTCTGCCTCTTCCTCGATTAATTGACCTCAGGCACCCACAGGGGTATCGATATCTCTTCTCCCAGTCCCACCCCACCTGGGGAGCAGCGCTGGCACCTCTAGCCCTGCCACCCCACCCCCGGTCGGCATATTCTCAGCTCGGCATATTCTCAGCTCAGCCTGCTGCTGTCTAGCCGTGTGCCCCGGCAGGCGTCTCTCTGTGCCCACCTGTGAAATGGGTGTGATGAGGCTCGAGTGAGTTCGTACCGTAGCAGGAAACTCCGAAGGAAGCCCTGAGCCCTGGAAGGAGCTTTGCGGGAAGCAATCTGCTGGAGACCCCACCATAGGCAGTCACGGCCATCTGCTGAGCTCTGGGGTGAAAGCTGGCAAGCTGGGGAAATCTCTTTAGTGATTAGGACACTCCTGCAGGGCTGGACTTGCCTAACGGCAGGGCAGGCAGAGTAGGACTGGACCTCAGGCTGCCAGGCCAGACCAAAGCTTCCCCTCCTCTGCCCCTCCTTGTCCCCCCCCGCCCCTCGCCCTCCCTGGCCTCCAAGTACCCGCCGTCTCCAGTGAGGCTGTCGGGGCTCCTGTGTCTTGAGATGGTCCCAGCGTCTTTGTTCCTGCTCTGGAATAGGGATGGCTGAGAAAGCCTTCAGGAGGGGAGCTGCGTTTTAGTTTAGATTGGAGGGCATGGGAGCTGGGTAAGGCCGGGCAGCATCTGACTGAAGGAACAGTGTGTGCAAAGAGGCCAGAGTGTGGATGACCTTTGACCCCAGGCCATCTCTGGGTCTTTGCCCCCACACCCCCACCCCCGCCTTCTGTGGCTGCGGCCCTCGAGGGGGCTGGCAGCCTTAGAGGGTCTCCAGGCCTTGCTGTTTTCGCAGCGCTGCTCCTTCAGCCGGGAACGCCTTTCCATCTTTTCCATCTGCGGAGACCCTGCCTGCCCCTTACCTCCTGGCCAGGAGTCCAGCCCCCGTGTGCCCTTCACGTCCCTGGGCCTCCGCTTCTTCATTCACAAAGTGGGCTGATCCTGTCCTTGCCGCCCCTCACGGTGGGGGTTGGTTGTAGGGTCGGCAGAGCCCCTGGGAGTAGAATCCTCTGTGAACCGCAGGTCCCATGATGTGCTATGTGTGTCGGGGCCATGGCAGGTGTGGGGGCTCAGACCCCAGCATGGCAGGCACCACGTGGCAGCTTGCTCAGCAGCCCCAGGGCCTCCGCATCCCCCGGGGGGTCATGTAGCAGCAGCCACGCCACGGGGCGCTGCCGGGGTCAATGCCAAAGGCCGGTCAGGCTCAGGACTGGGGCCGGCTGTTGTCTCTTGGTTTTTCTTCACTCTTCTGGGTTCGACATCGAGGGACTGCCACGTGCTGACGCGAGAGCCCCCTCTCGCCCCCAGAGCTCAGGGTCAGAGCCAGGGCTGTGCTTCCCGGGGTGTCACGCTGGGTGACCCAGACAGAACGCTCGTAGTTCCCCAGAAGCTTCAGGGAGCCTGAGAAGCTTCCAGAAGGAGCTCACTCTCAGGGGTGCTATGGCCTTGGGGCTGAAAAGCTTGTGTCTCATTGCTGCCGTCTCATCACTGCCCCCTTTATGCAGGGCATATCACCCCCTCCTGCAAACCCTGTGGGCTGGTCGGGCTGCATTCCCTGTCACGGATGAGGAGACTGAGGCTCGAGGCGAAGGCTCCTCCTACCCACTGTGGGCAGAGTCCTGGAAGAAGCACAGTGTTCTTGAAGGAGCCTCCAGGGACAAGCAGAGACCTTATTCAGGTGACCCCAGGATTATGGCAGATGAGTGTCCTGGAGCTACCTGAATGGGGGATCAAGACGCCCCAGCCCTGCCAAGTCGGCACCTCCTATAGTAGGCCGGCCTTCCTGGAGCCTCCGTGTGGCACCACTTCACCCAGGGCCACCCATTAGTCCCCCGTTCCAAGGGCACATGAGGTGGGTACTGCTGGTGTTCCCACTGTACAGGTGAGGAGACTGAAGTAGAGCCCAGTGCTTCCCAGTGGCCAAGATTGGAGCCAGGATTCCAGCCCAGCCCTGGGGCTTCTGAGCTGAGGCCCCAGCCCCTCCACCACACCCCACTCATGGTGGCGAGGCGAGGGAGGGTCCCCGGACTCCTCGTCAGGAGAGATACGTGAGGCCCAGAGGAGCACAAGGCCTTCCAGAGGGCTCTAAGCACGGCCAGGACAGACTACGCCCTGGACCTGCACAGCTTCTGGTGGCTTCACCCTGGGGAGCCCAGAGCCCGGACACGAAAGTTCTGGTCTTGTGTCTGCCGCAGGCCGGTCAGCAAGACTCTGTGCCTTGGAAGGCCCTGGTTGGGCGGAGCAGCTGTGTTTAAGGTGGGTGGGTTTTGTTCCTCACTCGCCTCCCACAGACCAGGCTCTGGGCTGGGCACCAGGACGGGATGGACAGCCTTAGTCCCTGCAGAAGTCACCACGGCGTCATCACGGAGGCCGCTGGGAGGTGGGAGCTGCGCATCAGGGTCCTCCCCCAAGAGGCGTCTGTCCACCTGATCGGTGCTGTGCGTGCAGCTGGACACTCAGGAGCCTGCACACAGGACTCGCCTGGTCAGTGAGGCCCACATTTCCAAGCTCAATGGGCCCACAGGACAGTGGCAAAGAGGGTGTGGCTGGCATTTCTTGCAGAAAGGAGGGGTCTCCTCGAGGGGCGCCTGGAGACACATCCCAGAACAGCTGCTGGGCCGAGAGCCAACAGGGCGCCCGGCACAGGCAGATGGAGCATCAGCCGCTAACAGGAGGACAGGCGGGGTGGCCTTGGCTCTCAAGGACCCCCACTGGGGCCTAGGCCAGGGCAGCAGGAAGAAGGGCTTTGGTGCTGCACCTGGCCAGTTCCTGTTTCTCTGAAGCTGTTCAAACCCTTAGGCCCAGGGCCGACTCCCTCAGGAAGACGTCAGCGACAGACAGAAACGTGTGTCAGAAAAAAGGGGCAGGGGACAAAATGAAAAGCAAGACACCCTGGGGCTGGGGCATGGGACAATGAGGGACTGTCCATGTGAGCAAGGGACAGGAGGGGTGTGTGTGCCTGTGCAGTGGGGCACACCCAGCGGGGCAGGATCCGTGGGCATGCATAGACCAGCGGGACAGCGGCAAAAGGGGAGTATGGGACAGCCGCCGGCGTGTGCATGTGGATGTGTACATGTATGTGCATGCACACGTGTGCGAGCCTGTTCACCTGCAGTCTGAGGCAGAATGTGGGCATGCCTGTGCGCTCTCAAATCCCCATCTGGTGCCCCGGTGGCCCCCACTCAATGGGCTACAAATCTGTCTCATTGGCCTCAGAGAAGCAAATGCTCACAACAACCTGTACCAGTGCCATGTGCTATACACATGGGGAAACTGAGGCACAGAGCAGGGAAGCAGGTTGTCTGATGTCATAGCTTGCAGAGAGTGGAGGGGACTCCAACACCTGGATCCGATTGTGCCTGTGCCCTTTGACCCCACCCCAACTTGGGGCCAGGGTAGCCAGGATGCAGCCTCCAGGTGGGCCTGGGGTTCATTCATCCATGAAGCCAGGCCCTCATGGCCCTGGAACAAGGGGGCTGAGCTGCGGTGTGTGTCACCTGCTGGGCCAGCTTTCAGAGCAGAATCCATGACCCTCCCCGGGCCTCTGTGAGGGGAGGTCACAGCCGAACGTTGTAGATGTGGAAAGTTGGCCTCAACTCTCCATGTGATCTCCTCCAGTCACAGACCGGGCTCCCCGGACATGCCTGCCTCCCACGGTGGCTGTGCACCTGCCCTCACCCTGGAAGCTGGTGGGGCTGAGGCTTTGCCTGGAAACCCAGGAGGGTCAAGCTCAGCTCCTCAAATCCATGTTCTCTGGAGACTAAGGAGGGTATCCCAAAGGCCCGGACCCCCCACGGCTAGGGGCCCCCAGCCCAGCTGCGACCACAGAAGTCCCTGCGCTGGAAAAGAGCGGGTGGGGAGGGCGTAGCCTGAGGGTGCTCCAGGTGTGGGGTGCCAGCAGGGTCAAACCAACCTGGCAGGTTGAGCAAGAACTGGGTTAGTCTCGTTCATCTCTGTACCCCACCCCTGCAGGATGAGAGTGACCTTATTACCGGCTTTGAGGACAGCCTGGGGCAATGGACAGAAGGGCCAGGGCTCTGCCTTCCCCTAACAAGTGTCCAGGCCACGGGGCCACGCCCAGGCCCATTTATGCATCGGTAAAGGGAGATCAGAATATGGCCCTAAAATTGCAGGTGACCTTGAATGAGCAAGGGATGAAAAGTGTTTAGCATGGAAAATGCTCCATAGATGTCAGCTGTCATTGGTCATCGAGGCTCAAATGGCATCATGGCTGTGAGAGCAATGGGGTCATACCTGTGTCAGGAACCTGAACAGGAGTTTTGTGGGGAGCAGGGGGTGAGGGGCCCCCCAAATGCCGTCACCTCTGAACTCAGAGATGGTATACTCCCACATCCAGCCCTTTGACCAACACAAGGCTCCAGTCTTTTTATTTTGTATTTTATTTTATGTATATTTTTATTTTTATTTATCTATTATTATTATTTTTTGAGACAGAGTCTCACTCTGTTGCCCAGGATGGAGTATAATGGCACGATCTCTGCTCACTGCAACCTCCGCCTCCTGAGTTCAAGTGATTCTCCTGCCTCAGCCTTCCAAGTAGCTGGAATTACAGGTGCCTACCACCATGCCTGGCTAATTTTTGTACTTTTAACAGAGATGGGGTTTCACCATGTTGGCCAGGCTGGTTTCGAACTCCTGACCTCAGGTGATCCACCTGCCTTGGCCTCCCAAAGTGCTGGGATTACAGGTATGAGCCACTGCACCGGGCATTTTTTGTATATTTTTATTTTATTTTTAATTTAATTTATTTATTTTTTGAGGTCAAGTCTTGCCATGTCGCCCAGGCTGGAATGCAGTGGTGTGATCTTGACTCACTGCACACTCTGCCTCCCGAGTTCACGCCATCCTCCTGCCTCAGCCTGCCGAGTAGCTGGGACTACAGGCACCCACCACCACACCCGGCTAATTTTTTGTATTTTTAGTAGAGACAGGGTTTCACCATGTTAGACAGGATGGTCTCGAACTCCTGACCTCATGATCCACCCGCCTCGGCCTCCCAAAGTGCTGGGATTACAGGTGTGAGCCACTGCGCCCAGCCCTTATGTATATTTTTAAATTTTTGGTAGAGACAGGGGTCTCACTTTTTTGCCCAGGTTGGTCTTGAACTCCGGGACTCAAGCGATTCTCTCACCTCAGCCTCCCAATGTGCTGGGATTACAGGTGTGAGCCACCGCACCCAGGCTTACTTTACTTCTAATTCGAGTCCTCTTGCTGGGGAAGAGGCTCCACTATTAATGACCCTGACTGCTCTTGGGATCAGCAGTCTGGACTCTACGGCTGGGTGACTTTGATGTGTCACTTAACTGCTCCAGGCCTCAGTTTCCTCATCTGAGCAGAGGGAATAATGATAGCACCTGGTCCAATGAAGCAGGCTCTTAGAGGGTTGGATGAGTTGCTGTGAGAGGTGCAGGCCCTTCAACCCCACCTGCACCCTGGCCGCCCCTGCCCTGTCAGCAGGCTCAGGTCTCCTCCTCCTCCCAGCCAGCCCCTGCACCCCAGCCCTTCCTGCTTTGGGGCCTCAGAGTTCTCCCAGGGAGGCAGCCCCCTGCCCCTCCAACAGCCCACACTCTCCCCAGCCCTGTCTCTGGTCTCTGGGGATGGGTTGCAGGGGGAAGGGGTGGGAAGGAGTGAGAAGAGGAGTCAGTTTTGGAAGAATTCTCAGATGGAGAGGCCTCAAAGGAGCTGGTCGCCCGGTCCAGGCCTTGGGGGACAGGAGTGTCAAGAAGAAAAAGATGATTCTGGAAGCTCTGTGAAGATGGGCATGGAGAGGGCCAGGCTAGACACCAAAGCCGAGGTCTCAGGGAGGTGGGAGGCCTAGGCCTAGCAAGCCAAGGCGATGCAGCTCTGTCCTTCCAGGCGCCCACCCGCCCAGTCCCTGCACCTGCGCACTCCTGCACAGATGGCAGAGCAGAGGGCCTCGAGGTTCCCCCAGGCAAAGCCTTTAAGCGAGAGGTGGGCAGATGGGGCCTTGAGGCTGCAGGGGTTTGGCCATTCCATCAAGCTCCCAGAGGATGGTACCCACCTGGGGACTCAGCCACCAAGGTCCCCAACATGCCCTCATGTTGGCTTTTTTCTTTCCAGGGCACTCCCCACCCTCACCTGCTCTGCTGCCTTGGCCTCCACCCACCCTTCCGCGCCCGTCCGCCCCCTTCCACCCGCCATCCTTGTCTGCCTCACGCAGGTTCATTCCTTTCCATTGTCTTCTGGACTCTGGTCCACCCAAGGTGGGCGGCCTCCAGAGCAGGGAGTGCCCACCGGCTGCTAGAGCAATTACTGTCACCTGGCAGGAACTGTCACCTGGGGCCACCTCAGAGCCCATGAAGACCCACTGTCCGATAACCGAGCCCTCTTCGCGTACAGGTGACTCCAGTTCCCAACACTTGCCAAGCACTCATCTTGGCAACCAGCCTCTGTGCCTTTGCTCAGGTGGTACCTGCTGCCTGGAATGCCCTCCTGCCCCCGCTCCTTCAAGTGATCCAGGCTGCAAAACCTTCTCCAGAGAGCCTTACTTAGTCCCTGGGGAGGAATGCCTCCCTTGCCCTCCCTGAGCCTCTAAGTTATCTTGGTGTGTTGTACAATTGAGACCCGACTGGGCTGCCTGGGAGATGGGAGGTCATTCAGGGCTGGGACTGTGGCTAAGTGGCCCTTGAGTCTGTAGCACCTAGGACAGGTCCTGGCACAGAGAAGATGGTTCTCAAATGAAAGAGAAAGAATGATGAATGGTGCTACTGGTTCAGAGAAAAGAGACCAGGACACCCTGAGTCCACTTTAGGGCTGTGACTGTCACATCGCCTTCATGTTGAGTCCTGGCCTCAGTCACAGACTGAGTCCTGATCCCACTCCTTACTAATCCTCACAACTGACTGTCCTGATCCACACTAAACTCTCTAGTCACATTCTGAAACCTGATCCTAGTCACAGGCTGCACTTTAACCCTGGTCACACACTGAGCCCTGATCCTGGTCACACACTGAACCCTGATCCTGGTCACACACTGAGCCCTGATCCCGGTCACACACTGAACCCTGATCCTGGTCACACACTGAGCGACCCTGGCCACACTCTGAGCCCTGACCCTGGTCATACACTGAGCCCTGATCCCGGTCACACACTGAACCCTGATCCTGGTCACACACTGAGCCCTGATCCCGGTCACACACTGAACCCTGATCCTGATCACACACTGAGCCCTGACCCTGGTCACACACTGAACCCTGATCCTGGTCACACACTGAGCGACCCTGGTCACACTCTGAGCCCTGACCCTGGTCACACACTGAGCCCTGATCCTAGTCACACACTGAGCGACCCTGGTCACACTCTGAGCCCACACCAAGCCCTGACCCTGGTCACACTCTGAGCCCTGATCCTGGTCACAGATGAAGCCCTGACCCTGGTCACAGAGTCCTGGGTCCGGTCACACACTAAGCCCTGATCCTGGTCACACACTGAACCCTGATCCTGGTCACACACTGAGCCCTGACCCTGGTCACACTCTGAGCCCTAAACCTAGTCACAGGCAAAGCCCTGACTGTGGTCACACTCTGAGCTCTGACCCTGGTCACATGCTGAATCCTGAACCGGGTCACACTCTGAGCCCTGCCCCTGGTCACACACTGAGCCCTGATCCTGCTCACAGACGGAGCCCTGACCCTGGTCACAGACAGAGTCCTGGGCCCGGTCACACACTGAGCCCTGATCCTGGTCACACACTGAGCCCTAATCCTGGTCACACACTGAACCCTGACCCCGGTCACACACTAAGCCCTGACCCCGGTCACACTCTAAGCCCTGAACCTAGTGACAGGCAAAGCCCTGACCGTGGTCACACTCTGAACCCTAATCCTGGTCACACTCTGAGCCCTGACCCTGGTCACATGCTGAGCCCTGACCCTGGTCACACTCTAATCCCTGATCCTGGTCACACACTGAGCCCTGATCCTGGTCACACACTGAGCCCTAATCCTGGTCACACACTGAGCCCTGACCCTGGTCACACTCTGAGCCCTGACCCTGGTCACACTCTGAGCCCTGATTCTGGTCACACTCTGAGCCCTGCCCCTGGTCACACACTGAGCCCTGATCCTGCTCACAGATGGAGCCCTGACCCTGGTCACAGACAGAGTCCTGGGCCCGGTCACACACTGAGCCCTGATCCTGGTCACACACTGAACCCTGACCCCGGTCACACACTGAACCCTGACCCCGGTCACACACTGAGCCCTGACCCCGGTCACACTCTAAGCCCTGAACCTAGTCACAGGCAAAGCCCTGACCATGGTCACACTCTGAACCCTGATCCTGGTCACACTCTGAGCCCTGATCCTGGTCACAGATGGAGCCCTGACCCTGGTCACATGCTGAGCCCTGACCCTGGTCACACTCTAATCCCTGATCCTGGTCACACACTGAGCCCTGATCCTGGTCACACACTGAGCCCTGACCCTGGTCACACTCTGAGCCCTGACCCTGGTTACACTCTGAGCCCTGATCCTGGTCACACACAGAGCCCTGATCCTGGTCACAGACTGAGCACTGACCTTGCTTGGACATTAATCCCTGACCCTGGTTATATGTTAAACCCTGATCTTTCCCTGGACTTAGCACTGGCTCTCATTTTACCCACTAAGCCCTGATCCTATTCGCTTCCCGGCTGAGCCTGACCCTGTTGACTGAATCGTGACCCCTTTGCTGTCTGCTGTGCCCCTCCCTCACCAGGTAGCCTGGAAAAGTGCTCCCAGCTCAGCTCCACCCAAATCAGAGGTGGGCCTGGGAAGTGGCTGCTTAGGCTGCGGTTAAGGAGGGTGGATCCTCCCCTCCCACTCATGGGTTGCCGGGCAGTCTGCTACCTCCACCCTTCCCCACTGGCCCAGGGTGGCATCAGCACAGCCGCCCCCACCTCCCAGCGTGCTGTCGAGGGGCTGACCCCGGGCACTCAGCCTAAATACTCAGAGCTCCTTGGAGCCGGAGAGCCCAGTAAACACCCTGGAAAACAGGCCTCCTGGCACCACTGCCTCGGGAAATGGGGTCAGCCCTCTCTGCAGCCTGCGTTCCTGGCTCCGGACCTCAGGCACCCCGGGCAACTTCTCTTGGGCTCTCCCGCCTCAGGGCCAGATAGTAGCAACCCTGCCATGGGCAGCTGCCCAACAGGCTGCCACCCTTGACCCAGGATGCCCTGCCGCACCCAGTCACTGTGGCCTCAGTTGCCTTTGGCTTTAGCATTGCTCTCTCCCACCTCCCTTTTTTTTTTCTCTTTTCTTTTGAGTCAGGGTCTCACTCCCATTGCTCAGGCTGGAGTGTAGTGGTACAGTCTCATCTCACTGCAGCCTCAACTTCCCAGGCTCAGGTGATTCTCCCACCTCAGCTTCCCAAGTAGCTGGGACTACAAGCACACCACCATGCCCAGCTAATTTTTTGTATTTTTAGTAGAGACAGGGTTTCACCATGTTGGCCAGGCTTGTCTTGAACTTTCGGGCTCAAGTGATCTGCCCACCTCGGCCTCCCAAAATGGTGGGATTATCACTGGCTCACTGCAGCCTCAAACTCTTGAGCTCAAATGATCTTCCCTCCTCACTTTTTGGAGTAGCTGGGACTATAGGTGGGTGCCACCATGCCTGGCAAATTTTAAAAATTTTCTGTAGAGACAGGGTCTCACTATGTTGCCCAGGCTTCAGTTGATCCTCCCACCTTACCCTCCCAAGTGTTGAGATTACAGGCATGAGCCACCATGCCCAGCCAAAACCACTATTTGTTAAGCGCCTGTGGGGTATTGTGTACCCACGCCTAGACCAGTGCCCAGCATGGATGGGGCCCCATTGAGGCTTTGCTGAGCCAACGAGGGCTGGCTTCACTTCCACATTTTCCCTGGCTTCTTCTCACTAGGGCCTTGGCGGTGAGGTACTAGCACCCCACTTCACAGGCGAGAAAACTGAGGCTTCAGGAGGCTTATGCAAGCTTTTACAGCCGCGTCCTACTCCCAGCCCTCCAGTGATTCCGCCCTGCAGCTTCAGTGTTTACCAAGAATCCGGCCACGGCTCCTCCACTGCCAACACCCTGCCTGCAGCCATCAGCTCCCTGAATTGTCAAGAAGCATCCCACATCCTGTGCCCTCCAGCCACCCTCAGCAGCAGCCTGAGCCTTTTTAAAACATCAAGATCCCTGAGTCCCTCCTCTGCTCAGACCCTCCTGGGGTTCCCGTACCCCACTCGGTGGGGGGCTTTGCTGGACACCTGCTATCCATAGCAACACTCTCCTTGCTCTGCCCTCTTCGTGTATTTAGTACCACCTGATCTTCCACTATGTATTTATTGCTATGTCTCTTGGATGTAGCGCCCTTGAGAGCAGGGACTTTATCCACTTTGCTTCACACTCCATGGGACCCTGATCACCTGTGCTTCTTGCAGAATGGGACGATGCATGAATGAATGCATGCGTGCATGAACGCAGGAACGTGTGAGCGTGTGAGTGAACAGGAAAGCATCAGAACCAGGATGCGCCCCATTTCCACTAGTTTCTCCAGAGTGTGCTGTTTCCTACAGGGCCTCCTCCTAGGGGAGGGCACATTCCTGAACCCACCTGTACCCTAGACAAGATGCAGCTGGGAGCCAGGCCAGTCACGCTCGCTCATTCACTCCTTTCTTGTCCATTCCTTTGCAAGTTGTGA
This sequence comes from Pongo abelii, assembly GCF_028885655.2. Lineage (NCBI taxonomy): Eukaryota > Metazoa > Chordata > Mammalia > Primates > Hominidae > Pongo > Pongo abelii. The sequence continues at coordinate 157,739,697 of NC_071992.2, read as the reverse complement.
ACTGTGTACCAGGGACCCAGGGACGGCCAAGGTGGGCTAGAGCCCACCCACATAGTGCTCACAGTTGAGGGCAGCGGGTCGAAGGCAGCTGGGGCTGGAAGGGGGCTGGCTGGCAGGGCCAGGAGAACTGCAGCAAGGGGGCTGAGGGCAGCCCTACTGTGCCGGATGGTGGGGTGGGCGGGGGGGGCACTTCCACTGAGAGATGAAGCTAACTCCTCTGCCCATTTCCTCTCTTCCTTCAGGCCCCTCCTCAAAGTCCCCTTCAAGGGGGACTCTGCATGCCCCCTTCCCCGCATTTCCACAGCAGCTATCACTGGCCGGCTTACTGCATGTCACTTGCTTCCTTGCTCCTTGGCCGTCTCTCAGCTGGGATGCAGATTCCAGGAGGTGTGGCCTCCCTAGCATCTATGACAGAGTGCCTGGAGCAGAGCAGGTGCTCAGTCAATGTTTAGTGAATGAGTGAATGAATGAATGAATGATTAGAAATCACATAGGCCAGGTTTTGGCACCCAGGTAGGTCTCAGTGAGTATTAACTATTGGTGCAGTGACACCCCAGGTGAGCTCTGGTCCTGCCCTCACCTTTTAGGCCCCTATCTGTAAGGGGAGACAAGAACTGACTCCACAGGGCTGCTCAGAGGCTCCAATGAGACTGTGGACAGGACAAGCACGTTGTAAAGTATAGGTGGTTCTTTAAATGATGATTCAGGACTTAAAACCTAGGTGGGCTTTATTTTTGCTATGTGCTGGGGGAGGCAGGAATTGAGAGCTGGGGTGGTCTGGGAGGGCTTCCTGGAGGAGGACACATGGGACAGGCAGACCCAAGGGAAACAGTGGGCACTACCAGCAGGATGAGCAGTGTAAGCAAATGCAGGAAAAGGGAGAGCCAACCCAGAGGGCTGAGGAGGCTGCTGACTGAGCAGGGGCAGGGGTGGGAGTCCAGAGACAAAGCTGGGCTGAGGACCATGGCCTGGAGGGGATGTCTGGGAGGGAGGCTTACCCTGGGTTCCGCCCTGCCCTGGTGCCATCAGCAGGTGGGGCTTGCCCCAGCGGCCCTGGGTGGGGTGACCCCAGACATACCTGCCTTTACCCTTCACTGTGAGAAGCTGTGCCGGATGCCCCACCCTGCTGGCTGCCTGGGGTGGCTGTCTCCCTGCTTCCTTTCCAGGTCACCCTGGTCATTTGGTTCATGGCTATGGCTCCAGTGCCAGCCCCTGTACTAGGCCCTGCCCTTCCTCCCCATCCTGACAGGTGGGCTAGAGATGCCAGCAGATGCAGCAACCACTCCACACTCTGACAGTCTAGGAGCCCCTGGCAGGCCCTGTGACCTTGTGGAAGGGGGCACGAGGACTCAGAGCCAGATGGCCTGGGTTCAAACCCTGGCACAGTCACTGACTCGCTACGTGACCCTAGGTCAGCTACCTCCCCTGTCTGTGCCTCAGTTTCCTTTTCTAGCAGATGGGGAATCTAACGGCACCCAGCGCAGGGCTGCTGTCAGCACGAGATGACTTTGATCAGGCAGGGGCCCAGCTGGCTTTAGAGCCTTGTGGTAACTGATCCGCATCATTATCTGGGCCCTGACCAGCCCAGCTGAACAAGCACTAGCCAGCCACTGCCCCACTAGGCTCTAGATCCAATTTCTCAGCCGCACCCCATATGCCCCACACACGGGCCTCAGGGAGCTCTTTAAGACCCCCATCTGGCCGCTTAAAGACCTCCCCAGGAAAGAGGTCAAATGCTGAGGCCCTCAAACCTGGACAAAGTCGGTGTCTGATCGTGTTGACTTATTTTACAGGTTTCATTGTGGGATATAAGACAGCTACAGAGAAAGGCATAGCAGAGCCGCAAGCGTGCACATCCCGCTGCTGGGTGGGTGTGGAGCCTGCCCCAGCCCCTCACCCCTCTTGCGCTTCTGAAACCCGGCCTTTGCCCAGGGCGGGCCCACGTGGGGAAGGCCCTTCAGTGAAAACCTGCCTCAGTCTCTTCTGGGGAATCTTCAGGGTCTGCCCAGGCCTGGAGAGCCAGCACTGTGCTGACAGCCACAGCCAGTTCTGGGCAGCTGCCCTCTCCTGGCACTGTGGTCACTGATGAGCTCTTCCTAGTAAATGACCTCCGCTGGGCCCTGCACCATCATTTTCTCACATAATCCTCTCATACAGTCCTTTGTGCTAGAGAAACAAAGATTCTGTCCACCTCACTGATGAGGAAACTGAGGCTCAGGGAGGGGATGGGGCTCACCCAGGACACAGAAGCAGTGGAATGGCCTGGATTGCATTGAACTTCCAATGAGATACACCAGTATGGGGAGCCGTGTGGCCCCAGGTGTCCATGTGACCTGGGGTACGACCCCGAGTGGCTAGATCACTCCATCATCAGGTAGCTGTGTGACTCGTGGGAATTGTGACCGTGGGCAATCGCATGCCTTCAGGTAGCCATGTGACCCCAAGAAGCTCATGATCATAGGATGCCACATGGCCCCTACGTGGCTATATGACTCCGGGCAGCCATATGACCCCAGGAAGAGAAGCCATGGGACCCCAAAAGCCCACTACTCTGGAGCCAATTCAAGTACCTGGAGGTTCCGACCGGGATTTGTGTCCCGGCCCTGGGGCTGCTCTGAAAGCCCCTGGCTGCCCAGGACACTGGGCAGGCACATGGCCTTTAGGGTCTCGGGTCCCCTCCTGGGCAACTGAGATCCAAGACCTGCGGGTTGTGGACCCACTCACCTGCATCCCAGGTCTTTGGCCCCTACCCTCTGTGGAGCTCACACCCTCTCCATTTTGCCTCGGGGCTCACAGAGATTAGGTATTTTCTCCAAGGTCACACAGTGAGCTAGAACTCTGCTCCTGCGCTCTTAGCCACACCTAAGCAGAGGCTGCTCCTGGGGAAGGGGCGGAGCAGGTGGGAGGACGCTGGCAGGGCGAGTAGACACAGCCTGAACATTAGCACCCTAAGCACGGGAGCCAAGTGGGGCAATGTCTTAGGAACACCTGGTGATACATGAGCGTGCTAATTGACATATTGGGGTTTTGTGAACGAATTTGTTTAAAAACGTGTTTGTTGCTTTGAAAAGATAAAAGATTTGTGAAGGAGCACAGGAGGTGTCACTAAGGGACTGTCTGGCTGGGACACTGCTTCAGCTTGTCCCCTCTCTTTCCTCCCTCTTCGGGGCCCACCTACTCGCTACCCCCACCCCACCACTGTGTAGGCTACAGTCTCTGGAGAGAATCCTGTGCCTCCATTCTCTAAGGAAGCTGGGCACGGGTTGAGGGCAGCTGGAGCACAGCAGGCCCTTGGTTAAAGGCAGGTTGTTGTTTGAATCATAGTAAAATTGGAGCCAGTTCAGGGAGGGCTTCCATATGTACCACCTCCCTCCCTTTCCTTTCGAACTGGGATCAATGGTTGTTGCTCTTGGACACTTCCTCATGGCAGGAGAGCACCAGGGACACTCCCAGAAGAGAAAATGGCAGATGCAAAGGTCAGGGGATGGGCTCAAAATGGTGGCACGGACAGTCACCTGGTGTGACAGAGGAGAGAGCCAGGGGAGGGGGGACCTGCCAGGCCTGCCAGGAATGTGGAGCTCCTGGTGCCCGCGGGCTCTGCTGGCACCCTCATGCCTCAGCAGCCCTCTAGCCTCCACCTCTGTGGGGGCTTCCTACCCGGAAGCCCTCCTGCTCTTCCTAGGAAGGGAGGCTGCTCAGGCAAGTCACGCTACCTCTGAGCCTTGGTTTGTTTGTCTGTGCAATAGAAAGGCTGACAGAGGGCCAGGGAAGCTGAGGGCAGGGGCTGGAGAAGTCTGAGTGGCCTTCATTCCTTCTTCTCTCCTGGTTTACCTGTTGTGCGGAGCACCTTCTACCTGTCTCCCGTGGCCCGGTGTGTTCTCCACAAGGTCCAAAGAGGGCAGTCTTGTCTTTTCAACCAAGGTAGGAGCTGTCCACACCAGGTCACCAGCTGGCCTCTGGCTCAGAGTAGGTCACAGCCTGTTTGTGGGATGTGGACATTTTGCACCAAACAGGCTCTTTCCTCTTCATTTACGAGGCACAGAGGACAGGAAGGGAATGATGCCCAGCAATGGTAAGATGGGTGTGTTCACGGACGTCATTCATTCATTCATTCATTCATTCAGTCAGTCAGCCTGTTCACCTAACACCTAACCAGATATGACCCAGGTATAAATCCCGGCTCTATCGCCTACCAGCTGTGCAGCTGCAGGGACCAACAACCTGTGTCGCAGCTTCCTCCTCTGCAGGATGACACCCATCTCACAGGAAGGTGTGCACACATGAGGGCTGGGGATGAGAGGGGCCTGGCCCTGCTCCAAGGCATCCCCAGGTGAGGCACGGAGAAGACAATGTTGGAACCTAAGCAGGAATGGAAGTGTCACGCCCTGGACTCGTCCCAGCATCGGAGAGGTTGTCATGCTCACAAAGACGCAGGATTTGCCACAGCATTTGTGGGGCCCTTCTTAAAAGCTGTGAAGCATTTAAAGATGGCAACAGCAGAGCGCTAAGCCAAGTGTGGAGCTATTCTGAGCACTGGGTATGTGTGACTACACAGGTCACACACCCATGACAGCTAAGGGCCCAGGCACGCCTGCTTCAGAGCCAGGCCAGAGTCTGTGTCTTTCTGACCCCTGGGCAAGAGGGCTTCCCCTGTATCAAGCTCTCTCCTCACAGGACTGGGGAACCAGCCATTTAAGGAGGGGGTGGAGTGGGGCAAAGATGTGTGGGGGCCCTGAGGATTCCATTCCCCGGCTTCCATGGGCAGCGGGACAGTGGAGCCAGAGGCCACGGACACATCTCACCCTTCTTGGTGGTGGCAGGTAATATGAGGCCCTGGCCGGGCAGGCTGGGAAGGAGTGCTGCAGGGTAGCCCTGCCACTGCCCTCTTGCACAGGCATGTACACACACATGCGCATGTACACACACTTGCACATGCACACATGCACATGCACGCACACACATGCACACACACATGCACACACATGCACACACATGCATGCACACAAACATGCACACACACATGCACACACACTCATGCACACACATTTGTTGAGGTGCTTGCACAATGGGGATATATTTTTTCTTAACTTTATTCTGGTCTCTGTGTTTAACTCCAGGTTATAGAAGTAAATTAGTTGGATGTTTCCACATCTCAGGCTTAGAAACTGCCTTCTAAGTTTCATTCACAAGAAACTTCATGCCTACACTTTCGTTCTTTTTTTTTTTGAGACAGGGTCTTGCTCTGTCATCCAGGCTGGAGCACAGCGGTGCAATCATAGCTCACTGTAGCTTTGAACTCCTGGGCTCAAGCAATCCTCCTGCCTCAGCCTTCTGAGTGGCTGAGATTACAGGCATGTGCCAACACACCCAGCTAATTTTTGAATTCTTTGTAGAGATGGGGCCTAGCTATGTTGCTAGGCTGGTGCATATACTTCTATACTTGCATTCAGTTACTCTTCTAGAGACTTTTTTTTTTGAGATGGGGTCTCACTCCATTGCCCAGGCTGGAGCACAGTGGTGCGATCTCAGCTTACTGCAACCTCTGCCTTCCAGATTCAAGTGATTCTCCCGCCTCAGCCTCCCAAGTAGCTGGGACCACAGATGCACACTGCCCCAGTCAGCTAATTTTTGTATTTTTAACAGAGATGGGGTTTCGCCATGTTACCCAGGCTGGTCTAGAACTCTTGAGCTCAAGCAATCCACCCACCTCGGCCTCCCAAAGTGCTGGGATTACAGGCATGAGCCACCATGCCCAGCCCCAAGAAATACTTATGGAGCACCTACTACAAGGCTGATCCTAGACTGGGCTCCATGGCTACCATGGCTGGTACATACCCCACCATGCACTCCTTAAGAAGAGAGATGGGATCATGTTCCCAGCTCCAGTACTAGGACCCAGCAAAGCGTGTGGCACATAGTAGGCACACACTCAGTAGTTGGTTACTGCATGAATGACAATGAAGACAATTCAGTCAATACCAGCAATTTGTGAATAAACAAAGTCTTTACCTGTTCTGTCCTCCTGATTGTACTGTCATTTTAAAAAGCATCATTTTGCTATTTTTTTTAAGCTTCATGACAACTTGTGAACTAGGTACTATTAGAATGCTCACTTATAGAAGAGGACTCAGGGAGGTTAAGTAGGCGCCCAGGCTCACACAGTTGGCTCACAGCACACCTGGAATTGCCGCTGCCTCCATCCTTTGGCCATTGAAAGAAAAATCACCAGGGAAGCAGATGTACAGTTTGAGCACTCATGATGTGTCTGATGCTGCTTTGGACTGTCTACAGACCATTGATGTACTTATTAACCCTCTGTTGAGGGTTAATGTGCATACACATGGAAAAACACACACATCTTTTTTTTTTTTTTAATAGAGATAGGGTCTTGCCACTTTGCCCAGGCTGGTCTCAAACTCCTGGGCTCAAGCAATCCACCCACTTTGGCCTTCCAAAGCATTAGAATTACAGGCGTGAACCACCGCACCCCGCAGGCACATGCATCTTGACTGCACAGCTGGAAAAGTCATCACAAACTGAGCACACTGTAACCAGCACTCAGACCAAGACACAGAACACAGCCAGCCCCCAGACACGTCCTCTGTGCCCTGCTTCCTAGCTCTGGCACCTCTCCCTCCAAGGGTAACCACTATCCTGACTGCTACCCCCATATACACCTTCTACCACTTTATCCACATGGAAACAAATATGGCTTTTTATCCTCTGGCTTCTTTTCCTCAACATCATTTGTGAGAGTCATCCATGTTGTTGTGTGTAGTTGTTGATTATTCACTGTCATTGCTGTCATTCCACTGTGTGAATATATCACAATTTATGTATGTATTTAATGGCTGATAAGCATTTCAGTAGTTTCCAGTTTGGGGCAATTATAAACAGTGCTGCTATCAACAGAAACACAACGTTAGGTGTGTATCTAGGAGCAGAATTGCTGGGTAATCAAGGCCTTTCAAAAAGATTTTGAAAGTTGTACCACTTTGCATCTCCACCAACAGTGTCTGGGAGTTCCAGTTGCTCCACTTCCTTGTCAACACTTGATATTGTCAGATTTTCCCATTTCCGATGCTCTTGGAGGCTCTGCTGTGCACTTCACTTCTAAATTCCTTTAGCAACAGGTGAGATGGATCTTACGATTTCTATTTTACAGATGAGGACACCAAGGTTCTGAAAAATGAAGTAATTCCTCCAAAGCAACTTAAACCCTGGCAAGGGTGCAGGGCTGCGACATTAACAGGGTTGGCCTCAGCCCATCACATCTGTCTGTTAAAGCTGCCTCCCCAGACCTTGTCTTGATGGGGTTTCCCAGCAGTCCTGCCCTAGGGATTGTGGCCCTTCTACACGTGGGGAGAGACAGATCAGTGCCCCCGGCAAGGGCCAGGCCTGAGAGGGAGGCCCAGCCTCCAGGAAGCTCCGGGTCGGGTCTTCGTCCTGCCCCGCTCTCCAGGCTGGAGAGGGGACCCGCAGAGCGCGGGGCGTTGGGGGAGTTGGGGGGGGGGGTGGTCCGGGACTAGACAGGAGGTCTTCGGAAGGTGGCAGGGAGGGGAAAACAGGAGAGTTTTCTCCTGCAGGGAGGAGGGGCTGCAGCACCTGGATGGGGCTCATCTCGCCGCGCCACAGGCAGGGGCGGAGGGGGCCGGAGGGTGCTTGCCAAGGGGCTAGGCTGCCGGGGGACGGGGCCTCGTGGCTAGCCGGACCCCTCTGCGACAGAGGGGCGAGAGGAGCGGGGAGAGAAGGCGGGGGCGGGCGGGGGCTACCTCCTGCGGCTGCGGAGAGGAATGGGGTGGATTGGGGGCCAGCGCTTTAGGGGAGAGAGGGCGTACGCTCGGTGCTGAGGGGCCGGCGCCGGGGCCGGGGCCGGGGGCGTAGCGGGAGGAGGGCGGGGGCGGGGCTGGACTAGGGCCGGAGGCGGGGCTATAGCGAGACGGGGGCGGGAGCCGCGGAGCGCGCGGGGGCGGGGCAGGGGCGCGGCGGGGGCGGGGCGGCCGTTCGGGGGCGGGGTGGGCGGCGGCGGAGGCCAATGGGCGCGCGCGGCGGAGACCCCGCCCCCCGAATCCTCGTCCCGCGGCGGCGGGTGCTGCATAGTCATGAGGCGCAGGGGCCGGCGCTGCGTCAGCGGAAGCGGCGCGGAGCGGCTGTTTCCGACCCGATAAAGCGGCGTTGTCTTCGCGCGCCGGCCGCAGCCTCGCAGCGCTCTCTCCGCGCCCGCGTCGCTGACTGATTGACCGCCCGGCCGGCTGGCCGAGGGAGCAGCCCCCGCCCGGACCCGCCGCCGCCTCCCGACCCCGGTGCGCCCGGGGCTCCGCGCCCCCGTCGCCCCTGCCCGGCCCGGCCCGGCCGCCCCGCCGCCCCCGCGGCCCCGGCCGGAGGAGACAGGTGAGTGGCCTGCCGCCCGCAGCCGCCCGCCCCGCCGCCCCCTGCACCTCGCACCTGGGCGCCGGGCACCTGCTGCCTCCCCACCCCCACCTCCCGCACGGCCTCGGCCTCCAGGTCGGGTCCGTGCCGCAGCCCCAGCCCCAGCCCCGCACCTTCTTCTCCGGGGGAGGGGACCTGCCCCCACCCGGCTTGCGCTGGCTCCTCAGGGATCCCCAATTCCTTCCCGCCTCCTCTTACCGGATTGCACCTGCCCTGGTCCCCAGCCCTGCAGCCTCCCAGATTCCCCCCACCCCGGAGCGCGCGCCTTCGTTTGGACCCGGCCCCCTTTCGCACCCATCAGTCCTCCCCGCCCCCAGTTCCTCGGGTTTCTCTACCCAGAGAGGAGCCTGGCGCCTCTAACTCCTGGTCCTGACCCTGTCCTGTCCTTCTAACCCCTGCCTGCTATCTCTAACTTATGAGAATTCAACAGCGATCCACCACTCGCGAAGTGGCCCCCTCTCCCCTCTGTCTGGACGGGTCCTCCCAACCGAACACACTTCCTTCTTCCCCTTCACCTTCCCCTTCTTCCCCTTCCCTTCTTCCCCTCTGCCCAGTGCACACACGACCCTGGCAGCACTGCTAGCCAGTTTCCCCGACCTCGGACCCCCAGCCTGCACCGCCAGACTGTGGCTCTGCCCCGGTCTCATCGGCACTGCGCTCCCTTGTGTCCCTTTGAAGATACCTTGATTTCCTGAGGCCGACCTTCTCCCTGGAGGAAAGAGGCCAGGGCATCAGTTCATCCGGGCCCAGATTCCCTGCTCTGTAGAAGTCCCCGCACCTTCTGGGTCTCAGCACCCGCTGCCCCTTTCCCTTTTGAGCTTAACCCGTTCCTCCCCCAGGTATTCTGCTCTGGGTTGGAGCACATCCAGCAGAGGCTTTTCCAGCGGAGGCGGATCCACACGGGGCCCAGCCTCCTGGTTAGCTATTCAGAATGATTCTAGAAGGCGGGGGCTAGGGAGGGCTGGGAAGGGCCGCTCTACCTCCTAAGGAGCCTGGGGTGTTTGTGTCTCTCCAGTGCAAGTCACTGATGGAGTGTGGCTTCAGGTTCACAGACCTAGCCACTGACCCTCATCTGATACCTCAGCTGACTCCAGCAAAACAGGGCTTGTCGTTTTTATTACTGTTTTGGGGGCTGTCTTTTCCAGTCTAGGACCCGGAGCGAGGAGGCTTTACCACATGAGTGATTGAACTAATTGTTGTGGGGTCAGATGATTCTTGTGGACTGGCAGATTCTGAATCGAAGCCCATTTCTGCTGGGGAAGAGCCACTGCATCTGCCCGGCATTACTGGGAGCGCCCTGCGCTTCCATTCCCCAGACGGTCTCATCCTTCCTGTCTCATTGGCAGACAGGTCGAATGTGGTAGGAATCTTATCCTTCTGCTGTTTTGTGCTGGCTTTAGAAAAGAGTAAGAAAACAAAAAGCTGGAGTATTGGTGTAGAGGTTAGGGAGTGTAACACATGGGGAGTGTGACACAGAGCAGGGAACACTCAGTGTCCTCAAAAGAAATGTATAATGTCCTTTTCTGCTAGGTTTGAATTATTGTTAAAAGAACGAGCAGAGATTATTTAAATGCTTGGGAGAGGTTTTGCAGAAGCCACTTTAGGATGAGAAGAGGCAGCCGTGCAGGTTCCGGGTGGAGGAGACTCAGGCGCAGTAAAGAACTCACGTGCTTCTAGAGAGAGGCTGGGGAACTAGGTCGTCTTACACATCAAGGATTTCACACCCATTCAGGCTAATTGTTTTTGTGGCAGTGGCTGTAAAGGAAAGAAGCAAATCGTTTGAAATGTGTTTGAAATACACACTGAGTATTTAAAGGTGTGTTTTTTTGGCCCAGGTGTTCACAGGGCGGGGAGAGGGGAGGCTGCCCAGGGCCACCTCCCGGGCCTCTTGTCGGGAGTGGCCTGCTGCCCTGCCGAGATGCGTGCTGCAGCTTTGGCCCTTGTCGCATCGTGAAAGCAGATCAGAGATTGGACTGGGTGAGCTCCAAGGTGTCTTGCAGCTTGTAACACCGTCTAACTTTGCTTATTGGAGGGGGATGGGGGAGGGGCGGAGCAAGCCTGTAAACCGGATTCTGCCTCCTTTCCGTGAGCCCTGAGATCCAGCCCCAGCCCGCCCCGCAGATCTGCAGGGAAGGAGAGGGCTGCGGCAGCGGCAGCGGCAGCTTCCCCCTTTCCCGAAGGAGGAAAGGAGCCGAGGAAGGTATTTCAGCCAATCTTGAGGTTGCTTGGTGGTGAATGGATTGTATCTGTGTCGTCAGGAGAAAGGTGGGGAGGACAGAGGAGTGCAGCACAGGGGTTCGGGCTGTGATTGTCGTTCTGACCGTGGTGCATCCCAGTGCCCTCTCCCGCTCTTCCCGAGGGCCCCGACGCCTAGTGGCTGGCTGGGGTGGTTTGTGGCCAACAGCCTTGTGGCCTGGCACCGAGTGAGGGTGACTGACAAGCACAGTAGGTGGCAGACAACCCCAAATTGCCAGTGCCCTTCTTGGGAACACCCCTGGCAGAGTCGTGTCTGTAATTTGTGGAGCCAGAATATGCTGGAAGCCGCGTTCCTGCTAATGATGGGTGAGGACTGCTCCTCGCTGGCCTCCTAGGTTCCCCAGGTTTTCATCACTGCGTGATTATGCTGACGAAGGCACACTTCGTGAAACACCATCAGAAGGGTCATCTCCACCTGAGCCAGAAAACAGATCTGACCAGAGGGAGCAAACCTCCCAGCTGAAGAGCAGCCTTGTAGAAAGGAAGGGGTGAGAGAGGACCCCAAAAGCAGGCGTCTGCGGTGGGTTTTCATGCAGAGGACCTGAGCGGCTGCACCTCCCCCACCGGCTCCTAGACAAGGTCCCCTTGTTTAGATTAGCTTAATTACCCCACCAAAATCAATGAACAAGGATCTTTTTAAATGTGAAACTTTCAAAATGTGCTTCTGGTGGCCTTTTCCCCCCCCGAGTATCAAATGCTAAGCCTTTGTGAAATCAGGCACTTTTAGAGGACCGGGAGACCACTTTAATGTTCGTGGAAATGAATCTTCTCTACCCTGAATCAGGAGGGGGCCTGCCGAAAGGGAAGCTTGACAGGTCATATCGTCATTTTCAACCCCTTGCCATTTGGCTGGAGGTGACAGGAGAAACAGTTAGTGGAGGCCTCATAGTGTTTAGGAAGTGGCCTCCTTGGCAAGTGACTTTTGGAGGAGGCATTTTAAGAAGATTAAAAACATCCACAGACTTAGAGGGCAGCCGCATAACCCACTTAGTGTTTCATATCCCTGATAGAGTGGCCCTTTGAGAGCCATGGATGGGTCGCCATTGTTCCCGCCTCAGACGACGTGGGTGTTAGTGCCCCAGGAAGACAGGACACTTGGTAGGGGTCATTTGTTGAGTGCGACTAGTTAGATTGCGGGAAACAGCACAAAACCCTGATGATGGAGAGAAGGGCTCTGAGTTCTCTGGCTCAGCTGCTGTGTAGCTTGGGGACTTCAGGTGAGAGGGAGAGGAAGTTCTCTCTCTCTCTCCCCTTTTTTTTTTTTTTTTTTGAGACAGTCTTACTCTGTCACCCAGGCTGGAGTGCAGTGGTGCGATCTTGGTTCACTGCAGCCTCCACCTCCCAGGTTCAAGCGATTCTTTTGCCTCAGCCTCCCGAATAGCTAGGACTACGGGTGCACATCACCATGCCCAGATAATTTTTGTATTTTTAGTAGAAATGGGGTTTCACCATGTTGGCCAGGCTGGTCTTGAACTCCTGACCTCAAGTGTTCTGCCCGCCTGGGCCTCCCAAAGTGCTGGGATTATAGTCTCTCTCCTTTGCGTGTGTGTGTGTGTGTGTGTGTGTATTTAAGAGTCAGGGGGTCTCACTGTGTTGCCTAAGCAGGTCTTGAACCCCTAGGCTCAAGTGATCCTCCTGCCCCAGCTTCCCAAGTAGCTGCTGGGTTATAGGTTCATACTACCACACCTGGTGGGATTTCTCTTAAGTTAGAGGGGCTGGGCTGTAGCTGCATTATTTTGGGGGTCATCCCAAGGCCCACCTTCCTGTCTAGTGAGGGCTCCAGAACACCAGTTCACTCTCAGAGTCTGTCGGGAGCCCTGGGGGGCAGGGGTGGGGTGGGGGTGGAAATAGTGCTGGGCATTTTGTCCCTAATGCAGGAATAAGGGTGCCAGCCAGTCCAGAGTGGGATCCTGAGGCAGCTGAAGGGATTTGCATAACCTTTCAAGTCATTGAGCTTGGCCATCTCACCCTCCCACCTCTACTGGCCCAGTGAGGGAGGTATTGTTCAGACCTGGGTCTCGGTACTTTCATCCTCCTAAACCTGTTGAAGGATTTTGCTGGCAGTGAGAGGAAACTGCATTCCTGAACTCTGGCCCAGAGGTGCTTAATTTGCTGCATTGAAAAGTCCCTTCCAACCTGGGATTCTGTTATGCTACTTGCTCTGAGTTTTTGTAGTTTGCCCCAAGGTTTCTCCTGGGGTTCTGCCTTGAAATCCTGGAGCCATCTGAATTGACTGGCAACCAAATTTTTCCTATTTCAAAGAAAGGAAAATCTTGAGTGAAAAATGCATAGCAAACCCTTAGAATAGATAATAAAGAGGGATCAACACAGTGCTTACCTGGTCAGGTGTGGTGGTCATTGTACTTTTATATATGACCCTTATTGCACAATTTTAGGAAATCACTCAGGCTGGGCACAGAGGCTCGTTCCTGCAATCCCAGCACTCTTGGAGGCTGAGGCAGGAGGATCGCTTGAGTCCAGGAGTTCCAGGCCAGCCTGAGCAACACGGCAAAACCCCACCTGTACAAAAAAAAAAAAAAAAAAAAAAAAAAATTAGCCGGGCACGATGGCACGTGCCTATAGTCCTAGCACTTTAGGCGGCTGAGGCGGGCAGATTGCCTGAGCCCAGGAGTTTGAGACCAGCCTGGACAACATGGTGAAACCCTGTCTCTATAAATACAAAAAAATTAGCTGGATGCGGTGTCTCACATCAGTGGTCCCAGCTACTCGAGAGGCTGAGGCGGGAGGATTGCTGGAGCTCAGGAGGTCCAGGCTGCGGTGAGGGTAGATCACACCCATGCTGCACTCCAGCCGGGGCAACAGAGTGAGACCCTGTATATAAAAAAAAAAAAAAAAAAAGACATTGTAAGGCCAGAAAACAATAAATAAGTTCCTTATCACCAACAGTTTAGTCATCATTTTAGGGAAATACATTTATTCAAGAGCATGGTTTTTGGTTTGGTATATACGGGAAAGGAATATTTTTTAAGTTTTTTGAGGGGAGGGGTTTGACATCTCCACGCTGGAGATGAAATTGCGTATTAAGAGCACGTTAGACACAAGGCGAGGGGGACTGCCTGAGTGTCGTAGAGGCAGCTCTTTTGCTGTCAGTGATGGATGAGTTAGGAATGTTTTAGAGTTACATTGCTGTCAAGCAGAGGCCTGAAAACATTTTTGCCCATGTGTTCTGTAAAATAACTTTGACGCCTGGTGCGGTGGCTCATGCCTGTAATCATAGCTCTTTGGGAGGCCAAGGCGAGTGGATCACCTGACGTCAGGAGTTCGAGAGCAGCCTGGCCAACATGGCAAAACCATCTCTACTAAAAATACAAAAATTAGCCAGGTGTGGTGGTGCACGCCTATAATCCCAGCTACTTAGGAGGCTAAAGCAGGAGAATGGCTTGAACCCAGGGGCAGGGGTGGGGTCGGGGGGAGGGGGGCAAGGTGGCGGGGGGCAGGCCGGGGGTGGATGGTGGTGGTGGTGGTGGTGGTGATGGTGAGTGGCGTGGAGGTTGCAGTGAGCCGAGATTGCACCACTTCACTACAGCCTGAGCGAAAGAGCAAGCCTCTGTCTCCGTCTAAAAAACAAAAAAAAACTTTGAAAAACTATAGACACATTTTTAAGTTGACGTTTAAATTTCTGGTCCTAATTTGAAACAACTGCAAAAGATGCAATTTCTATTATAATGTTGGCATTTAAAAGTAACCATTGTATTGCTTTTTAAAAAGTATCCAATGTTAAATATCCTAATGATACCTACCATCAGTCACCCTTTAAAAAAATGAACAAATTGTTCTTAACAGTCTTGACAAGGAAGTTTTTTTTTTTGTGAACTTGTATGTTTGCTCCGTTTGAAAGTCTTTTTATCCCTCATTCTTTTTTTTTCTTTTTTGAGACAGTGTTTCCCTCTGTTACCCAGGCTGGAGTGCAGTGGTGGGATCAGGGCTCGCTACAGCCTTGACCACCTAGGTCCATGCAATTCTCTCTCTTCAGCCTCCTGAGTAGCTGGGACCACAGGTGTACGCTATCATGCCTGGCTAGTTTTTATTTTTATTTTTTGCAGAGATGGGGTCTCACTGAGTTGCCCAGGATGATTTTTTTTTTTTTTTTTTTGAGATAGGGTCTCATTCTGTCCCCCAGGCTGGAGTCCAGTGGTACAATCATGGCTCACTGCAGCCTCGACCTCCCGGGCTCAAGTGATCCTCCCACCTCCGCCCTCCAGGTAGCTGGGATTATGCCCAGCTAATTTTTCTTTGTATTTTTGGCAGAGACGGAGTTTCACCGTGTTGCCCAGGCCAGTCATGAACTCCTGGCCTCAAGCGACCCTCCCTCCTGCCTCAGGCTCCCAGAGTGCTGGGATTACAGGCGTGAGCCACCGCACCCAGCCTATGGACTGTTCTCCATACTTCTCTGTGACAAAAGTATATATTGCAATTTAAAACATTTCTGTGATCATTAGGCTATGTTAACATCCAGAAGAATGTTTTGTGTCATTGTAATTATCAGTACAGAATTGATCACAGAATCATAAATATCATTGATCTTGATAAACAATTACTAAATGCACAAAATAAAAATACATTGGAAGGAGGTCTCAAAGAGCTGGGGGACGGGTCCTGTTTAAGGTGCCTTAATTAAAGGGATAATTGAACTGTCCCTGGTACCGGGTACATCTCTGTTGCTGGAACGTTCCCTGGGAAGAGTGCCTTCCTCTTGTCTAGGCGGGGCAGGTAGGGAGGAGGTGGGGGCTCCCTGGGCACCGGGACTTTCTCCATGGCAGCTTCTCAGGCAGTCCAGTTTTAGGCAGGCGTTTGTGGGGACCCTGCGGCTCTCTTGAGTTCCCCACACTGGAGGCCCTCTCAGGATGCTCCTGTGTTTGCACAGGGCGCTTGCTGTGCTATGCTAGCGCACTTAGTCCACAGGTAAGGCCTGTGCCACTTCGTCGAATCAAGGTGCCCGTGCTGCTCCGTATTAAGCTTTACTATTTAATTGCCTGTTTTCTAAATGCGCTATGTTAAAGGGCAGAAGATGAACCATTTCACGAGTAAGCATGCTGCAGCATTTTTATCTGGTTGGGCTAAAATGTAAGACGGTGGAATTGTGCCTTGGGTTAAATTTTAATTTGACAGAGAGGTGTGTTAGAAGCAGAGAAGACTAACATAGCCAGACTTCAGATTTGCTAGAGGTTTTTGCCTGGCAGGAATCTGGTCACCCTGCTCCGCCCTTCTTCCTGCACAGGGCATTGCTGTGCCTGTTCCAGAGTGGGGCAGCTGGTCTCAGGCCATCGGGTTGCCGTTAGGATCAGGGCCGTGGGGTGGGTTGGGAAGGTGGGCCTCTCCCCGAGAACCAGATGAGGCTGGTGCAGGGCGTTGACACTTGGCATCCCTGAGAATTTGCTCAAATCTGGAGATGCTCAAAAAGTAGAAAGATTTACTATTTTTAGCCTATAGACCTAATGAAATTTGGTATGAAAATCAGTTTAGTAACCAAAAAACCACCACTTCCCGTCCCACTCAGAAACAGCACGCTGAGGACTGAGAACAGTAGAACTTTGCGTTGTGTGATGGTTTTATGACATAAGAGGAGATTTGACGGAGCTGGGGTCTCTGGCGTCTCCCAGCTTTGTTGGAGGAAAGCAGGCTACTCGCCCAACTCTGTGGAATCGGTAACGTGGGTCCGCCTGACGTTTTAACCTGTGTTCTGTCCTCAGGGCTGGCCATTAGGAGTCCACTAAGAATGCGTCACTTCCGATTCGGCCATGCAGCTATTTGGGGAGGCGATGATGTTCTCAGATCATGGGGCCAGTGCCTTCGTTCCAGGGATGGGTGAGGAGAGGAGCAGTTCCAAGGTTGTGTTCTAGGAATCCTGCGGTTTAAACAGTGAAGAACGGGACCAGGAAGACAGGCCAGCCCCTAATCACCCCATAGAACCGGATTAAATCACCCTGGAGAGGGGATCCTCCATTGGTCCCTTCTCCAAAGCAACAAATCCTTATATTTTCATGATATTTTGGGTATTGATAACTGAAATCAAGCTTTCAGTCTCTTAAAAGACTTTGAGAAGGCTGCTGAAGAACAGGTATAGCAGAGTCCAGTTGGTTCTAGAAATTCCTGCCCTAACCTGGGGCTTTACTTCAGTATGCAAATCCGCTCCCAGCCGGGAGTACTAGAATAACTGCTAGTGGTTTTTTTCGTGTTGCTTACGTAAAACGGCATTAAAAGCTTGGAGTGTGGAAGTCCTCCCCCATCAGGGCCTGCGCACCACCACCCTCTGCTGGATGGAGCCAGATCCCGGGGCTGCGGCCACAGCTGCTCTGCTGTCGTTAACTGTGCCCATTTGAAAGGTAGCTCTGATTTGGTGGCGAGAACGACGCCCACAGCTCAGATGGTCTTGTTATGGACTTGCAGCCTGGAGCTGGTGTCCCTAGTGTGACAGGTACTTCCCTAGGTAAGCTGAAGGGAATATCAGGGCTGTTGAAAACATGTCAAGCCCACTACTGAACTATTGAGGCGTCGAGAGTGTTTTTAATTCTTAAAGGCACGGGCTCCCCGTCCGCTTTCTCCTTCCGTAGAAACATCATGAAGCCTGGCATCCTCGTTGTGGGTGGGGTACAGGGAGAGTTTATAGTCCAGGCTGGTCCCTCCTTGGCTTTGTGACCCCCCCAGTGCTCGGAGCTTCTGCTTCCGTGTGGTAACCGGGGTGTGTGAGGGGTTTCTGTCTCCAGCACTCAGTAGGCGCCTGAGAAGGGGTCACAGCAGCACTCACGCTGCTAGACGGTGCAGCATCTGCATCTGTGCTGGGCGCCCAGCTGGGACCTCTGGAGCAGCGCCTGGTGAGGGCGCTGGTGAGGGAGAGGAGCCACCGGATAAGGCCGGCCTAGTGCAGTTGTGGGCCACTGGGTCGCACTGCTCATCAGCTCCCCCCACCCCCTACTGAAAAGTGCCGTTTATCTTCTGCCTGGAGAAATGCGGCAGTGCCCTCCATGCCTTGGATTCGACTTTGAGGCACCTTTGCGGTCACTCCCCATGCCAGGTAGCTGCTGCTGGAGGGGGCTCTGTGGCCAGCCCTGCCGTTGGCCCACGCAGCATGCTGGTTCCCACACCCCTCCTCCCTGGCCAAGAGCTTGGAAGGAAGGACTCCTGGCTGCCACAGGTATGGGCAGCTGTGCCCAGCTGGCACTGCCCTCTGGGTTGGCTCCCTGGCTCCTGTGGAGGTCGGGGAGGAGGTGCTGCCGCTCCCATTTGTTTCCTTGTTTCTTTCGGGCTGGCCACTTGGCTTGCTGGGTTGAGCCTTTGGTGCCCAATTTTGCCCTCTTATTGGGCACTGTCACGAGGCTCAGACTGTGAGTTAGCAGGGGACTGGGCCTGCTGTGGTATGTTCCATTCTGGAGATGGTCCCCAGGTGGCTACTCAGTGCCAGGCTCAAGGGAGGTGCCTGAGAAGCCAGCCATCTGGGCAGGGTGATGGGGCAGGCCTGGGAACCCCGAGGAGGGCATCTAACCCGTGGCTGGGTGCGGAAAATGTCTGAGCAGGTGGTCCTTGAAAGAAACAGAATGTTCTTCTTAAAAACTTCATACTATGGTTGTTTTGAGACATGCCTAAAAGTAGTGAAAATAGTATAATCATGTCATCCCTAGATTCATCACCCGTTAGCAATTCTGTTGACTCTCGCTAGTCTTTGAACTGAGTTTTAAAGGACGTGGCCTGTGGGATGAAGGGAAGAGCTTTGCAGAAAGAGCCTGGGGAGTGTGGACATGAGGACACGGGGGATGGTGGGCCAGTCGGGCTTGCCGCAGGGGCTGTGCCCACGGCAGGTGGGCCTCCCGGGCAGTGCTGTGGCCCACCATCCACAGCTGGAGTGAGAAGCTGGATGAACAGTCACATGGAGAAGATACGTTTTTTTGTTTTTTTGTTTTTGCAATTTTGGGTGTCATGTCCTTCTCTTTAATGCTAATACTATGGCCGTGTGTGAGAAAAATCTTGCTAACTTTTCCTGAAATGAAATGAGGTAATGTTTAAAGCTAATCAAATTTAAAATAAAATTGGAACAGTTTTTTTCAACAAGTGAACTAGCCAGTGGCAGTTTCGCTAATTCAAAAAATCTATGCAAAAAGAAGAAAGCATTTTGCCATTTCCTAGATCTCTGCAAATGGAAAGTCCGCAGGTGCAGGCTGTGTGTGGCATGGCCACTGGTCGGGCTATCAGTCCTGGGTTGGTTCCTGACAGTTCGTGCCATCTCTGTAGCAGCGAGGCTGTGTGCCGATAAGGGCCCTGTGGCTGGTGCCAGTTTGTGGTTGTAAAGTTCAGATGGGTTTTTGATTAAGTTTTCTGGGTCTGCGGGAGAGCCTGGAAGCCCCGTAAATGCAGGCTGTGGTTTCTGCCTGGTGATGATAGGGTTCTGGGAAATAGGTTTTAAACATTTCCATGTGGATTTTCTCCTGATCCCCTCAGAGCATTGTCCATCTGGGGATTTATTTTTGCCCACACAGTTCTGCCTCGGCTTAGCAGGCCTTAGGCGTGGACCCCAGGCCTGCCTCCCCCGCCAGCATCCACTTGCCGCATTGCCAGGCAGAGTGCCCGGCGCCCACCGGGTGCCCGCCTCTTCTTGGTGGAGCCCTGTTGCATTTGGCTTTAATAATTCAGAGGGGAAGGCGGCCAGGGAGCTGCCTGTGCTTTCTGAAGCACCAAGTGGATGGTGTAGAGAAGAATCCAGAGGAAGCAGTTTCTGACCCTCCTCCCAAGGCCCTCACTGGTGTTTCTGGTTCAGTGTGGCAAACCTGGGGGGAACTCAATAACTTAGGTGGTCAGGCTGCTTCAAACACATACCATAGACCAGGTGGCTTTACAACAACAAGCATTTCTTTCCCAGGTTCTGGAGGCTGGAAGGCCAAGAACAAGGCACAGGCAGATTGGTGTCTCCTGAGGACCCATTTCCTGGTTCAAACATCGCCCCTTCTTGCTCTGTCTTCATATGATAAAAGGCGTGAGGGTCTTTCCCTCCACTTTTTTCTTTTCTTTTTTTTTTTTTTTTTTTTTGCAATGGAGTCTTGCTCTGTCACCCAGGCTGGAGTATAGTGGCATGATCTCGGCTCAGTGCAACCTCTGCCTCGCGGGTACAAGCGATTCTCCTGCCTCAGCCTCCTGAGTAGCTGGGACCACAGGTGTGCACCACCACACCCAGCTAATTTTTGTATTTTTAATGGGGATGGGGTTTCACCATGTTGGCCAGGCTGGTCTTGAATTCCTAACCTCAGGTTATCCACCCACCCCAGCCTCCCAAAGTGCTAGGATTACTGGCGTGAGCCACCACGCCTGGCCTTTTTTTAATTTTAATTTTAATTTTTTTTTTTTTAAAGAAATGAGGTCTTGCTCTGTCACCCAGGCTGGAGTGCAGCAGTGCAATCATAGCTCACTACAGCTTGAATTCCTGAGCTGAAGCCATCTTCCTGCCTCAGCCTTCTGATTAGCTGGGACTACAGGCGTGTGCCACCATGCCCGGCTAATTTATTACTATTTTTTGAGACAGGGTTGCCCAGGCTGAAGTGCAGTGGTACCATCTCAACTCACTGCAACCTCCGCCTCCTGGATTGAAGCGATTCTCGTGTCTCAGCCTCCTGAGTAGCTGGGATTACAGGTATGCACCACGATGTCCCGCCAATTTTTGTATTTTTAGCACGGACCAGGTTTCACTGTGTTGGCCAGGTTGGTCTCAAACTCCTGGCCTCATGTGATCCGCCCACCTCAGCCTCCCAAAGTGTTGGATTACAGGCGTCAGCCACCGTGCCCTGCTAATTTTAAGTATTTTTATATAGTGAGGGTCTCACTATGTTGCCCAGGCTGGAAGCCTGTTTTCTAGGGGCCAGGCTTGGATGGTGGTCTTGTCGGGCTGACCCCGGGCTGTGGACACCTTGTCCCTTTGTGCCAGAGGGGCAAGGGCTCTGGCACCAGAGCCAGGGAGCCTTTCACCTTACGAGATGAACTCCGCGCCATCCTGGGCTGTGTAGGGTGCGGGGCTGCTGGCTGCTGGGGCTCTCAAGGCCTTTAGCCTTGAGAAGTTGTTTTTTCTCATCACATTCACTCAACCAGGGTAACCTGCCCAGGTGCTTCCAGCCTCTGGAGACCTTTCAGACCGATGTTGGGTTCTGAGTGGTCAATTGAGGGGCCTCAGTCAGTGCTGCCGTGGGGCAGTTCAGGGAGATGGAGCTGCTTGTGGAGCCGTTTACCCTGTTTTCTGCGTCCCCCTGGGTGCTATGTTGTGGAAGTGGGTGCTCCAGACCAGCTTCTTTGCATCTTAGATGCCTTCACATGATTGCAGAAGGGATTTCCTTATACCTGTCCCCTGTTGAGTGCAGTAGTTCCTGATAACACTGAAACTTTCAGGGTTAATAGCCCTGTGATACGCTGTTGTCTCCATTTGAAAAAGAGAGAGATCTTCATGGAGGAACTGAGCCTAACTTGAAGGTGGCGGCCCTGGGAGTTCCGCCTGGTGCCCCTGGGCTCTTCCTGCCAGGTCTGGGAGGTCCTGCAGAGATTGGATCCTGGTGCCTCCATCAGGGGCCTGGGGCAGATCTCTAAGTTCTGTGAGCCCCAGGGCCCCGCCCATAAAGCAGGCGTGGTCCCAGCTTCCCTCCTGCTTTCCCTTCACCCACAGAGGCTGCCTTCCCTGGCTCACGTGCCTCCAGCCTGTGGCAGCTCCTCTCTGACCACGCAGCGCTGCTTCTTCCTGTCCTGTGTGTGTTCTCACTTCCCTCTCTGGAATGTCCACACCTCTCTGCCAACCCAAGACAGACAGGCCTGCCTGCGGCTCTCTCCTGAAGCCCAGTGGGAGGACTGTCCCCGGGGGACCTGCTGCCCTCACTCTGCCGGGTGTGACTGCTCCATTACCTGCCAGTTCCTGACTCACTTTCCTCACCTTCGAGCTGAGGCTGCCACCTGGGAGTGCCCTGGGAACCCCCAGAGGGTTAGGTGAGGCCTAGGTTTGGCATTGGCCCCTGATGGGGCTCTGCAAGTGGTGACTTAGGAGCTGATTCCCTCCCAGGGTGCCTCCCTCCCGGGGGTCCCGCACCAAATGGGCCTGGGGCTCAGCACCGCTGCTCCCCTCCCGTGTGCTGCCCTCTGTCTTCACATGTGTGTTTCTCCTGCCATGCTGGCTGGTGGCCCCCATTTAGCATGCATGGGTTCCCTGGGATGTGGGTTGCCACGTTGAGCTCACAGCCGTTCCTGCCACGGGAGTGCTGGTGCCGTTCCACTGCTCACAGAGAACTGGCTGTGAGGGGACCACTCTGGGGAGGCCTCATGGGGCTCCACAGTCCCAGCCTTGGACCAGCAGGAACCGTGTGTCCCAGCGAGCCTCAGGCCAGCCTTGTCCCCACTGGCCGTCTGCCTGCAGTGCTGCCTTGGAATCGGGTTGGTGAGGCGGGGACTTGGGTCAGGCCTGCCTCTGCGACCTCCTGCTCTGCTTCCAGGCAGGGGCTGGCCCCGGTGCACGTTCCCTCTGCACGCACTGGTCCCTCCCGATGCGGCTTGTTCATTCACAGCAGGCGTTGACTGAGACCCACTTCTGTCCAGCCACCCTGACCAGTCGCTGTGGGTTTTCTCAGGTGGCAAATGTCCCCAGGAGCTCAGGCAGGGTCCCTCGGTTGGCCCTGGGGGAGTGCTATGCTAACAGTACGCGGAGACCCTGGTCCACAGAGATCCTGGTCCGCAGAGACCCTGGGCCATGGACTCAGGTCCTCCTGGTCTGCAGCGTGGCATGCCCAAGGGTCTTCTTTTTTCTCCCAGCTGGCCTGAATCCCCAAACCAGATGTCTCAACCCTTTTTCAAACCATTCTTTCGCACTTTTTCTTCTGCAGATCTTTACTGCGGATGATTTTTTTTTTTTACATTTACTTTTTTTTTTTTCTTGAGATAGAGTCTCACTCCGTTGCCCAGGCTGGAGTGCAGTGACACTATCTCGGCTCACTGCAACCTCCACCTCCCAGGTTCAAGCGATTCTTGTGCCTCAGCCTCCCAAGTAGCTGGGAGTACAGGTGTACACCACCACGCCCAGCTGATTTTTGTACTTTTAGTAGAGACGGGGTTTCACCATGTTGGCCAGGCTGGTTTCAAACTCCCAACCTCAGGTGATCCGCCCACCTCGGCCTCCCAAACTGTTAGGATTACAGGCATGAGCCACCACTCCTGGCCTGTTTCCATTTTTTGATTGCAGAGAAGTTTTATACACAGAAAATGCATTTCCGAGCATGCCTTACCTCTTGTCCCAACACTCTAAGCTAAGCTCAAAGGCTGCCATGCCACACTGTCTTCAGTGGAACTTTGTGGATTCCATCCTATACTTTGTACAGTGCCGTGCCACGCATTTTCTTCTTTTTTTTCCTTTTTTTTTTTTTTTTTTGAGACAGAAGTCTCATTCTGTTGCCCAGGCTGGAGTGCAGTGGTGTGATCTGGGTTCACTGCAATCTCCGCCTACTGGGTTCAAGTGATTCTCTTGCCTCAGCCTCCCAAGTAGCTGGGATTACAGGCACCTGCCACTACTCCTGGCTAATTTTTTGTATTTTTAGTAGAGATGGGGTTTCACCATGTTGGCCAGGCTGGTCTTGAACCCCTGACCTCGTGATCCACCTGCCTCAGCCTCCCAAAGTGCTGGGATTACAGGTGTGAGCCACTGCGCCCGGCTGCATTTTCTTTTTCACTTTGTGGGCCTGAGGAAGCAGGTGGCTGTAGTCAGAACAGTGAATTGCTGGCGTGCATTACAGAGGCCCACACATCCAGCCTCAGTGTGGGGGGTGGGGGAGGATGGTGCTGTCCTCGAGTCACCATGCACGTGGGTGCCCGATCCCCATTTCTGATGACTGACCTGTAATCTGGGCCCTAGGGGGTATGTAGGCCCCTTGCCTGAGTGTCCCAGAGTCAGGCATCTGCGCACTCATCTGTCCTGTAGTTTAGAACCAGCTTCAAGGCTGATGGTTCTAGTCTTGATTTGTTAACAAGCTGATCAAGAACTTCTTAGAGTCAGCCCTTCATCATCGTTGATAGGGTGTGGTTTTTGTCGCTGACGCCTTCAATGACCCATGAAGACTGTGTATGCCTGTGTGTGTTGTGGAGCGATGTTCATTGCTGTGTCAGTCAGGTCCTCGTGTTGCCCGGCGGCAGGTGGCACCTGCAAGGAGAGAGAGAGGAGGCAGGGGAAGGATGGACCGAGGGTCGGGCAGGGCTGAGGGACACCAGCAAGGAGGGGTGAAGCCTCATGCTGTTGCTTCCACTCCAGGCCCAAGGGGCACACGGAGCTGTTACTGGAACCCCCCAAGAGAGCAGGGGTGCAGGAGTGGGCGGAGGGAGCTGTTACTGGAACCCCCCAAGAGAGCAGGGGTGCAGGAGTGGGCTGCAGCCTTCCGAGGAGGGACCCGAGGAGCCTGCGTGCTTGGCCAGCCTCCCGCCCTGGGCGCGTGCGGGGCTCTGTGCTCCACGGCCTCCTTGTGTGGTTCCCTGTTGGGCAGCAGCTGTGGCCATAAGTTTACGGTAACTTGGAGCCTTGGGGAGGGAGCAGAAGGAGGGGTCTGTGTCGGCCCAAAGAGCTGAGGAACCTGAGCCCAGATGGGGCCTGGTGTGCCGTGTGGCCTGAGCCCAGAGCTGGATTGGCGGGCCCAGGATGCCTCGTGGCCTGGTCGGGGATGTATGCGGGTCTCCTGAGTGTGAGCCGCTTTCTCCTGTGAGAACCTGCCCCAGGTTGTGCATGGACACCCGCTTGTCTGCTGTGCACAGCTTCCAGGCAGCTCCAGGGCAGTGAGGCGGGGAGCAGGGCGCGTGAGGTCTGGTTTCTCTGTGCTGTGATACCTAAGTTAGCGCATGGCCTCCCAGCACCAGGCACTCAGGGGCAGCAGCTCTGAGGGCCAACGCGGTGGCAAGACCCCAGAATCTGAGGGTTGAGCGGTGGTGTCCCAGCCGCTTCTTTAAACCTAACATGCAGATGAGATAAACGTTTTATCTGGAGGACGGCCTGTGCTTTGGTTATGAAATGTGAAACCAGTATTTTGCTGTTTTTTTCTAGCTCAGTCTTTCTTTGGCTGGGTCCGTTCTGGGTTACTTTTCAAAATGCATGAGTTAACACCGTATACAGAGGGTTCACGACAAGCTCACACTGCCCTGGTGAGCTACGCCAGTAACATCGACCCAGGGGCTCCACTCCAGACACCACTGCTTGCCTGATTTATTTTATTTGACAGATGCCAGTAGTTTTACCTGCAGTCGTTCATGCTTTTGTCTATTCCTCTCGGATCAGTTCTAGAAAATGTGGTTTGACTGTTACTTTCTGACATCACCAAGTACGTGTTTGATGAGCTTCAGAAAATCTCAGCTCTGTAATGATCTGCGCTGTTACTTGTAGCTTTTCCTAAACTTAGAATCTATTTTCCTTTGTTTCTATTTGCGCCACCCTCCCCCCCCCCCCGTTTTTTTTTTTGGTGTGAACCTAAATTGCCCAACTAAATTCTGAAGTAAACTATAAAAGGGAGGACTCATTTTTTAAAAAAAATTATGAGAAGTTAATAACCACATCACAACAAAAATTCCTTTGGCCAGTTAGATGAACATGTGTGTGTCCCCCAGCTCTCTTTCTCCAGACTGGGCTGGTTCTGGATCTTTTCTGGGTCATGGATTCCTTTGAAGATCTGGTAAAAGCTGTAAACTTGTTCTCACAAAAATGCAAATAGATGCACTTTTGTATACAATTTAGGGGGTGTTTTGCCAGTGTGTTGGCTCACGCCTGTAATCCCAGCACTTTGGGAGGCTGAGGTGGGTGGATCACTTGAGGTCAGGAGTTTGAGACCAGCCTGGCCAACATGGTGAAACCCTTTCTCTACTAAAAATACAAAAATTAGCCCGGCATGGTGGCAGGTGCCTGTAATCCCAGCTACTCAGAAGGCTGAGGCAGGAGAATCGCTTGAGCCCAGGAGGCGGAGGTTACAGTGAGCTGAGATCGCACCACTGCACTCCAGCCTGGGTGACAGAGTGAGACCCTGTCTCAAACAAAACAAAACAATTTAGGGGTTGTTTATGTGTGTCCAGGGAAGATCCTTCCCAGGCCCCCCCCACATCCCTGCAGTCTCGACCCCAGGGTAGGACCACACGCAGCGTGGGCTGCCTGGTCTGTCTCTGGACCCAAGGACAACGTGCTTGATCTGGTCGTTCATGGGAGCTGTGTTTGGCAGCCCTGGAGGAGGGCGGCCTGGTTTCATCCCCAATGGAGATAAATCCCAGTCCTCACGCCTGGGTTGTTGTGTTTCACGTCGTTGTCGTGACCGAAACTGGCCGAATCTGCAGAGTGACTGGAACGCTGCCATGGTGGTGGCATGAACACCTCATATTTATTTTGTGGGGAAACATCAGGTAGTTAAAATTAGCAGTGAGCACCACGGAAAGTCAAGGTTGTCCAAAAGAATTGTGCAATGTCACATTGAGAAATGTGGCAGAGATAAGACTTGGCAGTGTTGGAGTGGCGGGTGGAATTCTCAACCCTGAGCCCAGCCTGAGTGGGAGGGCCGGGCTTGGAGCTGCAGCACTTGGGGCCTTTCTACCGGTGCCGAGGAGTCCTGGAGAGGAGCCTGGGGTCAGACACCTGCACATGTGGTGAGCTCACAGCCAGATGTGCACCACGCACTTAAAAAAAAAGATTCCTTTATACACAGTGCAGTGTTAGATGACGTAGAAGATGTAGATCATGTATAATACATAATATACATATATACGTGTATATATTATATATGGACATGTGTAATTATACATATGATGTATAATGATTGTACTGTCTAGTATAATGTAACATAATTTTTTTTGCTTTTTACTTCTTTAAAGTTCTTTGTAGGGTGATGTCTGGGTGTTGGAGTTCTCTGCTAGCTCATTTTCCCTGCTGAGGTGAGGGACTGCATGCTTTGTAGGGGACTGAGATCTGGGATCTGAAGCTGTAGGGCCAGGGGCACCTCGCTCCAGTGTCCGGAGCCTCCAGGGCAGAGTTGGCGCTTGGTGGGCTCCTAGTGCTGAGGACTTGGAGGGTGGTGAGGCCTTGCCTTTCTTGGAGTGCTCCCTGGGCTGGGCCGGAAGACTCCGGGCCATGGGCTTTCTCTAGCCCTCACTCCTGGCCTCTCTGAGCCCCCCTCTGCAGAGGCCGCAGCCGCAGGGGCCCCCTGAAGATCCCTCTGGCCCCTGACCTCTTAGCTTCTCTTACTCTACAGGAAGCTGACCCTTTCCAGCATGGCGTCCACCGAAGTAGGAAGCCGGCTTCTCAGCAGGCCAGCCGGCTCTTCTCCGCCCAAGGAAAACCCAGTCATACCCATTTGTACAAATCGCCTGTCTGCACTCTTCAAATAAAACCGATAATTCTCAGCAATCTGTTTCCCATCTGGAGCCCTGAAAGATTAGAACCCTTGTTTGAATGCTGAGCTACGGTTGAGATAACATCTTTGTGACTCTTAGACTTCACTCCAGATGACTGTCTGTCATAGATGGAAGGGGTGAGTGAGTTAAGGGGAACTAAGGCTTGGAACTTAGGTTTTTGATCAGTGTAGGATTTAATGTCTTTCACTAAAAAGGACAAAAGTACAACCCCTGTTGGCTCCGAGTCTCCCAAGCAGCAGCCCTGTTTCTCACTCCTTGAAAGTGCAGTGCACACTCCCCCTCCGTCCCCGCCTCTGCCCCTTCTGCTCTCGCCCTGGCGTCTGTGCCCACTGCTCCCTGGCACCGCCTTCTCCGCTCATCCTCTTCCCCAGGCCCTGACTCCATCACACACCTGGCTGGTTTCATGGCCGGCTGAGGCCCTGCTTATTCCTCTGGGACCACATCTCTGTCTCTGCCTCCCTCTTGGGAGCTGGGATCCTTTCCTGGACCTCTTTTCCCACCCACGCCGAAGGATTAGCGCCTCGATGTTACTGACTCATCTCTGACTGCAGTCCAGACCGCTCCCCAAGTTCTCCTGCTGTGCCAGCTGCCTGGCCATCTGCATTTGGACGGGGAGTCCCACAGAAAATGTGGCTGCACGGGGACTTGTGCCCCTTCCCCTCGTCTTCCTGTCATTTTTCCCAACCCAGCAGTGGCTCTGCATGAAATAGCCAGGGCCAGCACCCCCCATGAGTGCCTCAAGAGCACGGGTCCCATCCAGTCCCTGCTGTGTGTCCAGCATAGACCTCAGGCAGTGTGACCCCGCTCACTGCGGCTCGCTGGGCCCTGGCCGCCTCAGTCCTGCAGGACGGAACAGTGCCATAGTCAGTACACAGGTCCCTGGCTGTGTGAAGTAGGCCTGTAGGAGAAATTCCTGTGTGTAGACTAGCTGGGCTCCAGAAGATCTAACTTGGTGGGGCAAGAGAAGGGTGCTTCTCATGAGCAGTCCAACCAGGCGTGGTCCCCATCAGACACAGTCAGGGCTTTTGCCTGGAGCCTTGTCCCGTGGTGGGTCACTGTGTCGTATGTGAAAATGTGGCATACCGATGCGCTTGCAATTTGCATTTCTCTTACTGGATGTGAGCTTGAACACCCCTAAGTGCCATTTGCACCTCCTTTTCTGTGAACTTTCTATTTCTGGTGTTTGTGTGTTTCGCACTGGGCGGCCAGCCTTCTCCTGCAGGTTTTGAATGAGCTGCACAAGGGCAGCCCTCAAGGCTCTGAAGGGCAGCGTGAATATGAATTCCCAGCCTGTCTTAAAAAATCTAAGACATACTCAAACCTGTCGCCCAGGCTGGAGTGCAGTGTAGTGGCAGGATCACGGTTCATTGCAGCCTAAAACTCCTGGACTCAAGCAATCCTCCCGCGTCCCAAAGTGCAGGGATTACAGGTGTGAGCCACCGCCAAAAAGGAGGCTGTTGACATGACATAGGCTTGAAGGGGGCAAGGAGGGTGGGAGAAACGTGGGGGTCAGTGCAAAGCCATCTAGTCCCCCTCAGTGGCTGGGCAAGAGGGTACGAGATGGAGCTGCTCCTTCCCTGAGCCCTGTCTTCCTCCAAGTGCCTCTGGCCTGTGCCCTCCTGTGTGCTACCCTGTGGACTGTGCCCTGGGAGGTCTGAGAGCCATCTCCTCACCGCCCCCCCTGAGGCCTGTCTGCAGATGCTGGAGATTCTAGCTGTTCCACCCGGCTGCCTGCCTCTGCCCAGCAGAGAGCCTGCTGTACCTTGGCAGCTCTTGAACAGGGTGGCAGGTGAAAGGAGGCACTTTTCACCTGTTATGGCCTAAAGCATTCTCTCGCTAGACTGAAAAGATGCCGCACAGCAGATCCTTTTAAGCTAAATACATGCTAGTGTTCATAGAAAAGACAGTATTCAACTGTCTGTAATTGTCCAGTCAGCCAAGGAGGCCAGAAGCCCAGCGTCCTGGCCATGGAAATGCGAAACTCCAGACTTGCTGTGAAGGCTTCACGAGGGACTTTGGGGGGAAGGCCGGTCCGTGGCCGGGGCACAGTCTGCGCTCCGTGCCCTGCGTGTGGGTTATTTCCTCCTGTGAAAACACCCGTGGTATCCAGGTGACCTCACCTGTCAGCGTCAGAGCAGCTGAGTCATGTTGCTGTAGTTAGTGTCCGCCGGGAGAGGTTTTCATAGTTGCGGTTATGTCTTCTGCCTGTTCAGATCAGTCTTTTGAAGAAGGCGTGAGCTGTGCCGAGTTTATAGTCTGTTTATTATAGGTTGCTGCCGGGCTCTGAAGGCCTCTCTCTCATGATGATACACACACCTTCGTGTGTGGTTTTCAGTTGCAGAATGAAGGTGTGTGGAAGTGGAAGGAACTGGGAGGTGCTATGTTCACACCCTAAGGCCTCGCACATGACCTGGAGCGGTCAAGCGACTTCCTCAAGGTCACACGGTGCTTGGTCGGCCTCGGATGTTTTCTGATAGGATTTGGTGATAAAAATACTAACTTGGATGAGTTCAGGAGGGAGCCCCATGGCCGCCAGCGAGAGAACTCTGCAGCTTCTCCCCACCGCAGCTGACATTGAACTATGGAGTTATTTTGGTTGGCTTCATTGTAAGGTTTAAAGTAGTTTGTGAAGAGCAGCTGCTTCTATTTTTCCCAAGTCTTGAACTTAACTGGGGGAAGATGTGGAAGAGGTTGGAGGCCGTGGTATGGGGTCGGGGGGCTGCTGCTAATAAGGGAGCAAGTGGGAAAGTTAAAGTTGGGGCCTTACCCATTCCCTGGGGCTCCTGGCTGATAACAGGGGGTCACATTTCTGGGAGGCAGGCTCTGAAGAAAGCGTGAGTAGGAAGCAGGGTCAAATGCAGATGAGCGCAGTTACTCTTTTAAATATTCCTCAATGGGGAAGTACTTTCTTGTGAAGTATAAATTCCTCGGTTTGCACCCGCCTTCATCTGGAAAGGGTTTCAAGTGGTTTAAGTAGGGCGTGTGGGTAAAGGGTGCCCCGAAAGGGACCAGGAAGTTACATTGGCAGGCTTCCGTGCTTACCTGGCTCTGCTTGTAACAACCGCACATGTGAGGCCACCTCTCGGACTGTGAGTTTCCTGAGGGCACAAATCCCATGTCCCACGCAGGGTGGTGAGGGTGGAGGCCTTTTCTGAACATGCAGTAAACCACCACCGCCCATTCTCCTCGGCTCCCGAGGGAAGGAAGGGGTGTCACAAGCCCATACTTCACCTTCCCGACGAGGGGCTGTGGGCACCCAGTGCCTTGGGCACCCGAAGGACTGGAGCTGGGCCTGTCTCCCCTTGTGCCTTTTTGACTCCTCTGGGCATAGCTCACGACCAGGAAGTCCCCAGCAGAGGGGAGCCACTGTGTCCTTGGTCCCTGCAATGCAACTGCCCACACCTGTGGGGTCAGTAACAAGAGCCACAGAACCGCGAGATGCCGCTCACGTCTGCCCCTACCCCAGGCAACCGCAGGCCCCTTCACACTGCTGGTTCTCCTGAGGAACAGTGTGAAGGAGATGCCCGGCTCTGTGTTCTGTTGTGGGAAGCACCACACAGGTTCCAGAGGTCTTGAGGGTGCCCTATTGAGACCATGGCTAGAACTCATGATCTCATATCTTTAGGATGCACTCAGGAAAGACCGAAAGCCAAGGATGTGTTCAGGTGCCCTGGGCCGGTCGGAAGAGGGGACGGGGCGTTTGCAGACCCCTGCCCGGTGTCATGCTTTCTGCCGTGGGTCATGCTCCTGCCTCTTGGTTTTGTCCTGTTGGTCCTCGTTATCCCAGGGCGGCGCTTCTCTAACTTGGGGTGCGCGTCTCTTTAGGAAATATCTTTAAATGGACACGGCCATGGATGTGCGGTGGGTGGAATGCAGACCTCACAGGACTTGTAGAGATGCATTTGTTGGAGGCTGACTGCTCATGTGCGGTTTATACCCCTGGTCTTGTCTGAAGTGGGGTCCTTCCGCGGAAAAACATGACACACCGTGACCTCGGGCCAAGTGCAAGGCCGGTCACCGTGGAGTGGGGATTCAGTAAAGATTTAGTGAAGGTCGAACCCGTGTAACTGGGGAGCACACAGGGGAACCACCTATCTTCCAACATAGGCGAGGCCCCGTCATGGTGCAGGCCGAGGAATCTCAGCCATGGCAGTGAAGGAAGCCATGAGGCTCCGTGACCCGAGGATGGCCGCTGGGGTGCAGGCGCGTTGTGGTTCCCAGCGGATGCTCTCTGGTGGCTGCTGTTGCAGGCAGGGCGGGGCAGTGACCACATGCTGAAGGCAGGAGCTGGCGTTTCACCCGCCCTCAGTCTGTGCTGGACCCCGCTGGGCCCCTGGAGAGGAGAAGCTGCCCGTGAGGTGGGGGAAGTCTGCTTGGGAACCAGTGGCCCCGAGCCCCACTGCCAGCTCCGGACCCTGTTCTGCTCAGGCGTCTGCTGGCTACTGGTTCCTGTCAAGCCAGCCTTGCTGGGGGGGCCGAGGCCCCAGGGAGTCAGGGTGTGGGGCAGCTCTGCATGCCACGGTGGACGCTTGGGGCAGAGCTCCTAAATGTCAGCCGTGGCAGGGACAGGGGCGGGGCAGGAGGCACGGGCAGCTGTTCTCTTCCACAGTCAGGCCCTGGTGGGGACACAGAAGGGCCTCCCGGGGTGGGGAGGGGCAAGGAACCTCCTGCCCTTCAGCCCTTCTTTGTGGGACCCAGGCAGACACGGGCAGGCTTCGTACTGGGTGAGGCTTTTCATCCCCCAGGAGAGCTTTGCTCTAACCAAATAAACAGAGTAGAGTTACTCAGGGCCACTGGCCAAACTAGAAATATTTTAGATCTAGAGATCTTTTTCTTTGGGTCACTGTTCACCGTAGGAGGTTTTGACCTGTATTCCATTTCAGAATAGGAAGAACGGCTTATTTTTCAGAGTGGCAAATAAGGAAAAGAATGAGAGTATCTCAGAGTCTCTGTTTTCAGCGGCCCTCCTGGGAGAAACATTTTTTATAGACACCAGACGTCCTCGCCAGCCCCGCCAACTTTCCATCCCCGGATGCCCGTGGAGTGCCGGGGGCGGCCCCTCCTTCCCGAGCTGGTGCGAGGAGAGACCCACACTGGCTGGGGTGGGCGCTGGGCAGGTCCCCTCAAGCGCACACTGCCACCCTGGCCCTGTGGCCACCTGTTCTTTGTTCTCGATGCCCCAGGTCCCTGTGCCCACCAGCCGAGCTCTCTTTTGGGCTGTCCTTCTTACATCCCAGACCTCAGAGTCTTCATGACTTGACGGTGGACAATTGATCTAGGTGAACAATTGATCTAGGTGGACAGTTGATCTAGGTAGACAATTGATCTAGGTGCGGGTGGTTTGGGGGAAGGTGACTGTCGTCAAATAATCACTGAGTCATTAAGCAAATTGCATAATGTATACATGAAAGCCAGTGGAGAAAATACATCAGCAGTCCTAGTTAAAGGAAGCTCCTGCCATTAGGATGAGCAAGAAGACTTCGCGTCTCAGGCTTCCTCAGCCTCTTTAGGTGGCATGAGCTCCACAGAGCCTGCTTGGGTTTGAGCAGGTGAAACTCTCCTTCCATAGAGCTCATGTGCAGAAGTGGGCTTTGATGTCCCTAAGTGCTTTGTCACGCACTGGTTCTGGGAGTTTTCTGTTTTCAAATGTCCAGCCATCATGGGCCCTGCTGCGGTAGGGAGCAGGGTGGA
The DNA here is from genome assembly GCF_028885655.2 of Pongo abelii. NCBI lineage: Eukaryota > Metazoa > Chordata > Mammalia > Primates > Hominidae > Pongo > Pongo abelii. The sequence continues at coordinate 157,706,931 of NC_071992.2, read as the reverse complement.
GCCAGAGGTTTCCCTTTGTAACCTGGCTGCCGTTGATTCTTCTGGGTCCACGTGGAAGCGTGGCTGGGCTGTACCCACACTGCCACTTCTCTTCTGCTCCTTCAAGCTGCCCAGCAGTCACTGTAGGAAAATCCTTGAGGCTTTGCGCTTGGGTGGCTGAAAGCTGACTGACCAAAGCCCCGTGGTGCCCTTTGTCCCTTGCTGCCCCCTGGGACTAGCCTAAAGCGTAGGCGGGGGTGACACCGATGTTGATGCCTGGAATTGATTTCTGGAGCGGTTGGGACATCCAGGGATGCAGTGCGAGAAGCCTTCATTGGTTCTCCTCTCTGCTGCCTTCTCCTGCCTGTCCCAGGGTGTACTGCACTGGGAGCTGGAGGTAGGCCTGGAGCTTTGGGGCTGGGAGGGAACCTTCCCAGGACATGAGACTGTTGGGCCTGCTAGGAGGCCAGGCACTGCCACTGGTGCCCCTTAGAGAGAAGTACTGAGCGCCGCCTGCTCATCTTCCTCATCTTCGCAGAGGCTCCAGTGTTCTTGAGGTGTCTTAGCCTGGGCTCCCCCCAGAGTCATGCTTCAGAGGTTCTGCATCTAGCATCTAGCTCAGGACTTAAGGAATCTCATGTTCGTGAGGTTGTGGGATAGGAGAAGCAGTGATGTGACAAATTTTGGATGCTTTGGATGCAGAAAATCATAAAATCACAAACATTCCAGAGGCAGTAGGGGTGGTTTATCGGCACTTCTTTATCCCTTCAGGCTTTGCCAGAAACTTCTGCCGGCCTCTGGCACTGAGCCTCAGGCAGGATGCCGGTCTGCAGCTTTGCCGCAGGTCTGTGCAGGTCTCCAGCTAGGCCTGATGGCCTAGGCACGAGGCCATGCTGACATGGTGTGACCCCTGCTCTGCATCTCTGACTCACGTGCCAGCCAGCCCCACTTCTGGGCACCCAGAAGTCACTGTGGCACTTGAGCAGGAAAGGAGCTGAGCTCAGGCCCACGGACTTGCAGCGGCCTGTTCAGGCACTGGAGGCGCACGGCAGACTCTTGCGACGTCGTCCCAAATCACAAAGGCAGTGCCAGCCCCGGGAAAGGTGGTTGACTTCTTGGCATCTGTTACCTGTAGCCCAGGCCTTGGATGATGGGTTGAAGTTTAATGTTGTGAAGTGCAAAGGGAAGGCGAGTGCAGAGTTCATGGAAAAGGTAGGACCGCCTCCACGAGCTGTGCACGGGGTGGTGTGAGCTGAGCGCAGCGCGCCCTGAGCGGCGGCCTGGGGGGAGCATCCACGAGCTCTGCACGGAGTGGTGTGAGCTGAGCGCAGCGCGCCCTGAGTGGCGGCCTGGGGGGAGCATCCAGGAGCTCTGCATGGGGTGGTGTGAGCTGAGCGCAGCGTGCCCTGAGTGGCACCTGGAGTGAGGGCAGCGATGGAGGCGGCATGCCCTGAGCAGCGGCCTGGAGGGAGGGCAGCGATGGAGACAGAGGCTCAGAAGCACAGTTTGGTGGAGGCGGGGCCGCCCAGCGGGTGAGCTTGACTAGTGGCTGCTTAAGTTTGTGCAGCTGCCTTCTTCAGGCTCAGCTGGCCAGTTTTCAGGAAATTCGAGGAAACTCCATTGTGGGGCCACCTGGGAAGGCAGGAGGAGTATAGTGTCAGGTCGGCTCTGCTCACGTGTCATTGTCCTCTTTGCTGAGGGCCCCCTTTGGCCTCCTGGGCTCCATTTCGGCCCTCCAGGTTCGAGGTTGGGCAGGATCAGCTCGGATGTTCCTTCCATCCTCGATGTCCTGAGACCCGGGCCTGCCTGTATTTCTGATGATCGTCCTACTTCCAAAGGAGGTTCCCATGCATCCTTCGATTTGCTCTGGGCTTTCCCAGATGAGGAATTGGAGGTCAGTCCTGGGAGCCCCACGGCTGACCCATGTCCTTGCCAAGCATGTGTCCTGGTGTTAGGAAAGGTGCCGTGCAGCTCAGGGCAGGAGCCACCACGCGTCCTGGCGTTAGGAGAGGTGCCGTGCAGCTCCGGACAGAGGCCAGGCTTTCACTGGCTTTCTGATAACCAATGCAAAACACTTATTAACCTAAGGTTTTCGTTTTCCAAACCAAAAATGTGTCCCTTTTAGTGACAACTGGGTAAAAATCCTAATGAAACCAATGATATGATCATTATTAGATGATTCTTTTATTCTTTTGAGCCATTGAAACAAAAATTAAACCATGTTCAGTAGCTGCTGCTTTTCAGCTAGATGGTCCTGTGTTTTGTGTCTCTTTCAGGCTGAGTCTGTGTATGTGCAAACACTGTCATATATTGAACCGAGGATTTGACTCATCCTAAGGTTGTTTCAGAAAGTTGCCTTAGTTGACAGTACATTGTCTCTGAGAGCAGTCGAGGGGCCACGTGCTGCCGCAGAGCTTTGAGGCCAATAACAACCGCTCTGTCCGTGAGAGCCTGCTGTGACAGGCACTGTGGTGTGTCACCACCTGCCCTTTACAACACTCGCAGTGTTGCTCCCATTTACAGGTAGAGAAACTGAGGGCTGAGCCTGTCACAGTCACAGCTACTGTGGGAGACTGATTCAGAGTTTCTTTTGTTTTTTGAGATGGAGTCTTGCTTTGTCGCCTAGGCTGGAGTGTGGTGGCGTGATCTCGGCTCACCGCACCCTCCGCCTCCCGGGTTCAAGTGATTCTCCTACCTCAGCCTCCCGAGTAGCTGGGATTACAGGCGCTTGCCACCACACCGAGCTAATTTGTGTACTTTTAGTAGAGACAGGGTTTCGCTATGTTGGCCAGGCTGGTCTCGAACTTCTGACCTCAGTTGATCCACCCGCCTCAGCCTCCCAAAGTGCTGGGATTACAGGCGTGAGCCACCACACTTGACTGAGACTGATTCAGACTTTTAAAGTCCGTTTCTCTACACCAGGGGAACTCGTGCGATGCTGAGAGGATGCCTGGACTCCGTTGTCTTTGAGTAGGAAAATGTGCAGGAGAAGGCAGTCTGGTGTAGGACGCACAGCCTGGTCTTGCGGAGACCTCACAAGGCCCTTTTCCCTTCCCTCCCCTGTGAGAAGCAAGGTCGTGCTTAAACAGTCCTTCAGGAGGTGCCCGGACAGGGACCTGCTCTCTGCACGCCCACCTGTTGGGGAGGATTCCAGTTACCTGTGCGAGTCAGGCTCTGTCCTGACAGCTTGCTTCCTGTGCGTGTGGAGCTGCACACTGTCGCATTACACGGACAAAAACCCCCATGGTGGAGTTACAGGTGGGGCAAAACACACCCTGCAGAGGGTGGGCCAGCCTAGCACCCACTCAGCCTGGCTGTTTGGAGTCTCAACCTGGGATTGCTGATAGCAGGGGCCCCGCGTGACCCACTGCCCTCAGAGCTGGCCCCAACACCATGTTGCATTTGGTTACCCAGGTTACTTAAATGTCTTTCAAGAAAGTAAGTTGGAATCAAACCTGAGCTTGAATGCTCCTTTGTTCCCTTTTATTCCAACAATCATCTTAAAACCTCTCCTTTTAGTTAAGTCCATTTTCCACCTATTCCTGTTTGCTGTGGGTGGCTTATCTGTTGCCAGGCGCCTGGCCATCAGGGGTCCAGGAGACAGAGTCGCAGTCCCGCCCTCACGAGCCGATGACCCCAGGACAGGGTGGGCAGGGGGCACGTGGGGCCCAGAGGATTGGCACCCTTGCCCCGTCTCACTCACAGTGCCCAAGGTGAGTCCTGCTGCTCAGCTCGCAGGGGGCTGGATGTGGAGTGTGACGCGAGGTGAGGGGCCAGCGTGGTGCTGGGTGCAAGGAGGTGCCTGGGGAGTCGAACTGTGTGCGGCAAGGCTGGAAGCAGTGCCTGGGCCAGTGCCTCGCTGCCCTGTGGCCGCCGCCGCCACCGCTGGTTCTTGCTTTAGAACTGCTGTCTTGGCAGCTTTCACTTCTCATGTAGGCAAGTCCCAAGCTAATATTTATCCTCCAAAGTATCTTAACAATGCTAGAGTGCTGAGTGTTTGGGGGGAACTTTATTAATCTTTGAAAGAGTTATTGTTACATTGATAAACTGAGGCACTGTTTACAATAGCCAGATTGTGTTTGGACTTGCAGCCTTTAATTCTGCCGTTAGTTTTTGTTCGCAGATGGAATTGTTTTGGCTGTTCTTGTAAAGACTCCTTTGTCCGTGTGGGTTTTGTTTGTTGCCGGCCAGCGTGGGGCGTGTGCCAGGGAGGGCAGCCTGGCCGGGGAGGGGTGCACGATGCGCCAGGTCAGGTGTTTCCACTGCATGATTGGTAGGCTTCTCGGGAATGCGGAATTGTGTACTCGCCCCCAACTTTTTATGAATTGTCGGTTTACAACTGAAGGCATCTCCTTCCAGAGGGAAAGCTGGCCTCCCTCATCAAAGACTTGCAACATAGCGAAAGAGCAAGTGACAGACAGAAGAATGGGGGTAGAGGGCATTGAGGTATGGTCCGCGGGATTGCAGGTGTAAAGGAAAATGACACTCTTAGCGAATTTGCTCCTTCAAACAAAGTCAGCCAAGAGTCTGTCCTGCGGATGTTACTTTTCAGTGAAGCCAGACTTGTCCTGGCTCCCCTCCAGAACCGTTTCCTTCACCTGGCAGCCATCCTGGGCTTCTGAGTAGGCGGATGGGAGGCAACGAAAGGCCGCCTGGCACGGTAGGGACAGAGCCGGGGCCCCGAGGCCACAGGGGCTCCCACGAGCATTGGCCCTTCCTTTCCAGGCTGCGTTGGGGAAGGAGGTGAGAGGAGAACCGGCAGAGCCTGGAGGTGGGTCCTGCAGAATGTGGGGGTCGTGGGGTGAAGGCTGGAGCTGGAAGGTGTGGAAGCCAGGACCAGCTGAGCCTGTGGAGAGAAACTGTGCCCACAGGCTGGGGGCCAAGGTGTGGGGGCTGGGGCTTGGCTTGTCTGGCCTTGAAGGGGACAGGGCAGGCTGAGGTGTGCTGCCCTGGAGGCTGGAGCCCTGGTTCCCAGCAGCCTGGCAGTGAAATGTGCCTGGGGGCAGCAGGGACAGAGTCCAGGGCAGAGGATGCCCCCAGCAGGTCTGAGCAGCCCTCGCTGCGTCCTGCAGTGCTGCCCACTCCCTTGGGGGTGCGTCTGTGCCCTGTTGAGACGTTAGCAAGGAGCCCGGCTTCCTCTCTGGTCAGCTGACTGCATTGCATTTTCCTGCTCACTCACAGTTCCTCTATTTCCTCCACCTGCTCGCCTGTGCTGCCCGTGGGGGCTGTGGTCAGCACTCAGCTGCTGGTGGCTAGGGGGCGGAGGCCTGTCTCTCCTTCGGCCGCCCGCCCCGCCGCCACTGCAGGTACTCACCCCTGTCTCACCAGTGTCCTCGTGGGTCGGCCGCCCGCCCCGCCTCCACTGCAGGTGCTCACCCCTGTCCCTCCAGTGTCCTCGTGGGTTGTGCTCACCCCTGTCTCACCAGTGTCCTCGTGGGTTTCACAGACCGAGTAGTCCCGGTTGGCTCAGTTGTTGGGTTGCACTGAGATCCCATCAGGGAAACCCTCTGTCTCGCAAGTGTGGCCTCAGCCCAGGCTCCCTACGTGCTGCGGGAGCTCAGCTTAGCTACCTGGTGCTGGGGCTGTCAGAGGGCGGGGCTGCTGCTGAGGCAGGTGCAAAAGTGTAAGAGTGTGTCCTGGAACTATTCGCAGATGAGAAGTCTGCTGTATTTAAAACAGTGACTTATAAGCCGGACATGGATATTGGCATGCATCTGTAGTCCCAGCTGCTTGGGAGGCTGAGGCCAGAGGATTGCTTGAGCCCAGGAGTTTGAGGTCACCAGTGAGCTATGATTGCGCCACTACATTCCAGCCTGGACCACATGGTGAGACCTTATCTCTTAAAAATTTTTTTTTTCACTTTGGGAGGCCGAGGCAGGCGGATCACGAGGTCAGATCGAGACCATCCTGGCTAACACGGTGAAACCCCATCTCTACAAAAAAATTAGCCGGCATGGTGGTGGGCGCCTGTAGTCCCAGCTACTCTGGAGGCTGAGGCAGGAGAATGGCTTGAACCCAGGAGGCAGAGCTTGCAGTGAGCCGAGATCGCGCCACTGCACTCCAGCCTGGGCGACAGATCGAGACTCCGTTTCAAAAAAAAAAAAAAAATGTTTAACGATAACACAATTTAAAGATTTTTTTTAAATTTTAGAGTAAAAGGATTGACTTTTTAGTGAACTAACAGTAAAATCTGAAACATCTAAAATACGTGAATCATGTTGATTTTAGCACATGTGGTGTCTGTGATATGCTTTCAGGTCTCAGTGTCATTTGGAGTTCACATAAAGTAAATACAGTTTATTGAGGAATTTGAGGACTCCATTGTGACCAGAGTAGCTTGGCTTAATTATTTTTCTAGGTTTAAACACTGTTGTGTGTCAGCTTCATGAACCTTTGTCCAGCACTTAGCAAGGTTTTAATATTCAGGCAGGGATCAGTTGACATTTCTGAAACTGGTCTTGTTGGTAGCCCACGATGGTCCTTTCATTCCGGTCCTCGCCGGACCCGGACCTGCCTTGTGTCCCCAGATGAGGAAGATTCTGATGAAGTTCGCCAGTGTCACAGGATGCGGACAAAACGATGTCTGTCCACATGTGGCCGGCGTTATGTGGCTTTGCATTGCACGTTGCCATCGTGGCGCACCCATCTGTAGACGGTGGCGCGGGCTCCTCACCCCTGTGCTGGGCATCCTTCAGAGCCTGGCTCACAGGTGTCCCAGGGCTCTGCCTGCCTTCCCTTGCTGCTGGGAGCTTGCTAGAGGCGACGTCCTGTGCTGGCTCGCAGGTGGCCATCCAATCCCAGAGGGCAGTGCTTAGGCCGGGGGGACGTCAGCACCTAGGAATTAATGAGTTGGAAAGGTGCCCGTGATGTCTTCAGCTGAGGAGCCCACGTGAGGCGTTTGGCCTTGGGAGTCCAGCACTGTCTGGGCCTCAGGCAGGGAGGATGCTGTAAACTACCCAGACAAGAAGTAGAGCTTCTGAGCCCGCGTGGGCCTGTAGCAGGCCATGTCCTGTGGTCTCTTTCAGCCTGGAAGGAAGGGAAAAGGGCAGTCGACTCCTTTCTCCCTGGTAGGCTTAGTGCCTTGTAGTCGGGGCTGACTCATGGATACCCATGAGTGCAGTGCTGTGCAGAGGCGTGGGCGACACTGGGGCAGAGTCCGAGTGAGGTCCCCGCCAAGGATCCTGGAAGAATGAGTAGCACCTAGGTTCCAAGAACATTTGGGAGGAACCTGCTGTTTTCCTGGGTGGGGTTATGGACCTGCCACTTTCATGCTGATGCCAGATTGGGGAAGGCTTCTGAAGTGTTTCTGTACCAAATAGCTGGACCCGCCAGCACCTCAGTGCAGTCAGCTTTTCAGACTCGCTCTTCCTGCTGAGCTCCAGGAGCTGCTCGCATTGCAAACCTCTGTTGGAAGGTCTAGGCCATCTGAGATTCAGTAAGTCATCTTAAAACACTCCTGATGTCATATCACTTACCCAGACTTGTGTGATGTTGGACAGGGAACCAGAAAATCTGTTTTTAAAGGTAAAATATTGTTTGTTTTAATTAAAAGTAAATCTGGCCAGGCAAGGTGGCTCACACTTGTAATCTCAGCAATTTGGGAGGCTGAGGAGGGAGGATCACGTAAGCCCAGGAGTTCAAGACCAGCCTGGGCAGCATAGTGAGATCCCATCTCAAAAAATCAGCTAGGTATGGTGGCACATACCTGTAGTCCCAGCTTCTTGGGAGACTGAGGTGGGAGGATTGCCTGAGCCCTAAAGGTGGAGGCTACAGTGAGTCGTGATTGAGCCACTGCACTCCAGCCTGGGTGACAGAGTAAGACCCTGTCTCAAAAAAAAAAAAGTAAAGTTTAGGTTCTATAGGAGCAGAAAGACTCTATGAAACATGCAGAAATAACACCTTTTTATCTGCATCCGTACCTTTCTAAAGAACTCAATGTGATCATAATGTAGTTTTAACCTGCTTAAACTTAGTAGTGGGTAAGTATATTTGTATGTCAACAAATTGTCATTCATCATGATTTTGTATGTGGATATGCCATGCTTTATTTTACCAATCTTTTTTGGATATTTAAGGTTTCTTAGTGGTGTAATAAGCATTGCTCTGTAGTGTTTCATGGTTTTTTGTTTGTTTGTTTTTTGTTTTTTTTTTGAGACAGGGGTCTCACTATATTGCCCAGGCTGGAGCACACCACCTATTCACAGGTGGAGTCATGGTTCACTGCAGCCCCAAATTCCAGGGCTCAAGTGATCCTCCTGCTTCAGCCTACCGAATAGCTGGGACCACAGGAGCATGCCACCAAGCCTGGCTTCCTGTGGCTTTGTTTTCTTATGATAAGTTCTAAAGGGTAAAATTTTGGGATCAAAAGTTGTACGCATTTTAAGGTTTTTGATACATATTAACCAGGACTCCAGTTTTTAAGAAGTCATTTTTGTTGACTTCAGGACTGTCACAATTAATTCCCTAGGTGATATTGTTCATCTTGAACGTGGCTGCTGTCCATAATCCCAAGAAAACGCTTGGTTCTGAACAGCTGACTTTTCCAAATAAATGAGGGGCTGCTCACTGAACTATAGACTGACTTTCCTCGTCACAGAAAATGGGGGACCACGAGGTTATGGGATGACTCCTCTCTCGTAGAGGAGGGGAGATGTTTTGTGGGTTTTTAGTCGAACCAATGTGGTTGGGGGAATTCAGAGCTGGCTCCCGCCGGCACCACCCCCTGTAGAGTTGTCCAGCCACTTCCCTGCATGGAGACAGGAGAGCACAAAGAGGAAGTGGCCATTCTGCCCTCTCCTCTGTCTCCCATCTGCAGTGGCCCTTCTGAACCGGAATGCCCCTGGGGCCCCCTTTTCCTTGTGGTGAACCCCTGTTGTGAGTTTACACAAGGGGTCCACGAGAAAGTAGAAGGGTTTTGCAAAGGGCCACAGAGCATCATGAGATACTAACCCTGTTAAAAGTGTCACCTTTAGCCCATATTTTTAGTGGCTCAGCCATGCCATGTCATCCAGTAAGTAGTAGAGGTGACCCATTCTGTCCCTCGAGATGGCTGACCTTCAGCCTTAGTTTCAGGCGGAGCCCCTGGTATTGAGGAGAGTGAAGGGGAGAGGGTCCCATGGTGGTTTTGTCGTTTACTTGGTCTTAGAAAGTAGGAATAAATCTAGCCCCAGGCCAAGGCCATATGTAAGTTTTGGTCATTCACCCACACTTCACTTTTTTTTTTTTTTTTTTTTTGAGACCGAGTTTCTCTCTTGTCACCCAGGCTGGAGTGCAATGGCACGATCGCGGATCACTGCAACCTCCGCCTCCCGGGTTCAAGCGATTCTCCTGCCTCAGCCTCCCGAGTACCTGGGATTACAGGTGTCTGTCACCACACCCAGCTTATTTTTGTATTTTTAACAGAGACTGGGTTTTACCATGTTGGCCAGGCTGGTCTTGAACTCCTGACCTCGGGTGATCCACCCACCTCGGCCTCCCGAAGTGCTGGGATTACAGGCGTGAGCTACCACACCCGGCCCAAACTTTACATTTTTTTTTTTGTTTGTTTGTTTGAGACTGAGTCTCGCTCTGTTGCCCAGGCTGGAGTGCAGTGGCGTGATCTTGGCTCACTGTAAACTCCGCCGCCCAGGTTCACGCCATTCTCCTGCCTCAGCCTCCAGAGTAGCTGGGACTATAGGCGCCTGCCACCACGCCCGGCTAATTTTTTGTATTTTTAGTAGAGACGGGGTTTCACTGTGTTAGCCAGGATGGTCTCAATCTCCTGACCTCATGATCCGCCCTCCTCGGCCTCCCAGAGTGCTGGGATTACAGGCGTGAGCCACCACGCCTGGCCCAAACTTTTTACATTTTTTAAAGACTAGCTTTGACATTAACATTGCTGAAATATCCCTCATACTTCCCTTCAAACACACAGACATCGTGTGTCCTGAGTGCACACCATAATTGAAAGAGCTCCATATCATTGGACAGTTAGCCATTTCCATTTTTCACTTTTGTAGCACGACGTTCACTATGTTCTTTTCTGCTTGAGGTTAAGTTCAGGACCTGGAAACCGCTTTGATTTGACTTGATTTTACATGGAAGTACCATCAAAAGGTCTAATTCCATCTTGGCAGTCATTAGTGGTATTCCTCAATTGTGCCCTGTCTGTGAGGTCAGTTCTTGATTATATGTGTGTGATGTGAGGGTTTCTGCTTCCATGTTTGGATGCCATTTAGCTGCCTCGCATGCTGTCAGGAACACGCGACCTGCCTCTCCCATGCTGCGGGCGACAGACTGAGTTTATTTGTACCTGGGTTTGCTCCTAAAGTAACCGAGACTCAGAGGAGACCTAGTTTATCCTAGGACTTATGGGCATTTCAGGTTGATACTGGCGCTTGATTTTCCTGAATTCCCAGCTGAGATTTCAGGGGATGCGCAGGCTAGAAGCATGCCACCATTTCCATGGCAGCCAAAGCGTCCTTTGGACCCTGGCACACACACCAGGTCAGGGCTTGAGCGTTTGGAAAGAAGGGCACACCCCTCATTGCCTCTTAATTAAAAATCCAAAAACCTACTCAGCTAATCGTGCAAATCAAGGAGACTATATACAGGTAAGAAGGGAGATGAGCAAAACTTTGTATGTTCTAACAGAAGCTCAGTGGAGCAGAGAATATTTTCTTTTGGGGGCAGCGTGTCCTTGTTTTCATGTGATTTCCTCTTAAATGAGCTTTTCTCGCATGTTTGCTATGTGTCGGACACTGCATCTTCTTCCTGTTGACATTTAGGTAACAGTTTGTTTTAGTAGAAGATGAAGAGGGATTCTGTTTAAAAAGGTGTCTTATTTCAAATCCTAACACCTTAACCCTTAAATTTTAGAAAGTGGAGTAATAAATGCTTTGATTCAATGCAGTATTAAGGAGTATTTACTATCATGTAAATTGTCACTAGCCTTTGCCTGTTTAAATACACTGTTGTGTTTACTTTCTGTCTGGTGTCGAGGAGGGAAGGGGGAGAGCTTGGGGTCCTGTTGGAACTCGGCTCCAGGCAGTGCTGGCGGGGAGGCTGTTTGGCCAGTGTGCCTAGGACAGCACCACTGAGGGGCAGCGGGCAGAGGGTATAGCAGGAGTGGGGGGGTGAGGGCCTAAGGCTTGCAGGTGCCATGTGGCAAGGGCCCTGTGGTTGGGCTGGGCTGGTAGGCTCTCCGGAAGGGTTTGGGGAGCCAGGCGGGACTCCGTGAGGTGAGGAATGGCTGGTCTGACTCGGTGTTGTAAGGTACCGCCCTGTTCACAGTATTGAGAGCGGGTATGTGGGTAAGGGTGGAAGCTGTGAAACCAGTCACGACCCTCCCATGGTAGCCTGGGCAGGAGATGCACTGGCACGGAAGTGGAGGAGAAGGTGGGAGGGGAGGTTCTGGGTGCACTGGGAGGCAGAGCCCAGTCTGCGAGATCAGCCGTAGCGCGTGAACTGGTGAACACACCACACACCACTTCCTGTTCAGATTTTGGCTTTAGTGTATTTTGGGGACTGTCCTGACCCGCGTCAGCAGGCTTCATAATCATGCTTCTAAACTGAATGAATTTCTTTGATTAGAATATGGCAACCAAGGAGACTGCATTTCCTGTCTTTATATACTTTTGAAGGTCAGAAGATCAATGAAAATGAAAATTTTTGAAAGAGACACTTTCAGCTCAGCCTACCTGTGTGTTGCGTGCACACGTGTGTGAATGCATGTGTGTACGCAGGTGTGTGTTGCATGCACACGTGTGAATGCATGTGTGTACGCAGGTGTGTGTTGCATGCACACGTGTGAATGCATGTGTGTACGCAGGTGTGTGTTGCGTGCACACGTGTGTGAATGCATGTGTGTACGCAGGTGTGTGTTGCGTGCACACGTGTGTGAATGCACGTGTGTACGCAGGTGTGTGTTGCATGCACACGTGTGTGAGTGCATGTGTGTGTACGCAGTTGTGTGTTGCACACATGGTGTGAGTGCATGTGTGTGAGTGCGTGTGTGTATGCAGGTGTGTTGCACGTGTGTGAGCACATGTATGTGTACGCAGGTGTGTGTTGCATGCACGTGTGTGAGTGCATGTGTGTTTGTACGCAGGTGTGTGTTGCATGCACATGTGGTGTGTGTGTTGCGTGCACACTTGTGTATATACACTCAGTGCCTGTCCTGTGCTGTGTTGGTGCTGGGGTGGTGTCAGGAAGAGTGTTGGTGAACTGCGGACTTCCCCTGACATATGACCATATCTGTGAGAGTGGCTCTCCCCTGCCAGTTGTTTGGGGTATAGAGCGGTGTCTGGTGAAGAGCTGAGCTTCCCTGGCCCCTTCTGAAATGGGGTCAGGAAGGGGATCAGGAGGGGGATTACCCTGATGCCTGCTGCCTGCTCCCATTTGATCCACCTACACAGCCTCTCGAGGTAGGGGCTGGCACCCCGTTGTCCAGCTGTGTGTGGCCTTTCTAAATGACGTGGTTCTTGGGCATCTGAGCCAGTCGCCAGCCACGTGCCCTGCCCCACAGGCCCTGGGAGTTCCTGGTAGGATCCCACAGCTGTTGGCAAGTCTGAGGTTTGCCTTTGCAGATGGAAAAATGGTTCCCAGAATTGAGTGTGGTGCCAGCCAGGAAAGCCCAGAAGCTGTGAGGTGATGCTCTAGCCTATGGTGCAGGGGCCTTGCCACCAGCATCCTACAGTTGGCCTGTGACTTCACCAGCAGGAAGGTCATCTTCTCCAGGAAGTCTCTGGGTGCTCTTCCAGTAAGCTCAGTTCCCAGTGGATTTCCTAGCCATAATGTGTGGGGTTAGCCCCGTGTGCTGGGTGTCGGAGGCAGGCAAGTGTTCTGGCTCATCAGTAACTATGAGAACAGCATTGTCAGTGTCAGTCACAGCCTTTGTGGGAACAGTGCCATTGTGGGTCCTTTACTCTGGCTTGGCGTTAGCACCCAAGGCGCTTCATTTGCTCATTTACAGGTCCTTCTGAGTCCCTGTCTCGCCAGGCCATGCCCTCTGCCTGCCCCTGGGGTCAGGGATCTTGCCGTGGCTGGGGAGACACAAGCACATGACTGACTAGACAGGGAGGTACGAGCTGGTCGAGCTGGTGGTGGGGCCATGGGGACCCAGAGGAAGTCCACCTGTTGTCTTGGGGTCCCGGGAGCCCCCTGGGCTGGGGGAAGGGCCCTTTGGTATGTAGAGTTTACTGCTGAGAAAGCAGGCCCAGCAAAGGGAAATGACCTTGCACCAGGCCTCCTGGAGGTCTGGGCGAGTCTGCGAGGGTCACGCTGGCATTGGACACGGGACAGAGACTCTGTCACCCTGGCTGGAGTGCAGTGGTGCGATCTTGGCTCACTGCAGCCTCTACCTCCTGGCCTCAAGCGGTTATCCCACCTCAGTCTCCTGAGTAGCTGGGACTACAGGTGTGTGCCACGACACCTGGCTAATTTTTTTTTTTTTTGTAAAGATGGGGTTTTGCCATGTTGCCCAGGCTGGTCTGGTACTCCTGAGCTCAGGCGATTCTCCCGCCTCAGCCTCCCAAAGTGTTGGAATTACAGGTGTTAGCTACTGTGCCGAGCCTTTTTTTTTTTTTTAATGTATTTATTTATGTAGAGATGGGGTCTCACTGTGTCGCCCAGGGTGGTCTTGAACTCCTGGCCCCAAGCAATCCTCCTTCCTCAGCCTCCCAAAGTGCTAGGATTATAGTGGTGAGCCACCGCGCCCTGGTTTTCTTTATTGATGGAGTAATTATGGGTTGGACTGGCCCCTCTGCCTTTAGCACTTAGGGATTCATTTCTTTTAAAGACCATCTGGGTGCCTGCGCTGTGTGTGTGCTGGACCCAGAGGTAGTCCAAGTGCGCTGTGCCCCCAGGGTCTGTGGGGCGGGAGGCAAGGTCTGCAAGCAGGCGTGAGAAGGGCAGGGCAGGGGTCTGGAGGAGGCGGGAGGAGACTTCAGGGCACTGTCCAGGGCTTCGGCCAGGCCGCCCTGTATGGTCAGCAGAGAAGGGTGGGGGAAGACATGCTGGGGGCATGCACACTGGGCTGCCTCTGCTGTGGGGATGCCAGCCATAGACACACTGTGGCCATACGGTGTCCGCTCACTCCCGGGGGCCCTTCCAGATTTCCCTCGATTCAGTTTCTTCAAACTTAGGGTATTTTACAAACATAACACATACACATACACACGCACAGATGTACAGACACAGACATGCAGAGATAGACACAGACATAGACACATATAGATCCAGAGATGCAGAGACAGACACACACAGACACAGACACACATACACATACCCACACAGACACCCCCACACACCCCCCGCACAGACACATAGGCAGACATTGACACACAGACACACCCACACACACCCACACACACACTCACACACACAGACACATAGGCAGACATTGACACACAGACACACCCACACACACACCCACACACACAGACACATAGGCAGACATTGACACACAGACACACCCACACACACACCCACACACACAGACACATAGGCAGACATCGATATACACACACACACACGACACAGGCAGACATCACACACAGATACACACACACACACACATAGGCAGACATTGACACACACACACCTGGCCTCTGCCCACTCCCCTGTACCGCTGCAGGTTCACAGCAAGCTCTAATTGAAAGGAGAGCAGAGAAGAAGGATGGATGATGTGTGGTCTGCTGTGCATCCTTTTCAGTTTCTGAAGTGCCCTGACTTGTGGCATAAAACGCACAAAGAGGGTTATCAGAAGACTTAAGGCACAATTAAGCTTTAGATCATTCATCTCTAAAGTGCTGGGGTGTTGTTCTAACTGGGGCACTCTGAGGGTGAAAGGGGGGACGTAGTAGCTGCCCCGCCAGGGTGACAGCGCAGCCTGGAGCTCTCAGGTGAAGCGGAGCTCGTGGTGCCCCCTATACAGCTTATGACTCAGGAGTGGCCGCAGTGCAGACTCTTGGTCTCTGATCCAGTGAGTCTGGGGTGAAGCGCCAGAACCTGCAGTTTAGGGAAGCCCCTCCACACTGATCGACATGAAGCGCTGAGTGTTTGGAGGATGCCAGGATGTCGCATGCCTTGTTGAAACTGGTGTGAACTTTGTATTTCTTTAGCCCACGTGTCTGGGACTAGAGGCTCGTTGTGTGATCAGAGGCAGCCAAGCTGGGTTTCTCCAGGTGATGCATAGCACACCTGGAGATAGGCGCCTCCACAATTGGACACTTTTTCAGGTGTAAGCAGGTGGCACAGAAAGCTTCCCCAAGTACGCAGCGGTCAGCATGGATGCCCCTTAATTCCTTTCTCATGAAGAGTTTTGGTTTCTTCCTAACACTGGACAACCAGGGATTATCAGGAGTTTTTGATTGCCTTATTTACTTATGTAAATACAAGGACACAACATTGAAAATCAACAAACTTTACTTTCTAGAGCAGTTTTAGGTTCACAACAAAATTGAGAGGAAGATAATAGATTTCCCGTGTGCCCCTGCCCCCACTCCCAGCCTCCCCCAGTGTCCATGTCGCCGGCCAGAGTGGGACTTTGATTACAGTGGACGAGCCTGCAGTGGCACGTCTCTGTCACCCCAGTGTGGAGGTCACGTCAGGGTCTCCACTCTGGGCGCTGTAGCTCCAGTAGGTTGGCAAATGCATAGTGACATGCGTCTGCCATTAGAGTGCCATACAGAGTAGTTACACTGCCCTGACACCCTCCTCAGCCTCTCTTCTTCCCCAGGCCCTGGTCACTGCTGCTGCTTTTACTGTGTCCTTAATTTTGCCTCTTCCAGAAAGTCGTCTAGTTGGAATCACGCAGTTGGTAGCCATTTCAGAGTGGCTTCTTTCACTTAGAAATACTCATTTAAGGTGCCCGCCTATCTTTTCATGCATGGCGTCAGAGCTCATTTCCATTTAGCGGTGAGTGCCATTCCATCATGTGGATGTTCCACGGTTTATTCAGTCACCTACACAAGGACGTCTTGGTTGCTTCAAAGTTTTGGCGATGATGAATAAAGTGGCTCTCACATCTGAGCACAGGTTTTTGTGTGGACGTAAGTTCTCAGCTCTGTTTGATAAATACCAAGGAACTTGGTTGCTGAGTGGCATGGTTGAAAGTATGTTTGGTTTTGTGAAAAATGGGCAAACCATCTTTCAAAGTGGTTGCTGCGTTTTACATTTCCGCCAGCCGTGAACGAGTGTTCCTGCTGTCCCACATCCTCGCCTGCTTTTGGTGTTGTCTGTGCCCTAAGCTTTGGCCATTCTGATAGGTGTGTGGTGGCATCGCAGCTGCAACCCCTTGAGGACCTCGAGTGTAGAGCGTCTTTCCATATGCTCATTTGCTGTCTGTGTGTCATCTTTGGTGAGTTGTCTTCAGACTTTTTGCCATCTTTTCCCCCACATAGCAAAAGATCATTTATTGGCTCTTGTTCTTCCAGCTCTTTGCTTTGAAATTGAGCATACGCTACTCTTTAAGCCTCAAAATCTAACACATCATGTGCATCATACTTTCTATAATGAGAATCCATCTCACACAGTGTAAAGCTACTGCCTTGCCTCAAAAATGCAATTCCCCGGCACTGTCCGGCATCATCAAGTAGTCACAACATTCTTGCCCGCACAGGGCTTCTATGAACTCTGCAGGCACGCATGTGCACAGCCGCACGCTCGCTGGTGAGCCTGCCTCCCTCCCTCAGCGTCTCCACTCGAGTGCAGGAGCCTGGACTGTCGCACTGTGTAGCCACGCAGGCCCCGCGGGACACGGCAGCAGGTGGTCTACAGGCTTCCCAGAGCTGCTGCCCCGGCATCGTTCCTGAAGGACAGCAGTGAAGCTGCTGAGGCCAAGGGAAGGCCAGAGTCCAAGGAAGGCAGTGGAAGTGTCACGGAAGTCTCCTGGCTTGTGGCAAATGCAGCATTCGCTTTATGCGCACACAGATCTGGCCGTTCACAGGCAGGTCACCTGCCCCGTCCTGCCAGTCCCCACAGTTCAGGGGCCCACCCACCGCTGTCCTGGGGCTCCCTTGCTGTGTTGTGTTGCTTGACTACGTGCCTACTCCAAGTCCAATATAGCTCAAGACAGCTGGCCAGGCCAGGGTACCACGAATTGTTAGAAAACTAATACTTCATTTCCTCATTTCCAGTATCTTAATGGTAGAGCGATGGCAGACATTTGTGGGAATAAGGCACTTCAACATCTGGGCCCTCTTGTTAGGTCCATTTTGGAAATTTCCGCCCTTCCAGCACACACTGCTTGCCCCACACTTCCCGCCCAGCCAGGCATGCGCTGAATACATGCGGGGAGGAGCTTGTAGAAGCGCTCATTTTCTTTTCGTTGAGTTTGAAGGACTCTTTGTATCTTTTGGATGCCAGTCTTTGATCAGATACGTCTTTTGCAAATGCTTCTACCCGTTTGTGTCTTGTCTTCTTCTCTTGACACATGCTGGTTTCACGTTGGAAGTGCGATTTCTCACCTGCTTTTCAGGAAATAGCCTTAGACGCAGAATTGCCAATGCTGCTGTTAGTGTTCCTCTCCGTGGCCGTCTGGAGAGGCAGGAAGACACGTGCCGGCCGCGACTGGGGGAACTGCATTGGTAAAGATTGGACGGGGCCGTGTGAGGCTGAGGGTAGTAGTGGGTTTGTCTGACTGTGGGTGCCCCTACTCATGCCTGTTTCTGGGTGGTGGGTGCAGAAAACACACAGCCGTTCCCGTGAGCCGGCCCCCATCAGCATGTGCCACCCACAGGCGGTGCCTGCGGCCCACGGCGTCAGGCCCATGCGTGCGTGTACATTCGCTTCATGTGTAGGGGCTGTGAAAGGAGCAGCGCACGTTTGTGGTCACCGTGCGGACGCGTGTTGTCCGGACTCGCTAGACCACTTCCAAGGAAGCGTGGCTCACGGAATTCTCCTGTCACTGTTGAACGCTGGGACTGTACTGTAGATCTGAAAGTTTCACCCAAGCTTGAGGTGTGTGTCAGCAGCAACTCTCCAGTTACCTTTTTGGTGAAATTTAAGTTTACAGCCAGCTTTCCACTCAGCAAATTGTAGGAAGTCATGTGTTTTGGCATCAGTTACCCTTAAATTAGAAACAGGACAATAGAGGAAGTTGTTGATTGGAACAATTGTAGTTTCACTTGTCTGAGTGCATCTGCGAATCATAACAAAATTGTTGTCACCGAAAGCCCCGACAGTCGCTGGAACAGGTTCCAAAGGGAAGCTTGCTTTTCCATGCTAGGGAAAATCTGCCTGAAAAGTTTCACTGTTCTCTTGAATATAAGATACTAGAACAGGTCACAACTTAACTTTTGAGCTTCTCTGCATTTTAAGCAGCTGAGGCGGCAGCAGCTCTCAGGGGTACAGGATTGCCTGTGCTAGGGGAAGGAGGGGCGTGACCTCCCTTAAATGGGTTCAGTGTGATGTCATGCCTCAGTAGGGCGTTTTCAGCTGTGTACTAGAGAAGAATCATTTTCCTATTTTCAGATAATGCTCTTGTGCTTATATAAAATAGTTTCCTTATAGAAAACAATTTGCTTGCTCTAAGAAAGTGACCTCACGGCTGTAGTTTGCTGGGCGTTGGACTGGTTTTATGGTATCTGATTGCCCCTGCTCAGTGTGAGAACACGCCCCATGCTGGCACCCGGCCCCTCCCTGCACACTCCTCCCTTCTCTTCTCAGAGCTGCTTTCCTTTCATTTCTTGTGAGGCCCTAGAGATGAAGTGACTGGGAAGGCCGTGAAGGGAAGGATTTCAAACTGCCTCAGAGTCTTCGTGTTCAGGAAATATGCACCACATGGGCCCTTGTTCCAGTCCCAGCGAGGGCTGTGGGTGAGCAGGACCAGAGGGCCTCTAGGTGTCCACTGCTGTCTCTCGGGAAATGGACCATCACATCCAAACATGTGTCCATGAACTTTGGAAATACAATCCATCTTTAAGTTGGCAGCTATGCATATCTTGGTAATGGTTTGGTAGACTTGTTAATTTGGTTATATTATTTTTTTTGTCCATTCTTGCTCAGACAACAAAATAATTAGATTATAAACTGAAAATATAAGAATGAATAGCCTTAATTAGATGGGAAGGAACACAGGGGTCTTTCCAGCATGATAGACGGGTTCTGTCTTGATAGGAATTTGTTGAAACTGTCTGGGTAGTACATTCTCACTGCATGTAAATTATAGCTGACTTCATAAACAACACTTACCAGCTGTCATGATCTAGCCAGTTAGAAAACATAAGGGCAGAGGAAATCCTATTTGCAGTGACCATGACAAAGGTTAATTAGGAGAAAACAACGTGGAAGACCGTGGAAGGGCTGCTTTTAAGTTCTTCCCGAAGGCGCCAGGGTGGACTTGGACAGGTGCAGGAGTGCTGTTGTTCTTGGAGAGAACGACTCAGCAGCCTGAGGATATTGGATCCCCCCAGGCTAGTTTATAACATTAATGGAATCTCAATAAAAATACCAACAAAGACTTTTTTCCCAGAGCGAATCAAAGTTCGTGTGCTTATAAAGTTCTTGGCAATAAACATGAGAGAATTATTAGGACAGCACTGATGAGGAAGAAGTAGCAACATCAGGACCCTCCTCTCCCCCAGCAGAGGTCGAGATGTCCCGACAGCCTCTCTGCCTCCCGCAGCTAGGTAGACAGGCACACGGGTGGGACAGATTGCAGCCTTGAGAAACGGAGACAAGTGCACGCCGACGTTTGGTGTGTGATAAAAGAGCAGTCTCAGGGCTGGTGGTGGACTCTCAGCTCAATCATACTGTGACACCCAGAGGGCCACTGGGAGACGAAAAGTGGCTCCTGACTCACACCACACTCGAGCATATGGATCCAAGGCCTCATACGGACCCACATAGTTTTCCACTGGGAGCTGTCCTCTGGGTTGAACATTCAGTAGCCTGTTACATGGATTTCCTGACCAGGACACGCTCTTGTGTTCTTAAACGTATCAGAATTTGCTGGTACCTTTCCCATGGGCTGCGGACCCAGGAACCTGTCCTTCAGCCTTGGCCCTTTAACTGAAGAAATACTCAGACTGTTCTTCCGGCACCAACCCGGAGGCCACCAGCTCTCCTTTCAGAGTGGCCAGTGCTGGGGCCGGGTCACCATGGCCTTCCCTGTGTGCTGTCCCGGGCAGTTCTACCCTCTAGATCTTTCGGTATTCAGAGCCACTCCTTGACAAGGTGATATGACCCTTAATTAATTAATTTATTTATTTTCTTTCTCTCTCTTTTTCTTTTTTTTATTATTATTATTATTATTTTTTTTTTTTTTTTGAGACAGAGTCTCGCTCTGTCGCCCAGGCTGGAGTACAGTGGCGCAGTTTTGGCTCACTGCAACCTCTTCCTCCCGGGTTCAAGCGATTCTCCTGTTTCAGCCTCCCCAGTAGCTGGGATTACAGGCACACACCACCATGCCCAGCTAATTTTTGTATTTTTTTTTTTTTTAAGTAGAGACGGGGTTTCACCATGTTGACCAGGATGGTCTTGATCTCCTGACCTCGTGATCCACCCACCTTGGCCTCCCAAAGTGCTGGGATTACAGGCGTGAGCCACTGCGCCTGGCCATGACCCTTGATTTTCTAAGTAAACACTTAAACTTTATTTTTAAATTATTTTCTGACTTCCCCTAAAGTGCTTACAGAATCCCCAGGGCTTTGCAGAAATAAAATGTTTGGAAGCAGCAGCTGCCACCAAGTGGCATCCTGCTGTGAGCTGTTGGGTGTTGTCTTCAAGATACTCACCTTTAAAACTGGGTTAGTCCAATGGGTGCGTATCTTTGAGGAAATAAAGGTTGGTTAACATGAGGTGATGTTGTTGTAGTAGTTAATTTAGCCTTGTTAAGATTACTGTTTGGACAGTTGCCTCAACTTTGCCTGCTCTTAGAAGCTTGGAAGCTTGCATTGGTGTTAACACCCTAGGTTGATAACATTCCTTGGATAAGTTCATGAAGGTATGAGACATTTGGTAGATTTTTGTACTTACTGCTACTTTAAACAAACTGAAGATGTCTAAAGATATTTGTTGTTTTCATCAATGTAGATGCCAGTTAGGTCACCTGTGTAAAATCCGTGTACTGTGCCCCTGCCTCTGCCCTGCTTGAGGAAGGGAAGCCAGCTGTGTCCATGCGTAGACTACTTGCGTAACAGGTGACACCCGTGCCATGCTCATGCTGTTTCATGAGGACTTCAGGGACGCATAAGCCAGTGGCTGGTCACCCGGAGCACCTGGGCGCGACTTCAGTATAGCTGGTGGGGTGGGGAATGGTTTTCCAGTGCAGACACCCCATAGTAACTATCAGCTGATAGCCTTATTCATTCATTCGCTTCATTTGTTCATTTAACAAACCTCGTCAAGCTCTTGCTGTGTGGCTGGAAACGGTGCACATGGAAGGGAAAGCCCAGGTTCAAGAAGCATGGATGTTGCCTATTGGGGATTGATGCTGGGAGATCTGGGGACAGATGAAAGCGGGGGATGAGGGTCTCTTGAGGGGGCTTCTCTCACTGCCTGGTAGGGTTTTGCCACCCACCAGTAGCTGTCATAATCCTTTGTGCAAGATGGGGATGACCCGTTATAAAGGGGTCCAGTGAGCCCTGAGAAGAGTCTCTAAAAACGGGGTGGTTGAGCTGAAGGTGGGAAGGGCAAGAAGAGGTGGAGATGCATGGCCAGCGGTGTGGGCAGAGCCAGGCTCAGGGGAGAGACGGAAGGGTGCAGGCTGGCAGAGAGGCAGCCTGCTCCGAAGGGTGATCCCTAGACCAATGGGCAGCACTGCCCAGGCATGGTTCTGGAGCTGGGGGGCCTGATGTGGGGCCTGTGTGCACGGCTGAACGTGCAGCGCCGTCACTGGTGGGCTGGGTCAGCAGTGTCCCAAGGCGTGAAGCCGTCTTGCTGGCCCCTCAGCCTGCTGAGCAGCGGTGTCTGGCGGCTTGCCCTGACTGTGGCCATGCGGATACTCTGGGGGTGTGGGTAGACGCCTTTCCCGCCCAGATGCTGGTCTCCCTCCTTTTCATCTTCTCTTTGGAAGGTCAACTTTACACCAGTTGTTAGAAGTTTGCTAGGAAAGCCTCAACATATCAGAGGAACTCCAGTGAGGCAGCTGACTTTCCACGTCAAGGGAGCGCTCCTGCACCGCTCTGTCCTTCTGTGGACTCGTGACTCTGTTACTAAGGACATAGGGCCTTTGCTCCCTGAGGGCTTAGTTTTTTGAAATCCTCAGCTGTTCCCAGGTAAAAAGACATCTTGTTTTAGAATCTGGTTTTTTTTTTAAAAAAAAAAAAAAAGACAAGGTCTCACTGTGTCTCACAGACTGGAGTGCAATGGCATAATTGTAGCTTACTTCAGCCTTGAAGTAAGCCTTGAAGTAAGCCTTGAAGGCTCAAACAATCCTTCTGCCTCAGTCTCCTGAGTAGATGGGACTATAGGCACATACCATCACATGGCTAATTAAAATAATAATAATAATTATTATTATTATTATAGAGACGGGGTCTTGCTGTGTTGCCCAGGCTGGTCTTCAACTCCTGGGCTCAAGCGATCCTGCTGCCTCAGCCTCTGGAGTAGCTGGGATCACAGGTATGCACCACCATGCTAATCTTTGAAAAAAGGGTCTGACTGTGTTGCACAGGCCGCATGGATCTTTAGCTGATCCCTAAGACCTTTCGGTGGCCATCCCTGTGGCCCCAAGGTTGGAGTCCATGCTCCATGCGAGAGGCCGATGGTTGCCTGGGGCTTTTCTGTGTGGCTCGTCAGTGATTCTTACGCAACCTGCTCTTTGCAAACAAGGTGCTAAGAAATACCACTGGCTGGGGCGCAGCTGAGCTGCTTGGGAAAGGAATGGCCTGTAGCGTTGCCGCCTACACTCCTGGCCTCGGGTCGTCTCAGCACGTGGGAGCGTGTCCGGTGTGTTTTCCAGTTCTGCTTTAAGTCAGGACTGGACAGTTTAGGTGGCACAGACCAGAGTGAGGCTGGGGGGTGCGGGAGCCAAGCTGGGCTCCACCGTCGCCTTCTTTCCTGTTAAAGAGACTTGGGCAACTTCCTGACCCTAGGTCAGGCCGGAGGGCAGCAAACTGTGACCTGGGGGGCAGATCCAGTGCAGAGCTGGGATTTACAAGAATGACCAGCAAGCTAAGAATAGGTGTTGTGTTTTTAAAGGATCGTTAAAAAAAAAAAAAAAAAAGGAAGAAGAAACAGAAAAAAGGAGAATGTGCAACAGAGACCATCTGTGGCCCAAAATCCCGGAAATGTTCATCATCCAGCTTACAGAGAAAGCTTCAGTGTCTGGTCTTGTCGATGGACTCGGAATGGAATAATCAAGGGGTGAAGCATTTTTAAAGAAAGACTTTTTCCCATTTAGTAATAACCGTAGAACAGAGTGTCTCCTTTTGGTGCTGTTGACGTTCTGGGCCAGGGCCTTCTCTGCTGGAGGCTGTTCTGTGCACTGTGGTGAGCTGAGCGGCATCCCTGGCCTCCGTCTATAAGATGCCAGTACTGTCCCCTCCTCCCCCTGTTGTCGCAATCAGAGATGTCTCACATCATTGCCAAGTGTCCCTGGAGGGTGCAGAGTTGCCCCCGGTTGAGAATCGCTACCTTAGAATAATTCATATATTACTTATTACAGACATTTATTGCCTAACTCTCAGCTCTTACTGGAACGACTCTTAGGAACAGAGACTGCTTCACTTCAGGCACAAGTCTCCGAGGACACTGTAATGGGACAAAGGGCCGATTGAGCAGACATGAAGGGTCTGATGTTTATAAGTCATTAGGATTTCTTAGAAAACTAATTGCTTTTGTTCCTGCCCAAAACCCAGCTGATGTTTTCAGTCTTTGCAGACGTGTCTGGGTGTTACTTCTTCTCACAAAAATGACTCTTCTTACCTAGTGGAAGAAAGCAGTTAAAATCATTGACCCTATTCTGGTACAAGATTGACAGACTGAAAACAGGGAAAATCGTGACATTTTCTGTTAGGAATGATTCCGAAAAGGTGGGGGCGGAACAAGAATAGCAGAATGTTGGTCCTTATTAAACCTGGGTGGTTTCTTATACTATTCTGTTTACTTTGCATATGTCAGAAATAGTTCTGGCTGGGTATGGTGCCCCACGCCTGTAATCCCAGCACTTTGGGAGGCCAAAGCAGGTGGATCATGAGGTCAGGAGATCAAGACCATCCTGGCCAACCTGGTGAAACCCTGTGTCTACTAAAAATACAAAAATTAGCTGGGCGTGGTGGCATGTGCCTGTAATCCCAGCTACTCAGGAGGCTGAGACGGGAGAATTGCGTGAACCTGGGAGGCGGAGGTTGCAGTGAGCCGAGATCACGCCACTGCACTCCAGCCTGGGCAACAGAGCGAGACTGTCTCAAAAAAAAAAAAAGTTTCATTACAGAGTTTTTTGAAAAAATATTGCGGTAAGGTGACAGTTTGGAAACTCTTGTTTTAATTGAGATGTTTCTATGGTAGAGGACATTTGGCAAACTTGAAAGAATTCTCAAGGGCTGTCGTGTGGAATCGTAGTGACGTTGGGGGGGACGTAAGAAGCAAATACGTAGGTAGCACCACCTGAACCTTTGGTTCTTAAGGAATTAGTAGGCATTCTGGTTTCCGCTGCAGCGTGAAAGAAGATGTAGGGAGGAGCTGGGACGGAAGAGCCAGGCGCACGGCTTCCTTCCAGAACCTCCTGTACAGCAGAGCCCTCTCCCTCCTGGGGCCCACGCGCCGGGGACCCACCTTCTCCATCAGGGCTGTGTGAGAGAGGAGCGTGAGTGAAGTGAGTGAAGTGAGTGAGTGAAGTGAGTGAAGTGCGTGAGTGAAGACAGCACCTCGAGGTTTCTGGTCTCCTCTGGGGAGAAAGAGAGGAGGAGCTAATTAAGACCACCTTTGGTTCGGTGGAAAGTAATGAGAAATATTTTTATTGAAACCAGTTGTTGGAAAAATTCTCAGTAAGGTATTGGCCCATAGACCTACCTTAATATAAACTGTGAACACCATTTAGGTATGTTTTCAGGAGCTCTTTCTAACACTTCAATTGGACTGAACCCCGTGTCTGGAGACCTAACTCCAGAAGTTCTGAACTTGGGGTGTTCCACATCCCCGATCTTATCTCACCTGAGGAGAGATTGACCTCATTTCCTAAAACATTTCCAAGGTGGCATTTCCAGTTAGCTTGTTGCTGCTTTATTGTATGTGTTTGCCCAGGTGGGGAATTTGTCACCAAGCTGGGTTTGTCACCGGAGGCAGGGTGGTGGAAAGCCGAGGGTTGGGGTGATAGGGTTCCATAGGAAAGCTATAGAAACCTAGGAAAGCTGCATGTGGGTTGGGAGTCTCCAAACCCCTAGGTACTATAGTCAGAGTTTGGCACGTGCGTACATTTTTTTCTGGAGAGAAGGTCTATAATTTCATTTTATTCCCAAGAGGTTTTATAACCTGAAGGCCAATACCACAGGAGTCCCGGTGCCTTTGGGTAGACTTCGAACTCCCCCTGGACAGAGAATCATGCTATCCTCATTCCACCCATCCTCCTACTTTTCATTTTTCTTTTCTTTTCTTTTCGTTTTTGTTTGTTTTTGTTTTTGTTTTTTGAGTCAGGGTCTCACTCTGTCACCCAGGCTGGAGTGCAGTGGTGCTATCTCAGCTTACTGCAACCTCCACCTCCCGGGTTCAAGTGATTCTCCTGCCTCACCCTCCTGAGTAGCTGGTATTACAGGCGCCCGCCACCATGCCTGGCTAATTTTTGTATTTTTAGTAGAGATGGGCTTTCGCCATGTTGCCCAAGCAGGTCTTGAACTCGTGATCTCAGGTGATCCACCTGCCTCAGCCCCTCAATGTGCTGGGATTGCAGACGTGAGCCACCGTGCCCGGCCTGCTTTTTATTTTTAATTTCCACCTCTCCAGGCAGGGTCTACAGTTTCCCTTTTTGGCTGGGCACGGTGGCTCACACTTGTAAATCCTAGTGCTTTGGGAGGCCGAGGTAGGGGAGATCGATTGAGCCCAGGAGCTGGATACCAGCCAGGGCAATATAGTGGGGACCCTAGAAAAATTAGCTGGGTGTAGTGGTGCACGCCTGTAGTCGCAGCTACTCGGGAGGATGAGGTGGGAGATCACTGGAGCCCAGGAGTTTGAGGCTGCAGAGAGCCATGGTCGTGTGACTGCACTCCAGCCTGGGCAATGGAGCAAGATCTTGTCTCTAACAAATTAAACTATTTTAAACAAAAGTTTTCCCCTTTGATTCTCTTTTGCCTACCTCCCCCACTTTTCCCTTCACCTCCTTACTTCCCTCTCATGATATCTGTAGCCACAAAGGGCATCGCCAGCTGCCTCCGGCCTGCTGGAATAGTTACGTGCTGTGGTACACAGGGTGGACGATATTGTTACCGGCCAAAGAGTGAATATTTCTAGCATTTTTCTCTGTCTGTTCTTTGATCCTGCTTTCCTTGATTGCCCCACCTTTGTCCTTCCCCAGGATTCACTTCATATGAGAAAATGTTTTTCTAGAACATAGGTTTGGTTATTTGCACAGATGTACCCAGCGTGAGTGGCAGAGAGCTGTGTGATCTTGGGTCAGGCCCTTGGGGCACACGGCTTGCTCGGGGGTCGGGCGGCGGTCCACAGGGCCATCTGGTGGCCGTCCCCTGACTCTCTGGCCGGGTTGTTTTCCTCTTTTGCAGATCATCCAGTCACTCGATGGGGATTACCAGCGGACCACCTGTTTGTATCACCTTCCCACCTCTCTGTAGCAAGAAAAATCACTTCAGCACCTCTTCAGTAATAATGATGAAACTGGTATTAACTGAATGGCAATTATGGATTTTTAACTCTAATTCACAGTAAACCAGCAAGCCATATGTTTAAAATCCAACCAAAAATCGTTCTGTGTTGCTGCATGTCTCATACCGTTGTGAGAAGTTGTGAGATAGCCACTTGTGCAAAGAGGAATGTAAGTGTTACCTGCCCGAGGAACACAGCCGAAGCAGAAAGAGAAGACGTCTTAATTTATCATTACAGATATATGAAAGCATTATTTATATAGATAGAATATATAGATAAATATATATATTTTTGGTGGTAATGAAAATGGCTCCGCAGAATGCTGACCCGGAATCTATGCAAGTTCAAGAGTTATCCGTGCCCCTGCCGGACCCACAGAAAGCCAGAGGCGCAGAGGCCGAGAACTGTGAGACCATCAGCGAGGGGTCCATAGACCGAATCCCCGTGCGCCTGTGGGTGATGCACGGGGCGGTGATGTTTGGCAGGGAGTTCTGTTACGCCATGGAAACCGCTCTGGTCACACCAATACTGTTGCAGATTGGTAAGTCTCCTCCCCGTCTGTGCGCAGTGAACGCTGAGCGGAGCGCTAGCGGACCGGGCGTGGCTCTGATCCTCTGGAGGCGGAGGATGGCGCGTCCTGGAGAGCCCCGGGCACAGGAGTCTTTGTCTCCTCTCCCTTCAGCCTGCCCTGATGGTGGTTTTTGTCTCCTGTTTTCAGCCAGGTTTGGGGAGGAGTGATCTTCGGATATTGATGTTGAATTACAGTTTTGGCAAAGTAGTAGCTCAGCATCTGGGGCAGAATTGGCACTGATAAGTACTGGCTCTTAGCCGGGGCTTACCTCTCCTGCTGTCCCTGCCAGGCCACAGTGAACAACGAGCAAAGGGCAGGGTCGCCAGCACTGACAGTCACTGGCTGTGTCATGCAGGTGAATTCGGGAGCCCCTCTGTGCCACACTCTGATTGTTTGTGTGTAAAGTGATTGCAATCGCAAACCAACCCTAAGAGGGTCCCAGGTGTGCTTAGAACAGTGCCTGGCTGTGGGAGATACTGGAAGATGCTGTCATCTTATCATTGTTGCTGTTGACTTGAATCCAAGGTTATTGTGGACGGTAGATGGCTCAGAGACAGGCATTTCCAAAAGCATGGAAATTCACAGACACACGCAGGTGGGCACGAAAACACAGAAATTCACAGACACGTGGGTGGGCGTGAAAAAACAAATTCACAGAGATGCAGGTGGACATGAAATCATGGAAATTCACAGACACACACAGGTGGGCACGAAAACACGGAAATTCACAGACACACGCAGGTGGGCACGAAAACACGGAAATTCAGACACGCAGGTGAGCACGAAAACACGGAAATTCACAGACACGCAGGTGGGCACGAAAACACGGGAATTCACAGACATGCAGGTGGGCACGAAAACATGGAAATTCAGACACGCAGGTGGGCACAAAAACACGGAAATTCACAGACACGCAGGTGGGCACGAAAACACGGGAATTCACAGACATGCAGGTGGGCACGAAAACATGGAAATTCAGACACGCAGGTGGGCACAAAAACACGGAAATTCAGAGACACGCAGGTTTGCATGACCAGGCTCGCATGGGCAAGATGTGGTGTTTCTTCCAGATTACCAGGCAACAGAGCAGGGACCCCGTAGGGAGTCCTCGCTGGGAGTGTCTTGGGCCCTAAAAGTTTTGTCAGAATGTTTAGTTTTCTTTATGACTTAAGGAAGTTTTAAGAAAATCTGTCATTTTCCAAACCCTTAGCCTTTAAGGTGTCTGGGTAAGAGGAGACAATTTAGAAGCATCAGTTTTATTCTAGAATTCCACATATTGCAAGGTAAAGTATTTTCAAGCCTACTTATTTTGGTTGTTTTAGGGATGTTTGTTGATACAAACATAATAAAGTGTTTCTTGTTCTGTGAGTGCTCACTCAGCCTCGCTGCAGTGCGGATCCCTCGGTTATGTGCACAGATCTGACTCCAGCGTGAAATCATAGCATTTTCTTCGATTATGTGTGGGGCAGCCCCGCTGGCATCAGCACCGATTTCCTGTCACCCTGCTGTGGGAGCTGATGCTGATTATTACCGAAATCACAGGAGATACTGTGTCCATCCCTCGATCTTGTCATTTAATACATTAATGAAAAAGCACTCATTTTACGTTTCCAGTGCTTCCATGATTGTATTTCAGCGTGCTTTTCCGTCTGCAATCCTGTGTCTTTTTTCATCTTTAAAAACCTTGTTTTGAGAAGGCTTCGTGAGAAGGCCAGAGGACCTGGGGCTCAGACAAGGTTAAAGGACTCTCTTCTGGAGGGTTGGGGAATCGGACGTAGGGGACCGGGCGCAGCTCGCGCTTTTGTTCTCTCCTCTGTGTCTGTCACTCTGCATTTACTCTGCTCGTGCTCCTTAGGTGCCCATGATATCCTAGGGCACGGAGGGTGGACAGGACCCACATCTGTGGGCCAGGGGGCTTAGCTCTGTGGCAGGGGGGCACTTCAAGAAAGAAAGTGACCCGACCAGCGAGGGAAAGAAATGGGCTGGACCAGTGTGGGAAGGCCTTTATGGAGAGCAGGGCAAGGGCTCTTGGGCATCACATCCAGAGGCTGAGGGAGGGGAGAACTGGATGTGTTCATGGAACTGAAGGACCACTTTTGCGACTAAACCTTAGCCAGGGAGAAGTTGGGTAGCAATTAATTTTACTAAACATTTATTTTGTCCCTTCAGTGTGTAAGGACTTGGCACTGAGCTAATTATGAAAGCATTGTCATAATAAAGCTAAGGCGGTTGGAATTACGAATTGGGCACCATCCTTCAGTTTCTGGACAACGAGTTGTGGTCATGGTGACAAATACAAAATTTAGAACCTCCGGTTCCTGAGAATAAGTTGATGTGATAAAGAGTCATTAGGAACTGCTTTTCCCTAATTTTCTCTAAGGCAGATGATGTGTATTGTGGCTTTGAAAACCCTAATACTTCCACAACACCTTGGAATTTTCATACTTTATAGCTGGTGAGTCTCAATTTCTATGCACATTTCATTGTTTGGTTTTGACGATTTATTACATGAGATTTGTATAGATTTTAGATAATTTAGGAGGACAAATACAGATGCTCCTCAACTTGCAACGGGGCTACGTCCCAGTAAACCCATCGTTGAAAATACCTTGAGTCAAAAATGCATTTAACACTCCTACCGCACTGCACGTCATAGTCCAGCCTCATCTTCCTTAACCATGCCCAGAACACTCACATCAGGCTGGGCACCCTGGCTCGTGCCTGTAATCCCAACACTTTGGGAGGCCCAGGTGGGAGGAGCACTTGAGCCCAGGAGTTCAAGACCAGCTAGGGCAACATAGTGAAACTCCGTGTCTACAAAAAATAAAAAATTAGCTGGGTGTGGTGGTGCACACCTGTAATCACAGCTATTCAGGAGGCTGAGGTGGGAGGATTGCTTGCGCCTGGGAGATGGAGGCCGCAGTGAGCCGTGATCATCCAGCCTGAATACAGAGTGAGATACTGTCTCAAAAAAAAAAAAAAAAAAAAAAAAAACACTCACACCAGCCTATAGTTGGGCAAAATCATGTAACACAGAGCCTATTTTATAATAAAGTGTTGAAGATCTCGTGTGATTTATTGAATACTGTACTCAAAGTGTAAACCAGCGTGTATGAGGACTCAAGATATGGTTTCCAGTGAATGCGTATGGCTTTCACGTTAGTGTGAAGTTGAACAAATCATAGGTCCCACCATCATAAGCCCGGGACCTGTCTGCGTATGTACTTTACTACACAATATATGTAGTGCATATTAAAGGTAGCTTTCCAAAGCTGTAGAGGTGTCTGTTCCATATATTCCATATAAACCTCCAGAAATGCTAACTGAAATGGGGAGAGTTTAATAAGTGGTTAGGCTGTGGCAAACTGACCCTAACCGGATGAAAGTAACCTTTATTGACCCTATGCACCACATAGTTCACGTAAAACTGTAAGCCCTGGTCTGTGTTCAGCAGGAGAGCAGGAATCACGAATAGAAGGTATTTTTACAGGTTATAGGAACAGGGCTTTAATGAGTTTGTTCTTAGACGTGCTTAGATTGAGTCCAGACAACAAAAGGCCCAATTTATTTCTCAGGGTTTGACTGAAATTACGCTTACAAGGGCAATGTAGTGACCAAAGTTTTCCCTGATTGGAGTTGGAGTTTCTTTAAAAAGTTGTCTGCCATCCGTACCCAGAGCCACAGTGCTTATGCTTGGATTTGGAAATACTGTTACCTCACTCCGGGCAGTTTGACAGTTGGCATGAGATGTCCACAGTGGTGTGGCTGCCACCATTAGGACCTAGAATATTTTCATCACCCCAAGGCTCCCAAATGCCCCCTGACATCAGCCACTGCACCGCCCCCAGCCACCACCAGCCTGCCTCTGTTGTCATGGTGCTGCCTGTTGTGGAATCGATGTAAATGGAATCACACAGCATATGGTCTGGCTCTTGCCACTTAGCGTAATGCTTTTCTGATAGATTCATCCATGTTACTGCATGAACCGGTACTTTCTTTGCTCCTTTTCTGTGCTGACTGGTACTCCGCTGAATGGACATGCCATCATTTGTTTTCATTCATCAGGTGGTAGAGATTTGGGTTGTTTCCGTTTTGGAGGCTGTGATAATAAAGCTGCTGTGAATATTCACTGGCAAGGCTCTGTGTGGATGTGTTTCATTACTCATGAGTGGTTCACTGGGAGTGGCTTGCTGGGTCCATTGCTTTCCAG
The DNA here is from genome assembly GCF_028885655.2 of Pongo abelii. NCBI lineage: Eukaryota > Metazoa > Chordata > Mammalia > Primates > Hominidae > Pongo > Pongo abelii. Next base: position 157,675,435 of record NC_071992.2, on the reverse strand, counting down.
GGTGATGGTACCGTCTTGCATTCCCACCACAGCATAGGAGAGTTCCCATTTCTCCACATCCTCGTCAACGTTTAGTGTTGTCAGTCCTTTTCAACTTCATTCATTGAAGTGAGTGTGAACCATATCTCATTGCAGCTTTAATTTGCATGTCTTTTTTTTTTTTAAGATGGGGTCTCACTCTGTCACCCAGACTGGAGTGCCACGGCACTATCACAACTTACTGCAGCCATGACCTCCCTGGGCTCAGCTGATTCTCCCACCTCAGCCTCCCAGGTAGCTGGGACTACAGGTGTGCACCACCACACCCATCTAATTTTTGCATTTTTTGTAGAGATGGGGTTTCACCATGTTGCCCAGGCTGGTTTCGAACTTCTGGGCTCGAGCCATCTGCCCACCTCAGCCTCGCAAAGTGCTGTAATTACAGATGTGAGCTACGTGCCTAGCCTGTTTTGTTTTTTTATATATTCTTACACTTTATGAGATGAGGTTTTGCTATGTCACCCAGGCCAGTCTTGAACTCTTGGGCTTAAGTGATCCTCCTACCTTGGTCTCCCAAAGTGCTAGGATTACAGGCATGAGCCACTAATTAATTAATTAATTTATTTATTTATTTAAACAGGGACTCTGTTTCCCAGGCTGAAATGCAATGGTGTGATCACAGCTCTCTGCAGCCTCAACCTTCCTGGGTTCAAGTGATCCTCCCGCTTCAGCCTCCTGAGTAGCTTGGACTATAGGCATGCACCACCACACCTGGCTAATATTTTAAATTTTTTACCGAAACGGAGTCTCACTATGTTGCCCTGGCTGGTCTAGAACTCCTGGGCTCAAGTGATCCTCCTGTCTCAGTCCAAAAGTGCTGGGGCTACAGGCATGAGCCACTGTGCCAGGTTCCTTTTCATTTTCCTAATGATATCTTTCAGAAAGCAAAAGTTTTAAATTTTGATGAAATTTGGAGTATCTAATATTTTCTTTTTTTGTTCTTTTTCAATTAACTTTTTGCCTGACCTGAAGTCCTTTTTAAGTGTTGGAGGTCTCACTACATTGCCTGGGCTGGAGTATAGTGCAGTGATCGTGGCTCACTGCAGCTTCAACTCCGGGGCCTGAAGTCTTAATGATTTTCCCTTATGTTTCCTTCTAGATGCCTCAGTAGTTCTCTCACCTAGGTCTGTGATCCATTTTGAGTGAATTTTTGTATACCGTAAGAGTTGAGGGATTCCCCCTCCATCTGGCACGTGGAAATTGAGTTGTTCCAGCATCATTTGTAAAAAGCCTGTCCTTTCCCATTGAAATCCATGGCACCTCTGTTGGCATTAACTGGCCACCTATATTGTGAATCTGTTTCTAGGCACTATTCTGTTCCATTGATCTATATGTCTGTTCCTGATACAACGATTGATTTCTGTAGTTTTATGGTGCATCTTGAAATTAGGAAATATGCCTACCTTTTGGAACTTGTTTTAGGCCAGGCGTGGTGACTCACACCTGTAATCCCAGCACTTTGGGAGGCCAAGGCAGGAGGATTGCTTGAACTCAGGCATTCGAGACCATCCTAGGCAACACAACAAGACCTCGTTTCTAAAAAAGAAAAAGAAAACTTGTTTTGGCTGTTGTAGGTCTTTCACATTTCCATATAAATTTTAGAATTATCAATTTCTACAAAAAGCCTGCTGGATTTTTACTGGGATTGCATTGAATCTATAGAGAATTGACATCTTAATTTTGAGTCCTTCAGTCCATGAACATAATATATCTTCTCAATACATTTAAGTCTTTAATTTCTCCTGGGAATGTTTCATAATTTTCAGTATGTAGGTCCATCACATACTTAAAGTATTTCATTGTATCATGTTATTGTAAAAAGGACTGCTTTAATTTCCATTTCTGGTTGTTCATCGTTCTATAGAGTAATATAAGTGATTTTTATATATTGACCTTATACCTTGCAATCTTGCCAAACTCACTTCGTAGTTCCAGTAACTTTTAATTGTAAGACCTGTATTGATGTTCCTTCTTTCCCGTATTGGTAATTTGATCAGCCTGGTTAAAGGTTTATCAATTTTGTTGGTCTTTTCAAAGACCATGCTTTCAGCTTCATTTGGTTTTTTCCTCTGTTGTTCATTTCTGTTTTGTTAATTTATGCTCTTATATTCATTTTGTTTTCTTCTGCTTACTGGGTTTTAATTTGCTCTTTTTCTAGTTTATTATTTTTCTATCATTAGATGGGGTCTCACTGTGTTGCCCAGGCTGGCTGGACTGAAACTCCTGGGCTCAAGCGATCCTCCTGCCTCAGCCTCCTGCGTAGCTGGGATTGCAGGTGTGCGCCGCAACAGCTGGCTACTTTTTCTAGTTTCTTAAGGTCAAGCTTATAGCATTGGTTTTTTTAGACTTTTCTTTCCTAATAGAATCATTTATTAGAAATGGTTTCATTTCTCATAAATTTGCGGGTTACACAGAGGGGTTAGGGAGGAGTATAAAGAGACTCTAAGAGACCCCTGAGCTACCCTCTGTGTGACCCCAGTGACCTTCACCCCCTGGCTTTCATGGCCTTGTGCAGTGCCCTCCCCTTGAGTAATTCCTGTTAACCAGTAGAATATGGCAGCCTTGAGGGGATGTCACCTGACGCAAACGTGTGACTCCACCTTGCTGGGAGACCCTCTCTGTTGCTGGCTTGGCCTGCACATCTTGATGAATCAAGCTGCCTTCTTGGAAAGACCCATATGGCAAATAACTGAGCAGGAGGCCTCAGCCAACACCCCCAGGGCCGAGGCTCTCAGTCCAGGAGCCTGTGAGGCCCCAAGGCAGAGCCACCCCGCAGAGCTGTGCCTGAATTCCCGGCCACAGGAGCTATGTGGCCGTAACTGTTGCTCTGTGCCGCTGGATGGTGTGCAGTTTGTTACGCAGCAGCAGGTAACCAATACACGTGCTCAGAATATTCTGTTTGTCAGACTCTTTGCACTGCTTCCCCCTGTATAACTTAGGGTACATTGGAATTCTTCCCATTGTCTCAATCCTCATCTTGGTAGAAGGGGTACGAAAGTACTGCAGAAGAAGCATGTTTGTGTTGATAAATATCTCAGCAGAAACCTTAGATTATAACTCGTTTTGAAATATCAAGCAATAGCAAGTCTGTCCTTTCTCTCTTCCCCAAAGAAAACTTTCCCCTTGAAAATCAGCAAACCGGAAGCTGTGAGAAGCAAATTAGCTCAGTCTCTGCCATCATCAGCATCAGTAGAGGAGTTGTTTGGAATCTAGGAGTAGCCAGCTAATGCCCGTGTGTGTGAGGTGTCCCTTGATGGCAGTTTCCTAAAGTGATTCAGCCTGCACCATCCTTACCCCAGGCAGTGTGCTGTCTTCTTCAGAAGTTAGTGGTGACATTGTCTGTGATGCTGCTGGCAGACAGTGCTGCTGCCCCTGGGAGGCCCCTCCCTTCCCCCTGCCCTTGACTCCTGGGCCTAAGCCTGGTCTTTAGGCCCCGTTGCTTCCTCTCCCTTCCTCCCATGTGGCCTCCCTGGAGTCCTTGCACCACATACACTGGGGTTGGGACACACTGAGGGTCTGTGAGTCCCACCTAGCTCTAAGGGTCCAGCCTCCTCTGAGCGGCAGGTTGGGAGTTGTCTGCCATCAGGTGACTTTGGTGTGCTCATGATGCTGAGACCAGATTTTGGGGTCTCCTGGGAGCCCCTGATGCTCTGGGATTCTGCAGGCTGCTCCCTGGGTCAGCCCTGGGGGAGGCAAGCAGTAAAGGGGGCTCTGGGAACCCTGGACAGAAGACGTGATGGAGCGGAAGGCCCATTGTTCATTGAGTGATGAATTAACACTTTCCTTTATGATGATGATTCAAGTCCTGTTTCTGGTTTCTCTTTCATTTCCATTATTTGCTCAAGTGACAGAGATTTCCTGTCCCTCCCCAAAACGGTGGTGGTGGAGGCAGCAGCAGCCAACAACCCAATGTTGGCTCCTCTTGGAGAATCCAAAAATCAACCGTTTTCCAAGTGTGTAGCCTTACTTGTCTCTGCAGATACCAGCATCTCCTTTCTTCTGGAAACGTGTGCAGAGTTGACACATATGATGTGCTTAGAACAGAGCCTGTAATTGTTAGCCATTATTACTGTCATTTTTTTCTCCACTTGGGTTCCTAGTCACCAGCCTTGGTGGTAACTTGTCAAGGGCCTGCCTCGCACTTAGTGTGGAAAAGTCACTCAGTGGGGCAATTTGCACCCCATTCATTGCACCCCACTCCAGCCCAGCCTCCACCTCACCCCCCACCCCCACCCCCACCCCCACCCCCACGTCTTCTTGCCGAATGCGCAGGGATGTCCTCATTTCCAAACTCAGGTTTTCTGGGCCCTGGTGCTGGCCCTGTCTCCCATTGCACAGGGCTGAGTGGGCCTGGCTTCCGGCTCTGCCCTCCCTCACTCTTGTCCTGTGTCTGTCCCATCCTGAGCCCCGTCGGTGTCACACTGGACAACTCCAGGGTCTGTCACATTCAGTACGTTTGAGAGAGCCGTGCTTTCGAAAATGGTGGCGTCTTGGATTTGATGAAACACAGCCCATCTCCAGGCCAGACTTGTCTCTGCAGCTGTTTACTGCTCACGTCCGCCTGGCCCGGCCCCCTGCATGTTCCCACTCAATGCATTCCACAGTGTGGGCATCTCTTCAGCATTCACATGTGCTCCAGGACCCCTGCAGCCCTGTCTTTCCACCCCTCTCCCTCCTAGACTGTGCATCCCCTAAGGACAAGGTCCGACTCACCTTTGTTCCCATGCCCAGTGTGGAACAAAGACTTGCAGGACTGAATGAGTGACTTGCTGATGAAGGAGAAATTGACATGCCTTAGATGCCTCATATGGCCACATGCTCCTGTCCAAGGCCAGAAGCTGATGCATTATATTCTGGAGGAGGCTGGAGGCTGCTCGGCCTCCGGCCCAGGCATGGGCTGGACTCCATCTGGAGCTGCTCGCATGGAGGAGGCACAGGGGAACCTCCTGCAGGCAGGGCAGGGAAGAGGCCTTTCAAACCCAGGTGTTACCAGTTAACACTGTGCCCAAGACAGAACCTCCTGTGACCTCAGGACAGGCGGAGCGCACCATGAAGAATCAGGGGCAGTCTCCCAAGTAGCCGAGTTGATTGGGAGGGCAATTGGGTATACAGCTGACCCTTGAGCAGCTCAGGTTAGGGGTGCCGACTCCCCATACAGTCAAAAATCCATGTGTAGCTTTTGACTCCCCCTAAAACCTGACTACCAGTAGCTTCCTGACTGGAAGCCTTACCAATAATATAAGCAGTCAGTTGATACATACCTTCTATGTTATATGTATTACATGTTTATTGTAAAGTAACCTGAAGAAAACATAGCTAAGACAATTATAAAGAAGAGAAATGTATTTCCTGTTCATTATGTGGAAGTGGACCGTCATAAAGGCCTTCATCCTCATCTTCATGTTGAGTAGGCTGAGGAGGATCAGGAGCAGGGGTCTTGCTGTCTCGGGTGGCAGAAGCGGAAGAAAATCTGTGTAAGTGGACGGTACAGTTCAAACCCACGTTGTTCAAGGGTCAACTGTATTTAAATTTATTTTTGAGACCGGGTCTCTGTCGCCCAGGCTGGAGCACAGTGGTGCAATTACAGCTCACTGCAGCCTTGACCTCCCAGGCTCAAGCCATCCTCCTGCCTCAGCCTCCCAAAGTGCTGAGATGATAGGTGTGAGCCACTGCACCCGGCCTGTATTTAAATCTTGAAAGGTTTTTGGCAAATGTCATTTCAGGTTTAGTGTGGTTGATGGCAAGTGGTTTTGTTTTTCTGACAGCGGAAGGAATGGGTTTTCCTGTTCTTAAAAACCCTTTCTAGTTTGTGGGAATGAGAGCGCCATTGACACAGATGCCATTGCGCTTCATGCTTGCTGCGGTGGGGGGCTGTGCACCTGGCGGAGCTGCTCTCGGTCACATCCCCGCACCACTGTGCAGGCTCGCTCACGCCTCGCCCTCCCTCCGACACTGGAGGACCTGCGGAGCCACATGCAGTGTCTTGGGACACAGAAGGCAGACATGGGGTCCCCCCGACTTTCCGGCAGCCCGGTGGGGAGGACAGTCGTGGAAACAGGTTGCCGCAAGGTGGTGTTCAGAGGGGGACTGACTGTGTGGAGGGACCCCGGAGCGGAGTAATACCCCCAACTCTAGCAGGTTTTTCTGTGGCTCCCAGCAAAGCCTTGGAGGTGGAGCCCTCTGTCACCACCCGGTAGATGGGTCCTTGCCCTGCCGGCTCCCCGCTGCACACGGGCTGGCTTAGGTTTGAAAATCCCATCACCTCTTGTGAGAGATTCTATAGCCTCCTGCCACATTGCCTGGCCTGGGATGCACATTCAGGTCCACATTCAGTTTCCCGCGGTGTTTGTATAAACCCAGGATTGTGGTGGGTGGGCTCCCCCGACGCGTGGCCTCCAGTCTCGGGCCTGTGCATTGAGGTGCTCGTGGAAGACAGTATCTGCCGGCTCTCTTCCCAGCAGCCTGTGAGTGAGAGCAGGGAGTGGCAAGCTGCCTAATGGAGGAGTTTGGCTCAGCGACTTGTCCAGAGTCAGTGTTGGGCTTGTTATCTGGGGCACTCACCAATGTACCACGGGAGCTGCAAGGAGCTGCAGCAAGCTACGAACCGAGCAACTTTGTATTCTCATGAGACCCTCAGGCTCTTTTCCCAGCACTGTCTCGCCTGTTCTTGATAATGGGGGAGTATGGTGTTCCTTCTGATACCGGAGCCTGCATTTCTAATCACAGCACTTCCCCCACTGATCTAAACATCCTCTGTGGGAAAACGGTGTAGAATTATCACAGCCAGGAGCCACGTTCATTCCTGCTATGGAAGTCACCTGGGCCTGGCCTATTAGATACCTACGTTTAAGAAATTTAAAAATCACGATGATTCCAGTACTTACTTCATTTTATTTCTTAAATTCTATCTGTCACATGAGCTGGATTATTTAGAAGACTCTGGGCCTTTTGATCATCGTCGTGGTCATCACTCTTAGCTGTGGGAAATTTTGTTTTTCTTTCACGATGAAGTTTGAGTCTGTGGGTTTTTATTTTCTGTTGCCAGTTGTCCCCTGTGATCTCAGCTAAATGTGCGTATAATGATGGCCACACTTGGCGGGATGCGCGTCTCTTTTCATCTATCTGTGCAGGAAGCTTGAGGATAGGCTCCCGGCCACGAGGAGGGCTGCCTGCTCTTTTCTGTCTGACCTGGAGATTCGGGCTGTCCCGCTGTCCGTGCGAAGGCCACTGCATACTCCCTTGTCTTGTCCCCGTATGCACCATGTCTTCACAGCTGCCATCTGTGTCCTGGCAGGAATGGCCCTGCCCCCAGTTCTGCCTGGCCAGGGTGGGACCTGAATCCTTGATTCCACACAGCCACGTCCTTTTCTGAAGGCGCTCTAGAGCAGAAGCAGTGGTCCCTCCTAGTGCTGGGGGGATTGCTGGGCTCCCAGGCCTGGGAGGAAAGACTTGGAGGCAGTGGAGGTGCCCAGACCTCTGGCTGGCTGTGAAAGGAGAGACAGCCCACCTGTCCCCAGAGGACCCTGTCAGCACCATCCCGTGAGCAGGTCCTGCCCCACAGAGCCAGCCCACCAGTGGTTCCCAGACCTAAGCTGTTTTTCTCTTTTTTTTTTTTTCATTGACTGTATTGTAATGGATGCAAAGGCACTGTTTTTAAAATATAAATTCTACTTTCTTAAATGGACAGTGCCTTCACCAAGTTCAGAGTTGAGAAGTTACCATAGGGCAGACAGCAAGGTTTCCGTCCACTCCTGTCCCCCAGCCTCCTATCTCCCTTCCCCGAAGGCAGCAGCATCCCCAGCTTCTACACAGTCGCACCCTAGGCAGGCATCCTTGGACCTCGCCAGTGTCCCCAGAGCAGCTCTTGGAGAACAACAGCGCATATAAAGCCCCTGGTTCTGTGTCCACCGCGTTGCCTGTGAGCCGTCTGTCGCCCTCCTGGCTGTGCTGCTGCTCCGCCTGCCCACAGAGCCACTGCTCACCGCAGCCTGTGCTGTTTGTGACGCTGTGTGTGTTATGCACTACATTTCCACACCATTTATTGAACGATGCACTTCTGGAGGAGACTTTTAAAAATATGTACATTCTTAGCCCCAGGCTCAGAGTCCAGTAAAGGAGATGAGAGCACACCCACAAACCGGTGCCCATAGGCCCACAGCGCCCCGAAGCGGGGAGAGGGGGAGGGCGTGAAGTGGCCCCGACGTTAGTCGAGACCCAGGAAGATACTCCCCTCCCATGGATCCAGGCAGCTGCCCCCGGCTGTCCTCACAGGATGGTCTGGAGGGCAGAGGAGGGCTCTGTCTGGGAAGCATCCTGCAGGCCCCACTCTGCACATCCACACACGTCTCCGCTGCAGCACGGCAGGCGATGCGTGTGGTGTCTCAGAGCTAGGATCCAATCACAGTGTCGGGCAGCCAGTTTCTCATTTTACTTCTTTATTTGTGAGACAGGGTCTCGCTCTGTCACCCAGGCTGGAGTGCAGTTGTGCGATCACGGCTCACTGCGACCTCTAACCTCTACCTGCCAGGCTCAAGCCATCCTTTCACCTCAACCTCCCCAAGTGCTGGGACGACAGGCACTGTCCCCACCACTGGGCCTGGCCTGTGGTCACTTTTAGAAAGTGTGTTGTGGAACCAGGCTGCTCCGGAACTCTTTGGGAGCCGACCTTTCCAAAGAGCCAGCCCCCAGTCTCTGAGTCATGCTCAGCTCCATTGGAGCACCCCTTCCCGCTGGGATGTGGTGTTCCCATGTAGCCGTTTTCCCTCGGGAAGGAGAAGTCCAGTCTCCCCTCCTGTTGATTGTTTTCTTCTTGGTTCAGGAAGTATACTCAGGGGAAAAGGAAAATCATGTAAAAGAAAAAAGGGGCGTTCTTTTGTTGCAGTCTCAGTTTGACTCATGAATTAGAACTGGATTAACGTGAGAGCCTAACTTCTCTCCACTCAACGAAGATCGTGAGCAATAGAGCATCCGAGAATGAATAAGTGACGTCTGCAGATTTATTTGTGGGGGAAGTCAGGTTTATTCTTGTCCGTCTCAATTCAGGAGGCTGGGCGTAATGACTAAAGCTACGCTCACTTTATATCTGTCCATTTGTTTAAAACACCAGACTTTCCATTCTTCATTGTCGTTTTGTGTGAATCGAGATTCCTAGGATACGGTTTGTTGTAGCTTGAAGCTCGCCTTTTCTTCCTCTGGGAAAAGTCTACTCTTTAAAAGCCTGCCTCACACACAACACTGGAAGTTTTAAAAAATACATTAAGTGCTGGTCATTTCCCTCCACTCCCTGGGTTGTGTGGGGCCCTGACATTTGATGCCGGGTGCTGGTGGGAGCAGGTGTGCAGAGATGACCAGGCCTTAGCCCCGCACTGAGTCACCTGCAGAGGCCATGCCCTCTGGAGCCCAATCTCATGAGCCCAGCCCTTCTTAGGAACTCAGTGTGTTGTCTCTAAAACTGGCAGCCTCCTTATGCAACTGACTATAGCTTAGTGTTGAAATACACCTGAAAACACATCTTTGGCAAGAATTGAGAAACACATTCCTACTGTGTTCAGGTGAAAATGCACCTCATGATGCTGTGTATGTGCATGTGTGCGTGCATGCGTGTGTGTGTGCTTTGCTCCTGCACACTCCTGGAGTAAGCACTTACTTTGCTAAGCAGGTGACTAAGCAGTTGGTTACTTTCCTTCTGCAGGACATATCTAACTGGGCAACTGTGTGAAACTTGGAAGCTGAGCTGTGTTGCAATTCCCTTGCCTGGGAGGTTGGCAAGTATTTTAATAGTGCACTTCTGCAGTTCAGGTACACTCGATGCCTTTCTAGGCGTTCCTGTGTGTGTGATGACACTCTGAAAGGGGTTCAGTAAACCTGTTTTGTTTTGTCTGAAAACACCGGCTGACCCAGGGGTGTCTGTGGATAGCAAACTCTTGGTTTGTCTTCCTGTTTTGAAAAACCACACTCAGCACCTAGCTAACCCTAAACAGTTTCCTTTTTGGCAGGAATAATTCCTAAGGGGCATGTTTGCCCCAGTCACATGGTTCACCTGGCAGGGCTTTGTCACAGCAAGCATCTGGGGACTAGAGTGGACCCTGCAGAAATTCACCACGTGGTCCAGGCAGCAGCCCTGGCTCACAGCATCCGGGTGGTTAATTTTCTCCATCATGCTTCTGGTCTGATGGTTCTTTCCTCCCTATACGAACTCGGATGAGCTGGAAGCTGCTGTTGAGGAACCTGGGGAGACTTTGCTAGAAGAGGACCTTGCACTGGGGTTTCCCAGGCGCCCTTCATAGCACCTCCCACAGCCTGGGCTTTCATGGGGCTGCGTGTCTGCAGCTCCTCAGGGCAGGGCAGCCTGCTCTGCACCCCGCCGGCCCCCTGGCAGCTGTACTGTAGGTGCAGGCACCCCACGTCTGGCATCATGCCTGGTATTGGGGAGGGTGCTACGTAAATCTATACTCAAGCGCTCCTCAAAGTTACAAAGTGGGCAGTGTCTCCGTGGGGAGAGGGTGGTGGATGCTGGATGAGGCTGAAGAGCTTGGTGCCTGCTGCCCTCCAGGGGCCAGGGGGATATGTGGTGGTGGGGGGAGACTGTGAATGGCCACAGCTGGATAGACTCGGTGAAAACCTCCACTCATAGGAGGGCCCTGGAGGTGTCAGATTCATAGAGGCAGAAAGCAGAATGGTGGAGGCCAGGGGCTGGGGGAGGAAAGAGGAGTGCATGTTTTGTGGGGACAGAGTTTCAGTTTGGGAAGATGACGTTGCTCTGGGGTGAGTGCTCTGGGGTGAGTGGTGATGGTAGCACAGCAGTCTAAGTGTACTTACTGCCCCTGAGCTGTGCACTTACAATGATTTAAAAAGATCAATTTGATGTTGTGTATATTTGATCACAATAAAAATGTGAAAAGGGGCAACTTTACAAAGCTAAAAATTGGATTTCCTGCTGACTGGAAACTTATAGCTTGATGGTGATGCAGGCCCAGGCTTGGAGCTGCGACTGCCCACTCTAGTCCAGTGGGAGAGGGTTCAGAGACTGGGCGTGCGTCTGCTGCCCAGGAGTCCTAGGCATCCACGGAGCAGCACAGGTGGCCCGTGGCCAGCTAACCGCACACCAGAGGGAGAACCACGTATGTGGGCTGGACGTCATTCAGGAGATCTTGACCAAAATAGTTGAGAAACTTCTTGAGCAAGGATGTTTTGTTTAGACTGGGAAGCCTGGATTTCCTTGCATTTCAGATCATTGTATTTTTTAAACAATAAAATGTCAACTATGGTAATTTTTCCCAAAGAGTTACACGCCTATTATTCTTTCATCAAGTATTTACGGAGCACCTACCTGCTAGGTGCTGGGCATTGTGCCCAGGGCTGGAGGTGAAATGGGCAGCCTGAGGCCTCCAGCTCACTTGGAGACACGACCACGTGACCTGGCACTCCCAGTTCGGTGAGGTGAGAAGCGTGCTGAGAGGAGACACTGGCCTGCTGAGCACTCGCTTCAGGGATCGTGGAGCGCCACATCCGGGAAGACGTGGAGGGCGGCGGTGAGGGACACCGTGTGGCTTTGGGGTGAGGGTTGTGATTTTTGCCCTGGAGGCCCTCAAGGTCTGGAGGAGAAAGATTAGGAAGGACAGTTAAAATACAAGGCATCACCTGCTCACTTCTAAAGGTAAGCATGGAGTACAGGGGAACAGGGCAGAGGGACACCCAGCGCAATGCAGACAGAAAGAGGGGCTGGAAGCCAGGACGCACTGCCTCCAAGTTGCAAGGGGTCAGTAGAGGTCAGTGAAGCAAGGGTGGCCCTGGGCACAGTCTGGGCTGTGGTGTGGTGGGGAGACCGTGGCATGTTATGGAAATGGTGACTAGTATGGCAGAAGTCTGTGAGCTCAGTGCAGAGTGGTGTTACAGGTAGGGAAAGACGACATCACAGGAGGCCTTACATGCCACTCCAGGGAGGTGATTTACAGAGAAACCTGAGCGATTCTGCCCTTTTTCAATATTGTGCATAGAGCACTGGTAAAGTAACAGTAGTTTTTAAATCCTTTATAGTAAGCAATATATCATATTTTGGCAATTTCCAAACTTACTAGATCACTATAATTTTCAAAATCTTACAACATGAACCATACACGTTTGAATTAAGACCAAAAAAATCAATTATTGCTGCCGAATAATGATCATTTAACAAAAGCCAAAAGGAAATTAAATATTAACAAAACATCACAAATGTGTTTGAACTGATAGGACTGGATACCAGCTAGCTCAGGGACCCATGGAGGTTCGTGCTGATCTGTGGGCCATGTGTTAGTGCTACCCTCTGGCCAGCCCTCCGCACCCTCATCCACTGGGCACCGCCCAGTGGCTCTCTGAGGAAGGGTGCACTGTTCTCAAGTGCACTGTTCTCCATAAATGTTTAATATTTCCCTTAAACATGTATCAAAAAAAAGTTAAATTATGGAAATAAGTGGGCTTTTTGTGAAAGTCAGTTTTAGAATAAATGCCCTTTTAAGGGCAAAGTTACTTTGTCCTTAAAAAGTAATTAGTATACAATGTGTCCACCAGCAGGGTGCTTCCCAGATGATGGTCATTTTGTCATTTAAAAAAATGGACTATTTAGATCTTACAGAAGGATACGTACATGTGTAATTATGTCAATAGCATGTTAATAGGATTTGTCTTTGGGTGCAGAATAGGTTGTTTGCCCCCCTTTTAAAGTGAAGCATGGACTTGGATGTGCAGACATATTTTCTAGCTTATAAACTATTTGAGAACATCACAGAAACATTAAATGTTGAGTTGGAAGTAACTGTTAGACACTTGATATCTGAGGATTTAGGTGTAGATGTGTTACACAACGGAAAACTTTGGGGAAACTGAGAGTTTGAGTTCCAGTTTGAGGGCGGTCAGGGCTGGGCGAGAGGGAAAATCCAGGGACAGCTTTCTCTGGATGCCCACATGTTGAGTTAAATATGGCTTGGGAAGCCAGTGCCTGGGCTTTGGTGTTAGGGATGAAAGTCATCAGGGACAGTTGGCACTGCAGGCTCTATGCAGGCACGGGAGAATCCAGGCACTGACTCTAATGTTTGTTTTTGTTTTTGTTTTTGAGACAGAGTCTCACTCTGTCGCCCAGGCTGGAGTGCAGTGGCGCGATCTCGGCTCACTGCAACCTCCACCTCCCAGGTTCAAGCGATTCTCCTGCCTCAGCCTCCTGAGTAGCCGGGATTATGGGCACATACCACCACACCCGGCTAATTTTTTATATTTTTAGTAGAGACAGGGTTTCACCATGTTGGCCAGGCTGGTCTCGAACTCCTGACCTCAGGTGATCCGCCCGCCTCAGCCTCCCGAAGTGCTGAGATTACAGGCGTGAGCCACCACGCCCTGCCAACTCTGATGTTTTATACATTTCAGTCCAGTTGTTTAACTTTTTGAACATGCACACGCTTACACTTTTCATTTGAGAACGTGACTAATGAGAATTGCTGCCTATGTTTTGATGGCATGGTTTGTTTTGTTTTTTACCTCGTAGCAGTTTTGTGCAATGCCTGCCCCTCTCTCCCTCTTCTGTAAACCCAGGGCATGACATCTAAGCTCTGAAACACTTCCCCATTCTCTGCCAAGCCCAAGGCCAGCCTGGCTCCCTGTGGCTTTGTGTTTTCTTCCGATAATTCACCAGTTCTTATAAGCTTTACATTAGAATCGTTGTGGGGTTCACAGAGGGTCTTTGGTCCTTCATATTCTCCAGAATACGAATACGTCCTCCTCGTCACCATTACCCTTGCTAGTCCATGACAGCCGAGCATGATTTAACTGCAGCCACGCCGAAAGTGCACTCTGTAGACACACCTGCTGTGCCCTGGGTTGAAGTGCCCCTCACGGTAACCTGACGCTCATGATTTAGAAATGGGGCCGCCTGTGTGTCTCATGCATTTAAATTGCTTCACCTGCATGAAGAAGGGGGGTGGCATTTGAGCAGTCAGTGCCGTTCCCTGATGGTTTTATGTCACCTGGTTTTCAGCACTGCTGCTGCTGTGGGTCAGGGACTTCAGAGTGTGACAACCTTGGACAAGCCTTAACAAGCCCAGCCATGGCTCCTGTGGGTAGAGAGCTGAGCGTGATCACCTGCATCTTCACTAGGAGACGAAGCAACAAACCCAGTGCTGGAGAGTCAGTTTCAGTTTGCAGAGTGCCTTCCGAGAACCTGCTAGGAATAGCGGGCGCATTCCTGTCCTCGGGGAAGGCAGACCAGCGCGGGGACACACATTTAAACAGCCAGTATCATGGTCACCAAGGGGGACGTCCGTTCCAGTATCATGGTCACTGTGAGCTTTTGCTCACAGTGACACAATCCCGGGAGGTCGAGTCCCGCCAGAGCCTGGCTGTGCTGGGGGGAGGGGCCAGAGCAGAGCGTGGAGGTGAGCTGCATCCAGCTTTCCTGTGCCAGTCGAGACCTCTCCAAAGCCTGTTGTCATCAGTGTAGTTATCAGGGAGGTCACCTCAGGCGACCACCACAGCCCTGACAGGGCCTAAGGGCCCTCTCCTGGCAGCACGCAGGAGAATATCCCAGGGCAGGCAGTCTGCATCAGGACCTGGGGTAGGTTCAAGCTGGCAAGTTACACTCCCTGCCCACCTCTGGACCCTTTGCTGGTGCACACGGAGTGCTGTTGGGGAAGCCAGGCCACCTGAGACCCTGTTTGGGTGGAAAGATGCTAAATGTAGTAACAGGAAAGGGAAATGTCAAAATGGGGGTAGCAAATAGGGTTCAAATTGCCAGCCACAAGCAGGGAACAAACACGGACGCCCCTCTTCCACACTGGCCAGGAAGCCCACCCCGCACCCTTCAGTCCTGGGAAGAGCCCAGGCTAGGCCCACGAGGAGGTGGCCTCTCTGTCTCTAGAAACCAGGGCTCCAAAGTGAAAGGTAACCTCCTTGAGGTTCTGACGGTGAATGAAGAATCTGAATTGGAGGCCAGCACTTTTCCTTCAAACCAGGCTGCCTTCCACCAGCACCAGCAGGCTAGGGCTGAGGTTTCCAAGGGACGAGATGTGAATTAGGCCTCAGTGGACATAAAGAAGAATAGTCCCCATTCCCTCAGGTGAGCGATGCAGGCCCCGATGTTGGCGACGATTCACTAATGGTTTAGGCCAACAGTGAGCTGTTCAGGATGACTCAGTTCTCATAAAAGCCTGGTGATGATGTTTACAGATTTCTGCAGATCAGGAAACGGACACTCAACAGAGCTAGTAGATGGTAGAGCTGGGATTCAGACTCGGAATTCAGCCTCCACTCAACCATGGGGCCTAGTGCTGGCCTCTGAAGCCCAGCTCAGCCCAGAGTCAGGTCCAGCCACAGACCCGCTGGACCTGCCTAGCCGAGGCCCCGCACCAGGGAAAAGAGCACAGCAAAATGGGTGCCACACTCCACAGCCGTTTCCCGGGGGCCTGCCGTCTTGGGCAGAAGTGTCATAAAGGGAGATATAGTTAGTTTTTTTATTTCATTTTATTATTTGTTTTTTTGTGAGACGGTCTCACTTTGTCGCCCAGATTGCAGTGCAGTGGCGCACTCTTGGCTCACTGCAACATCTGCCTCCCGGGTTCAAGCAATGCTTGTGCCTCAGCCTCCCAAGTAGCTGGGATTACAGGCGTCTGCCAGCACGCCCGGCTAATTGTTTTCTATTTTTGCTGCAGGTGGGGTTTTACCATGTTGGCCAGGCTGATCTCAAACTCCTGGCCTCAAGTGATCTGCCTCAGCCTTCTAAAGTGCTGGGATTACAGGTGTGAGCCACTGCACCTGGCTGTGTTTTGTTTTTGTTTTTGTTTTTTAATTTTTAAATACCCAAGATCTTTATTGATAAACTGCAATAGTATAGTAACTGTCAGTAAGAATTCATTTTTTCCTTAACTTCCAAAAACTTGCTAGTTTTAACTTAATAGCATTCTCAAGCCACTTCTAAATCAGTGTGTGGCAGGAGACAGGGTATAATAAACGAATGTCTGCAGCCCGGCTGTGTGCTGGAACCAGCTCATACTGGCTCCTGAGAGCCAGCTTAAATTTTCAAGGACTTTGCGGGCTGGTCATTAAACATATCCATTGTGAAAAAAGTTACGTGCTTACAGTTGAATTAGGTTAGCAAAGTTAACAACGTGCACTTAGCGCTTCCTAATGCCCGACTCCCTTTTGCCTTGGTGTGTCTGCCTGCTGTACCTGCGGGGTGGACGTGCCGCTCAGCGCTGGTTGCTGCTCCTCTAGACTCCTGTTCAGCGACGTCACCTCAGCAGCTTCCGATTGGGCAGGGTGGTAGCGTCTACACCACGGAAAGTGGCAACCACTGAAAGGAGACACCAGTCCAGCCCAAGCTGGTCGTGAGCGCTCACCTGGGAGCCGCTGAGTGTCTGTGTTCACGTTGCAGCTGGTGAGCGCTCACCTGGGAGCCGCTGAGTGTGTGTGTTCACGTTGCAGCTCGTGAGCGCTCACCTGGGAGCCGCTGAGTGTGTGTGTTCACGTTGCAGCTCGCGAGCGCTCACCTGGGAGCCGCTGAGTGTCTGTGTTCACGTTGCAGCTCGTGAGCGCTCACCTGGGGGCCGCTGAGTGTCTGTGTTCACGTTGCAGCTCGCGAGCGCTCACCTGGGAGCCGCTGAGTGTGTGTGTTCACGTTGCAGCTCGCGAGCGCTCACCTGGGAGCCGCTGAGTGTGTGTGTTCACGTTGCAGCTCGTGAGCGCTCACCTGGGAGCCGCTGAGTGTCTGTGTTCACGTTGCAGCTGGTGAGCGCTCACCTGGGAGCCGCTGAGTGTCTGTGTTCACGTTGCAGCTCGTGAGCGCTCACCTGGGAGCCGCTGAGTGTGTGTGTTCACGTTGCAGCTCGCGAGCGCTCACCTGGGAGCCGCTGAGTGTGTGTGTTCAGGATACAGCTGGTGAGCGCTCACCTGGGAGCCGCTGAGTGTGTGTGTTCACGTTGCAGCTCGCGAGCGCTCACCTGGGAGCCGCTGAGTGTGTGTGTTCACGTTGCAGCTCGTGAGCGCTCACCTGGGAGCCGCTGAGTGTCTGTGTTCACGTTGCAGCTGGTGAGCGCTCACCTGGGAGCCGCTGAGTGTGTGTGTTCACGTTGCAGCTGGTGAGCGCTCACCTGGGAGCCGCTGAGTGTGTGTGTTCACGTTGCAGCTCGCGAGCGCTCACCTGGGAGCCGCTGAGTGTGTGTGTTCAGGATACAGCTGGTGAGCGCTCACCTGGGAGCCGCTGAGTGTGTGTGTTCACGTTGCAGCTCGCGAGCGCTCACCTGGGAGCCGCTGAGTGTCTGTGTTCACGTTGCAGCTCATGAGCGCTCACCTGGGAGCCACTGAGTGTCTGTGTTCACGTTGCAGCTCGTGAGCGCTCACCTGGGAGCCGCTGAGTGTGTGTGTTCACGTTGCAGCTGGTGAGCGCTCACCTGGGAGCCGCTGAGTGTCTGTGTTCACGTTGCAGCTGGTGAGCGCTCACCTGGGAGCCGCTGAGTGTGTGTGTTCACGTTGCAGCTGGTGAGCGCTCACCTGGGAGCCGCTGAGTGTCTGTGTTCACGTTGCAGCTCGTGAGCGCTCACCTGGGAGCCGCTGAGTGTCTGTGTTCACGTTGCAGCTGGTGAGCGCTCACCTGGGAGCCGCTGAGTGTCTGTGTTCACGTTGCAGCTGGCGAGCGCTCACCTGGGAGCCGCTGAGTGTGTGTGTTCACGTTGCAGCTGGCGAGCGCTCACCTGGGAGCCGCTGAGTGTGTGTGTTCACGTTGCAGCTGGCGAGCGCTCACCTGGGAGCCGCTGAGTGTGTGTGTTCACGTTGCAGCTGGCGAGCGCTCACCTGGGAGCCGCTGAGTGTGTGTGTTCACGTTGCAGCTGGTGAGCGCTCACCTGGGAGCCGCTGAGTGTCTGTGTTCACGTTGCAGCTCGTGAGCGCTCACCTGGGAGCCGCTGAGTGTGTGTGTTCACGTTGCAGCTGGTGAGCGCTCACCTGGGAGCCGCTGAGTGTCTGTTCACGTTGCAGCTGGTGAGCGCTCACCTGGGAGCCGCTGAGTGTCTGTGTTCACGTTGCAGCTGGTGAGCGCTCACCTGGGAGCCGCTGAGTGTGTGTGTTCACGTTGCAGCTGGTGAGCGCTCACCTGGGAGCCGCTGAGTGTGTGTGTTCACGTTGCAGCTGGTGAGCGCTCACCTGGGAGCCGCTGAGTGTG
Organism: Pongo abelii; assembly: GCF_028885655.2. Lineage (NCBI taxonomy): Eukaryota > Metazoa > Chordata > Mammalia > Primates > Hominidae > Pongo > Pongo abelii. The sequence goes on along the minus strand of NC_071992.2, from coordinate 157,657,218 downwards.
TGTGTTCACGTTGCAGCTCGCGAGCGCTCACCTGGGAGCCGCTGAGTGTGTGTGTTCACGTTGCAGCTGGTGAGCGCTCACCTGGGAGCCGCTGAGTGTCTGTGTTCATGTTGCAGCTCGTGAGCGCTCACCTGGGAGCCGCTGAGTGTGTGTGTTCATGTTGCAGCTGGTGAGCGCTCACCTGGGAGCCGCTGAGTGTCTGTGTTCACGTTGCAGCTGGTGAGCGCTCACCTGGGAGCCGCTGAGTGTCTGTGTTCATGTTGCAGCTCGTGAGCGCTCACCTGGGAGCCGCTGAGTGTGTGTGTTCACGTTGCAGCTGGTGAGCGCTCACCTGGGAGCCACTGAGTGTGTGTGTTCACGTTGCAGCTGGTGAGCGCTCACCTGGGGGCCACTGAGTGTGTGTGTTCACGTTGCAGCTGGTGAGCGCTCACCTGGGAGCCGCTGAGTGTGTGTGTTCACGTTGCAGCTGGTGAGCGCTCACCTGGGAGCCACTGAGTGTGTGTGTTCAGGATGCAGCTGGTGAGCGCTCACCTGGGGGCCACTGAGTGTGTGTGTTCACGTTGCAGCTCGCGAGCGCTCACCTGGGAGCCGCTGAGTGTGTGTGTTCATGTTGCAGCTGGTGAGCGCTCACCTGGGGGCCACTGAGTGTGTGTGTTCAGGATGCAGCTCGCGAGCGCTCACCTGGGGGCCACTGAGTGTGTGTGTTCACGTTGCAGCTCGCGAGCGCTCACCTGGGAGCCGCTGAGTGTGTGTGTTCATGTTGCAGCTGGTGAGCGCTCACCTGGGGGCCACTGAGTGTGTGTGTTCAGGATGCAGCTCGCGAGCGCTCACCTGGGAGCCGCTGAGTGTGTGTGTTCATGTTGCAGCTGGTGAGCGCTCACCTGGGGGCCACTGAGTGTGTGTGTTCAGGATGCAGCTCGCGAGCGCTCACCTGGGAGCCGCTGAGTGTCTGTGTTCATGTTGCAGCTCGTGAGCGCTCACCTGGGAGCCGCTGAGTGTCTGTGTTCACGTTGCAGCTCGTGAGCACTCACCTGGGAGCCGCTGAGTGTCTGTGTTCACGTTGCAGCTGGTGAGCGCTCACCTGGGGGCCACTGAGTGTCTGTGTTCACGTTGCAGCTCGCGAGCGCTCACCTGGGAGCCGCTGAGTGTCTGTGTTCGCGTTGCAGCTCGTGAGCGCTCACCTGGGAGCCACTGAGTGTCTGTGTTCATGTTGCAGCTCGCGAGCACTCACCTGGGAGCCGCTGAGTGTCTGTGTTCACGTTGCAGCTCGCGAGCGCTCACCTGGGAGCCGCTGAGTGTGTGTGTTCACGTTGCAGCTCGTGAGCACTCACCTGGGAGCCGCTGAGTGTCTGTGTTCACGTTGCAGCTGGTGAGCGCTCACCTGGGGGCCACTGAGTGTCTGTGTTCACGTTGCAGCTCGCGAGCGCTCACCTGGGAGCCGCTGAGTGTCTGTGTTCGCGTTGCAGCTCGTGAGCGCTCACCTGGGAGCCACTGAGTGTCTGTGTTCATGTTGCAGCTCGCGAGCACTCACCTGGGAGCCACTGAGTGTCTGTGTTCATGTTGCAGCTCGCGAGCGCTCACCTGGGAGCCGCTGAGTGTGTGTGTTCACATAGCAGCGGCAGCATTCCCTGTCTTCACCTGAGGCCTTGGCGTGATTGTTCCCTGCTTGGGCATTTGGGGTGTTTCTGGCCATTTGTTATAATCAAAGCTATAAACAGCAGTATATAAGGGTGGCAGCTGGATTTCCCCTCTGTCCCTAATTCAAACCATAAAGGCTTATAGCTGAAGGGGACATTTGCTGTCATCTTGTCCAAGCCTTGGATGTGAACCAGCCCATGCCCAAAGCATGGCGCGCAGAGCAGCGGGGCTGGCGTGTGATGGATTGTTGAGGTTCCCCGGCCCCATGTGCGGGAGCCTGAGGGGGGTTCCCCTGCCCCCTCCAGTCCCTAGCATCTGTATGAGCTTAGGCAGATGATGTAATCCATTGGAGGCTCAGCTTCACCCCTGAAGACCCCTTCTGTAGGCCGGCGGCAGAGGTGAGATGCAGAGCCTGAGTCGGGCACTTGGCATGTGGGGCCTGGCCTCACTGGAATGTGCTGTTCCTGCCATTTTCACTGGGCGTGGGCCGTGCTACGTGACCTGGAGCCTTGGTTACCTGGGTGCTACTTTCCAGTGCCCATGGAGGGAGGAGAACCTTGGTCAAGAACTGAACTGGGGTCTCTTGATCTCAGGCCATTTGCCCTCACCAAGCGCTGTTGAGACGTGTCGCTGTGTACTGGGGCCTTCGCACACTCAGACCAGTCTCTTGTGGCAGTAACTTCCTAGTGGGATCCGTGGCTCGGTGCCACGTGGGGAGAGTATTTCCTACTGTGCCTGTCAATGTAGTGGGCTGGGCAGGGCCCACAGTGGCTCTGTGTCTGATGGGGGAGGGTCCCCCGTGGTCCCTGGGTCTCTGCCTGTGTCTTGGCTCAAGGGTTCTTTGTCTGGAAGATGCCAGGTGGCCAGGTGACCCGACCACTCAGCGTGGGTCCCACGATGCCAGTCGTCCGCCCATCTGCTGTTGCCGGGTGCTCCCCCACGTGGCATCTGACTCCGGGTAGCTGCGCAGCCCTCTTGGAGCAGCCCCTCCTAATGTGCCCTGTTCGTCCGGTGGTGACCTTGTAATCCAAGCCTTTGACCTCGGGGACTTGGCTGGTCATCTGGTCCAGGGAGTACTAGTTTGGACCAAACCGGCCTCCTCATGGTCCTCCCCCCACCAACTTGTAGTGTGGCCTTCACAGGGACCTGCATGTCCCAGTCCAGGCGCCTTTGAGGGGTCCCTGCTGCCTCTGGCGCGAGGGGCCGTGCTCTCAGCCCAGAGCCAAGGCCTTCCCAGCCTGGCTGCCCCTGCCCTGTCTCCGGTGCTCCTTCCCACACTGTACCCTTCATCCTACCCTCTGCGCCCGTCCCGGGACCTGCCAGGTCCTTTCTCTTCCGGGGTGACCTTCAGCCCTAGAAACGTGACCAAATGTGGCTTCTCCCACACTAGTGTTCTTTGCAGAGAGGGCCTGTCAGGTGCTGGTCTTTCCCCCCATTTTACAGGGGAGAAGACAGAGGCCGGGCGGGGTGGGGGAAATGCCTTACTGGGTGTCACACTGTTGCCGCTGCCACCACAGCATCCCCGGAGCAGGAGGTGCTGCCCCAGCATCCGCATTCCTGGGTCCCCGGGTGGGGCAGGCCTGGTTCCACGTCGTTGGGGCCATCATCAGTGCCACGTTCCCAGTTTGGCTGGCAGAACGCACTCACCACGCCTGTGCCACGTGCTCTTCGGCAGCATTTCTTTTCATTTCTTCAGAAAATGGACAGTGTCAGCATTGTACTTCCCTGGGCAGGAGACTTTTCAGGTGGCTCATTCCACAGGAAGATAGTGTGAGGTGTAGGTGCCGGAGCAGCGGCCGGACTGTCCCCAGGCACAGCGTGAGCTCGGGCAGCAAGGCCGGGCGGCAGAGGTGGCACTGGCCTGAGCGGTGCTCCTGGCAGCCCCCCAGCCACCAGGGCCCTTCCTCCCCCGCTGCTTCCCCCATCCTGGAGCTGGGCACCCCTGGGGTTTTCAGACCACGTGGCCACCGGAGCTGCTGTCTCAGGACCCCTCTCTGGCACAGCTGTTTGTCTCCAATACAAGGACTGTCCTGTGAGTGTGCAGGGCCCTGTTGGCCGTGCTGGGAACCCTTGGCACCTGCGGGTCTTCGCAGCCGCTTCCCTCTCTGCCTTCTGTCCTGAGAGGCTTTCTGATGGAAGGGCGGGGGCTTCAGGAGCAGCCCTCCCTTGTTGAGATGGGGTGCTCTGACAGCACCTTTAACTTTAAGGAACTCCGGGGCCTGGCTCTGACAGCCACAGTGGGTCTTATTTGAGTCGGTGATGCAGAAACAAAGGCCTGTGCTTCTTCACCTCCTGGGAAACCTACTTCCAAGAGTCTACTCACTGGGCCGGCTGTGTTGTGGAAAATAGTCTAATGCGGTCTCTGACATGTCATTCATTTACTGAGAGTAAGTAGACTTGCAGAGAATCTTCTTACCATCGTGTAATGGTGCTGGGGTGTTATTATCCTTCCAGCATTTTGAACTCACTGCCCGTGGACGTCATCAGAGCACCACGGCCTCGGGAGTGCAGGCAGGGATGTAGTGTCCGGCGCTGAGCTGTGCGTGCCATGTTCTCCTTTAATGTCCATAATGCCCACCTTTCCCAGTGTGCCCCTTTACATGCAGGGCAGCACATTCAAAGCCCAGGCTGCTCCAAAGTCCCGCAGCCAGAGTGGGATGGGCTGCAAGCTCAGAGCCAAGCATTTCTGCTCGAGGCCATGTGGCCCCTGCGGTCGGCCAGGCTTTGGCTGTGAGGGAGGTGCAGGTAGGGAAGTCTGGCTCATCACCCAGTGGGTCTGTTGTCAGGGCCCACCTAGCACGCGCTGGAGTGGCAGCAGGGTCTCTGCCATGGGTGGAGGCCGTGGTCTGCGGGCGCCGTCACCCGCCACGTGCTTGTTGAGAGCCTCCTACTATGCGGTCCTGGATGGTCCCGCTGCCTTGAAGCTCGTGGCCTTGACGAGGGGGTGCCGGACGTCAGGGTAGCTGCCCCTACCCGGGGAAGGCACTGGCCGCACCCTCCCCAGTGGCCGTGGCTGAGGTTCTGAGCGGGATGTGAGCCTGGAGTTTTCTAGAAGAGGAGGTGGGGTGGGGTGGGCGGCTGGAGTCTGGTGTGGAGAGGGAAGCGGCCTGGCATGGGCTGTCCAGCCAGTGGGTAGGGTAGGGTCTTGTGGGCTGCAGGCAGGAGGCTGGACCTTGAGGGCACTGGATGCCGCGGCAGGTGTTAAGCAATGGGTTTTAGGTGGTCACTCCGGCTGCAGGTGGTGGGTGGGTTACGGAGGATGAGGGAGGAACCGGGGGTCAGTTGGAAGCCTGCTGTGCTCACAAAACTCTGCTCGTGAGAGTGCAGCTCTTTTAAGGGCACTGAGCAGTTATTGAGTTTCAGGTAAGGGGGAAGGTAGAGTACTTCAGGCAGGGGCAGCAGTGTCTGCAAAGGTCCCATGGGCGGGAGGAGCTGATGGGAGACAAGTGTACGGCGGGGATGTGCGGCCGAGGAGGCAGCGGCACTTGGCGCCAGGTGGGCTGTGGGGCGGGTGGTGTTGGTGCCTGGGGTCCTGCCAGCATGAGTGATGGGTGACAGAGCCTTTTCTCTGAGTTAGGGGACCCCAGAGGAGGTCTAGATATGAGGCGGCAGATCAAGAGATGGGTTTGGGATGTATTGAATTAGAACTTTCCTTTCTTTCCTCCAAGGCCTGGGGTAGCTGTTGGCTTCTGGAACTCATGAGGCAGCCGAGGGTGTGACCAGCTTTGACCCCTGAGCTTAGCCAGGGCTGCAGGACGTGGCCTGACCTGCATTTTGTGCTCTTCAGGAAGCTTCCGGAATCTCAAGCCAAAGGCCATATGGTTGCTTATACAGCTACGATAACATCACTGTGTCATCACAAAGATGTTTGCTTGTTGCAACATCTGTTTTAAAGAGCCGTGAGGATGGGTGGCTGTGCTGATAGGGCAGAGAGCAGCCCATGCTCCAGCCGCGGGGGGTGCCTGCCCGAGGAGCTGGCCAGTGAAGACAGGTGCCCACAAGCTGGACACAGGGTCGACTCTGAGACAGGACAGCAGCTGCGGAATGTTCCTGCTGGCTTTCTGGAGCGTCAGTGTCCTGCTTGGGTCTGGCCAGGGGCCGCTAGCCGGGCTGTTGAGGCACCCCTCCTTGTTGAAGAGGAGAAACAGTGGCCCCCTGGGAGTTGCTGGGAGGCGCCTGGCACAGGGCGGCAGGGACAGCATCATCTCCTGGGAAAGCAAGCCCAGTCTCAGGGCTGTCCCGTCCAAAGACCCTTCGGAGTCCACTGAGGTCAAATCAGTGGAGTCTTCAGAAAGGTTAGAAGGCTCAGTTTCAAAACTGCTGCCTCCACCCAGATCACTCCATCTAAAGCTTGCGGTGAGCCACAGCCTCTCGGACACCCAACAGCTCCACTCCGCACAGCTCTCCCCTCAGGGCTCTGCCTCACCCTCTAGAAATGAGGTGCTGGGTCCTGGGTTTCAAGTTTCAAGCCAAAGCCCGGGAACTTATTGTCCCCGGCCCTTCAACGCCAGATTCTCCTGCAGGGCTCGGGGAGCCATGGCTGGCACTTCGGGAGGGGCTGGGTGGGCCGTGGGTGTTGGAGTGGGGAGGCGGCACATGTGAGAACACTCAAGGTGCTGCTGTCCCCTCCACCCTAAATGACAGGCCTGTTTGCAGTAGGCTCAGGAAAAGCACCTGAGCTTGCCCCTCTTTTCACCCCCTCCCTACCTTCGTGTGGTTCTAGTGGTTCTGGAACATTCCTTGCAGCTGTGGGGCCCTCGCCAGCACAGAGCCTCAGTGCTGGGGGACCCAGTGCCAGTGGCCCTTCCCCTCTTGCAAGCAGATGGCCCGAGCCCTGGGGGCCCGGCTCCCCTGGCCCAGTGTCTTTCCTGTCTGGGGCCCTTCAGAAGTGGCTCCCGACAATGTTCCTTGACTTAAATTCATCAGAGGTCACTCAAGGATGCTAATCCTTTCCCACGCAGGACTTGTACTCACGAGTTTCACCGCACTGTGGCATTTGGTCCCAGCACACAAGCATATCTTGATGTGGAAGCTTTGTCCATTGAAAGAAAGAATGCAAGTTCCTGTTCCCATTGCGGATCTTTTGTTGAACATTTATAGGCGACTTTCCCACTCTTTGGCCCCCCCCCACACCCCGCCAGTCTCCCCTCACCAGAAAGTCCCAGTTTATCACACTCGGCACTGTGAACAGGAGCCGCCACACGTGACCCGAGCGTCGCCCGTGACCTCACACAGCCCGCGGCCGAGCGGTGACACGGTATTTCCTGTGAACGGGGAGCCTTCCTGGTCCCACCATTGTTGTTCAACATTTCCCTGGGAAAAAAACAAAACTTATTTACTGGGCCCGGCGTTGTGTTTGTTTGGAGCCGGGCTGGGAAATGCCCCGTCAGAGGCGTCCCAGTGGCAGCCCCCTGCTGCGAACGGGGGAGACCGAGTTCTCACCGCTGGGGACGTCGGAGCAGGATCTGTGAGGCAGGGAGGCGGCAGCTGTGCCCTCCCAGGGCCGTTTTGAAGATATGATGAAAAATGTTTATTTTTCTTGCCAAGATGCCTAAAACAAAGGGAGCTGTCCCCTGATACTCGGGACCACTCACTCCTGCAGCCCGGCTCTGTGGGCACCCGGCGGGCGTCCCGTGGCCGTGCTGCCTCAGGTGCTGGGGACTGAGATGGAGTCGTTGACTTCCTATTGGGCTTGAGCTTTCCTTGCAGCCTGGAATTGACTTTAGGCTGACTGGGGAGGGAAGAATGAGACACAGACACTGCTGGCCCTGTCCCGGCCCCCCGGCCTGTCTCTCCATCCTCGGCCTGCCTGCTCATGGTGTCTGCGGCCTTCACCCCATGGCCACTCCCGAGGGAAGCCTCCCGTGACCCTGGCAACCCTCCTGCCCTGTGTACCCCAGTCGTGGGTCTCCTGCTCTGGCCAGATTCTGGATTCCTCCAGAGGGGACAGGCCAGCACCTGGGGTGGCGCCAGGCCCACCAAGAGGTTCAGCAGTGACAGCTGTCATTGGGTGTAGGTGCTTGGTGCCAAGGCATGCCACCCCTTCCAGGGAAGGCACGTGGGGCAGGGCACCTTGCGCACCAGCATTGAGAGCACCCTAGCAGGAGGCCCACGTGCTTCTCGCCGCACTGAGAGCATCATGGGTGGGAGTCACAGGCAGTGGTGCCACGGTGGGCTCTGTGTCTCCACTGATCCCCTTAGAATGTGCCAAGTGCCAGTCCCAACGTGTAGATTTGGGGTTGTCCAAGCAGAGGGGAAAGATGGAGAAAGGAAGCCCCACAGTGTCTTGTTGAGGATTGGAACACGGGCCCTGACACCGCAGGGTGTAAAGTTAAAATCACCATGTCAGGCCACGAGGAGCGGCCCAAGGCTTCCAGGCACAGTCCATGGCAGCTGTGTGGTTTGAGGGGCTGACCTGGGTCCCAAGGCAGGCCGGCCAGGTGTAGGGGTGAGTTCGTGGGAGTCAGAGAGAGGCGTGGGGAGGCCTGACCTAGGGCTGGGGTCTGGCAACACAGGAGAGACCAGGGCCAGGGCCACACGGAGGCTGGGGCGGCCGTGGGGGCTATAGAGAGTCAGAGCTGAGGGCAAAGGGGAGGAGGCTTGCGGGTGGAGGTGCCCAGGGAGGCCTGGGGCCGGGTCCCCCCAGGCTCTGGAGGGACCTGTGGGGCAAGGGTGGAGAAGCGGCCTCCACAGGAGGACTGGGAGCCGAGGGCCTGGCCCAGCAGTTGCCCCCAGTGCCCTGTGTCTTCTTGTCTCCCAGGCTGAGAAGCCTCCCTTCTGGGCTGGGGACGGCTGCCTGGTCCAGGGCTGCTCCGGACCCAGCATCTTCCCGTCTCCTGGGGTTGGCAGCACGAAGGCGGGACAGGCCTGTGCACGCAGCGCCTCCTCTAGATGAGGTGGGCTGGGTTGCACCTGCAGCTCCTCCCCGCCCTCCTGACACCCAGCCAGCGCTCGGGGCAGAAACCAAGTAGGAAGGTGACAGCTGGAAGAGGGAATGTCTGGGTTTCTCTCTTGGCACCGCTTTTAACCCGACTGTTGGCCTTCGTTGACGCAACACAGGGTGGCTAAAACTTGGATAGATAACTCCACTCTGCCTTTCTTGAAGAACCCACAGGCAGAGTTAGGGCGGAGTTAGGAGATGGGGTGGGAATTTCAAACCCTCGTGTTAAATAAAACCATGAACACTCTCAGAGGAATATAGCAGTGTAGTCTATGACACATCATTCACAGTGTCTAGGATACAACTCAATGTTATTAGACATGTTTTTTTAAAAAAGAAAAGGCGACCGTTGCTGGAGGACGGCAGCAGTGGGGGCTGACCCACAATGATGTCGTGTGTTGCGCTGGTCAGATGGGTGTGCGTAAACTACGCCCAGGGACAGAAAACACGCTCAGAATGGAGAGCTGGGAGTCCCAGCAGAGAAATGGAAGCTACAGAAATAGAGCCAAGTGGAAATTCTAGGTCTGAAAAATACAGTATCAAAATAGAAAATGAACCAGATGGGGTTAACAGCAGATTGGAGAGGACAGAAGAGTCAGTGGACTTAATGATATGTCAAAGAAATGATCACATAGAGATTAAAGCCTGAAAAAAAGAAATGAAGAATGCTCCAGGAAACAGAGGGACGATCTCAAAGGTCTGATGTCTGTCATGGGAACCCCAGAAGAAAGGAAATACAGAATGGGATGTAAAACCTTTGCAGGGGCAGGTACAGTGGCTCACGCCTGTCATCTCAGCACTTCAGGAGGCCGAGGTGGGCAGATTGCTTGAGCTCAGAAGTTTGAGACCAGCCTGGCCAGCATGGCGAAACCCTGTCTCTACAAAAAATACAAAAATTAGCCGCCGGGTGTGGTGGTTCACACCTGTACCCAGCTACTCGAGAGGCTGAGGCACAAGAATTGCTTGAATCCAGGAGGCCGGAGGTTGCAGTGAGCTGAGATTGCGCCACGGCATTCCAGCCTGGGTGACAGAGCAAGACTCTGTCTCCAAAATCCAAAAAAAAAAAAAAAAAAAACACACACACACACACAAAACGAAAAACCCACAGCTTTGAAGTAAGACATAACGGGATGAACGGGATGTTTTCTAAACTTGGCAAAAAGTATAAATCTACAAATTCATAAAGCTCCAGAAAGCCCAACTAGGCTGTATGTCCAGAAATCCCTGTCTAGGCTTGTCATTGTCAAACTGCTGAAAAGCAGCAGTAAAGAGAATCTTCAAAGCAGCCAGAGGAAAAAAGATCCATGACATACAAGGGGACACTCATGGGAATCACCACAGCTGCCCTGTCAGAAACCATGCGGTTCAGAACACAGTCGATCACATCTTCAAAGATCTGGGCTGGGAGGAATTAACCCAGAATTCTGTGTGCAGCAAAAATATTCTTCAAGAGTATAAGTGTAATAAGGAGAGTTCAGACAGAATCCAAGAGCATTTGTCGTCAGCAGAGCCCCTCCTATTAGAAATGCTAAAAAAAAACTACAGAAAATCCTTCAGGATTAAGCGAAGGGATATCAGATGAAAAGTCAGAGTTTTCAGAAAGGAAAGAGGACTGCTGGAAATGGTAAAGTGGTTTGGTTCAGGTCAGCTAGTGTTCGAGCCCTCTGTGGGTCACAGGTCCCATCTGGTGCCAGACTGGGGTGAGTGGTGGAGAGAGAGGAGTGAGCAGCTATGGCCCTCTGGGGGCACAGTCTCTCGTGAGTGCGTGTGGGTGGCCGAGGTGGCTTCAATGCTGTGTGGAAAACGCAGGACCTGGTGTGCGCAGGGTTGGTAGGGGCCTCCTGGGCGGATGGTCCCCAAGGAGTCTGAAAAGTGACAGCAGGAGGGGTTCCCAGGCAGGGAGGTGAGAACCAGTGTGCTGCTACAGGAGACACCCAGAGCCCTTCTGGGTGCCCAATCCAGAGGAGCCAGGACCGCACCCAGGCTCCGCAGCTCTGCGAGGGGCTGCCTGGCACGGGTTTGCCGACATACATTGGTACCGTCTGCGTGTGGTGGCAGTAACGACCGCTTCCCATTCGTTCTGAAGTTTTGAGTGTTGCGCCCTCTGCGTAGTTTTGATAAAGAGACTTTTCTGAGAAATAGGCTTCCTGATGGATAATTACTAACAAGGGCAGGGACTCGGCTCCGGTGACGCTGAGGAACCCGGGTCTGCCACTTAAACTCTCACCCATCCAGTGGACACACTCCACAGACTTCTCGTTTCCTGAAACATCAGTCCTTTCTGCTGACTCCAAGTAAGAATAAAATTCACCCTTCCTGAAGTTGTGTGCAGTGCAAAGGTCAACGCAAACACCTTAAATTCTCAGCCTAATGCATAAATTTTTTAGTGGGCACATTAGCAATAATTTTGAAAGGTGCTTCCCTCCTCCTCTGAAAATGATTTCTTCCTCCCACACAAGTTTATTTTTCTTGCTAGCTCAACACAGTATTCTCAATGGCTTTTGGCAGTGTACAATGTTAGCCAGATGAGCTGCTGGCATGCCAAGCACCTTTATTTTGTGAGGAAGTGTTTTACTGATGTATAGTATGGGGAGAGGGCACAGATCTCAAGTCCCCTGACACCACGTGACTGGAGCGTGGGACTCCCATCCAGATCAAGAACAGACACCCCACCCCGCTTCAGCCACTGCCCCCTGCCAAGGGCAACTGGCACCCAAGTTCTCACAGTGGAGAGTCCTTTCCGCACCTTTGGACATCACACGACAGGCGTCAGAGGTGCGTGGTCGTCTGTGGCTTCTTCGCTCAGCGCTGTGAGTGGGCTCGTGCGCACGGCTGCACAAGGTGGCCGCTCGTTCCCAGGCTGTGGTGCTTGTGACTGGGCCGACATTGTGTGCCCACCTGGTTGGTGATGGACACGCAGGTTTCTGTGATAGGGAGGCAGTGTGTAAACTCAGGGACAGAGTTTGAAGTCAGGTAGCCCTGGGCTGGAGTCCTAGCTGTGTGACCTGGGGTAGATTACCTAACCTCTCCGAGCTTCAGTTTCCCTGTCTGCGATAGGCACAGTATTTCCTACCTCTCTGGGTGGTCAGCAAGGAGAACGTGAGCGTGACAGGTGCCATCTGCAACCCCTTGGCTCCAGCTGGAGACACTCGTGGTGCATCCCCCCACCCCCACTCAGTGGCCACACAGAACAGCCTTTTGCTGGCTGTGGGGACCCTCTGCAGGACCCTCCGTGGTACATTTTCAGCCAGTGAGGTCCAGAAGTCATGGGCCCTTCCTGCCTCTGTGAAGCTGCAGTCACCATCCTGCTCTTGTAGACTGTCTGGTGTCGAGGGACAGTGGCCCTGTGCCTGCCACTCTCAAAGTGGCCTTCAGCACCCCCGAGGCCCTGGACAGCACCAGCAGTGTGGAGGGGCTCTCAGCCCTGTGTCCAGCCCCGGGCGGGGCACCCTCCATGTGCCTGCACAGTCTGTGTGTGCTGCTCCTTAGGCTCGGGCCCATGCAGGTGGGGCCCACTGGCCCTCCAAGGCCTGGCTGCTTTTCTCTGGCCACCTGATGCTTACAGTTGGGGCTAGGTTGATTTCAGGTCACCTGGCCTTGCAGAAAAAGGAAAGCCTACCCCGTGGAGACAACCTGAGCAGGGCATGTGCGCATGCGTGCACGTACACAGAGGCACCTGCCTGTCGCGGGGCTCCCAGGCAGACTGTGGCAGAGCCCGGCCAGTGCCTGCGTGTGCGACGGCCCTCGTGTCCCTTGCAGGCCTTCCGGAGCAGTACTACAGCCTCACCTGGTTCCTGAGCCCCATCCTTGGCCTCATCTTCACACCTCTCATTGGGTCTGCGAGTGACCGGTGCACCCTGAGCTGGGGCCGCCGGCGGCCCTTCATCCTCGCCCTCTGCGTTGGCGTCCTCTTTGGCGTTGCACTTTTCCTTAACGGCTCTGCCATCGGTAAGTTTCTCAGCCACACCTGGTGTCCTCACAACACAGACGGGGTCCTGGCCCTGGGTAGCTCCTCTCAGTAAAAGCTGAATGGTGTTGAATATTCAGGCTGACCCTCTGTGGGCCTGGCTGGGCTGCCGGGGCCGCCCTGGCGGTGACCACCCCTAGCGGTGACCACCCCTGGCAGCGCCGAAGCCGGCCCCATGTGGGAAAGCCGGAGGAACCTGTTCACAGGGAAACACTTCCTGTTGTGATCATTTGTTTTTAATGCGTATCTGACACCACGTCCTGTTTCCAGCATTCTTTCAGAAATTATCTTTTCTTTTTTTGTTCTCCTTTTCTTCGACTTGGTGTTAAAATGTCCAGAACCTGGTTTGATGTTTGTGTTTTGCCTTCTTGGTTGTTGTTTTCTTTTGAATTAAAGCAACTCTGTGTGGGAAAATAGTTTTTGCCTTGAGGGCATCCATCAAAACTGTTAAAACATTTTTCTGGCAAGAACTTTTTGAGACAGAGGAGCTTAATCTGTGTTCTGAACTAGAGGAACTTGCCCCGGGTCTGCACTGATGCGGAGGGAGCTGAGGGAGTTGAGCGGCAGGAGGAGAGGCCCCGGGACACTTCTCAGAGCCTGAGTGGGCACTGGCCGTGGGGTGGGCTTTGTCGCCAACAGGTGATGCCTCTGATTGCGTGTGGGGCATTGCAGCTGCCCTGGCGCCTGCTGGGCACGGAGCTGCCAGCCCCCTGCCTGTCCGTGTCCCTCGGGAGCAGCCCTCCCCTCCCTGCTATCACTGAGATGCAGCAGGAACAACGTGGCTTCCCAGGGCTGTGTCCTTGGGGGTGGTCCTGCCCAAATGTGACCCAGATGGCAGCCAGCTTGGGAGTCCCAGCCCCTCTGCCTCAGAGCCGTCGCCTGCCCGTGGTCTGAGGAGGCCAGCAAGGACCACCTGGGCAGAAAGCCCTTCTCCCGCGCCTCCCACGGGACAGGTGTATCTGCGTTCAGGCCTGGGTCCCGGGCCCTGGCCCACAATTCCTCTAATCTTGTCAGGAGGGCACTGCTTGTCTCCCTGGTGGGAAGTGGAGACCCAAGGTGAGCCTCAGCCATCAACATTGATCTGGATTCAGGGTCAGACTCCCCTGAGGCAGGAGGGACATGGGTGGGGACAGCTGCTTTTGAGTGCCGGCAAGTCCACTGCAGGAGGACTCGTAGGTGAGGTGAGGCCACGGGCATCTTTCTCTCCAGAGCCACACCTCCTGAACCCAGGCCGCCCTGAGAACTTGCGTGCAAAGCCCCTAGAGTTTGGGGTGTCATTTCCTTTCAGACCTAGAGCAGGCCCAGCGAGACCCCCTGCGCCTGCCTCGTGAAACCTCGTCAGTGTCCCCTGCGGGTTGTCTGCGGCATGAACGCCTTTCCCCGTGGGCGTCTGCGCTACCATGTGTGGCCTTCTTAGCGACAGTGAATTCGTGCTTCCAGCACAGCAGCCGTCCTCTGACGGCCGGGGTAGAAAGGTGCATTCTTCCCCTTTCTGTTTGAAAAACGTCAAGGGCGCGTAAACCCTTAGAGGTCCGATAAACAGCTAACCGAAGGGGGAGAAAAACCCTGGAACCCTCAGAAGTGCGTGGAACAAAGCCCAACTCCATTCCGCTGCCTCTGTGCCTAAGAGCCTCTCTCTCTTGCGCCGGAAGGCTGGCATGGTTTTGTGGCCGTGCCCCCTCCGCATGCCCCTTCCATGTGGCTGTTTGCTCTCAGGCCCACCCTAGCCAGTGCTTGAGGACCTGACCGCCCTCCCGTGTGCACTGCGCAGGTCTGGCCCTCGGCGATGTCCCCAACCGGCAGCCCATCGGCATCGTGCTCACAGTGCTGGGGGTGGTGGTCCTGGACTTCAGCGCCGATGCCACCGAGGGACCCATCCGCGCCTATCTGCTGGACGTGGTGGACAGCGAGGAGCAGGACATGGCCCTCAACATCCACGCCTTCTCTGCCGGTAACGCTGCCGCACCGAGGCTGGGTGGCCGGGGTCCAACGTGCCCGGGCCCGGTGTGGGGAGGGGACAGGAGCCTATGTTAGCACTGCCTCATCAGGCTGCTTGGAGGGTTGAGGCAGTGGGTAGGGTCTTAGGGCTGGAAGGTAACCAGGGGCAGCCCCTCCTGACCACTGAGCACAGTGAGGCCAAGGCACTGAGGAGCCTCAAGGGGCAGGAGGCCAGGCCTGCAGAGGGTGACGTGCATGCTCGCACAGTGAACCTCGCAGCCCTGCACTGACCTTGCCCTCCAGCAGGGCAGTACTCCCATCCAGGGTGAATGTGGCCAGCTCCGCATGCAGAGGGAATGCCTTTCAGTGCAGAGAGGCGCACACTTGTGTCCGTCCTGGGGTAGTCTGCCCTTCGTTGATCAAGGGGCAGTTCTGTTGGGTCAGAATTCTCAGACCCAGCGGCAGCTGCAGTTTCTTGTTTTGTTTTTCCTACTGCTTTCTCCTTCTCCATCCCCTGACATCCATCATGAGGGCAGCCCCAGCCCCTGTTAGAGGGAGAGGCCCTCCCAGAGCTTTCCCCCTGTGGCCTGGTGCCACCGGCTCACTGGCTGCCGCTTCCTCCCACACAGGCCTCGGCGGAGCCATCGGCTACGTGCTGGGTGGGCTGGACTGGACCCAGACCTTCCTGGGCAGCTGGTTCCGGACCCAGAACCAGGTGCTCTTCTTCTTCGCCGCCATCATCTTCACGGTGTCGGTGTCCCTGCACCTGTTCAGCATCGAAGAGGAGCAGTACAGCCCGCAGCAGGAGCGCAGCACTGAGGAGCCCGGCGCCCCGGACGGGGGCGAGCTGCACAGCGTCCCTGCCTTCCCGGACGAGGTGCAGTCGGAGCACGAGCTGGCCCTGGACTACCTGGACGTGGACATCGTGCGCAGCAAGAGCGACTCGGCGTTGCACGTGCCAGACACCGCACTGGACCTGGAGCCCGAGCTGCTCTTCCTGCACGACATCGAGCCCTCCATCTTCCACGACGCCTCCTACCCCGCCACCCCGCGCAGCACCAGCCAGGAGCTCGCCAAGACCGAGCTGCCCCGCCTGGCCACCTTTCTCAAGGAAGTCACCAAGGAGGACGAGGCCTTGCTGGATAACCACCTGAATGAAGCTAAAGTCCCAAACGGAAGTGGCTCCCCCACAAAAGACGCCCTCGGCGGCTACACCAGGGTAGACATGAAGCCCTCGGCCACATCGAGCTCCGTGCGGCGGCGGCGGCACGCGTTCCGCAGGCATGCTTCCAGCACCTTCTCCTACTATGGCAAGCTCGGGTCCCACTGCTACCGCTACCGGCGCGCCAACGCGGTGGTGCTGATCAAGCCGTCGCGCAGCATGAGCGACCTGTATGACATGCAGAAGCGGCAGCGGCAGCGGCACCGGCACCGGAACCAGAGCGGGGCCACCAACTCCAGTGGGGACACCGAGAGTGAGGAGGGGGAGGGCGAGACCACCGTGCGCCTGCTGTGGCTTTCCATGCTGAAGATGCCCAGGGAGCTGATGCGGCTGTGCCTCTGCCACCTCCTCACCTGGTTCTCTGTCATCGCCGAGGCCGTGTTCTACACCGACTTCATGGGCCAGGTCATCTTCGAAGGCGACCCCAAGGTGAGTGCTCGGCCACTGGAGCGGGGCCGCTCTCTCTGCCCACCTGCGGCTCACTGAGAAGCTCACGGGCTGGGCCGGGGGTCCTCTTCCTCGTGCCCACGCGTGTCAGGGAGGCCGCACGGTGCCTCCTGTGCAGGTGAGGGACCCGTGGCAGGCAGCTGGCCCACGCGTGCCTCTGGGAACTTGGTGGGGGCCATCCTGGGGTCACGGGGTGGGTTGCAGTGAGGCCCGTGGTGAGCAGTCGTGAATGCTGATTCTGGTGTGAACGAGGTGTCTGTTACTGTGTGTCAGACTACCCCAAAACGGCAGCTAAGATAATGGCCTGCTGTTGCCCATGCCAGGCTCATTGGCAGCTCTTCTGGTCCCTGTGGTAACGGCTGGGTCACACCTGTGGCTGCGTTTGCCAGGAGAACCAAGGTGCCCTCAGCACACGCTCGGGCCTCCTGTCTCCATACGGTCCCTCCCTTTCTGGTCCAGTCTGAGCTGCTCCATGCAGTGGCTCCGAGAGGGCCACGGCGGAGGCTGCGGGAGCCTCACTTCTTCAAGTGCAGACCAGCCCAGACTGGGGACCGGGGAGCACGCAGAACCCTCCACCTCTTGCTGCGGTGGCAGAGTCACATCACAGACCATTCGTGGTCTGGGAGGCATGGAAATGCTTTACAGATAGCAACCGACTTGGGCTGGGCTCTCCTCCTGGATGGGACTTTCCTGTCACTGCTCTTAGAATGAGCAGCTGGCCAGCAGTTCCCATGGGAAATACGCTCCTGGCCTGCAGGGCCCAGCAGATGCCCTCGTCAGCCCCCGTCTCATTTCCGGAACAGGCCCCCTCGAACTCGACCGCCTGGCAAGCCTACAACGCCGGGGTCAAGATGGGCTGCTGGGGCCTGGTCATTTATGCCGCCACTGGTGCTATTTGTTCAGGTAAGAGCTCCCCAAGTCAGGTCAGCACTCGCACCTCAGAAAACTCAGCGATTAGAAATGCAGACGAGAGAATCCTGCACCTCAGAAGCTGGGGCCATCAGTCGCACTGACTTCTGGGTCCCTCAGAACAGGGCCGCCCCTTGGGGAGAAGCATCGACATTCCCATGTCCTCGTTTTAGGGAAAAGGCCGCTGTGGGCTGGCACCAGAAGCAGTGTGGTTCTGAGACCCTTTTCGGGCCTCTCCTGCTTGTGCGGTCCCACGATGCTGTCCCACGTCAATGCCGCCTCCAGACACGCTGTCCCTGGCCCCAGCACAGAGCTGGATGGAGGCCTGGCGATCAGAGCGGTGGAGGAGCAGGGCCCAGGCACATTTCACCCTGAGGGATGGGGCTGGGGTGGCAGGCTTCCGTCGTGCGGCGAGGCTCACCGGGAACCAGGGGTAATTGGGTCAGGGGTCTCTGAGCCGAGTGTGAATCGGGCTGGCCCGCCTGGACTCTGAACATGGGGAAGGCCAGCTTCATTTCGGCCTGAGGACAGCCGAAGTAAATGCCTCTTGGTCAGCGGCAGCCGGCGCATTGGCAGCCGGCGTTGTCAGCGCTTGAACAGAGGAATTCTCAGCAGAGCACTTTCCCAGAAGAGGTGCCGTCTGAGCCGCGGCATCAGGAAGGGTGAGGGAAGAACAGAGCGGTGCCCATGAGAAAAACCAGCAAAAATGTGTGTTCCCGAGGCAGGACTGTCCACTGCTGCCCACATCAGGAGAAGAAATCGTCCTGGGTGTATGGCCAGAGAAGGCCACTGAGCAGGCCCAGATTGGCCTGGCAGGGCAGGGGGCCCCTGGGGACTGCAGGAAGGGCGGGGTTACGGGGTCTGGGACAAGGAGGGCCAACTTCTGTCTGTGGTGCTGGAGCCACTGTGGCATCCCAGCGGGTCCGTGAGCTACAAACACGTGCCGGATGCCTGTGCCAGCTGTGCCTGCCTGAGCGGGTCTGGGTTCAGCTGGAAGGAGTGGAGGTCTGGGGATGTGGGGGGCGAGGGGAGGGATGGTGGAGGGAGCCTGACAGGAGCCAGCCGCCTGCCCACTGTCCTTGTCCCTGTGCCCCTCTCTGCAGCCCTGTTACAGAAGTACTTGGACAACTACGACCTGAGCGTCAGGGTGATCTACGTGCTGGGGACACTGGGCTTCTCTGTCGGCACAGCCGTGATGGCCATGTTTCCCAATGTCTACGTCGCCATGGTCACCATCAGCACCATGGGCATCGTCTCCATGAGCATCTCCTACTGCCCGTACGCCCTGCTGGGCCAGTACCACGACATCAAGCAGGTGCGTCCACCGTAGCCCTGAGAGCTGCACTCCAGCCTCCTGAGTGCCTTCCCTCCACACACAGCAGAGCCCTGTGCTTCCCCGGGGGGATGTTCATGACACAGATGGCCCTCCTCCCTCTCCAGTTCTGAGATGGCCCCTTCCAAAGCCCACAGAGCCACCACCTGCCCCTGGTCGGTCCCTGGCCACAAAGGGTCTTCTCCTTCAGCTGCCCTCACCCCCCAGCACCTCACAGAGGCTTCTGGAGGCAAAAGCACTGTCCCTGTCCCTTTGATCCCCTCGGGCCCAGTCACGTTTCCCCGAGGGGGAAGCTCCAGCCCAGCCTTGTCCACTTGGATGGGAGGAAGGCCACCCAGGTATGCCTAGACTTCCTGGTAGCCACATTTAGAAAGTGAAAAGGCCAGTGAAAGCCATTTTCATAGCATATTTTATTGAACCTGGTATATCTAAAACATTATTTCAACATGTACTCTATAGGAAAAAAGTCATTGAGATACCTTACACTCTTGCTAATCGTTGAAATTGTGTGTATGTTACATCAGAGCACATCACAGATGAGACGAGCTTTCTCTCAAATGCTCAGTAGCCACAGCACAGGCAGACTCTTGCCTCTTTCTGGACTTTATGCAGCTGAAACATCTGGCTTCATCCTCTAGGATTCACTCACGTGCTTACTGGCGGCAGCACGGCCAGCCTTTTCATGTCACAGTGTGTGGCCAGATGCACCTGCTTTGTGAGCCTTCGGGTGCTTCCAGGTTGGGGCTGTCACAGGTAGCACTGCAGGAACGTCCCTTGCCACAAACACCTCCTGTTGTGCCCGTCCTCTTGGTTGACAGTCTCCTTGGAGTAGATGTGGTGTGTGTGGTTTGAGGTAGGGGTTCAAGACTTTTATTTTTTTCCCTACATATGGGTGTCTACCCAGGTCATGACCCAGCGCTGCTCCCCGCCCCTCTGTGCAGTGCCATCTTTGCCATAAATTGGGCTTCCGTGTAAGCATGTGTTTCCGCTCTCTTCTCTTCTGCTAGTCTGTCTATTCTTGGACAAATGTCAACTGTCTCTAACTAGTTTTATAATAAGTCCTGAAAACTGGTAGTAGAAATCCCTCAACTTTGTTCTTCTTCAAGATTGTCTTGGCTATTCTTAACCATTTATTTGTCATCTAAATGTTAGATTCAGCTTCTGGGCTTTTAAAATTAAAAACAAATTATATGGGTCAATTTGGGGAGAGTGAATGACTTTGTAGTATGGAACTTCCTATCCCTAAGTGTGACATATGCTTCTATTATTAATCCTCAGTGCATCAGTGTGACATGCCCTTCTATTATTAATCCTCAGCACATCTGGAGATTCTTTGGGCCATCTACGTACACAGCCACATCATCTGTGTCTAATGAGCTCTGTTTTCTCCTTCCTGATCCTTGGTACCTGTTACTTATTTTCCTTGCCTTCTTGGAATGGCTGGAACCTCCAATACTAAATACCTAGAAGTGGTGTTTGCTCTTTCAAACTCAACAGGGGAGTATTTAATATCTTACTAGGAAGTATGATGCTTTTTTTTTTTTTTTTTTTTTTGGAGACAGAGTCTCGATCTGTCGCCCAGGCTGGAGTGCAGTGGTGCGATCTCGGCTCGGCTCACTGCAACCTCTGCCTTCTAGCTACTCAGCCTCCCGAGTAGCTGGAATTACAGGTGCCTGCCACCACACCCGGCTAATTTTTGTATTTTTAGTAGAGGCGAGGTTTCACCATGTTGGCCAGGCTGGTCTCAAACTCCTGACCTCAGGTGATCCACCCGTCTTGGCCTCCCAAGGTGCTGGGATTATAGGTGGAAGCCACTGTGCCCAGCCCAGAGTATGATGCTTTAATTTGTGTTTTTCTCAGAATGTGTCCATTTCATCTGCACTTTCAAAATTATTAGCATTAAATTGTTCTCTTATGATCTAATGTGATGGAACCTATAGTGATAACACCTTTTTCCTCCCGTATTAGTTATCTGAGACTTTATTGATTTTATTTGTGTTTCAAAGAAACTTTGGTGTCTCAGTCCTCCCTGCTGCGTGTCCGCGTGCTTGCGCGTTCATTGCCGCCCTTTGCTGTCTCCTGCCTTCCGTTATGTCTTGGTTTAATTTGCTGTTGCTCATTTCTTACTCTGATTTCCAGCCTAATATTTGTATTTAAGGTCAGTTTCCCTCCACACACACCTTTAGCTGTACCATGCAGGTTTTAATGTTGTGTTTTCTTTTAAAAGATTTTTATAATTTTCATTACGATTTCTATCTTGAACCATGAATTATTTAGAAGGACATTGATGAATTTCTGACATTTGGGCTTTTTCCAGTTGTCCTGTTGTTACTGATTTCCAGTGTGACTCCTTAATGGCCAGAGAACATACCCCATGTGGTTGCAGCCTTACAGTTAGCTGAGGCTTCCTTTGTGGCCCAGCACATCACGCGTGTTGGTAAATGTTCCATGTACGCTTGGAAAGAATGTGGGTCCTCCACCTAGTGCCCCGTCTCTGTCTGTGAGGTCAACCTTGACATTGCTTAGCTCTTCTCTTACTGCTTTTGTCTACTTTATGGAAGGTATATAACAATCTGTCACTGTGATTATGGTACACAGATTTAGAGCTGCTTTGTTTTTTAGCTTCTTAGTGGACTGACCTTTTTTTCACTATCTCTAGGAAAAGGCCTTTGCAGAGATGCTGTCTAATGGTAGTAATATATGTACAGCAGTTTTCTTTTGTATCTTTGTGAAAGAAACACAAGTGAAACTGCTCACTCTTTCCATGTGTCCAGCCTTTGTTGCACGTGGCCACCTGCAGTTATACTTTGGGAGGCATCAACCTGGGCTCACGGCACCCCTCCCCACTCAGCCCCTGCTGCAGACCACCAGGGTGAGGGGGAGCCCGCCTGGTGGAGCCTGGCCCTGCCACCTCTCCTTGAGACTGGAGGCCAGGTTCCTGGGAAGCCCACGTCCCGATGGGATTGACAGAGTTGCTTCCACACCTGCCCTCTCCTTGAGCTAGAACCTCCCACCTCTCCTGCCTGCACAGTGCTGGGCAGGAGCTGGGGCTTGAGGGTGCTCAGGCAGGAGTGGTTGCCAAGGGACTCGGTGGAAGACAAGTCATGTTTCCAGGCTTCTGGGTTAATACTCACAGTTTTGAAGCGCTGGTGGCGGCTACCTTCTCCAGCCACTCACCGCCTCGTTTGCTCTCTTGCAGTATGTCCACCACAGCCCCGGGAACTCCAAGCGAGGGTTTGGCATCGATTGCGCCATCCTGTCCTGCCAGGTGTACATCTCACAGATCCTGGTGGCCTCTGCCCTTGGGGGCGTGGTCGACGCCGTGGGGACTGTCCGCGTCATCCCCATGGTGGCCTCTGTGGGCTCTTTCCTGGGCTTCCTGACGGCCACATTTCTGGTGATCTATCCCGACGTGTCAGAGGAGGCCAAGGAGGAGCAGAAAGGCCTGTCTTCCCAGTTGGCCAGCGAAGGTGGGGCCAGCGGGAACAGCGGAAAGCCCACCGTGCTGAAGCTCACGCGAAAGGCGGGCCTGCAGGGACCGGTGGAGACGGAGTCCGTGGTCTGAGCCGCACTCCTGTTTACACACATTCCACCAAGCGGGCGGGCGGGCGGGCGGGCGGGTGAGTGGCGGGGCCAGGCCACGGGCAGGAGCAGAGACACCGCGGAGCCCTGCAGATGCTGTGGCCGACCCGGCAGTGCGGGCCAGAGCCCCTCCGCCCCCATAGCCACAATTCAGTAGTCGTAGGGTAGGTTTGAGCTACTAGGCAAATACCACACTAACCACTTTTTCGATAATTAAAAAAATCATTTGAAATATTTTTTTTAATTGAAAAAGATCTTTTAATTTCAGCTCTTTTATTCTGCAGGTATATTATTCTGCATGTTTTTAAATTATATAAAACATTTATATAGACAATAAGCAATTTAGAAAAAATAAGATTTTGCATTTCTAAAATTATAATTGAAAACAAAATCTGACATTCTCTGCTAGGTCTTATCTGAATGCTTCAGATAATGGTAGTGTAGTCAGTGACTAAAATATTTTTATCAAATTTCCTCTCTGTAGACGCCTGCAGGTATTGACGTCTGTCAGATCTCGTCACATTGGCTGGTGCCGCAGCTGTTGGAGAGTATTTTTCTTTATGATTATTTTAGAAAAAAAATTTTCTTTTCCACAATGTGGTTTTCTTAGAAGAACAATGTATCTTCTTTTCCTCAGCGAGTTTGACACATTGTGCCCAGGGCAGCCCTGTCCTTGGGCAGTGGCCGCACACCAAAGCTGGGAGGAGGCTGGTCTGGGGGGCCTGGGCAGAAGACAGTGATTTGCAGGGGCGGCTCCCAGACACCCTGCCCAGGGATGGGCTGGGCACCACCTGGGGGCGGAGCGTGAGCTCCAGGTGAGCTCCTGCTTGCGTGTGTGAGTGTGTCTGCGCCCAGCTACGTGACCCCGCTCATCCCATCTGAAGGACTCTACTAGGAGGCCAGGTTGCCCCTCCAGACCCCTCCCAATGTCAGGGGGAAGGAAACGTTGACTTTCACTGCACTTTGATTCGTCTCTAAACCATTTGCTGGGGATTCCTGAGAGCAGAGCTCCCGGCGGGCCCTGCCTCCCAAGTCCCGCCGCAAGGCTACCTCGGGTGTGTGGATGTGCGAGGGCCTCCCCCGCTTGCGAAGGGGACATGCGTGCTGGAACCTGTCGGAACTCCATGCCTTCCTCGCCTGCTCGCCTGCCCACCTGCTCAACGCTGGAATCAGGACAGGTGCAAAGGGAAGCATAAGTCTGGGACAGCTAAGGCCCCTGTCACCGGAGGGCTCCGCACAGTCGTTCTGGTTTCAACGAATAAGCAAAATTCGGGCAAGTACTGCAGCTACTTCAAAATGTTTTCCAAACCACAGTCTCTTTAGAACTAAGCCGATTTGAAACGGTCAGTTTAAGCTTACTGAGATCAGGAGACAGGGAGGCCCCGCACATCACACGGATAAAGTCAGACAATTTTAATACTTTTGCTGCCTCAAGTTGTTTTTTAAATAAAGTACTTTGAAATGCATGAGAATCATGCTGCAATATATGATCATTCTAGAGCAAATATATATATACACGTATATATATTTCAAGATGAAACTAAAGCAGTTTTTAAATAAATTACTTGAATTTTCTGTGTATTTAAAGGAACGACTGTTTAATGTACTTGATGGGCCTCTGGTCTTGCCGTGTCTCCTGCCGCTGGTGGCACTTCATAGATTGTGTGTTTGTGTCCGGGTGGCAGTTGGGTGCCTGCTCACGCACGGTGCGTCTGCCAGGCCACGGTGTCCCAGGATCGCAGAGGACTGACTTCAAGACTTCAAGAACATTTTCTGGATGTGTGAAAACTTGAGAATGGCCTTGTGAACTTCGTGCTTGGACAGGGCAAGTCCGGCTACTGAAAGTGCCGCCAGCTTTGCTGCGAGCCCTCCGGCCAGCAGGAGCCCCGTGGGCTGGGCACTGTGGCCCTTCTTCTCTGGGGGACGGCACCCCTGGCTTCCTCACCTTGGCCGGGCGTCCATGGCAGCTCACTCTATGCAACTTGATCCTCTAGTGGCTTTAAGACTGTAGATCCCCTCTCTGAGACCTAGCTGTACTTGTCAGGATCTCGAGGCGCAGCTTCCGTCTTAGCTGGTTTCTCTGGCTTCTCGTCCTGACGACTGTAAAACAGATGGAGGCAAGAGAGCAGCGGATGTGGGGTGGCAGTGGCCTGACCCGAATCAAGATCCGACCCAAACCACACCAAATGCGGGTTCATCTGGGGGCCACCCCTTGCCTGAGGCTTCCCACCCTCATCTGAAGGCCCAGGGGCCGGATCCAGGGCTCACCAAAGCCGATTCCTCGCCAGCTGGGAGTGCAGAAGTCTCAGGGCCTGGCTGCGACTTGATTTTTTAGGAGGAAGAGGGGCTTCGCAACCCCCCTCTGAACAGTGTGTTAACCCTTGAGATCCCAGCCTCGACTAATCTGAAGGACAACAAAGGCCATTCAGTGCCCTCCAGGTGGCCTAGCCATAGCCACTGTCAGAGTATGAACGTGCCGGAAGCCAGTGCCAGCCAGGGACAAGCACACTGTTGTGTGCTCCTCGGAGACAGGAGTCAGTGTCTGCACACTTTGTAGACTCATCAAGCTATCAGCACTTCAGGTGTTTGCAAGCAAAGCCCTTCTTAGCGTGCAGGTCAGTGTGCGGACCCCAGATGAGGGGACCGCGGGGGCTGGGGTCCAAGGTCAGTACAGTCGCTTTCTGGAGCTGCCTTCCCGGGAGGCAGGTGTGGGTGACCAGGGCTCTGGCGGTGCGTTTGGGCCCGGCCTGGCCACAGCGAGGACCAGGTCGTCACATCTTTAGCCTCAACCCCTCCCTTGCACTGAGATTATTTCCAGATTGCACTCACTTGAAACTGTCCGTGTCATCACCTTGTGTCTTAAGGGAAGCCGAGAAGAAGGGCAGGCGGGAAGGCTGTCTTGTCTGCAAAGCGCCATCGCGCCCACAGCTTGTGTTGGTCAGGCTGCAGCTCAGGTGTCTGTGGCTTCTAACCTTGTACCTCAGATAGATGCAGTACCAAGGCGGGGCTGGGGACGCCAGTCAGTGTCAAAGGGGAGGTGCTGTGGCTGGCAGCCTTGCCCGAGAGGGACGAGGAGGCCGTGCGGGTGCTCCCTGGGGAAGCTGGCCAGCCGGCCAGCCATCCAGTGCTGAGGACGCAGCTGGAGTTGGGCTCATGGCACCCTTCGGGTGTGGGCTGTGCAGGCTGGTGGCCCGGGTGCCTCTGCACGCTGACTGGAGTGTCAGGCAGGGTGTGTTGGTTGGTCGAGTCTCGTGTAACGCGCAAAGACCAGTTACCAAACTAGGGTAATGTCGGTCTCATTTGTGGTGGTTTTGTTCCCTATACAAGTCAGCTAAGTAAAGACTCTTTTAATGAGCTTCCCCTTGACACATGGCAGAAGTTTCCAGGTGCAGGAATGCGAGCTGGTGGGAAGGGGCAGAGGCCGTGAGCGCTCAGCTGGGCCGGCCTGCCTGTGCCCCCTTTCCTGGGTCTGTCGGCAGACTGGCATCATGCGTTCCCTGGTGGCTGAAGAGCTAGCTTTGGAGTGTTGTTTTTCTCACTCTCAGGCAGGGGCCTTAGCTGGAATCATCCAAACTGCCACTGAACACGCCAGCGCTGTGTGCTGCCTCTTGGTCACCTGCCCTTGAAAGCCTCAGGCCCCCGGGAGAAGCACTCTGTCCAGTCCTGTCCCCGGGGGGAGGCAGGGCCACTGAGCCCTCCTCAGATGGTTAGTGGCTCCCAACAGCCCTCAGGAGGTGTTTCTTGAAGGCCCCAGGTGTGGAGGACTTGCTCTGTGACCACCTAGAACCCCAGAGCTGAACAGGAAGCCATCCTTGCAGCAACAAGAAGGCCGGAAGCGGGGCTGCAGGCCACCCTCGGCTCTCCCACCGCTGGGGCGGTGATGTTCGGGTGACATGTTTGAAAAATACTCTCAAAGATACAAACTGTTCCCTTCTATGGGTAATGGTTTGTGCAGCCACCAGCGATGGCGGCCCCTATTAGAGACCAGGTTTGTAAAACACCAAATATTGCTGTCCACACTAGACATCAACCGGCTTCAGAAAAGATGGACACCTTTTCCCACGCTGTTTCGCTTCTTAACTTTGGTCCAGCTTTAGCCACCACACAGCGTGCGAGGGACTGTTGCTGCGGAGTCAGCCTCGTTTGTCCCTCTGCCTCCCACCAGCACGCACCGCTTCTGAGAGACACCAGCTCCCTGCCTCCAAGCCTGGTGCCACAGGCCTGTCGTGAGGGACCCCTGCTTCCGAGAGCTCCTGGGGGGGTTCTGCCCTTCACCACCTGGGAGAGGTGTCAGTTCAGTTCCGAGTTGAACAAAGCCCGTGCACACAGCATGTTGGGGACCCAGCCTAAAGTTCTTGTCACCTCCTCATGCAAAGCCAGCCATCACTCTCTGGCCAGAGCTCAAGGTGGCCCGTTGGCCAGCCCCTCCTTGGGTCCTTCAGGGGGACTGAGCACCCTTCCTAGCGGCATCCCTTGCCCTCCACAGGGCTGCCAGGGGCACGTCGCTCTGTGCCGTGGACTGAGACCATCCCCTGGTGACAGAATGACCCGTTTGTAGGAAATGCCTCGTTGCCAATGAAACTCCCCAGGCATCTCGGAACGAAACTATTTAGTTCCATTGTGAACTGGCCACAGGACAGCTTTTTATCAACTTATTAAGTTGGAGCACTATAATAGCTCTTGCTGATTTAGCAATGGTGTTAAGTGTGTGTTAAACACATAATGTTACGTTTTATGAGGAGGAGGTCGTAAGGAAGTGTCGTGTCTCTCATGACTTTTCTATTAGTTGGGTAACAGTGGCCTCATGTTTGTGTCTGTGTGTACACAGAGCCCTTGGGTTCTGCTCTGTTTCTTTGCCAGCTGAATGTTTGTGGCATGCGCTGCTGTCCGCGCGCCTCTGTCCTGCACAGGGTTCGGCTGTGCAGTGCCCTGATTTCCTCCATGCACACAGAACCTCCTTGCGTCTGTTCTCTGTTCCTCTGTGGCTGACTCAATAAACTTTTCCCTCTGACATGATGATGTGGGTGTGTCTGTCACTTCCCTGTAGTCTCCTGCCCTCTGCCTTCCTGGAGCCTAGTGGGTCTAGTGGGCTGTCTGAGGCCTGCGGAGGGGAGCCGGGCCTAAGTACCAGAGCATTTGTTTCCCAGCGGCCCCACCAGCTGGTAAATCTGGGGCCTGTCCCTGGAACCCACACACAGGCCCGCTCAGGCGGGGTTGAGGCCTGGGCCTTCTGCAGGCCTGTTCTGGTGGAGCTGGGGTGGGGCCCGCGGTCTACCTCTGCTGAAGGGTTCCTGACTGTCCCTGGAGCCAGTGTCTTAAGGAGGCAGTCTGCTTGCTGTTGCTGCCAGCAGGAGTGGCCACGCTGGGCTGAGGATGGGGTGGCCCAGTGTGTGCACCTGGCTTTGCCGCCCCAGGGGACATACGGGGTCCTGGGGCTGCTGGAAGAGCGCTCCACTGACCTTCCTACAGGCAGAGTGAGACATCTCTGTCCTCTGGCACCCCACTGAGGGCTGTGACTGGCAGTTGGCAGTGGAGGAAATGAAAGGGAGGGGACTTGCCCCGGGTTACCCAGCTGCTGGGGTTTGAATCCGGAAGCGAGTTTTCTTCAGTGGCTCTTCTGATTTGTGGGGCGTGGAAGGGGTCCCAGCAGGGTCGGGGTGTGGGGTAGAAGGGATCTGCTCAGACTAGGGAGAAAGGGACGAGGGACTTTGATAGTTGGGGGGGTGTCACCACGGGGCTCCTGGATGGGACCTGCGTAGTTGGGGGCCCACGGAAGCCAGGAGCCTCCGGACCTGGGGACAAGTCCCGGCTGGGCCACTCTGGCGCTGTTACCTGGGCGCCCTGCTGCAAAACGCAGGCTGATCGCTCTGTGGTGGGGACTAAAGGGATGGTCGCGGTCCTTCGGCCAGACGGGAGTGGGGCGGAGAGCCAGGGCCGCCCAGACTGCACCCAAGACCCCATTTGCCCTCCGGGACCTCGCTTGCCCTCTGGGACCTTGCCCGGGACCCTGCCCGGCGCCCTGACTGACGCGAACCCCCGGCGTCCCCTGTCGTCCTCCCGGTGCGCACGGTCCCGCCCCGCCCCGCCCCGCCCCGCCCCGCCCCGCCCCGCCGTCCCTGGCAGGGAGGGGCTATGGAAACCTCCGCCCACCACGGCACGCCCCGCGCCCCAGACTCGGGGCTGCGCTTTGGGAACACAGGTGGAGGCCCAGGGCGCAGAGGGGGGCAGGACCCAAAATCCAGGCGGTTCCCTCCCAGGTGGAGGAGGTGGCGAGCGAGAACAGTTTCCTGCAGGGGACGCCCGGCCCCCGCGCCGCAATCCCGCCGCGGACACGGAGACGCTCCCCGCCCCGGGACAGGCCTGGAGCAGTGGGAGCCCGAGATGCCGGGAGCCCCGCAACCCGGCGGCTGCCCGGGGCCCAGTGCCTGTGGGCGGGGAGGTGGAATGGGCACCCCACGAGGACCCCCGCCCCCGGGTGGTGGGCGGCCGTGACGGCGGCGCAGGGGCCAGGGGCGTGTGTTCCCCCGCCCGCCCCACCGCCTCACCTGGCGCGCGGGTGCCTGGCCCACCTGAGCGAGCACCAGACCTACACCCCGTCAACGCTCCCCCCGAGCGACCAGGCTAGGAGGGAACACCCGGCGCTGCGCCCCTTTCCTGGCCTTTCCCCAGGATGCTCACCAAGGATGAGCCCTGCGTACCCAGCGGCCATCACGGGGCAAGAAGAAGTCGCCAAGACAGAATCAGTGCCCCAGGCCTCCCAACCCGCAGTCTTTGTTTGTTTGTTCTTTTTGAGACGGAGTCTCACTTTGTCGCCCAGGCTGGAGTGCAATGGTGCGACCTCAGCTCACTGCAACCTCTGCCTCCCAGGTTCAAGCGATTCTCCCGCCTCAGCCTCCCGAGTAGCTGGGATAATTGACACCCGCACCCGGCTAATTTTTGTACTTTTAGTACAGGTGGGGTCTCACCATGTTGGCCAGGCTGGTCTCGAACTCCTGACTCAAGTGATCTGCCCGCCTCGGTCTCCCAAAGTGCTGGGATTACAAGCGTGAGCCACGGCGCCCGGCCCGTCTTCACATCTTTGTCTCCACACTACTGTTAATTTTTTTAAAACGAAATTTGAACCACTATGCAGAGTTTTGCAACCTACATTTTTTGTTGTTGTTTAGCAAAATATCTTCAACTTTCCTTGTTCCTGCATGTAGACCTACTGCATTCTGTAATAGCTGTTAGCATTCCAGGGTGTAACTTTTCTTTTTTTTTCTTTGAGACAGGGTCTCCCTCTGTTGCCCAGGCTGGAGTGCCCAAGGTTGATTGTGGCTCACTGAAGCATCTTGGGCTCTGGCCATCTTCCCGCCTCAGCCAATTAAATAGCTGGGACTGAAGGTGCACACGGCCATGGGCTGCTTTTTTTTTTTTTTTTTTTTTTTGGTAGAAATAGGGTTTCCCTATGTTGTCCGGGCTGGTCTCACACTCCTGGGCTCAAGCAGTCCTCCTGCCTCGCTCAGCCTCCTAAAGTTCTGGGATTACAGGTATGAGCCACCGTGCCCGGTCTTGTTTGCCCATTTTTAAATTGAGCTGTTCTTCTTGTTACTGATATGTAAAAACTCTATATATTTTGGATGAAAATTCTTTGTCAGATATGGTATTGCAAATATTTTTTTTTCCTTAATGATATTGATAAAGTCCAATTTATCCATTTTTTCTTTAGTGTTTAGCTTTTTTGTGTGCTCTCTCTAGAAAAATCTTTGCACCAAGGTGGCAAAGATGTGCTTGTTTCCAGAGCTTCTAGCTTTACATTTAGGTGGGTGAGCCACCTTGAGTTAAATTATGTATAGTGAGGTTAAGTGTTGAGCTGCTTCCCTTTTCCATACATTTATCCAGTCGTTGGAGCACCATTTGCTGAACAGACTTTCGTTACTGAATTGTCTTGGAATTTTGTTTTTGTATAGTCAACTGACTTTACGCTTGCACATCTAGACCCTACGTTTTGTTCCATTGATTTAATTATCTATATTTATGTCAAATCCTGCTCTGTTTTAATTACTATAGCTTTTTAGTAAAGCATAAAGGTATATGAGTCCTCTAGCTTGAGCCATCTCACCTGGCTTGATCTTCTTTTTGAAAGTTATCTTAAATATTCTACTTTGCATTTCCATATATGTTATAATCAAATTCTCAATTTCTTTTTAAAAAATTATGTTAGCATTGATTGGGATTAAATTGAATCTATCAGATCAATTTGGAGATAACTAACATCTTTATAATATTTAATCTCCCAGTCCATGAAAATGGTATATCTTTTATTTCAGTCTTTTTTTGTCTCAGCAATGTTTTTGAGTTTTCAGTCTTTTACATCATTCATTAAATTTATTTCTGTTGAATGTGTTTTTTTATGCTACTGTATTTTAAACGTTTACAAGTTGTTTGCTGTTAGAATATAGTAATGTAATGATTGTAATATTGACCTTGTATCCAGTACCTTATAGAAAAAACTAGAAAAATATTCTAGTTTTTAAAATAGATTCTTTAGGATTTATATAAATGGTCTTGCCGTCTTCTAATAAAGATGGTTTTGCCTCTTCCAGTACAATCATCTTTTTTTCCCCCTCAATGTTCTGCTGAGCCAGTACAATCTTTATGCCCTTTCTTTTTCCCCCTATTGCCCTGGCTAGAATCTCTAGTACAATGTTAATAGGAAGGGGGAAAGTGAATATCCCTGCCTTGTTCCCATTCTTGGGGGAAAGCAATTTGTCTTTCACCATTAAGTATGATGCTTACTGTGGGTTTCTTGTAAATGTTCTTTATCAATTTGAGGAAGTTCCCTTTTTCTGCATCTATTGAGATGATCGTTATGGCTTTTCTCCATTGTTCTACTGATATGTTAAGTTACATTGATTGAGTTTTGAATGTTAAATTCACCTTGCATTTTGCAACCCCACTTGGTCATGATATATTAATCTTTAAAAATATTGCTGGATTCGATCTGCTAATATTTTGTTTAAGAATGTTGCATCTGTGGTGGTTTTTTTGTTTTATTTTGTGTTTGGGTTTTTTTGTTTGTTTGTTTTTTTTGAGACAGAGTTTCGCTCTTCTTGTCCAGGCTGAAGTGCAATGGCGTGATCTTAGCTCACCACAACCTCTGACTCCCAGGTTCAAGCAATTCTCCTGCCTCAGCCTCCCAAGTAGCTGGGATTACAGGCATGCGCCACCACACCTGGCTAATTTTTTTTTGTATTTTTAGTAGAGACAGGGCTTCTCCATGTTGGTCAGGCTGGTCTCAAACTCCCGACCTCAGGTGATCCGCCCGCCTCGGCCTCCCAAAGTGCTGGGATTACAGGCGTGAGCCACCATGCCTGGCCCTTTTGTTGTTGTTAATTTAGGTTTTTGAGGAACAGGTGGTGTTTGGTTACATGGGTAAGTTCCTTGGCGGTGATTTGAGATTTTTGTGTACCATCACCCGAGCAGTGTACACTGTACCCAGTGTGTAATCTTTCATCACTTGCCCCTCTCTCACCCTTCCCCGCCGAGTACCCAAAGTCCATTGTATCATTCTTATGCCTTTGCATCCTCGTAGCTTAGCTCGCCATATCAGTGAGAACATATGATGTTCTCCATCACTTAGAATAATGGTCTCCAATTCCATCCCGTTTGCTGTGGATACCATTATTTCATTCCTTTTTATGGCTGAGTAGTATTCCATGATGTAAATACACCACATTTTCTTTATCCACTCGCTGGTTGGTGGGCATTTGGGCTAGTTCCATATTTTTGCAATTGCGAATTGTGCCGCTATAAATATGCATGTGCAAGTGACTTTTTCATGTCATGACTTATTTTCCTCTGGGTAGATACCCCAGGAATTTTGCATCTATGTTTCTGATGGAAATTGATCTATAATTTTATTTTCCTGTAAGATCTTTGTCAACTATAGGTTCATGCTGGTCTCCTAAAATGAGTTTGGAAGGGTTCTCTCCTCTTCTATTCTTCTGAAAGGGTTTCTGTAAATTCTATTATGCCATAGTTAAGAGTTTGTTAGAATTAACTAGTGAAAGCAATTGAGCCTAGAGATCTCGTCTTTCTGGGAGATTTCTTCTTTCTGAGAGATTTTTGACTACAAACCAATTTCCTTTATAGACTTAAGACTCCTCAGATTTTATTCCTCCTTGTGTTGGTTTCATAAAGTTATTTTTAAGAAATTTGCATATTTTAAACTAGTTATTCATAATATCCTTGTGATGTATGTAAGATTTGTATCTCACTTCATTCCTGATACTGGAATGAGATTCGTGCATGTGTGTGTTTTCCTTCATCAGTCTTGATAGGGGTTATCAATTAGAGAATGAACTTTTGGCTTTGCTGATTGTTTTCCCTTTCATTGAGTTTTGGTCTTTATTATTACCTTCCTTATTTTATTTAAACATGCTTTTATTTTTCTACATTCTTATGATTAAAATTTAGATAGCTGATTTGAAACCTTTCTGCTAATAGAGGCATTTAAAGTTATAATTGTTCTCCTTAGCTACATCTCATACATTTTGGTTTTTAATTTTCTTTAAAAATGAAGAGATAGCATCTGCCTATGTTGCCCAGGCTGGTCTCGAACTCCTGGGCTCAAGGGATCCTCCTGCCTTGGCCTCCCAAAGTGCTAGGATTATAGGCATGCACCACCATGCCCGGCCTGCATCCCATACATTCGGATATATTGTGTTTTCACTATCATTCAGTTCAAAATATTTTCTAATTTCCTTTGTGTTTCTTCTTTGACTGATTGGGTTATTTTGAAGTATGTTGTTTAATCTCCCAACGTAATTTTAATTTTGAGTTTTTAGGCATATTATCACTGTTGATATGCCATTCCATGTCTGTGTGGTCAGAGAACACAGTCTGTAATATTTAAATCTTCAAATTTATTTTATAGCCCAGCATGTGATCCAGCTTAACGAACGTTCCATGTGCACGTGACAAGAATGGATATTCTGCTGTTGTTGGCTGTAGTGTTCTGTGTCAGGTCAGGCTGGTTGACAGTGTTGTTAAATCTATATCCTTGCTAATTTTTTCTTTACTTTTTCTAGTGTTAAAATCTCTATGATTGTGGATTTTGTCTATTTTCTCCTATAGTTCTACCATGCTTGCTTCATATCTCTTAAATCTCTTATTATTAGTTAATTCATCTTCGTGATGAATTGACCTTATTATTATGCTTTCCCTGTTTCTTGTAGTATACCATGAAGTATGTTTTGTCTGATAGTAATATAACCATACCAGCTTTTTAATACTTACTGTTGGCATAGTAAAACTTTTTCTTTTTGTTTTCAGACAGGGTCTCACTCTGCTCACTCTGTCACCCAGGCTGAGTGAGTGCAGTGACATGATCACAGTTCACTGCAGCATTGACCTCCCAGGCTCAAGCGATCCTCCCACCACCTCAGCCCCGTGAGTAGCTGGGTCTGCACCACCACATCCAGCTAATTTTGTAATGTTTTTATAGAGATGGGGGTCTCACTGTGTTGCCCAGGCTGGTCCCGAATTCCTGGGCTCAAGTGATCCTCCTGCCTAAGCTTCCCAAAGTGCTAGGATTATAGGTGTGAGCCACCACATCCAGCCTAAAACTTTTTTCATGCTTCTACTCTTATCTCATTTGTGTTTTTATATTTAAAGTGAGTCACTTGTAGACAACTTATGGTTGAGTTTCCTTTTAGATCTAGTTTGACAACCTCTGCCTTTTAATTGGAGTGTTGCATCCATTTACACTGAACGTAATTATCAATATGGTTAGGTTGAAGTCTACCATCTTGCTACTTATTTTCTACCTGTCACATCTGGCTTTTTGTTCCTCTGTCACTGCTTTCCTGTCTTTTTGGTGAATCTTTTTTAATATTTCATTTTGTAGCCATCCCTGTGGGGGTGTCAGTGATGCTCGGGCTCCACTAACTGCACCATTGTCCTACTCCATCTCCTTTGAGCCTCCTGTCAACCTCTGCACACATGGCCTCAGCCCCTAGCCCTGGATGACCACCATTAGACCCAGCAGAACCGTAGCAGTGGTTTGCTGGCCCAGCACCTAGAGCTGCAGAATACGCTCCCTTGACCCTCAGGGAAAGATGCAGAGCTAGTGAGACTTACTCTCCTCTACCACCAAAGTAAGGTGAGTTTACCCCCTCCCTCATCCCAGGATCCTCCCTGAATGGGCCAGGGGCTGCTGCTAACACATCTCAGGACCGCCAGCTTCGGCCCCGCTCCCAGCGCCTTGTTAAAGGTGAGAGCACTAGCGGAAAGAAAGGCTGCACGTCAGGGCAAGAGCAGCTTCTGAGGGCCTCTCCAAGCCCAGCCCTGCTTCCTTGGCAGTGAGGTATGCCCCCAACCTCCACTTTGCTCTTAGTACTGGGGCCAACGTATCCTGGGTGTAAAATGGGGATGATCCTCTCCATGCCACGGGGTCCTGAGGATCATACACAACAGTGCCCCTAAAGCGCCTGGCACAGCACCTGACTGGAGCACACGGGCAACACACAGGCAACAAACAGGAGCTGGAAGAGTTTCCTGTGGCTGCCAGAACAAACACCACAAACCAGGCGTGGTGGTGGGGGGTCATGCACCCGACATTTATTTTCTCACCGTTCTGGAGGCCAGAAGTCTGAGATCCAGGTGCTGGCAGGGCCACACCCCCTCTGAGGGCTCTGGGGAAAGAAGCGTCCTAGCCTCTTCCAGCTCCCCGTGGCTCCGGGATCCTGGGCTTGTGGCTGCGTTGCTCCTGCCTCTGCCTCTGTCTTCACGTGGCCTGTCCCCATGTGTCTTTTCCTCCTCAGGACATTTGTCATTGGATTTAGGGCCCACCCAGAATCCAGGAGGGGCTCATCTTCAGATCCTTAATGACATCTACAGAGACCCTTTATCTAATCTAAATAAGGTCAGATCCACAGGTCCCGGGGATTAGGACATGGACATATGTTTTTGAGGGCGTCATTCAACCCGCAACAGGAGCCATCACATTCTCATTTCTCCTTAATGTTCTCAACGGGCCCAGCACACAGGCCAGGATGGAGCATTCTCTGAGGTGTTCCTGGGAGCCCAGCAACAGACTGGGTGTTCAGTGTGCCCCTGTCGGGCTCCATGTGGGCCCTGCAAGAAGGAACCACCCCCGTTTTATGGGGGGTTCAGGGCTTGTGGCCAGATCTGCAGCTAGGCCTGGGTCAGGCTCCCATCCGGCCCCAGCGCATCTGCCGTGCCCGTGACCCTGGGCTGTGTCTTTAAGAATCCGCCAAGATTCCTGGACAGATAACTGCAGAGCTCCCCCGAGTCCTGTGCGCACCTCGGCTCACACTGCAGCTCAGCGGCAGCAACGCGGGTGACAGAAACCAGCTGTGTCTGTGAGCCTCTGCCCCACCTTCTGGGGGATGGCACAGTATTGCTCCAAGACATGCAAAGAGCTGCGGGCAGCAGAGACGGTGAGGCAACCCTGCCGCACTCTCCAACCATGCCCTCCTCAGCCATGCAGAGAAAGCACCCCTTCATCTGTGCAAGGAATCCTCAAGAAGCAGACAAAATTCATGCACTTTTAATTCAGATGTTACATTCACATGCAGTGCTAAGGGCTGTCCTTTGAAAACAGCTCAGGTAGACACATCTTCCAAGAACAAATCGTAGAAATGTTACCAGGCGATTGTCTTTACAACCTCTGCATCAGTGATGGGGACTTGGGGCAAGCTTTTGGTTGGCGTTGTGAACGGTGCCGGCTCCCTAAAGCAAGCTTTCTTTTCTGTTGTTTGAAATACGGCAGGAGAACTGAAATTCTATTAAACTATACTGGTTTCCGGTTCAAGAGAAATACTTTTTTGCACCAATTTAATTCAGGTTTCTAAAGCCGAGGCAGGGATGGTATCACAGTCTGTTGAATGAGTTCCAGCTCATATGGGGCCTTTCCGTGACAAATCATTCCTAATGGAATCTCTCCAAAGCACAGGGGAAAAAATCGAAGGCATCAAAGTGCCCTTTCCATTTCAATAAACTCCACTGGCCAGGATTCTGTCTGTTTGCATACCAACACAGAATAAACATGGAACCCGGGCCTGCCCAGCACATTTACTCCCTGGTTAGCACCTCTGTTCACCTGTTTTCTCTTTTATACGAGTGACCATTTCCTAAAACGCAATCAATCACTGTCAAGATCTTGAAATTATCACCATGGGGAAAAGACATGAAGAGTCTGCATTAAAATAACGTGACCGGTGCCTAGAGTGAGGAAGGAGCACGTTCAGAATGGTCCCGGGTCATTTTCAAGACCCTCCCCCAGTCACTGTTGGATGAAGTAAGGAGCTGGACATCAGTGTTTATTAAACCAAATTTATTCTCCACAAGCTGAAGATGCCTGAGGTTACATGAGGACTGGCATTAAATAATTTATAAATGTATTTCTGACAGACTTTTATCATAAGGATTCATGTGTTTACAAAAGCAAAATCCAAGCTCTCCCCAGCTAGAAAGTGGGAAGGTGCCCAGGCTGCAAGCACAGCCTTGCGGGAGGATGAGGCCACATAGTTCGCTCCGCCCACACTCTCAGAACGCCCCAAGAAGTTAGTGGCTACGCAAAGCCAAGCCTTGGGGGAAAACCTGGTCCGTGGTGTGGACTCTCCAAGATGCAGACCCAACCGGAGGCCGGGCCCGCCTTTCCATCTGGAGGCACTGCAGAGCTTCTGAAAGCAGCTCCCAGGAGCCTGGCAAACACGCCCCAGAGACCCTCAGGATGCGCCAGCCCTGGGACTGTGTCCTGAGAAGCTAGGGCTCCATGGCCCAGCTTGTGGATGGGCGCCCAGGGGGCAGGCCCCATGCCCTCAGCACGTGCTGACACGTTCCCTCCAGCTCCAACAACCACACCAGAACCTTCCATAGAACATTTAAGTAATGAAATCTCAACATTACAGTAAAAAGGTGCAAAGGGTCTCTTTTGCAAATATTTATGTACAGCTAAGATCTTGTTGAGTTCAGTAAAGCATCCTGCACATACACATACACAGTGTGCACACGGATTCAGGGAAATTGAGCGGCACACTGGAAGACAGGATCATACATGATGCTATTTTACTTTTGGTCCCATGTAGTTTCCTGAGCATGATATTTTAGATGGAACTTTTTCTGGTCTGTGATCTTTGGTAGAAAAAAGGTCTCTA
Organism: Pongo abelii; assembly: GCF_028885655.2. NCBI lineage: Eukaryota > Metazoa > Chordata > Mammalia > Primates > Hominidae > Pongo > Pongo abelii. Next base: position 157,620,078 of record NC_071992.2, on the reverse strand, counting down.
GGATTATTATAAAAATTTTGCATCTATTATAAAGGAAAGGAAAAAAGACAGCTTGCCTCAGCTGGCCCAACCCCTGCCCCGAACACCTGATCGCAGGGTGGTCCCCTCCACCTGGGTAGGCCCTGTCCACCTTCTCTGATGGGAGAAAGACCACAGTGGTTACCTGAACCACCCTTCTCACAGGCCTCGCTGGAGGCCCCGGGGCTCCCGGCTCACTGTCATGTGCCCAGCCCAGTGCTCCTCGGTAGGACTGGGTGAGTGAATGAATGAAGTAAGGAAAGGTAAAACCAGAGACGTGAGGGCCACGGGTCACCTGTGACTCGGCCAAGCTGCTGGCTCCAGTGCCAGCCCCTGGTTGTGGATTCCAGAACTTTCTAGGCAACACACAAAGTAACCTCCCAGCAGAGGTTATCACCAACAAGATGATGCAGCTGCCTGCCTGAGACATACCCCAACAGGAAACACCCTTGGTGCAGTTTAACCAGGGGGCCCGAAGGCCTAAGAGAAGGTGCATGGCCATGGGTCCTGCGGCTGGCCACACGGTAAGCGGGCTCCACGCTGAGCCTGGGCTGCCCTGCCCCGCCACCCCTCCAGGTTCTGCTCCTGGCAGGCTCTAGGGGGCAGCCAGTCCCCACACGTAGGGCACGGTTCCACTTGGCAGGCTCAGCCACGTTTATTCCCCTTTCCAAATGGCGACCTTCCCCTCCTCCCTGCCCGACCCACTCAGCACGTATCTGTCCTCAGCCGAGCACAGCGTCCTCACGGTGTCCATGTGCGCCACCAGCTCCTTCTCCACGGTCTTCCTCTCGGCATCAATCACGTAGATTTTCCCCTTGGGTGTTCCCTGCCACAGCCCTTGGCTGCCCACCCAGACCTGCCAGGGAGAAACGGGAGGGGTCAGCAGGGAAAGAAGTCCCTCCCAGGAGCGCCAGGGCTTTGCCTGGCTACCCAGAATTGACGCGTGTGCCTCCAAATCCATGTCCTTCCTGGACAGGGCCTCTGCCGCCTGAGGGTCAGGGCCACCTGGCAGGTGCAGAGGACCCTTCTCAGGCTTAGAACCTAATGGCCGAGAGGCCTCTGGGGAAGAAGACTGCATTGCGTGCTGGAAAGGTGCTGGGGTGCATCTTGAGTGCTCTCACCAAACAACAGCCACCTGTGTGAGGTGACAGATACAGTAATTAGCTTGTGATTATTTCACAATGTATACTGAAATATCACCTTGTATACCTTAGATATATATAATTTTTATTCGTCAATTATATCCCAGTTAAGTTATGGGGGAAAACACTAAACAAATTCCGCCCCAGCCCCGCCGTGTCTCAGGCTTGCTCGGGGCCTGGAAGTCCTGCTTTCCTTCCAATTTCTCCCTTTTCGGATGAGAATGTCTAACCTCTGCCTGGCCCAGCCTTGTATTTTGGGAAGAGACAGCCTGTTTCTAGCCGCACAGGTTCACAGTGCAAGAGGGGTTGGTTCTGCCCCAGGTAGGACCCGCCCACAGCTCACCCACATCGGAGGGCTCTGGCTTCACTTGGAGATTTGGGGCTCAGAACTGATGCTGGAATGGGCTAGAACTTCGGGGGATGTAGTGATGGAGGGGGTATATTTTGCATGTGGAACAGATGTGGATTTAGGGGGCCAGAGGGCAGACTGTAATGGGTTGAACAGTGTCCCCCCAAATCCATATCCTCTCCGAACCTCAGAATGTGAGCTTCTTTGGAAATAGAGTCTGCAGATAGTTCAAATGTGGTCACACTGGTTAATCCAGTAGGACCAGCATCCCCATAAGAGACACACACAGGGAGAGAGAGTGCCATGTGGCACAGGCACAGATTAGAGTGCCACATCCACAGCCAGGGCACGCCAAGGACAGCGGCCACATGAGTGGGTGGTGGAGAGAAGGGCCTGGAGTGCACGCTCCCCCCGAGCCCTCGAGGGAAGCAGCTCTGCTGACACCTTGGTTTTGGACCTCCAGCCTCGAGAATTGTGAGAAAATTAAGTTCTGTCATTTGAAGCCATCCAGTTTGGGGGAATGCGCTGTGGAGTGCTTGGACCACACCATGAAACCAGCACATGGTGACCTGTGGGCCCGTTGGCACCAACCCTGCACGTGCCTGTTAGGAGGGGAGCCCTGAGAGGCGAAGGCAGGAGAGTGCAGCTGGCTCTCGGGAGCATGGGGACACGGCCAGGGCAAGCGAGACCTGGCAGGGATGCTGGGGATGGCAGGCCCTCCACCCTACCTGCTTCTTCACCCGGATCATGCAGTGGATCTCAGAGCAGTCCTCGAGGGGCACCCTCTGCGGGGGCTGGGCCAGGTCCTTCAGGCTCCAGATGTAAACCTCGCTGCGTCCTGCACAGGCCGCCCACAGCTGCTCCTCCTGAAACACAGGGCATGGTGTGGGCTATGGGCCCCGGGCCACGCGCGTGCTGGGCCCACAGCCCCTGCTGGGATACCTCAGGAAGGAGCTGGAAGGCCAGGAAGGAGGTACTGGTGTCTCTGAAGTTCTCCTCAATCTTCAGTTCTTGACGGAGGAATCCATTTGTTGTCATGACCACGATGCTGTTACCTGTGCCTGCGGAAGGAAGGAGCTAGGATGGGGCCAGGCAGTGCCATCGGCAACGTAAGATGCCAGCACCAGAGCCGGCCTCACTACTCTTTCCAGCGTGGTGATGGGGGGATCACCATGTGCCACATGGCGCCTGAGGCGTGCACGGGTGAGGTCTACTGGGAAAAAATGCAAGATAGAGACCTGGGTCTTTAAGAAGAAATGAAGCTCACCAGAAAAGGTAAATATATGGGCAATTTCTTAATTTTTCTTAACTTTCTTGAAAGATCATTGACTGCTTAAGCAAAAATTTTAAAGAATATATTATTGGGATTACCACAATTGATACTGTTGTAAGCTTCTTACCCTATCCATGCAGCAGTATCATAGTTAGTTAAGGAGGAGGGTGATCGGTTAAGGTTGCATATTGCAATTCTTAGAGCAACCACTGAAAAATAAAACAAAAATATAATGCTTAAAAACAGTAAAGAAGATTAAATTGAACATAAAAATATTCAATACAAAAGAGGGCAAGAAAGGAAGAACAGAACAAATAACAGATGACGGGAAGAAGGACAACCGTTGGCTTGCACCCAACCATGCCGCTACCGGCCCTGAAAGTGAGCGGAATAGTGGGCAGACACCTGCACGGGCACTGTTCCAGGGGAGGCGTCAGTGGGCACCGGGCACACGACAGAGTGCTCAGCACCATCAGCCGTGAGGGAGCCACAAATCCAAACCAGAAGACACCACTTCACTCCCACTGGGATGGTATCAGTAAAAACAGGTGAGAACCAGTCTGGGTGAGGATGTGAAGAAACGAAACCTGAGACTGCGGGTGGGGTGGAAGCTGCTGCCGCCACTTCAGAAAACAGTCTGACAGTTTTTCAAACAGTTAAGCAGAGTGAACCCAGTGCGCACTTGGGGCAGGGGAAGGATGAGCAAGTTGTTCCATATGTACACAATGGAATATTAATCTGCAAGAAGGAACAAGCTATTGATATTGATACTCAGAACATCAGCGATGAATACTATAAACATCCTGCTGTCTGAACAAAGCCAGATACAGAAGAAAGCCTACTGTAGAGTCCATTTAGTAGAAAGTTCTGTAAAAACCAAATTCAGAGTGACAGAACTAAGAGCACTTGTATCCCCTGAATGGGGGCACGGCCTGGAAAGGGGCACAGACGCTTTCAGCTGTGATGGAAACACTGCGTATCTTGATTTGTTTCATGGTTATGTAGTTTAGATGTTTGTCAAAACACAACAAACTGAGCACTTCTTGGTGAGCTTTACTATATGTGAAACACGCTTCCATTACAAAAAAGAAAACGTATTCCCAGCCGTCACTCATGTAATCTGGCACATGCCAAGGAAGACCTCAAAGTGCAGGCAACTTCCATGCTCTGGGGTGTCCAGAAATGCAGACACAGCAGCCAGGAAAAGCACCTGCCCCTCCCATCGCCCCCTGGCAAAATCCCCAGTCTGGGTCCACGGAGAGTCCCAGGCTGCAGCTCTGTGCCAAGCGGCCAAGGGGAACAGGGCACGAGCTCGCCAGCTGCCCCCAGGTGTGGAGACGTGATGCACACAGAGGCCTCCCAGGAGGAGCAGCCATGACTCCAGGGGACACCTGGGCCAGCTTCAACCCCAGAGCAAGGCACAGCGAAAGCCAAGGGTAGTAGGGGCAGGAGAGCAGTAGTGGGTCCAGGCAAGACAGGCGTCCCGTCAGCCGCTGGGTAGAAAAGCAGAGGGAGGCCTGGGGAGCCCCCAGGAGCAGCAGTGCAGGTGGAGTAAAGGTTGCTGCGACCACAGAAAGGGAACCCGAGTTTAAAATAAAGACCGGAAAGGCATGAAGCAAAGGAAAGAGGCTTTCTGCTCTCATTCATCCTTTTCCCAGAGCAGGGAGGTAGGGTGCCCGCTCTGATGGCAGGGGCCGGACTTACAGCACCACAGGCGGCCGCCGTGCAGTCTGATGGACGTGAGGCCACCTCTCGGCAGCTGGAAGCGGCTGGTCACCTGCAGCGTGCTCACATTCCACGCCAGCACCGTGCCGTCCATGCTGCACGAGTACACCTCGCTGGGGGCACAAAACACACACACACACCTTTAACTTGGGCCCTTGAAAACACGGCACACATTTTAACCCAGGAGAGAACCAAGTCGCCGTGAGAGAAAATGTGCTCAACACGGATAAACTGCAAACATGACCTGCAAACATGATAACCTGCAAACATGATAACATAACATGCAAACATAACCTGCAAACATGATAACCTGCAAACATGATAATAACCTGCAAACATGATAACATAACATGCAAACATAACCTGCAAACATGATAACCTGCAAACATGATAATAACCTGCAAACATGATAACCTGCAAACATAACATGCAAACATGATAACAACATGCAAACATGCTATGAATGCGGCCACAGCCAGGCTTGGCGCAAATGTAACTGACTCGGCAGGAAAAGGTGGGTTTCTCGGGACGCCCACCTCTCCCACCACTGCAGGCCGCAGGCTCAATGAGGTGTTGTCATGGAGCCATGACATGACCATGACCTGAAATGGAACCTCGTCAGTGGGCCCCGTTCACACAAGGGACCAGGGAGCCAGCACGTTCCTCAGAGCTCTCGGGCGACATGGGCTGGCTGCAGGTGCAGGTGGCTGTGGGCAGGGCTGGGCTCGAGCCTGCACCCTGCGCCACCCCTGAACCTCCTGAGCCAGCTTTGCTTCCAGACTAGCACCTCCCTACCCACCCCAACAGGGCCTGACACAGGTGCCCCCAACACTGAGTCTGGGGGAAAAAGGAGTGGGGAGTGTAGCCCCTCCCCCAGGGCTGGGGCTGCCTGGACCAAGTGGGCAGCCTTGAGCACTTTCCCCACCACGGGCCTCTGCTCAAGGAGACCCCACCTCCTCCTCCCGTCTCCCCGGATACCCACTGTGTCCAGTGCTGCTCCCACCGTGGGACACAGCAGCGAACAGGCAGCCCAAGGCCAACACTGAGCACTCAGGCGATTCCCAGGCAAGTCCAGGCTTCTGACACCATGGCTGGTGCGCCTCTGGGAGGCTGTGCCCTCTCGGGGCTGCCCCACGCCACCGTGCCCACAGCAAGCTCAGCAGGAAGGCCGGGTGTGGTGCCTTCATCACCATGCTTGACCCACGTTGGTGTCATGGGTTCTCCGCACCCGTGAGCAGAAGCAGACCGAGGACACCACCCAGCTTTCCTCGTTCTAGATCCACTTCACTCCGTACGCCCCGCCTGGCCCCTGTGGGCACAAGACTTGGGAACCCTACCCGCTGTGCCCTCTGCCCACCCATAAGCCAAACAGTCCCTTCTCCCCAGCAGAGCCCACTGCACCTGGGTGCCTTCTGTCCGTCCTGCACAATCAAATCCGTGACACTGGAGCAGTGGTCTGTGAGCTGCTTGTTGCAGGACATGCTGTGGACGTTGATGATGTAGATGACGGAGTCTTCCGAGCCAACCCACACCTGGTTCTGGTCGGCCATCACCATGCAGTTCTAACGGGAGGCCACGGGAACGTGAGAAATCAGTCAGTCTCGATACTGGTGAAGTCATATTCTCTACATTTACTGCAAATGCTGAATTAGCGGATATGGAACCACTACTCCTAGGGGACACGCCAGCTCAGGGTCCTGGGAGCCTCTGGCCCTGACGTTGTCATCCACCCATCAGTGCATAACCTTGTTCTCTGCGTGCTCTGTTCACAGACACCTTATTGACTACGTATGCTTGATTCATTAACACGATACCCACGGCCGCCAGCACTGTCACTGCGGCCTGAACCAAGCTCATCTCACACATGCATTTTCTCTGCAAGACACGTCACTGCCTCCTCGTGCTTAGGGAGCTTGATGCTTGAGGCTATCTTAAATGGCAAAATCACCAACAAAAAGCAAAAAATGTGAAAACTGTGGCACCAACCAGGCCGAGGAGAGGACACTCGTTGGCCCAGAAAATCCACATCAGGCGACTCAAGTTTTTCCCCACTTTGTGCACATGCATGTCTGTGGGTCGCCAAGAAAACACCACGAGTGTCTGTTTTGGGAGTTACAAGGAAATATTAGCAGGTGGTCAAATTTGCAAATACGGAATCTCCAAATGATGAGACCGACTGTGTACGAACAAGCAGAACTGGCAGGGGCTCCCAGTGTCTAGAGAGTGTTCTCAGGGTTTCTGGCTAAGTTAAGCAAAGTCAACTAATGATTGCTTTTAGACTTTTTGAAATCAGAATTTGTATTTTTATTTATTTATTCTTAGACAGGATCTCTCTCTGTCACCCAGGCTGGAGTGCAGTGGCATGATCATGGCTCACTGCAGCCTCAGCTTCCCAGCTCAAGCGATTCTCCGGCTTCAGCCCCCGGAGTAGCCGGGACTACGGCCATGTGCCACCAAGCCTGGCTGATGCCACCACGCCTGGCTGATGCCACCACGCCTGGCTGATGTTTGGCAGTTTTAGTAGAGATGGGGTTTCCCCATGTTGCCCAGGCTGGTCTTGAACTCCTAGACTCAAGCAATCCTCCTGCTTCAGCCCCCCAAAGTGCTGGGATTATAGGCGTGAGCCACTGCACGCAGGCTTGAAATGCTTATAACTAAGAACGAACTGAAAAAAACTAAATTTAGAAAAATAAGTTCCCTAATTTTTCCTTTTTTTGTTGTTTGGTCTAAAGCATTACTAGACTTTTGTCAATATTTTTACTGTATCATGGATGCTATTACTTTATCATCTGAGACTCATGATTTGAATATGGGGGGAAATGATTTAGCAGGCTCTCATTACCTTCTAACATGTAAAGTTTGCTATTCAGGTATCTCAGAGTGGTCCCACCCTCTTGGCGGTATGTATTTGAAGTCAGTATTTGTTTGATAGCAGTTTTGCAAGCACATACTGTGGCAGGGATTTTGCCACGTTATTTTTAGACAAGGGAACACAGCCATCAAAATTGATACCACGGCCAGGCGCAGTGGCGCACACCTGTAATCTCAGCACTTTGGCAGGGCCACGGCCAGGCGCAGTGGCACACACCTGTAATCCCAGCGCTCTGGCAGGGCCACGGCCAGACGCAGTGGCGCACACCTGTAATCCCAGCGCTTCAGCAGGGACGAGGCAGGAGGATTGCCAGAGCCCAGGAGTTTGAGACCAGCCTGAGCAACATGGTGAAACCCCATCTCTACTCAAAACACAGAAACTAGCCAGGTGTGGTAGTGCGCACCTGTAGCCCCAGCTACTCGGGAGGCCGGGGGATCGCTTAAGCTAGGAGGTCCGGGCTGCAGTGAGCAGCGATTGCGCCACTACACTCCAGCCACGGGCAATGGGAGTGAGACCCTGTCAAAAAAAAAAAAATGATACCAGCCAATGCCTAATATATACTTAGGTATATACTCCACTGGAGTATTCTTTTCACGTTAAACATGTAAAAAAAAAAAAATCCTATCATGCTCAAGGAGTAAGGCATGAGGATTTCTCGGCAGATCCCATGATGGGGTGGCTGCTCGGAGGGTGACCAGATAGGAGGAGAGTGTAGATGTGAAAATATTTTGAAAACTATAAAATGCAATTTAAATGTGAACGTCATCTGCAAATCCATGAGCAAGAACAGGAGAAACACGGACAAAGGGCGTGCAGCCCACGGTGTGGGGGAGTGTGGGGTCGCAGAGCACGGGGGGCTACTCGGCAGCCTCTCGGGCGACAGGGAAGCACACACAGATCCGCAGGGAGGGGCAGCTCACAGCGCTGACGGGCAAACAGGGAGGGAAAATCCCCAAGAAATGATGGTCTGCAGGCAGGAGGGGCCGCTGGGGGCCTGGAGAGATGAGCAGGGCAGGAATCCCAGCTTCCACACTCAACATCCCATGGTCATAGAAGAAGCGACACACCATGGCACTGCCAAGGACGCATTACTAAAAATGTATTAACAGTTGTACTTGTTTTAAAATTATCAGAAACAATTCAAACTTGCTTTAAATCAGGGGTGTGCACGCTTGTGGCTTCCCTCAGCCACAGTGGAAGAAGAGCTGTCTTGGGCCACACATAAAATATACTAACATTAACGATCGCTGATGAGCTAAAAGGAAAAAGATTGCAAAAAAAACTCAACATATGTTTTAAGAAAGTTTACGAATTTGTGTTGGGCCTCATTCAAAGCCGTCCTGGGCCACGTACAGCCTGCAGGCCACAGGTTGGACAAGCTTGCTCTAAATGAGAGGAATAATGTGTGATGAGTGGACACTGAATTTTGCTGGGCCCTGGTCTCTGCCACCTGGCACGTGGGGACAGGTGGATAACGCTCAAGTCACTGCAGAGGCAGCTGTCTCCTCTTTTGCTCCAAAAGAGACCCAGTAACCACTGTGCCACCAGGAAACACCAGGGTCCCAGGAAACACTGCAAGTTCATTTTAAGGCCCTGGTCCGTGGGAACCTTAGTAGTGCAGTACAGGATGGAAGACATCGTTCCCAGCCTGGGCAGCATGGCAAAACCTCATCTCTACAAAAAACACAAAATTAGACAGGCATGGTGGCGTGCACCTGTTCCCAGTTACTCAGGAGACTGAGGTGGATCACTTGAGCCCAGAAGGTTGAGGCTGCAGTGAGCCATAACTGAACCACTGCACTCCAGCCTGAGCAACAGAGCAAGACTCTGTCTCAAAAAAGAAAAAAAAGAAGGAAATTGTTCCCAAAGGGTAGTGTGAAGCCTCTAATAAGCAGGCAGAGACCACAATGGCTCCACTTCACAGAATTGACATCTATTTTTATTATTTTACTATTATTATTATTATTTGTCTGTTTGAGACAGGGTATGGCTCTGTCACCCAGGCTGGAGTGTAGTGGCACAATCTTGGCTCACTGCAGCCTCGACCTCCCAGGCTCAGCGATCCTACCACCTCAGCTTCCCAAGTAACTGGGACTACAGGCACGCTCCACCATGCCCGGCTAATTTTTGTGCTTTTTGTAGAGATGGAGTCTCACTCTGTTGCCCAGGCTGGTCTCAAACTCCTGGGCTGAAGGCAATCCACTCACCTTAGCCTCCCAAAGTGCTGAGATTACAGGTGTGAGCCCCTGCAATCTATTTTTAGATGGGGGCCTGAAATCTATTTTTAGATGAGAAAGTCAAAGCCGCCATCTTCTTCAATAAGGACGTGTAAGTAGAAGGTTGGAACAAGCTTAACATTTAATTTGAAAACTCTAGGTAAAAGTTAAGACCCCCTGTTTACAGAAACTGAGTGAGGCTGTGGAATAGCTTGTATCCTACTGTCGAATATGGATGAACACACTTGGGTTTCAGAAATCACGTGAATCCAGAGGCTTCTTTCCCGACACTTCATGTACTCACCACTTTCGCGGTGCCCACTTTAAAGCAGTGCTGGTGGATGGTCCATGAAGAAGCATCGAACACGGTCACCTTGCCTTCACTCAGAGCACACCATAACTTGGGGTGAGCGTCTTCAACTTTTTCGGCTGGGTCAAGATGCCCTAAAGAGGAGAGCAGCACAAAACTGTTAGGAGGAAACGCTTTTGCTGTAGCAGCAGGTGACTGGTGCCATTACTCAGGTGTCTCCTGGGCCCTCCTAAGCGCCAGGCCCATGTTAGGTGCTGGACGTACAAAGATGTGCCTAGGCAGAGGCTGCCCTGCCCTCTGGGAGCTCAGAGTCGGTGGGCAGCTCGCTGGTGAGAGGGCCACAAAGACAGGGGCAGAGCCACAGGCAGACGCAGAGCCGAATGCCTGTGAGCTTTGCTAAGCCAGGACCTGCCAGCTGAGTGAGCATTCACTAGAGAAAACAGCCAGGCAGAGGGAACTGGAAGAGGAGCAGGTGGACACAGAGGGAGGGAGGCAGGGAGGGAGGGCAGCTGGAGAGACGGCGGCAGGAGCCATGGTGCCCCCCACACCCTCACGTGCAGCGGGCTCCGCGTCTTTCCCAACACTTGGTGGTGTCCATCTTTTTAATTTTGGCCATTCTAAGGGTGTGGAGCTTTTGGCTTTTCAATTGTGGTTTAATTGCATTTCTCTAATTGCTAATGAGCCTGATGGCTTGAACTGGCCATCCCCATGCCCTCTTGTGGGAAGTGTCTGTGTCTCATTCTCCCTAGTTTGTGGCTGTTATTTTTTTTTATTTTTTTTATTTTTACTTTTTAATAGACGAGGTCTTGCCATGTTGCCCGGGCTGGAGTGCAGCAGTGTTCACAGGTGCGATCACAGCAAACCGCAGGCTCCGACTCCAGGGCTCCGGCCACCCTCCCGCCTCACTGGGACCACAGGCACGCCCGGCCAGCTGTTCCGGTGTTCTGGATATGAGCCCCTAACTGACTCCATGGTGCTGTATTCATAAATTACATATGACATTATAAAAATACCATAAAGCAAAAGACTGGTGAATCTGACTACATTAAAAGCAATGATTTTAGCAGCACCCATTTTAAAGATCCTTCCCAGTCTGCAGCTTACATTTTCACCCTCTCAAAAATGTCTTCTGTCCATTTCCTGTGGCAGGGTCTGGGGAAGGGGCCGTAGGCGCCGTGTCTGGCCACGAAGATGGCAAGAAGCCTCTGAGACAGCCCAAGAAGCAGGCCCAGGAGAGGGACAGGGACGATGAGGCTTCCAGCAGAAAGCAAAACGGACCAGAACCTCAAGGGGCCGAAAGCACAGGCCGCAGGGAGGCCCAGCCACAGCTGGAACTAAGACCCCTGGCGGAAAGCACGCTGCTCCCTCTGCCTGGGCGGTGGCGGCCAGGACTCCACTCCTGTTTCAACACCTGCCAGGACAGCTTTTGCCATCTTCAGCTAGAGTGAGCGTTGCCCTGGAGCCTGTTGCACTTTCAAGAATAAACTTTCTTTTTTTTAATTAAAAAAAAAAAAAAAAAAAAAAATCCTGACAGTGTCACGTGACATCTTTAGTGGCTTCTCACCCGTCATTCCCACCTGAGCTGTGAATTTAAGGTAAAGCAGCCCGGAGGCCTGCCAGAGGAAGCTCTTTGGTCTTCTACCCTCAACTCTGTATCACCGTGAATTAAACCAGCTCATTTGAAAGGAGGAAAAAAAAGTGTCTTCTTTTTAAAATCATTGCTTTTGGCCAGTTGTGGTGGCTCACGCCTCTAACCCAGCGCTTTGGAGGCCAAAACCGGCAGATTGCTCAAGCTCAGGAGTTCAAGACCAGCCTGAGCAACATGGCAAAACTCCATCTCTACAAAAAAAAGTATACAAAAATTGGCTGGGCATAGTGGTGTGCACCTGTAGTCCAGCTAATCAGGAGGCCGAGGGGGGAGGATCGCTAGAGCCCAGGAGGCAGAGGTTGCAGTGAGGTGTGATCGCGCCACTGCACCTGGGTGACAGAGCCAGACCCTGTCTCAGAAAAAATAAAAATTATAAAATCATTGCTTTTAATACTGTCAAATTCAACATTCTTTTCCTTTATGGTTAGTATTATATAATTTATGCATTTTTTTCTTTACCATAAAAGTCATGAAAATATTCTTCTCCCCTATTGCCTAGAAGTTTGCTTTCATTGTTCACATTTGCCTGCCCTTACCACCACGTTGAGATTTCGGCCCCCTTGGGCCTGACCCCAGGGCGGTCTGAAGGGGCGAGGTTTCACCTTTCCCCTGAGGATATTCAAGCGACCTCCCGCCCTGCAGTACTGCCTCCATCCTGAGTCCAGAAAGGCAGGCCTCCCGGTCTTTCTGGGGTGCGTTCCGGTGGTCTGTTGCTCCCGTGGGTGAGACACTGCCCTCTCTGAAAGGCACGCTCCCCGTGGGCAGAGCCTGAGCTGACCTGTGGCCTGGCCTCAGGGCTGGTTCTCCTAACTCCTCGGAACCTGTCGGAGACACAGCCCCAAGCTAATGGGAGTAACAAGACTCCCCCTTCTTGATGGGGCCTGACCCCACCTCTTGTCCCTGTAATCTCACGAGGCTTGCAAAAGCCCTGCTCAGCTACCAGCTTCTCGGCCACGCCTTCCAGAATCGGCAGCCACAGGAAAAGGTGGCTTCCCCGTTCTCCACGGCTGCTTTGCACGCTCTCCGCAGGCCTTCAAGATGCTCCTGGAGGGGAAGCCGCCTGAACTCCTCGCCCGTCACAACAGGAAGCCCAGAGTGAGTTTCATTTCAGGGAAACCAACCGGGACCTAAAAATACCATGTATTCAAATGCCATGGTCAAAGTGTCTTGGTCTGTGGAGTTATCTCTGGCGAAGTCAGCACAGAGCCCGGCTTAGACACATCAGGTAGGCCTCACGCAGGGCGGCCCTGATGACGCTGCCTGCTTGCTCAGACAGGGTCTATCGCGTTCCTGGGTTTCTTGGCCTGCCATGAAGAGAGAAAAACTCTCTTATGGGGAAATCGCTTCACACACAGCTTCTCTGCCCGCCTGAAGCGTGAGCTCCATGTGTGAATGGCCAGGTGCTCTGTGAAGCCGCGGACATGGCCTGTGAGAGGGGGTGATGCCTACGTCTGCATCCCTGATGCCTACGGCTGACACCTGCAGATGGAGATGCAACAAACAAAGTGACAATTTTAAAAATCCCTTCTGGGCTGGTGCAGTGGCTCACACCCGTAATCCCAGCGCTTTGGGAGGCCGAGGTGGAGAGGTATCGCTTGAGCCCAGGAGTTCGAGATCAGCCTAGGCAACATGGCGAAACACCATCTCTACACAAAATTTTTCAAATCACCTGGTTTCGGTGGCACGTGCCTGGATTTGGTGGTACAAGCCTGTGGTCCCAGCTACCCAGGAGGCTGAGGCAAGAGGATCGCTTGGATCCAGGAGGTTGAGGCTGCAATGAGCCATGATTGCACCAACTACACTCCAGCCTGGGCAACAGAGCAAGACCCTGACTCAAAAAAATAAAAAATACACAAAAAATACAAATCTTTTCTGCCGAGAACTGTATTCCTGTGTTTTCCACACTGTAAACCCTCAGCATAAGCTTCCCTGCTGCATTCTCCATAAGCCAAAATTAAATAAAAGTATTTTCCACAGTTTAAACGTGCAACATGACAGCCATCTTTTTTATACCGAGACCCTTGGTCGCACCCATTTCCTTCTCTTGCCACCACCCTGATGCGGCGTGCAGGGTCCCAGGAAAGCCGAGCACAGGAGGCAGGTGCAGCCTCACCCAACAGAGAAGAGGGACTGGCAGGCACTCAGGGCCACTCAGGGCCGCACAGACTCCTTGTCATTCCAGTTTCTATGACAACAAACATCTGAGGCACCATCACCTTATCACCATGACAGGAGGATCCGATTAAGAGCTTCCGGGGGAATGATGTGAGCGAGAGTGCTTTAGAAAGTGCCAGTGTGTTAGCCAGGCATGGTGGCGGGTGCCTGGGGACTCAGCTACTCAGGAGGCTGAGGCAGGAGAATCACTTGAATCCAGGAGTTGGAGGTTGCAGTGAGCCGAGATTCACCACTGCACTCCAGCCTGGGTGACAAAGCAAGACTCCGTCTCAAAAAAAGAAAGAGCTAGTGTGACCGTCAACTGCTCTAGAAGGTGAGGGATGGCAGCCCTGGGGCGGGAGCTCAAGTGCTGGCCCCATTTCCATCTCCCGTGGGCTCTCTGGCTCCAGTCACTGTGAGGCTGAGTCCATGGAGCGGTTGCGCCAGCTGCACACCTATCACGCAGCACTTCACCTCAGAAAGCAACAGTCACCTCGTCCCCGCTTCTCCCGTGACACTGGTTCCCCTTTCACTTCAGGGCTGACCCTGAACCCAAACCTAAGCACATCGGGTTGGCTGAAAACTGGCAGTGAGGAGCGGGCAGAGGGGCCTTACCCGGAGTGTAGAGCAGCACGTCCACCGCTTGTGGGAACGCCTCCCCCGCCGAGGGGTTGATTTTATGCTTCAGTGTTTCCAGGGTTGTCTTCGGAAGCGTCATGGGCACTGAAAGACAAGACACTTGGAGTGTCACTGTCGCAGACTCGAGGAAACAGACGCGATGCAACAGCCTCACGCACTCTGATTTCTGCAGAATATCAGCTTGCAGGTAAAACTTCCTAATTTGTGAAGACGAAGCTCTCTTGGACCCGGGGCACTGAAAGAAAGCCCCGCACCCTCGGCCTCCTTTCCTGGTTGTCACCTGGTGTGCGAGTGAGTGGCCAGGCGCATCCCCCACCTGTGTCCACACCACACCTCCATGCCCCTATGCCTCGAGCTGCCTTTGTTTAAACACAGCTTTCTTCTCTGCCCCTGAGCCATCCCATCTGATCTCTAGCTACACCCAAACATGACACAATGCCCAGCAAAGCGGAGATATAAAATTCTCCTCAATAACGAAGCCTTCCCAAGATGAAACCCAGAGACCTAACCCATGAGCACAGTTTCCCAGCCTAGAACCGGGGGCATGTTGGGCTGGATAATCCTGGCTGTGGGCGAATGCCTGGCATCCTTTGTGCCGTGGGATGTTGAGCATCATAAGATGCCAGTAGCACCTCACACACAACCACAGATACCTCCAGGTGCTGTCAAATGCCTCTCCGCAGTGAGGGGGTGCAACATCGCCCCCCGTTCAAAACCACTGCTCCTCAGGATATCCTAATGCTCCTCTTGCTATCCAATCCAACCCATGTTTCCAGGCAAAACCTAAAGCGGCCTCCTGCCTGGAGGCCCCTGGGGACAGCCTGCTCTGACACGGCTCCTCATTCCTGCCTGGAGGCCCCTGGGGCCAGCCTGCTCTGCAGTCCCTCCTGCCAGCCCCGGGCGCCTCAGCCTCCTGCGTCCAGGATTCCCTCAGTCCCTGCCATCCAGGGCCTGCCCCTTAAGTGCTTCTCTTCCATTATTTTGTTACTGTCATGGCAACCTGATGAGGCTGGTTCCTTTATCCCCATTTTGAGAAAAGAAAGATGAAGAAACCAACACACATCGACATCCGTGATCAACTGAAGATCACACTGTTAGCAGGGGGTCGACCAGGACTCCGCACGAGGCTGGCGGGCTACACCAGGCTACGGTGAAAGCCAACTGGCCGCGGCCAATGCCTCTTCAGCTCCTGCCTCGGATTATGACATCTTCGGGTATTATTTAATTCTGTACAGTCTGAGACCTTCCATCATGGGTTGACCATAAGCTACTAAATTAAGCTCAGGCTCATGTGTCCTGAGCTTTACACATGGGAAAATGTTTCCGGATTTGTAATGAGGGAGCGGGAGCCAGCGCACCACACCGAGTGACACCAGCGTGGCGGCTCCTCCTCTGCTGTCATGCGCTGCTAACAAGGCATTAGAAGGCTTTCCTGTAAATGCCCGACAGAGATTAGGCATGAGTTTGGAATGAGATCAACAGCTAAAGTAGGGGGTTTGTTTGATTTTGTTCCCAGGGAAAAAAAAAGAGCAATCAATGTCTGGTTCCAGGACTGTTGGACAAAAGCTCCTTCAAGCCACTCAGCCAGCCTTGCAGGAACACAGGCACCTGAGCCTGGCTGCTGCTGAGCTCAAGGTCCCCCTGGGTCACATGGGAGAGGGATTCTGTACCCAGAAAGTGGCAGAGGTCCTGCAGTTGGTGACAGATGCCACAAAGATAGCAAACTGTGCCCAAGCAAATAAACACGTAAGTGAGGTTTGTTCCTAATTCTGGGACGTTTTAAAAAGCCAGAGTCCCCTAGATCTATGCCCAAGGGAAATGAAAACAGATGTGCACACCAGAGCTTGTACATGAATGCTCACAGCAGCCACAACGCAGAGGCCACACCAGTGCTCACTCACCGATGAAGGGACAGACCAAACGTCCTTCACCTGAACAGTGTCTATCACTCAGTCACAAAAAGACCAGAAAACCCTAGGCTTGAAGATCACCTTTCACAAGAAAAAAATGGGAGTCCAGCACCAGCCTCTATGGCTTCCAGAATGCAAGAGCCAGATGCAAATCTACAGGACGGTCAGAGGATTCCTGTCTGGGGAAGCTGACCCAATCAACAAAAAAGCGGATCCTGACATGCAGGGCCTCTCCTCACTCATGCAGCAGTGAAGCCCATCAGTCAACAGGCCGGCTGTGCAGAAGTTCCCAGCTTCTCAGCAGGTGTGTTCCTAACTGCAAGCCTCAGACACCCACTCCCCACCAGTCAGAGATTCCAGGAGCCGCTCCACAACCTCCCACAGGTTTCTACTGTGCTTCAGCCAGCCAGAGGAAAGGCTGTTGTTTGCAACTAAGAATCACCACAAATGCTTGCAGTGTACACTGCAATGCTATCCGGACATTAAAACAACCAGATGCCTCAATTGGACGGATGAGCAAGGGGCTCCAAGGTGCATTGTGCAGTGAAGGAAGGAAAGATGGCAGACAAGGTGTGCGACTCAAGAGTAAATTACAAATATAAAAGAAAAAACTGGGAAATCTGGGCTCGGTTCTACTTGATAAAACAGACATCGACCAGATAAAAACACTTAAGGCGTGTAATCAGGACAATGATCCACGCTACGAACGGGCTTATCTTACTTTCGTTCCTCATTTTATCAAAGTAGGATAACTTGGAGGCAGCGTAGATGGCGCCTGGTGACTGCAGTGTGCCCACGACGGCGTCCATCAGCAAGACGTTGGTCAGCGCCTGCTGGACGTAGTGAGGGTCCTAGAACAGAAACACATGCATTTCAAAACAGCAAGAATCACTAAGACCAGTTCAGTGGAGACCTTGTTGTGTCACACAGAACAATCCTTCCAAAATGCATTTTTTCAAAGTGACATGAAGAGTTTAAATCACCGATGAATTTGGATTTTATGTCATATATTTTTTCTCTTACTTAAGACAAATATTGATTGTTTATACCAGGGCTCAGCCAGTGTTTTCTAGAAGGGGCTAGGCAGGAGGCATTTCAAGCTTTGTGGCCAGTCTCAGCTGAGATCACCCACTGCCTGCCACTGTGGCACGGGAGCAGCCAGGGACATTTCATAAACAAACAGGCAGGACTGTGTTCCAATAAAACTTTACTTACAAAGACAGTCCACTGGCCCACGGGCTTTGGTTTGACTATGTTGGTTTATGCTATGTAAACCAGTGGGTATAGCATCAGATGGCTAGTCCAAAAGCCACAGGGCACTGGAATCTTAGAAAAGACCCAGTCACCCTCCGCCCTGTGACCGAGAACTTCCTGTAATAACAGCAGCCCTCCTGCTGTGGCCTCATCTGTTCCTCCTAGCACTGCCACTGTGGTGGGTGCCATCGTCCCTGGCATCTCTCTGAGGATTAGTGGGGCTACGCACCTCTTCATACCCTGGTGAACTGTTCCCTTTCTATGAGTTCCACGTTCATGGTCTTTGCCCATTTTCTAAGGCGTCTTCCTGTCTTTTGCCGCCCTTGAGCAGCGTGGATGCCTCCTCTACACACCACTGGCCCATGGTTCCCTTCATTACTATGCAATTGTCCTTTGATATCATCAAAGCTATCAATTTGGCCCAAAGTAAATTAAGGTACAACAATCCCTAGAAAAATCATCTTAACCCTGTGGAAGGAAAGCAGTACTGCCCCTGCCAAATTCCAAATCCTGTGACTGTGAAGAGTCGCTCAGAGCAGGGGAGCCCAAAACACCCAACTCCGGCCTGCAGGTGTGGACAACACCAGCACCATCCACCCCCGGCCCCACTCTGTGGGACGTCGCCAGCCCAGAGGGGGCAGTAGAGCACCCACACCTGCCCAGACCGCCCTGCGTTTTCTCATCATGCTCTTCCCTAGCACCATGAGGCCTCTCACTGGGTCCCACAGACCACAACATCTTCAATGCTTCTGTCAAGATGGTGTCCGACAAACCTACTCTGCTTAAGAGACTCAGACCCGAGCCCGAGCACTCACAGCTGAGGACCGCCACAGGACCCACAGGTGGCGAGAGGCCCCTGAGACAGCCACAGCAAAGGGCAGAGGGGACCCGTGTCTCCCACCTTGTGGTCATCGGCCAGCTTCTTCCCAGCCCACATCTCCTTCACCATCAGGTGCCAAAGGTCACACTCGGTTTTCAGGTTGGCTTCGAAGACTTCTTTCTTGGACGCCACTCTGATTTTTAAAGTGGGTATTCTCCGAAGTAGAAACGCAGTAGTGGTGCTCCTGACCTCCTACAGAGGCAGAAAAGAAAAGTTAGGAATGTCACACTCAGAGAACACGTGGATTCACCGGAGACAGAGACAGAGGCAGAGCAGGCTCTGGAATGAAGAGGCATATGGGCTGCAGGCACACATCCTGCTGGCACGTGGAAGGCAGGGCCCCGGGCAAGGGGCAGTGTTCCCGTGGACGGCAGGTAGGATTCGCCCGCGGTGCGGCACCTACACCCACCCACACAGCTGGGCTCGCCCAGTGTCCGAAGGCGGCGCATTCTTTCACATCCTTAAATGCTTCTCTCTCCTTTTTTTTTTTTTTTTTTTTTTTACTTCCATCTCCCTTTCCTGGTGCTTATTTACCTTTCTTTGGAATTCTAGAAGTCTGGCAAAGCAGGTGTGGAGAAAAGCATAAAGTGAAGGCCAACAGCAAGAGGGGGATCTACTGGCCGAGCATTTACTATGGGCTGCGGCTGTGGTTTGACTGCCTTTCCGGCTTCTATGACCACTCAGTAAGTGATCACATAAAACATTCGTGTATCTGACACGCCTCTTACAGTCCTCTTAAATCTGGGAAAACAACTATAAGGTGTAAGAGGAATCAGGATGAAATTCAGATTTCCTCGACAGGGAAAATGACTACCTTTAGAGTATAATGTTAAAACTGTTCGAAGATTTTTTAATTGTTATAAAATAAAATTGTTATGTTTTATATGAACCAGGTCCGACTGTGACTAGAAAATATGAGCTACTGTAGCTCACCGTGGCTGGCACACGGCGGTTTCTCAGTAAACATCTCATGGATGAACGAAGGCGTCCTACTGTCCCTAATGAGAATGTCAGCCCACATTGCTGCTTACTTCCTGCCTCCCAGATGCAAGTCAGCTGTGTCAGAGAATCAGTTACCATTCTAAGCATGCTCCATATGCAAACTATTCAATCCCCACCACCCACTGAGAAGGTATCAGCCTTATTCCTGCTTTACACATGAGCAAACTGAGGGACAGGAAGGCAAGTGGTCTGCAGAAGCACTGCAGCTGGTACTTGGCACGGCTGGCAGACAGCTCAGGGCCCACTCCAGCCATCTGTCTCCTAAACACAGGTGGGGTCTGGTGCCGTCTGCCCGTGCTGTCCTTACCTCTATATTTCTGAAGGTGGAAATCTCCATGTAGCCTGGCCTTCCTTCGGTTAGGAGGAACAGGCGCTTCTGGGTCATGGCGATCTTGCCAACACCTAGGTTTGTCTTGACGGAGCTGGACAACTTATACACACACTCATTTTTATCCAGGTGTTCCATCACCAGCCACGGCAGACTGACCTCCTGGGCTTCTGCTTCCGTCTCCTTCCAGCAGTTGTAGAAATCTTTGAATGTTTCTGGGTCGATTTGTTTCTCCTGTCCTTAGTTTGATAAGAAGAAAAGAGAGGTATCTTACAGCCACATACCTCGGGAGCCCCAAGGGCTTCTCCATGACCTGAAGACACCACGCACTACCAGAACCCGGCAGCAGGTGGCGCCAGCACTCAGGGCACTGGATGGAAACTGCCTAGGTTTCCCAGGGCCTTCCTGGCAGCCCAGGTGTGTCCAGCTGTCAAGGGAGGGGCACACGATCTAGGCTGAGCCCGCAGCCCTTTCCAGCCGCCCGCTCTGGGATGGCCATGGGACCTGCTTCAGGTAGTCACAGCAACTCTTACCTTTGGGTAGGGAAGTCCTTCCGGACAAGGACACTCTTCTAATGGTGGCAAAGACCTTCCTCATCACTAGAACTGGTGGCCACTGTCTCGGGGTCATGAGAGGAGCTAGTCCTAGGATGAAGCTAACGCCGGGAAGGTTGGATCCTTAGCGACACTGCCCTGCCACTGGGTCGGCCTCGCCTGTAACTGGCCCGACCTCCACACTCTTTGGTTAGGAGCAAATCATTGACTTTTGTTGTTTGCTACTGAAATCACCTCCGCTGATGAGAAGCAGTAACCTTCTCTCGAGGCCAGCACTCGCGGGCTCTGGAGTCAGAGAGGCCTGAGCTGAAGCCCGCTTCACAACCTTTCACAGAGGCTTCTGGCAAGTTGCGGAACGAACCTGCTTTTCTGTCAGCGGGAGATGGGACGACCCCTCGGAAATCCCAAGTCCCTGCCGACAGGTCCTGCCAACTCAAGCCCCTAGCCTGCCTGCTTGCCTCTGCCTCCACCCTGTGTCCCGAGCCTGCCTGTCCCTCTCTCCGTCCCCTGACGTGCGGCAAGTCCCCCTCAATTCTGCACAGGAAAACCCTCCTCAGTGGCTCCTGCCTTCAGAGCCACCGGCACTCACAGCCTGCTTTGTGTGGCACTCAGAGCCACTTTTCTCAAATGCAAGGAGGAGCTTCCGCTCCCGTGTTTAACACTCAGGGCTGCTTCTGTACAGCACAGCCACATTCCTCCAAGATTGGGCCCCACCTACCCACCCCACAGCCCAGCCGTACCAAGCATGCTCCCATACAGGTCGTGTTGTTACACGCACACACACATTCATCCTGCCTGCTCACACCAGGAAACTCCTACCCATCCCTCAACACCCAGGTAGGCATGCCCACGCACAGCCTTCCCTGATAAGGCAGAGACATCCTGGCCAGGCCACTGCTGAGCTGCACACATGCTTCCCTTACGGCACTGCTGTATCCAGCAACACTTGCTACACCCCAAGAACCACAATCCACTCTATATGGGGTCCCAATGAATCCTTACAGCCACCTTATGAGGTGGCTCATTCAAAAGGGGAAACTGAGACACAGAGAGGAAAGCCCTTTGCCAGCAGACCTGGGCCGTGAGGCTGGGCAGACGGTCTGCCCAGAGCTGGGGTATGCCTTCCCTGCTGGTCGCTGCTTGAAAGGGGAGTACCTGTGACCTCAGATCCTCAGATCCTCAGATCCCGAGTCTGAAACAGCAAAAGACGTGGCTAATGGTCCAGCTCCGCCACGCCCCGTTCCAATTCCATACCAAAGCGTCAACAGCGATGCCTGTCTAGGGAATCTGCTATCATGGCCACAGTTGAGTCCAGGACGACTGAGTCGTCACAGCAGCAACCAAAAGAGGACCGCCACGGGAAGGAAGTCGGTGCTGTCACAGGCCAGGAGGAAATTTCCTCATCTCTTACATCTCACTTCCGAGTCACAGGCACTGCAGGCCCTGCAGGGGTGAGCTGAGCGGGAAGGCAAGCTTCAGCACACGGCGCAGGCGCCAGGTGGTTATGCGAAAATCTCCACCAGGTGGCGGGATTCCCAATGAATTACTCTCTTTGCCCGTCTGTATTTTCTAGTCACCAGATCCAAACAGAAGAGAAATATGAGCCAGTAAGGGTCTCTGTAGGCCCAGTGCATTTGTTCCAAAGAAGTCACAGAAGAAGACAAAGGAGGGTGCTGTGGCCCAGTGGGCGGGGCCTGTCAGGCCAGGTCTCTGCAGCCCCTGTGCTGGGCAGCAAGGTCATCTGTGAGGTCGCGAAGAGCATGTGGGTCCTCTCCTGACTCCATACCTAAGATTGTTTGCCAGAGTCCCTCTTCTGTTTTAGAAATACCATTCAATGCAGCCACCTCCGCCTCTGACTGGGGCGCCTCAGCCTACACTTCCCAAGGGTTCTGAGTTGCTGGATTTTAGTTTTTATTTTATGTATTTCATTTTTTTTTTTTTTAACTTAGAGACAGCGTCTTGCTCTGTCACCCAGGCTGGAGTGCAGTGGCATGATCATAGCTCACTGCAGCCTCGAATTCCTGGGCTCAAGCCATCCTCTAGCCTGGGCCTCTCGAAATGTTAGGATCACAGGCGTGAGCCAAGGCGCAGACTCTGGGTTTAAGGCAGAAGCACTTGTTATGTGAATCACATCACATAAAACAATCTTTTGGTCAGGTGGCCAGGCGAGGAGAGGCCCAAGAAACAGGAAAAGGAGAGCGAGTGAGAGTGAATCGGCAAAGCCATCACCTAATGAAGGAGCCAGACACCCTGAGTGTGGAGCCCCAGCCACGGGTCCTGCCCCTTGCGCCACTCAGGGCAAACCTTCTTGCTGCCTGGTCCACAGCAGTTACTGGGGCTGGGCAGGGTGAAGTGTGTGTCACCAGAGCCTGACACAGCTTCTCACAGACAACAGCGCTGACCTCAGTGCAAGGGTGCTCAGGGCTCTAGAAAACCCCAACCAAGGGAGGAGCAGCAAGACCAAAGAAGTCCCATCAGGCAAGAAGCAACACTCACCGCAGTGCTCAGCCAGCGGGTGGACACCACATCACCAGCACTGCAGCAGAACAAGACAGTGCATGCCCGAGGTCACTGTGCAAACCCACACCGTGCACAGACACTGTGCACATCCAGACACTGTGCACACCTACCACAGTGCACACCCACCACAGTGCACACCCACAGACACTGTGCATGCCCACCACTGTGCACACCCACCGCCACTGCACACACCCACAGTGCAGCACGCCCACCATACTCACCCACACTGTGCACACCCACAGTCACCATGCACACCCACTGTGCATGCCCACCACCATGCACACCCACCACTGTGCACACCCACACTATGCAGCGTGCCCACTATGCTCACCCAAGACACCGTGCACACCCACAGACACTGATATGCACACCCAGACACTGCACGGCCACCACCATGCACACCTGCCACATTGCACACCCAGACACTGCACACCCCCCACCATGCACACCCACGGCCACTGTGCACACCCATTGTGCACGCCTACCACCGTTCACACCCAGACTGCATGCCCAGCACCATGCACACCCTCGGCCACTGTGCATGCCCAGCACCATGCACACCCTCGGCCACTGTGCGTGCCCAGCACCATGCACACCCTCGGCCACTGTGCGTGCACACTACCGTGCACACCCACGGCCACTGTGCGTGCCCACTACCGTGCACACCCACGGCCACTGTGCACACCCACTGTGCATGCCCATCACCATGCACACCAACACCGTGCACATTTAGGCACTGTGCACACCTACTGCAGTGCACACCCACAGCCACTGTGCACACCCGCGGCCACTATGTACACCCACTGTGCACACCTACCACAGTGCACACCCACAGACACTGTGCATGCCCAGCACCATGCACACCCACGGCCGCTGTGCACACCTATGGCTACTATGCACACCCATAGCCACTGTGCACACACACCAACACTGCACACTTATGACCACTGTGCACATCTGTGGACACCAGGCACACTCATGAGCCCGTGCGATCCACAGCAGCTGTCATGCACGCGGTTGTTGCACACGCCCACATGGGCACAATGCCCAGTCCTCATTTGTCTCCAGTTTCACACAAACACCAGCTGTTAACCGCTCTCTCGTCACCCACATGCCTCCAATACAACTGTTCCTGCTCAGCTAGGTGGCATGCAGGCGACGTCACCATTGGAGCTGTCCATGGACGTCTTGCTTCTGCACGGCCACGCTGGAAGTGGCAGACACGTCAGTGTCCCTGGGGAGGGCCACCTCACAGGCAGCTGCAACAGAGAGCATATTGGCCTTGCACTGTTAATAGCATATTTTGCCATTAAATTATGTAATGATGAAATTGCAATAATTTTTTCAATAAAATCTCTGATGTATTCTTATATCACATAAATTCATCCAAAGATGGTGACACTGAGCTCTGACCAAACCTTGTTGTTTTTTTTAACAAATGCCGATCTGGCCAAAACATATATTAGGTGCTGCTTTACATTGGTAACTTCAGGCTCACATATCCCAGAATCAAGACCATTTCCTAACCTAATCGGCAACGTAAGCAAGGCCAAAGTGACAACAGGGCCACTGATGGCATTATCACAACCAGCCAGGTCCGCTGGACAGGGCCTACACACCCTGCTGCAAAATCCCCCTTCTCGGGCTCCCTTGCAACTGGGCGGCCACATGACACGATTCTGCCCAATGAGAGGAAACAGAAGTCACTGTGTGGCGGGGGTGGGGGTGCCTTAAAAGATGGACGGACCCAGCTCTTGTGCTGATGCCCACGGGCCGGCTCATGACTGGGAGACAGCAGGCCACTCCAGGCCGCAGAGGAGTGACAGAAGGAACTGGCCCCAGATGACACGGAGGAGCCGCCATGCATGCCCTGGACTCCTGTCATGTAAGCGACAGTCACCCCAGTGGGATTCAGCCCCTGCCCTGCCCCCCCAGGTGGCTCCTGGGTGGTGCTTATCATCCACAGGAGCTCAATGGAAGTGGGGCCCACCCTGCCCTGCTTGGCTGGTGCATCATCTCAGTGTCCCCAAAGCACAGCACGGGGAGTGACCACAGAGCATCTGAGCTCACCCTCATCGGACTCCACAACTGGGACCAGTGAGGCCACGATCTGATGGCTTCTGAGCTCACCCTCATCAGACTCAACAACTGGGACCAGTGAGTGCACGATCTGATGGCTTCACCACGCAGGGAGAGGTACAGTGCACACACATGCACACATGCACACTCTCACACACATATACACACATACACATTTTCACACCCACACACATTCATATACACACATACACACTCATACACACACTCGGCCATGACATCCCTCAGAGGCCACGGGCAAGATAAGCAAGGAAACTGCATTCCGCAGCGCTTGTATCACAGCCGGAAGAGCCACCTGCCGGGCCTCTGTCACCAGGACAGCTTTTCCCAAGGGCGTGAAGAGCCCTACACATCCCTAAGGAAAGGAGAAGCAGCCCAAGATAAAAATAGGCAAAGACCATGACAACACAGCTCACAGAAAAGAAACTAGAACTGCTTCCAAGCACGTGCGCTGTTTGTGACGTCAGTGTGGCATCCTTGCACACTCAGAACGGGCGAGAGTCAAGACTGAGGAATGTGTGCTGCCTGGGAGCATGGAGGCGTGGCCCTCACCAAGCCAGAACGACGGTTCTCACATCTCAAAGCAGGCCTTTGGTACACATCTCAGAGGAACTGACCCACACATACTCCAGGAAACAGGTGCGACACCACTGATGGTGAAACAGGTGGACAAATGGTGCCCACACACTACATACAGCACAGGCAGTGGTTGAGGTGAATGAACCCAACGGATGTGGAGCAACACAGATACGTCTCGAAAACACCATGAGTAAAAGAGCACGTGCAAACTCAGACGTACGGTGTGACAATTCCCATTCTCCCATTTTTGTGTTTAAACTCACGAAACCTAGGTACTGTGTCAGGTGCATCCATTTGTAGTAAATGCATAAAAACATGGCCAGAAAAGAAAGCTCCAGCTTGGGACAGTGGCTCCCTCTGGGGAGGGAGGGAGAGCGGCACATGGAGCCCCCGCTGGGTCTAAGTACAAGCCCATTGCACTCCATGGGAAACGCAGCAGGTGTTAGTCTGGGCGCAGGACCCTGGCATTTGTCGCAGGACCCTGGCATTTGTCCCGTGTCCCTGCTTTTGCATGTGTCTGCAGCATTTCAGCTGAGGCCATGGTTCTGTCTAGATGCTGAGCAATTCTCCTGGAAAAGGAGCGTCTTCATCTCCCATCAGCAATTCTACGTCCCTTCCACCTGCACAGAGCGCAGCTCAGAGCCCAGCCTGGAGACAGGCTGTATAAGATCTCAGCGACAGGCACATTGCCTAAGGGCCCCGCCAACCACACCCGTTCGCAGGTAAGTGCCCAGAGCAACTGTAAAGACCACGGTGCTGCAGCGGTTTTGCCTGCCACCTGCTGGCGGCTTACCCCACCACTGCTGTTACCTGACCACTGTCGTTAAGTATTTAAAATATATAGGGTCAGGCGCGGTGGCTCACGCCTGTAATCCCAGCACTTTGGAGGGCCAAGGCAGGTGGATCACCTTGAGGTCAGGAATTCGAGACCAGCCTGGCCAACATGGTGAAACCCTGTCTCTACAAAAATACAAAAATTAGCTGGGTGTGGAGGCGCATGCCTATAATCCCGACTACTTAGGAGGCTAAGACAGGAGAATCACTTGAACCCAGGAGGCAGAGGTCGCAGTGAGCCAAGATCGTGCCATTGTACTCCAGCCTGGGAGACAGAACAAGACTCCGTCTCATAAATAAATAAAGTAAAATAAAATATATGGGCCCGGCGCAGTGGCTCACACTTGTAATCTCAGCACTTAAGGAGGCCGAGGTGGGTGGATCACTTGAGCCCAGGAGTTTGAGACCAGCCTTGGCAACATACTGAAACCCTGTCTCTACAAAAAATACTAAAATTAGCCGGGCACGGTGTCGCGTACCTGTAGTCCCAGCTACTCGGGAGGCTGAGATGGGAGGACTGCTTGAGCCCAGGAGGTAGAGGTTGCAGTGAGCTGTGATTGCCAGTCCACTCCAGCCTGCACGACAGAGCCAGACCCTGTCTCTAAATAATAAAATCTGTGATGGTGCCAGGCGTCCTCTTACCTACAGTCAAGGCCTCGAACAGCCGGTGTATGGTGCTGGCATCCTTCACGATCCCTGACTCCTGGACCCGCTTCATGAAGTCGCCCAGCTGCATGTGCTTCTTGGGCAGCTCGAACTTCTTCACGTGGTCGTCCAGCTTCGAGGCCTCGTGCGGCTTGTCCAGGATCTCGCTGATGAGCCTCATCAGCTCCGGCGCCCGCTGAGCCTGCGCCCGCTCAGGGGCAGACATGGATTCCACCGTCCTCTTCACCAAATCAGCGGGAAAGATCCGTATGTCTGTTTTATACAGATTCTGGAAGTCCAAGAGGGCGCTCAGCAGCTGTCCTTGCATCAGATGAACGAGCCCTCGGAGGTAGAAATAGCGGGCCAGGAGCAGAGAGTTATCGGGGGCCAGAAAGCCCATGGCCTTGCTCAGCATGGAGACAAAGTCGGCATAGTATTCCTGCACGTACCTGCTCTCCAGCGGAAAGTGGATTTCGGGAATCTTGAATGTATATGGGGACTTCGGCGTGACATTCAGAACTAAAACATTAAGGGGAAAAAAGGAGACCATTAGCACAGACCTTACAAATGAACACGTGTCCCTGTCACATCATCTTGTTAAGGACAGTGTCTCTCTGGATGCAAAATAAAATGAGAATGGGTGTGCTCCCTCCAGAAAGCTCCATACACCCGCCCCCTGGGAGGCATGAGAGAACCCTCACTTTGCTTCCATGGTACCCCAAGGAGAACAGCAGCTAGCATTCACTCAACAATTTGGTTTGCTACAACTAGTAATACTACTGAGGTATCAGGTACTGAGGCTTTATTTGAGGATAAAGCTAATAGCCTAAGCCAAGATGTACTTGCTAGGCAGAATGAAGCCCTTTAGAACCATTGTTTCATTTACCTTAAAGACAACTCAGGACAGGGGTATTATTACTATAGTCCCGTTCTACAGATGTGGAAACCGAGGCTTCCACAGCCTGGGTTACTTGTCCCAGGTACACAGCGACTAAGTGCCTGAGCCAAACTTCAACCAGGTGTGTGTCTCACACCAACTCCTTCTATAGATATTACCTAAGGGCCCTCTGGGTGCTAGGCACCAACTGGTTGCTGGCTTTCCTCTTCTCCCAGGAGCTCCAGCGGACCAAGAGAGCAGGAGGACGGTCACGGGGGCTCCAGGGAAAGGTTCCGAGGGCAGGGAAAGCGGAGCATGCTCTCAGGATGAGTGGGCACAGGGCATCTGCCAGCGGCAGACTGACAGGTGTTCAGAAGAGGAACCACAGAACCAGGGAGGTGAAGTCGCCTGCCGAGGGTCACAGAGCCAGGGGCAGAAGGCTCAGACCCCACAGTGGCCTCCAGAATGTTCGCTCTGAGCTCCAGCGCTCAGCTGATAAAGGCAACGTGGTCTGTCATTCACGCACACTGCCCCTGCTGGACCATAGCCCTCGGGGTCATCAAGGTGTCGCTCATGCGGCTCCTGGGGTCCCAGCACAGTGATCAGGAGGAGCCACGTGGTATTTGCTGCCTGGGCCCGAGACAGCAGCAGCAGGTGCCCTGGGGGTCAAGGCCCCGGCCTCCCGACAGTTTCTCCCATCCACTAGGGACAGGACGTACCTCCCCAAGAAGGTGCGAGGCTGGGCTTGGCCTCTCCATGCAGTCCCATCTCTGTGGAAATGTCCCAGCCACAGTCACAGCCCCCTCCCCATCCCTGGCCCTGCTCACTTTAGCCCTGGCCCTGGAATGCCAGCTCCACGAGGGCAGGGGCACTGGACTCCTTCACAGCTCCAGCTCTAGAAAGTGCCTGGCGCGCTCCCTGCCTCCTATCGCACGTGTGGATGTGTAAATATGTATTTGTACACATGCAATCCACACATACAGAGACACGCACAGCCTACACCTGTGAAGGATGCCGAACCATGCCGAGCCCCCGTTATCTTTAGCAGTGACACTGGGTGGCAGAAAATACAGACAAGAAATAATTTTCTAGAAGGCATACCGTTGGCAAAATGAATATTCTAAACATTTCAAATAACTCAACTGCTAAAACAAGCCCACTCGTCTCTCCTGAAACAAGTTCCAGTTTTGCTCAATGACTTGCAGTGCAGGAACGGTGGGACCGACACACAGCACCATGGTGGGGGGCAGCCCTTACCTGAGCTGCTTCCCCTACAGCCTGTGGTGTCCGTCAGCCGGAGCGAGGAGTTCCTGGGTGCCAGCTCAGGCATGGCAATGTCCTGCAGGTTGGGCATGCTGACCACCATGCGCCTGTGGGTGATGTGCAGATGTGAGGACTTCCGGGAGGCTATTTTCTCAACGGTCGGTCTCCTTGGACTTAGAAGCATTCCATTTATTCTGGGGTAGGAACAAACAACGCTTTACTTTATAAACACAATAATGATTGAAGAATAAGCCTAAACTAAGCATTTTTCCCAGTGTGATGAAGAGTGTGTGATACACTTGGACACCAGTGGAAAACAGACTGGTAAGAATGTGTTGCCCTTTGGCTGGGCACAGTGGCTCACGCCTGTAATCCCAGCACTTTGGGAGGCCAAGGCGGGCGGATCACGAGGTCAGGAGATCAAGACCATCCTGGCTAAAACAGTGAAACCCCGTCTCTACTAAAAATACAAAAAATAAGCCGGGCGTGGTGGCAGGTGCCTGTAGTCCCAGCTACTCAGGAGGCTGAGGCAGGAGAATGGCATGAACCCGGGAGGCGGAGCCTGCAGTGAGCCGAGATCATGCCACTGCACTCCAGCCTGGGCTACAGAGCAAGACTTTGTCTCAAAAAAAAAAAAGAATGTGTTGCCCAAATCTCACCAAGTGCAGCCTCAGGGGGACCCAGACGCAAGCCTAGAAGAAACCAGCATAAGCCAACAGGGGCCCTGACTGCAGCAGACACATGTTGGAGGGGGCTCAGGAAAAGAGCAAGGAAGAGATGGAAAACAGCAGGCTTTGAGGATGGTGGGAGGTGGGAAGAGAGAAAGGAGATGGGAGAGAGCAGCACCAAGGAAGACGCAGGGCCACAAACCACGGGGAGCATGCTAACATCGGGCACGTTTCAAGCATTCCCTCAAGAAGCAGAAACAGGCCAGGAATGGTGGCTCATGCCTGTTATCCCAGCACTTTGGGAGGCTGAGGTGGGTGGATCACCTGAGGTCAGGAGTTCGAGACCAGCCTGGCCAACATGGTGAAACCCCATCTCTACAAAAATACAAAAATTAGCTGGGCATGATGGTGGGTGTCTGTAATTCCAGCTACTCAGGAGGCTGAGGCAGGAGAATTGCTTGAACCCAGGAGGCAGAGGTTGCAGTGAGTGGAGACCGCTACTGCACTCCAGCCTGGGCAACAAGAGTGAGACTCCATCTCAAAAAAAAAAAAAAAAAAAGAAGTAGAAACGTAGAGAGAAGAGCTTCCTAGCTGTCGCCCAGTTCATCATGAGTTTCTAAGCACAAGGCATTTCCCACTGACTTTCTCATTTACTCATTCAAATAAAACTGAGGTCCTTGCACACTGTGATTCCTAAAGAGCTGCGGATCCAAAACACGACAGTGAAGCACCTGTCCTCCTCCGATTGGGTGTCGAGGTCCATCTGAGCAAAGGCATCCATCCTCCTATTGAGCCGGGCTTTAAGAAAAGAATGGAACATGTAGGTGTCTAAGACCTGGAAAAGACAGAGGGGCTGGTCACTGGGCTGCGCCGACTCCCGAAGTCCCTGCTCCAAAGCCCCTGAGCCTCCTGGCACAGAACTGGGCATCACCACTCACACCCACTGGATATTGACTGAGTGAATGAACTCGAGGGTTTTCTGCTCTTCCTCATTCACACAGGAGAAGAAATGGCTGCCATACATTCACACACTGGGTCCCACATACCCACCCCGTGAACAAAGGAGTATTTCATCCTAGCTACAAGAGGTGGACACAAGCTTCTGGCCATAAGGCAGTAGACAAGGCTCAGACATATCCTCCTGACATAAACTATGAGGAAGCTCGATAAAAAAAGAGGAAACGACTGCTTTCAGACGCTGAACAAGAGGCAGGCTCGTGGCTGGTGCAGCTCCAGCACTGAGGGCATGGAGGGAGCTCACAGAGGCTGAGGCAGCTGGAAGCCTCGGGCAGGGCTCTGGAGAGGAGGGAATGATACAGGGAGCTCCCGGAGCCTGCATCGGGGTCTCCCTAAGCCTTTGCTGAATACCCCGCTGCCCAGTCATAGGGCGAAAGCACATCATACCAAAGAACAACTGGGAAGCTGTAAGCAAAACAACTCTCCAAGCTCACAGGGCAGAGAGCCAGTCACGCTCCCAACAGCCAAGGCGGAGGGCCCTGGCTGACCCCCCAGCCATTCAGGAGACACCCGGGGCAGGGCACATCACTTAGCAGATGGGTTAGGCTGTAAACCAACCCTAGAGAAAGGCTGTTCTCGGCCCACCCCAAAGCTGTAAAAACAAACCCCAAAAGGATCAAGGGGCTCTTCAGGCAGCTTCAATCGCCTGCCAGGGCAAAGCCCCCAGGGTGATTATTTTTTTGGTAATAGTCACAAACGGAAACAACCCAAATGCTCAGTAGCAGGTGGACAGAAGAACAAAGCGCACTCTGTCCCAACCACGGGACATTCCTAGCAAAAAAAAGGAGCTGCCGCAAAAAAGGAGCTGCCACTGAGACACACAGTAGCCCAGCTCAGTCCGAGGCAGGAGGCTGAGGGAGAGAGGCAGACAGAGCGCAGACCGCAGGACTGCACTGCGCAAGACTCTGAGATGGGCCAGCCATCTACGGGGACGCACACAGGTAGAGTTGCCAGGACCTGGGGAGGGATGGGGCAGACTGGGGCCATGGAAATGTTCTATGTCCAGGTTGAGGAAGTGCTGATACAGATATGTACATTTCTCAAAATCCATCAAACCACACATTTAAAATGGCCATATTTTAAGTAAATTATTTATTTATTTTTTGTTTTTTTTTTTGAGACGGAGTCTTGCTCTGTCGCCCAGGCTAGAATGTAGTGACACCATCTTGGCTCACTGCAACCTCCACCCGCTGGGTTCAAGCAATTCTCCTGCCTTAGCCTCCTGAGTAGCTGGGATTATAGGCGTGTACTACCACGCCCGGCTAATTTTTGTATTTTTAGTAGAGACGGGATTTCACCATGTTGGCCAGTCTGGTCTCGAACTCCTGACCTCAGGTGATCTGCCCACCTCGGCCTCCAAAGTGCTGGGATTACAGGCATGAGCCACTGTGCCTGGCCATAAGTAAATTATACTCTTAAAAAGCTGTTTTTTTTTTAAAAGAGGGAGAGCCACATGGTCAAAAGGAACCATGCTAAAACAAACTTTTTGGAAAAAGTGATACACTTGAGAACATTTATTTTGAAAAGTATTTAAATACAGAAAAGGATAATGGATTGAACACACACAGGCACACCCAAATCCCACAGCTCTCACCTGCTTATAAAACCGATGGTCCCCTGGAGCCCTGGTTTTGAGAAATTCTTCACTATTAAAGACTCTGTGTTCATAATTTAAATGATTCTTTACATCCCTAACAAAGAGAAAGACAGTCTGAGTGCTAAAACATTCTTAAATACATGAAAAATATACCACTTTTAGTAGCAGAAAAATGGTTACAAGAGATACGAACTTTGAAAAAGCCGTGTTCTTCAGCAAGATTCTTGATTACCAAAATGATACAATATGGATGTATTTTGTGGTCAAGCATAAATTTCCCCCAACTAGAATGAAAGTCCAGAAGGCAGCGTTCCTGTTCTCACCTTCCTCCAGCCCACTAGTTCCTTATGCAAATTAAGACACAAAAGTCAGTTGCGGTTCACACACATGAAACTGAGTTCAGGGTGGGGAGCCCAGAGGGGCAGCCAGACTCTCCAAGTGCTGACCAGCTCGGCAGCCAGCCTTCCTGGACAAGTCACTTCACCTGTGTGTTTGTTTGTCTGTTTGTTTGTTCAGACGGGGTCTATGGCCCAGGCTGGAGTGCAATGGCACAATCTTGGCTCACTGCAACCTCCACCTCCCAGGTTCAAGTGATTCTTCTGCCTCAGCCTCCCGAGTAGCTGGGACTACAGGTACACACCACCATGCCTGGCTAATTTTTATATTTTTAGTAAAGATGGGGTTTCACCACGTTGGCCAGGCTGGTCTCAAACTCCTGACCTCAGGTGATCCACCCACCTCGGCCTCCCAAAGTGCTGGGATTACAGGCATGAGCCACCAAGCCCAGCCCACTTCACCTCTTTGTACCCAGTTTCCTCAGATCATGTTACAAACTCATCGAGATTTTAGCACATGATCTCTCAGATCTAAAGTAATATACAAATAGAATGAATAACCTTACAGGGCATAGTCAGTACATAATGTGTTCAGTGTTTTCTTGGACAGAATAAATTATTTCATCTAGGGGAAATAAAGTTTTATCATATGTAATCATATTTTCTGCTTCTTTTTTTTAAAGAGCCAGGATTTTGCTATGTTGTCCAGGCTAGTCTCAAACTTCTAGGCTCAAGAGATCCTCCCACCTCAGCCTCCCAAGTGGCTGGGACTATTCTGCTTTTCTGTCAATTCATTGAGCTTGTAAAATATTAAGAAATTTTAAAAAATTATTCCTAAAATATTTCATCTTCAAAGAACAAAAGGAAAACAACATATTTAGGACCACACTAATGATGCCTCTTTGAGCAGAGATAATATCACATGTCTGTAATACACCATCCCATTTTCTCCTAATAAATTATTTGCTTTATGCAAACAAATACATCAAAAGAACAGGCCATTCAGGCTGGGTGCTATGGCTCACACCTGTAATTCCAGCACTTTGGGTGGCCGAGGCAGGAGGATCACCTGAGGTCAGGAGTTGGAGACTAGCCTGGCAAACATGGTGAAACCCCGTCTCTACTAAAAATACAAAAAATTAGTTAGGCGTGGTGGTGGCAGGCACCTGCAGTCCCAGCTACTTCAGAGGCCGAGGCAGGAGAATTGCTTGAACCTGGGAGGCGGCGGTTGCAGTGAGCCCAGATGGCGTCACTGCACTCCAGCCTGGGTGACAGAGTGAGACTCCGTCTCAAAAAAAAAAAAAAAAAAAAAAGGCCATTCAAATTTCCATTTTGAAATAATCACGCAGAGTATGATCAAGCCAGCAGGCTCTGTGCTAACCGCCTCCCAAAGCAGAAGGCACCTCAAGAACAGAGGAGGCCAGCATCGGGGGTGCCTCCTTCACTGCTGGAGTCAGGGAGCAACCAGCAAGAAGGAGAGGAGGAACACTGCCAGAGAAAAGGAGAAAGGGTGGGAGAAGCCCAAAGGCTTTTGCATTAAGAAGTACTTATCTATGAAGCTATCATTTTTGCCATACATTCCTTAAGTGACTGCATATTTAGGTCAGAAATAGCAACTCAATACCTGTACTGTATCACACTGAAATAAACACACTTGACTTGTCCACTTAACCAATTCCAGCTCAAGTGCTGGGGAAGCAATAGCATGCAGGAGGTAGCTAATGCTGTAATTAGTGGAATGAGGAGAAAGAAAACTTGCTAACAGGCACATCTTGAGTGCCCCACCCGTCCTGTGGCTCTCCCATAGATGGTTTCATGATCTAGCTTATGAGTCACATCAAAATGGCCTGTCTGTCCCTCACTAGCCCCTGGATGCAGGCCGCTCAGGACAGAGCCCTCCGTGGACTGAGCCACAGCCCAGAGCCAGCACAGGCCAGAGTGACAGGTGCTCCCTGCAGGTTTATCAGATTTACGTCTTCCTAGAGAGCTGCCCCAAAACAGCCACCTGCAGGGGGTCACCAGGAGACGGCGTTAGGAAGGCACAGTCACCAGCAGGAGAAGGTGTTAGGAAGGCACAGGCAAGGTCAGAATCAAAAGAACAAACTCCCCGTAACTGCTGATTGTTACAGTCACAAGAAAAGCTTTGGCAGGGGGCGGGGACCACTCATGTTTGCCAGGCAGATGGTACTAATGGCCTGCCCTCTGGGGCAGGGTGCACGATCCCCATAGAATGGATGGCTGGCGGCCGGGCGTGGTGGCTCACGCCTGTAATCCCAGCACTTTGGGAGGCCGAGGCAGGCGGATTACAAGGTCAGGAGATCAAGACCATCCTGGCTAACACGGTGAAACCCCATCTCCACTAAAAAATACAAAAAATTAGCTGGGCGTGGTGGCGGGCACCTGTAGTCCCAGCTACTCGGGAGGCTGAGGCAGGAGAATGGCGTGAACTCGGGAGGCGGAGCTTGCAGTGAGCCGAGATTATGCCACTGCACTCCAGCCTGGGTGACAGAACTAGACTCCGTCTCAAAAAAAAAAAAGAATGGATGGCTGGCTGGTTACCTCCTCATGGACACCGGGAACATTCTCTCACATACCTGAAGATGCTCACGAGCAGCTGCAGGGTGGTCTGCTGTATCTGGCAGTTGAGTTTCTGCTGCCAGGACCGCCGGTGGGCTCGGCCCTCCTTCAGGTCTGTGCTGGAGAGGAGGTGGGCGGCATGCAGCTCGTGGTGGAGCTGGAGGCTCTGTACCCTGGAAGGAGGAAGACCGAAGCTGGCTCAGCCCCAGCACCACTGGCCACGGCCACTTACCAGCACACAGCCCACCAGGTAAATGAACACTTCACAGACACAAATACCGATCAATAATTTGAGGGGCGGGTGGTCGTTAAAGTACATCACTGGGGCTGGGCGCGGTGGCTCATGCCTGTAATCCCAGCACTTTGGGAGGCCGAGGTGGGTGGATCACCTGAGGTCGGGGAGTTCAAGACCAGCCTGGCCAACATGGTGAAACCCCTTCTCTACTAAAAATACAAAAATTAGCCAGGCATGGTGGTGGGCACCTGTAATCCCAGCTACTCGGGAGGCTGAGCCAGGAGAATCACTTGAACCTGGGAGGCGGAGGTTGCAGTGAGCCGAGATAGTGCCACTGCACTCTAGCCTAGGCAACAGGAGCGAAACTCTGTCAAAAAAAAAAAAAAAAAAAAAAAAAAAGTACATCACTGGAAGAGTGGATTCACCTCCACACATGGACTCACACGGGCCTCGACTTGGACTACACACACTTCACCCAGGCCAGCTCATTCCTGTCCTGCCACTGCAGTGAGGGCACTCCCCCTTCTAGGGCACCAAAGGCTTCCAGGTGAGGCTGCCTCTTGACCAGTCACTCACAGCTGCCTAGAAGGGACAGTCACAGCTCCCCCATGGCTTCCCCTCTGTACTTCCTGCCCAGGCAGGAACAGATGCCCTTCTGTGCCCTGCAACAAACGTCCTGGGTGTCACCACTCTTGGCCCACCAGGAGATGGCCAAAGGCTCACCCCAGAGGGCCTCACTCAGGGACAGGAACTCACAGGTATCTGTCAACCCTGAGCCACCATGAGACTGGACCCCTGGCGTTCCCAACACCACTAAAGGCTGCATGTGCAGAGGGACGTTAGAAATATACAAAATAAACAGAAGCAACGCGTATCTGGTCACACATATTTCTTGAGCACCTACTGTATGCCATACACTGATCTGTGTGCTAGGGATGGGTGGTGGACACAGGCCAAGCCCCTGCCTGCACGGCTGATCTGTGTGCTAGGGATGGGTGGTGGACACAGGCCAAGCCCCTGCCTGCACGGCTGATCTGTGTGCTAGGGATGGGTGGTGGACACAGGCCAAGGCCCTGCCTGCACGGCTGATCTGTGTGCTAGGGATGGGTGGTGGACACAGGCCAAGCCCCTGCCTGCACGGCTGATCTGTGTGCTAGGGATGGGTGGTGGGCACAGGCCAAGGCCCTGCCTGCACGGCTGATCTGTGTGCTAGGGATGGGTGGTGGGCACAGGCCAAGCCCCTGCCTGCACGGCTGATCTGTGTGCTAGGGATGGGTGGTGGGCACAGGCCAAGCCCCTGCCTGCACGGCTGATCTGTGTGCTAGGGATGGGTGGTGGGCACAGGCCAAGCCCCTGCCTGCACGGCTGATCTGTGTGCTAGGGATGGGTGGTGGGCACAGGCCAAGCCCCTGCCTGCACGGCTGATCTGTGTGCTAGGGATGGGTGGTGGGCACAGGCCAAGCCCCTGCCTGCACGGCTGATCTGTGTGCTAGGGATGGGTGGTGGGCACAGGCCAAGCCCCTGCCTGCACGGCTGATCTGTGTGCTAGGGATGGGTGGTGGGCACAGGCCAAGCCCCTGCCTGCACGGCTGATCTGTGTGCTAGGGATGGGTGGTGGGCACAGGCCAAGCCCCTGCCTGCACGGCTGATCTGTGTGCTAGGGATGGGTGGTGGGCACAGGCCAAGCCCCTGCCTGCACGGCTGATCTGTGTGCTAGGGATGGGTGGTGGGCACAGGCCAAGCCCCTGCCTGCACGGCTGATCTGTGTGCTAGGGATGGGTGGTGGACACAGGCCAAGGCCCTGCCTGCACGACTGATCTGTGTGCTAGGGATGGGTGGTGGACACAGGCCAAGCCCCTGCCTGCACGGCTGATCTGTGTGCTAGGGATGGGTGGTGGGCACAGGCCAAGCCCCTGCCTGCACGGCTGATCTGTGTGCTAGGGATGGGTGGTGGACACAGGCCAAGCCCCTGCCTGCACGGCACTTCCATGTGAGTGGGCGGAAGTAGGAAAAGGGACAAATCAAGAAAACAGGACATAACGGGGACATCAGGCAGAGACGCACATCACAGCGATGGGCTAGAGAGACACGACAGTCAGACTGAGCGGGTGGAGAAGAGTTCTCCCAGGAGATGACCTGGAACTGGAGATGTGACAGGAAGACACAGACGGGGGACTTGATGGACCCAGTGCAGCCCAGCATGGTGGGGGGCGTGGGGGTGTGGGCCAGGTCAGCATGGCCGGCAGGAGCCAA
This sequence comes from Pongo abelii, assembly GCF_028885655.2. NCBI lineage: Eukaryota > Metazoa > Chordata > Mammalia > Primates > Hominidae > Pongo > Pongo abelii. Next base: position 157,582,307 of record NC_071992.2, on the reverse strand, counting down.
TCTCCTCTGTGATGGGAAGGGTGCATTGGCCACAGGCCCCTGCCACTGCCTGACCCTCCTGGAGGCAGGGACAGGAAAAGGGAAGAACGGTATTCTGGGCGGAGTGGCCCACCAGGGGACGGTGGCAGGCAGGCAGGCGGCGCCAGGGCCAGGACCAGGGTTTTCTCCAAACGTGCTGAGCAGCAGCTGCTGAGGGGCCAGCCCAGCCCTGGCTGACCAGACTCACAGGACTTGGGCAACTACCCCTGCCTAGAGGGGTCTCAAGAACGGTGATGTTTACCAGCACCAAACTGGCCTTTCATCTGAAAGAACACGCAGAATGCCAGGGAAAGAAATTTTGATGACTTTCCTCATGTAAAAAGGGCTATGATGCCACCTGGAGTGGCAGCTTCTCTTTCTGCATCTTCTGGTGCAGGGACGGTGGGGTCTGAAGGAGATAGCCATCCCCTCCCCCGGAACCCCATGCCTCCCTCACCCAAGCATGTAGCCAGCATAGCCCTGAGCTGGGGACCCTGCCCTGCTGCCCAGGGAGAAAGCGACTTCCATCAGAGATGAAGACAGCAGTGCAGAGAGTGACCAAGAGCCAACGGTGCTGGGGAAAGCTGGGCAAGGAGGGGGCTGCCCCGTCCCTCCCAGCCACACGCTCACTTGCAGAGAGATGTATATTGTACTCCAGAGCCCCTTGAGCAGAACCCCCCCACACCGCACCCCACAACCTGTATCATGAGCTCAGAGGCCTCTTATAGACAGGTCACCCATGGCACACGGATTAGCTTGTGTTTTTAAAACAGTCTCCAAAAATGAGGCTGTGGGAGACACGACATTCTGCATCCCCATTCTGGGGGATCTAGCCAAAGCGGGGTCCAGCCTCCGCACCGTGTGCGTTTCTATTCTGGAATTCTAACAAGAAGATGAGGACACAGGCAGAATCCTACCTTCCTGGGAGTGCTCAGAGCTTCAACACAGTCTCACAAAGCTCAGTTGTATTACAGAATGTCACACTCTAAAAGTCAAGGAAGCAGCTGTGGCTTACCAGAAAGAAACTGAGATGATTGGGAAAGCACGTGTCTCCTTCAAAGTTCACGCAGAGGATAGTTGCCAACAGAACGGCTGCTCAGGTGCCCTTGGCTGGGGAGGACAGCCCAGCGATTCCACAGCCCAAGCAAACAGAAACAAGCCTTGCCTGTGCGAGACCACCGCTTGGCTTTAAGGCCTTAGGGAATTTTTTAAGATGCAAGAACAATAATAAAGGTAGTTCTCCGGCCTGGTATGGTGGCTCACGCCTGTAATCTGAGCACTTTGGGAGGCCCAGGCAGGTGGATCACCTGAGATCAGGAGTTCGAGACCAGCCTGGCCAACATGGTGAAACCCTGTCTCTACTGAAAATACAAAAATTAGTTGGGCATGGTGGCAGGTGCCTGTAATCCCGGCTACTCGGGAGGCTGAGGCAGGAGAATCGCTTGAACCTGGAAGGCGGAGGTTGCAGTGAGTCGAGATCATGCCACTGCACCCCAGCCTGGGTGACAGAGCAAGACTCCGTCTCCAAAAAAAAAAAAAAAAAGTAGTTCTCCTAAACATTTTTCAGAAACCTTCCAGGGAGAAGGAATAATCCACACCAAGGTAAGAGTCAGAAATCAGAAAAGCCAGGTGAAAGGCCAGGCCAGAAACCGTCCTCCTCCTTCCCACCCCTCCCAACGCAGACAAAGGAAGGCGAAGAGAAGAAAGGTGACTGCTGACCGAAATCCAGACTGCATCACAGGCTTCACCAGAAGCAAGTACAGCCCGGCTGTTTGCAAAAAGCCTAAGCGCTCCCCTCCCTCCAGCGTCGCCTCTACGACCGCACTCGGGGCCTGACTGCAGCTGGACCCCACAGGTTGTGAGGACTCAAGAGCAGGATTTCTCCTGCTATCATTTTATAAAATGCTGAAGGGAAAAATGAGCTCCACAGAGCAACCCCGAGGGAGCCCTGGCACCGAAGCTGAGTCACTGCTTGGGGCACGCCCAACACCTCCGTCCTGACGTAATTAGCAATTACACCTCCTCTCACCCTCCCCTGACCAAAGTCCCTGCCAAGCCTCTGCACCTCGACAGAGACCTCAGGGCCCCCAAAGCGTGAAATATTATTTGACCCTTATTGGAAAAAGTTTGCTGACGCCTGATCTAAGCCAATGAGGTTGAGTAACAGAGATGAAAGAAAACATAAACCATAAAAAGGTGTGAAAAAATTAAGTGCCAGGCCGGGCGCGGTGGTTCATGCCTGTAATCCCAGCACTTTGGGAGGCCGAGCTAGGCAGATTACAAGGTCAGGAGTTCAAGACCAGCCTGGCCAACAAAGTGAAACCCATCTCTACTAAAAATACAAAAAATTAGCCAGGCGTGGAGGTGCAATCCCATCTACTCGGGAGGCTGAGGCAGGAGAATCGCTTGAACCCGGGAGGCAGAGGTTGCAGTGAGCCAAGATTGCGCCACTGCACTCCAGCCCGGGCAACAGTGCGAGATTCCATCTCAAAAAAAAAAAAAAAAGGAAAGAAAAAGAAAAAATAAAGTGCCAATACAGTGCCAGGAGTGAAAGAAATGGACAACTTCTAGCTCGGACAGAATGTGTCACGCCCATCAGAACCCAGCAGACAAAGTCATGGGGCAGGGGCCATGGCAGTCCTGTCATTAGTACACAGGCACTGCCCAATTCCGGGTATACGATGGGTATGCAATACACATCTAGTGAATGAATGAATGAATGGATAGGGAACTTCAAGGATCACAGGCACAGTATCCTGGGGCACAGCACAGAGGTTGGGTAGGTTTCCTGGGGGATGTGACTGTCTCTTGACTCAAATTAACATTCAGACGAGATTGGAATAAAGACAAATCACTTTCATTTCAAAATATTCATGGCCGGGCGTGATGGATCACGCCTGTAATCCCAGCATTTTGGGAAGCCAAGGTGGGCAGATCACTTGAGGTCAGGAGTTTAAGACCAGCCTGGCCAACATGGTGAAAACTGAAAATACAAAAATTAGCCAGGCACGGTGGTGGGCGCCTGTAATCCCAGCTACTTGGGAGGCTGAGGCAGGAGAATCGCTTGAACCCGGGAGGCAGAGGTTGCAGTGAGCCGAGATTGCGCCACTGCACTCCAGCCTGAACAACAAGAGTGAGACTCCATCTCAAAAAAAAAAATTCACAAATAATTTCCAAACTATAATATATAAAACATCTATCAATTATATAAAATTGGAAAAGATACTCGAAGTGGCAAATGCAGAATCTGAACAAAGACGGTCTGAAATCCATATTATTAATGTTTCCCGTTACCTCTGAATAAACATCTGGGCCGCCAGGAGGGGGACATCAGGAATGTCCACGTTATCGTCCGTGGACTTGGAGTAGGTGATGCTCCCATGATCAATATTTATCAGAACTAAACCATCGGCTTCCTAGAAAACAAGGAATCATCTGTAAAGATTGACAGAAGAATCTCGGAATTTGTACACCTCTTTGAAAGCACATAAATATGTTTTAAGTTCACTAAGACAGTGTCATCATTAATTAAATGACCCTCTTTAGAATGCACACATAGGCTGGGCACAGTGACTCATACCTGTAATCCCAGCACTTTGAGAGATCAAGGCAGGCAGACTGCTTGAGCCCAGGAGTTTGAGACCAGCCTGAGCAACACAGTGAGACCCTGTATCTACAAAAAATTTAAAAGAAATTAGCCGGGTGTGGTAGCGCGTGCCTGTGGTCCCAGCTACTAGGGAGGCTGAGGCAGGAGGATCCCTTGAGCCTAGGAGGTTGAGGCCGCAGTGAGCCGAGATCACACCACTGCACTGAAGCCTGGGCAACAGAGCAAGACCCTGTCTCAAAAAAAAAAATAATAATAATAATAATAATAAAATAAATGCACACATAGCCTCATATTTTCTACACAAAAATCTAGTATATATCATGAGCTACGTTAATGGGCTAAATTTGATTAAATATGACTTTCTCTTATTTTTCTTAATTGTGGTAAAATAAACATAAACTGTGTCAATGTAACTAATGTTAAGCGTGTAGCTTGACAGTGTAAGTGCATTCGAGTGGTTGTGCAAGCATCTCCCCCAGCCATCCCCAGAACGTTTTCATCATCCCAAAACTGAAACTGTCACTATCCAGCACAGCTCCCAACCTCCCCTCCACATGCCCACTAATCTGCTTTCTGTCTCCATGAATTTGACTCCTCTAGGGACCTCAAATGAGTGGATTCACGAACAGCATTTATTCTTTTGGGACTGGCCTATTTCACTCCACGTTGATGTCTGTGAGGCGCACCCATCTGTGGCATGTGTCAGAACATCCTTGCTTCTTCAGCCTGAATAGTCTGTTATTTGGAAAGACCACATTTTGCTTACCCATATGCCTTTCTCTTTCAGTGAAGATTCCAACACAGGCTGGGTGCAGTGGCTCCTGCCTGCAATCCCAAGACTTTGGGAGGCCGAGGTGGGTAGATCACCTGAGGTCAGGAGTTTGAGACCAGCCTGGCCAACATGGTGAAACCTCGTGTCTACTAAAAATACAAAAATTAGCCAGGCATGGTGGCGTGTGCCTGCAATCCCAGCTACTCAGGAGGCTGAGGCAGGAGAATCGCTTGAACCTGGGAGGCGGAGGTTGCAGTGAGCTGAGATTGTGCCATTGCACTCCAGCCTGGGCAACAAAAGCGAAGCTCCATCTCAAAAAAAGAAAAAAAAAGATTCCAATACATGTTGTTGACAAGGTTTCTCCTACCCTGGAACAAACACTGCATGTACTACTTTTTGGGAGTCTTGGAGGGAGCATTCTAGAACTCCAGTGAGGGCACCACCAACCTCCAACATCCACTGTGTTGGCTCAGCTCCCCAGCCAGCTCCACCCCTCCAAGCACCAGAGCATGGGCAGGGGCCTGGGCTAAGAGACCACACAGCTCTGGAATATTTGAGATATGCACATGATGACTTGGAGAGGCTCCTGTGACAGAGTACACAAATACTGAGTCATGCGCCCGAGCCCTGCACTTTAACAGCCCCAGAATGCGATGCCAGGTTCCTGGGGAAGGCCCCGACTCCCCGGCTCTCATTCTGGGCCCCGCCCTTTAGAGTGCAGTTCAGGTGGCTACATGAAATATGCACAAGCATATTCTTGGCCTCAAAACCTTACAAGGCAAATACACAAAAAGCTAAAGCAGCGAGGCACACAGCTGGTCCCGTGGACGTGTTAACGCCCAGCGTCTTTGGGAGACACAAGTGTTTCATGGAGGCGCATAGGGTCACTGCCAGCTCCTTCCTGCAGATCCCACCGCCAGCCACAAAACACAAAAACAAAACACCGAAACAAATCCAGAAGAGCAGCTGCTTCTCCTGAGATCTTTCCCAACAGGTGAGTGCCTCAAAGGTGTCCCCCACTGCTGACTGGAACTGCTAGGTTAACATGTGGAAAAAAGTTGTCCTCCTAAAAGAGCCTGAAACACAATTTTGTTCCCCTAATGACTAAAAAAAGAAACAACTTTAAACTTCACAACACAGCTTATTTTCTCCCCGTCTGCAAGGCGGGATGGATGACGCTTTTCCGTTCCTTCCACAGAGGTCTGCCTGGCCTTTTCCTGAAGTGTGTTTTCCCCAGTGAGTCACTCGCCTTGGCAGGAACACACAAGCACTGTTCTCCCCCGCAGCGGGGACCCTGGCCGGGCCCAGCCAACGGGCCCTTCCCAACACTTGTGAGGGAAGCATCTGGAGCCTGGGATTTGCTTTAAAATGCTCTGGGAAAAGCGGGGCTGGGGGTGACTGCGAAGCTGGCAACGGGCTGAAGACTGTGACAGGCGCATGACACATGCTGTGTTCTTCTATTTTTGTGCACACTTAGAAATTTTCAAAAGGGGGCAAGGCATGGTGGCTCATGCCTGTAATCCCAGCACTTTGGGAGGCCGAGGTGGGCGGATCACTTGAGGCCAAGTCTTTGAAACCAGCCTGGGCAACATGGTGAAACCCCATCACTACTAAAAATACAAAAATTAGCCAGGTGTGGTGGCACATGCCTGTAGTCCCAGCTACTTGGGAGGCTGAGACAGGATAATCACTTGAACCCGGGAGGCAGAGGTTGCCGTGAGCCAAGATCACACCACTGCACCCCAGCCTGGGCAACAGAGCGAGACTCTGTCTCAAAAAAAAAAAAAAAAGAAAGAAAGATATTGTTCAAAATGGAAAGTTAAATGTAAACCTACCCTGTACGAACCACCAATAACACAGGAAAAGATGCCCAACATCATTCATCACCAGGGAAATGCACATCAAACCACAGTGAGATACCAGCTCCTCCTCACCGGCGGCGGGGAGGGCTGCAATTAAAACAGCAGACAACAACCAGCGCTGGTGAGGACGTTAGGAGAAGCTAGAACCCTCGTACTGCTGGTGGGAGTGTAAAACAGCATGGCCGCTTTGCGAAAACAGCTTAGCAGTTCCTCAAAGGGTTAAACAAAGAGCTTTCTTATGACCCAGCAGTTCCACTCCTAGGGACACACCCGAGAGAAACGAAAGCACACATCCACACAAAAACTTGCACACAAGTGTTCAGAGCAGCCAAAAGGTGGAAACAACCCACACGGTCATCACCGAACAGTGTGATGAAGATTTTATCACGATGACCTCATTGTGAGTGGATGAACAAAATTCGGTCTATTTATACAATGAAACTCTAGTTAGCAATAAAAATAAAGTGCTGAGAGATGCTACCACGTGGAGGAGTCTCAAAACCATGATGCGAAGTGGAAGGAGCCAGATGAAAGGATAGTGCATGGAGCGACTCTGTTCCCATGAGAGGTCCAGAACCGGCAAACCCAGAGAAAAAGCGCATGGGTGTGGCTGTCAGGCCCTGGGGGCTGACTGCTAATGTGTGATGAAAATTTCCCTTCTAAAATTGGACGGCGGATGATTGCACAACTCTATAAATATCCTAAAACCCACTGAATCATACATTTTAATTGGGTAAACTTTGAGGTATGTAAATTGTATCTCAATAAAGCTATTTTTAAAAACCAAACACAGTCCGCCTCCTGGCATCATCGCAATATTTAGCACAAATCCATCAGCTCACCGACTAAAAACATGCCGTGTCAGATCCACAGAGGGGTTACAACAGCACCACCTATGAGCACCTGCGGCAGGCCCAGTGCTAGCTACTGCCTCACTCAGCCCTCACCGGGACAATGAGGCAGGCACATTCACTGTCCTGTCTCCACTAGGAGACTAAGGGGTCCCGGGTTCGTCACAGGACAATGACACAGTGAGGGAACAGCCACTTCCCACGGTACCCATGACCTCGCTGCAGCACACAGACCCCGCCTTCACCGAAGAGCACTTTCAGACGCATCTTCCCATGTGCCCCCGGGATGGACTCACAGGAATTTAGCATTCCAAATCAAAGGTTCGCTACCTAACCTTGCTGACTTCTTCGAAATGGTCGAGATGGCAGCCCATGAGGAAGGACGTGGGGGCCATGACGAAATCCAGCATCTGGTCCGACAGGATGGGCACGAAGGGGTGCTGCCACTGCAGCGGATACAGGTAGGCCATGAAGCACTCGGCGACCAGCGTCAGCAGAGCCCAGTCCGAGGAGAAGAAAACGATCCGCTGTTCTGTCAGGATGCATGTCAGGATCTGAGGGGAGAACCCGCCGCACTGAGTACACACTTTTAAAAAAAAAATACAGACAGGGTCTTGCTGTGTTGCCCAGCCCAGGCTGGAGTGCAGTGGTGTGATCATGGCTCACTGCAGCCTTGAACTCCTGGGCTTAAGCAATCCTCCCGCCTTGGCCTCCCAAGTGGGTGGGACCACAGGAACGTGCCTCCACATCCAGCTCATTTTAAAATTTTTTTGTAGAGACAAGGTCTCCCTATGTTGCTCAGGCTGGTCTCAAACTCCTGGCCTCAAGCAATCCTTCCACTTCGCCTCCCAAAGTGCTGGGATTACAGGCATGAGCCACCGCACCCGGCCCATGCACACACTTCTGATTCAGTACAATAAACAGAAAATGCTCATAAACACACCACCCAACCAAACCAGACTGACTGCGTGCTCTTCCCTGGTCCCTCAGCTCCATCTGCCAAACAAAAGCCACCTGAGACTCTGCAAAGGGTGCCATTTGCAAATATCATGCACTGTAGGGAACGTTGGCTTTAAAAAATAATAATAAACATTTCGAGTATACCAGTCGGTGCATTGTGGAATAAATTCGCATCTTCATCATCTCTGATCATTGCTCTGATGCCCCACTAAGCCAGGGAACACAAGACGCGCTCACCAGGGCGGGGCTGCATACCTGTAGCACCTTCTCAGGCCGGAAGCACAGCAAGGGCAGGTGAAGGTCCAGGTCCAGGATGGGGCTTTCGGGGTCTGCTCGGGCGGGAAACACAATCTGAAGCGACTTCATGTTAAATACCTACAACAACCAGTTCCCATCATTAGTTCAGAGAGCTGCTCCGGGCAGAGGCTGACATGCACTACAGTCACTATTTCGGTGCCCAGGGCATCAGAGTTAGAAAACATTTCTGAAGACACTGGCTGCCACGTTAAATTTTGCAGAATAACCAAATGGTCTAGAGATATACAGAACTGTCGATAAAGGCTCAAACATAAATTAAGTACTTAATGTCTTTTTCTAAGTAAGCCGAAATTCCTTAAGCTCTAATTAATCAGCAAACTACTCATTGTCTAGACAGAGATAAACTACAGAACAGATATTTGTCCCAATAAACACAAATTCTAAATCAAACATGTTCAAATTATTCTTAAGTATTACATATTCTTTTTAGTTAGTGTATGCTATGAACTCTCTTTTAATAGCTTTGACAATTTAATAGTCAAAGCTCCTTCAAGACATGTGCATTTAAAATTTTAAGAAAGACGTTTTTCTAAATGTATTACTTTGAAGTCACACTTCAGTTCAAATTCTGTATTCACAGAATGGCTACTGAGGCACGGCTGGACTTAGCGGAGGAAATCCAGAGGAGAAGGTTCAGTTCCTTCACTGAGGGAGGGCTTCTGAGCCTGCCAGGAAATGGGCTGCGAACAGCGAGTTCCTGCCACCCGGGTGCTGGCACGTGGGAGGCCCTCAGGAAATGCTGGGTGCCCGGCTCGGCACCCGAAGCTCCAGGAAACGAGCGGAATGGACGGATCTAAGTGTAAGCAAAGCACAGGGAGACAGAGAGGAGAGACGTGATCAGAGCAGACAGCTGAGACTCCATCAAGGGAGCGCCTGGGAGGGTGAGAAATCAAGCGAAGCAGGGAGCCGGGGGGAGAAAACAGGTCACAAACAAGGTCTCCCATGGCCCTGCTTTCTCCCAGTCACCCAAGTCTGTATTCTAAGCACGCCTGCACACGAGAAACTGAAAACAAGAAAAGGTGGTAATTTCTTGGTGGTGGGGACACCAGCGTTGCTTCCTAACAAGATGCAGGTCCTTGAATGACGTCGTTTTGTTATAATGTTGATGAGAAAACAGAATCGCGTCCCAGCAGGGGGCACCTTCACATTCTCCTCTTGCCCGTGCCCGGCTAGGTTTTCTCCAGGTCCTCCTGAAACCCAATGGGCACATGTGGACAGGTCCCGGTGTGAGCAAGCGTGGGAGAGCATGGGATTGGCCCTGTCATGGGACAGCATCCGGCCAGGGCTGGTTCCCGCCTTGGCCCTAAGCTGCCGGGATGGCCTCCGTCCACCCTCAACCCTGAACTGCAACCAGGTAAATGATGTTCTTCCTTACTTTAATTAATTGTTCTTAAATGTGTGTTCTTAAATGTGCTCCCATTTACTTCAATGTTTAATATCAGAAGTGCTTTGGGTCTTTATTTAGAAGTTTGGTGCTTTTTTATGACCAGTAGTATGCCATAGGAACTTAACTCTTGTCTGCATCAATTAGTTTATGGTGAAATTGATTTTGTGACCCAGGGCTTAATGTTGCAGTTTCTGAGAACCTGCCAGCCACACTGAGGACCTACTGTGCTTGGGTCTCTTTGCTTTCTTGTTACCAATTTGACTACAGAAGCAAGCCATGTTAAAAAGAAGGCAAATTCGGCCGGGTGTGGTGGCTCATGCCTATAATCCCAGCACTTTGGGACGCTGAGGCGGGCGGATCACCTGAGGTCGGGAGTTCAAGACCAGCCTGATCAACATGGAGAAACTTTGTCTCTACTAAAAATACAAAATTAGCCAGGCACGGTGGTACATGCCTGTAATCCCAGCTACTCGGGAGGCTGAGGCAGGAGAATCACTTAAACCCAGGAGGTAGAGGTTGCAGTGAGCCGAGACTGCGCCATTGCACTCCAGCCTGGGCAACAAGAGCGAAACTCCTCTCAAAAAAAAAAAAAAAAAAAAAGGCAGATTCATTTATGTGAATAAAGTTCTTTCATGTAAAAGAAAAGAAATCAAAGTCAAATTATCCAAGTTGTGGCACAGTATTAATAATTGTCAAGTTTACATGAAACATTTTCAATATTTCAAAAAACAAATGTGTCAACCAGCTATCCAATTAAAGATTAAAAAAAAAAAACAAATACAAATGCTAATCACTCCACCAGCCTTTGGCTGGTCTCAGGCGCATGCTGGAGGTTTTCCAGCCTATAATATTCATACTCTCTGAAGTGGGCTGTTATTTCACCCACTCCATAGATGAAGAGACTGAGGAGAGAGATATTTAAGGTAAACAGTTTCCAAATCTCAGCTTGATTTGAGCCCCAGGAAAGAACAGGTGTCACATACAAAGCAACATAGAAAATGACTCAGGTACAGTACAAGAGAAGAATATGTGTGTGCATGTGTGTGTGATTTTGCACATCCAATTAAGCCCAAGATTTGCAAAGCAAGTAAAATCAGTCCCGCTGGCAGGCAGGAAAAGGCAGGTGAGCACAGAGTGGGGCTGTTTCTAGTCTTTGCTCTGCTCCGGCTGTTGGTCCATGCACCATCAGAGGAAGGCGGCTGAACGGGAACCAGGGAATCAAGGCACAGGGCACGGCTCTGTCCTCTACTCCCTGTGCCACGGGGCCCCCTCCCTCCTCCCTCCTTTCCACCAGCATAGATCAGAGATAACCCGGACCAGAAGTACTGAGGAACGCACACACATGCATTCAAAACACAAGACCCATCTCACTACTGCTCTCTAAAACAGCCTCTAAGCTTGCAGTGGGTTCTAGAAAATACAGCTGGGTTGGCTCCTGCATCAGATGAGAACCTTGGCCTACACTGACCTCTTGGATTTATTCAAAACAATAAACATTCATGTATGACATTCCCTAAAACAGATCACAAGCATTATACCAACTTAGAGCCAGTAGCTAATTAGACTTGGTATGGGAGAGCTGCACTGAGTCAAGCCCGATACAGACTGAGTCACTCATTCAGACACACGCACGGGACACAGATCAGTGGGCACTGACTGGCTAACACAGGAATCCGAGGCATCCCTGCACACGCTTGTCCACCACACAGCTCACTGCTGGGCAGCTCTGTGCGGGCCCGGCTGTGAGCCCTGGATATGCCGTGCTGGGTGTGGCCTCTACCTTCGTGCAGCTGAGTCTGATGGGGGAGACGAACATTAAACAAAAACACATGTACAGAAGCCCTAATTACAAACTGTGCTGTGCCCTGCGGGATGAGAACTGGGTGCTATCGGAGAGACAGGGAGTTGGGGTCACTCAGAGAAGATGATCCGAAGACCTGACGGCTGAGAGTGACCAGAGATGAGCCACAGCTGGCCACAAGAAAATGGAGGAAACAGTGTTTCTGGAAACAGCGTGTGCAAGGGCCCTGTGGCGGCACCTTCAGGGGATGGACAGGAGTCCAGTGAGGCCAGAGATCAGCACGCCAGGGGGAGTGGCATAAAACAGAGCTGGCCAGTGAGACAGGGTCCAGGCTGCAGGACTGAGGAAGGCAGACGGTGAGAAACCATTATGGGGCTTGGGGAAGAGAAGCAAAGCCCAATGTCCACATGTTAATAATCTCTGCAGCCACTATGCAGAGGACAAATGGAAGGGTCAAGAATGAACCAAAGCAGACAGGCCAGTGGTCCCCAAGCCACGCAGCGGGGAGCAGCTGGTGTCCCAGAATGAAGTGGAAGCAAGGAAATGGGCAAACTGGAAAGGAACGCTGAAGGTAGTCCGGCCAGGCTGAGTGATGGATGGAATGGGTGAGGGAAGAGCAGGCCGGCGGCAACCCTCAGTCACCTTCCTCATGGGTGCATCGAGATGAAGGAGCCAGGAGACGCGGAGCAGCGCTGGGAGTGCTACGCGCGCATTCCTTATGTTCAAAGGCCGAGAGAAGCTCATTACTGCTGACCCTGAAGCTGCTCTCAAGTCAGAGGTCTGGCTCTGTTCACAGATCTCACAGGCCCTCAGTAAATACTTGCTGCGTTTACAGAACAAGAACATAAACTTTGATTATTTCACTGCACATACTGTTGACAAGAAAATGCCAACCATCCACATAAAACACGCGGCCGATAAACATGCCCTACAAAGGCTTCTGGGAGCAGAGCTGACGGAGACGGGCGGCCTGCTCTGCATCTGGACTGGAATGCACCGGCAGGATTTTCCACCCAGCAGACTGCTGGGGTTGGGGTAATGTTAAAAACACACATTTTAAGCTCACAATCATGTGTCTTCTGATAAGAGAAACTTATTTTTTCCATCGTCAGTAAAGAAAAATGTAGAAGATCAAGATTAATACGTATAATCTTTCAGAGGACTAGCACAGTGAAACTGAATCGACATTTACTAAACATTTTGAGACGTCTGACAGGTGTCTATTAAAGGAAAAAATAAAAAGCAGCATCCTAAGTATGGTTAAAATTAGTTTGGAACATGCTGAGTCAAACGGGTTTCTTCACATAGCTGAGCAACCTGACATGTTTCTCAACAAACAAAAGGGGAAGGTGGCCAGCCACATCTCCAGCTTCACTTAACCCCAAACCCTGGGTCTTGAAATCGCCAATAACATCTCTCAGAAAAAAAACCAGCCTGGGAAATGTTTGCCTGTTCATTAAATAACACAGTGCTACATCTAAGAGTAACAAAAAATATAAAACCAGTTACTTCTCATTAATCACACTGTACAAGAGAAAACACTAACAAATGAAATACAATATCCAGGGCGGGCGCGGTGGCTCACGCTGTAATCCCAGCACTTTGGGAGCCCGAGATGGGTGGATCGTGTGGTCAGGAGATCGAGACCATCCTGGCTAACAAGGTGAAACCCCGTCTCTACTAAAAATACAAAAAATTAGCCGGGAGTGGTGGCAGGAGCCTGTAATCCCAGCTACTCTGGAGGCTGAGGCAAGAGAATGTCTTGAACCCAGGAGGCGGAGCTTGCAGTGAGCCGAGATCACGCCACTGCACTCCAGCCTGGGTAACAGAGCGAGACTCCGCCTCAAAAAAAAAAAAAAAAAAAAAAAAAAAATATATATATATATATATATATATAGAATATTCAATATTAAAGACAAATAAATAAATGAAAAATCTGTAATTTGAATAAATTCTTCTACAAAAGGATTCAGGTTTCCATGTATTATCTGCATAGGGAGCTATGAACTGACATGCTAACCACTGAAGTGCCATGACATATTACTAGCTCTGTTTATCACAGGCCACTCTGCAAAACTCAAGTCTAAATATTTAACTTTTCACCTTTAGAAAGAGTATATAAAATGTTCCCATAAGGACCTTGAGAAACATAATTTAAGCACAGTGTTAATGGAAAAACCAAACTCTATCAAATATTTTAAAGGGGTTTATTCTGAGTGACCGTGGCCTAGGGAACAGTCTAAAGAGTGGTCCCCAGAGGGCCAAGTTACAGTTTGGTTTTATGCATTTTACAGAGACAGGAGTGACAGGTAAAGACATACATCAGTCCATGGAAGGTTGAGGTTGGTTTGGCCCAAAAAGGTGGGGCATCTCGAAGAGGAAGGAGGGTGTAAGTCATAGGTGGGTTTTAGGGATTCTTTACTTGGCAATTGGTTGAGAAAGATGAGCTACTGTCTAAAGATCTGAAGTCAGTGGGAAAGAAGGCCTGAGTCAAGATAAGGGGGTGTGGGGCCGAGGCCCTTGTTACATAAATGAAGCCTCACAGGTGGCAGCCCTCAGAGAGAAGAGATGGTGAATGTCTCTCTTCACACTTTAAAGGTGTCAGGCTCTCAGTTCATCTCTCCTAGATCTGGGAAAGGCCTAGGAAGGCAGGCCTGGCTGCATGAATAGATTCTCTACAGATGCAAATTTCCCCCACAAAAGACAGCTTTGCAGTGCCATTTCAAAATATGTCAAAGAAACATATTTTGCAGTAAAATACTTTGATTTTCTTCAGGGTCTGCTATCTGTCATGGATGCTATACCAGAGTCAGGTTGGAAAGTAAGCTACATTATACCTGTTTAAGGAGCTCTTATGGTTTGTAGGGAGTGACTTAACCCTTGCTTTGTGTGACCTTAGGTTTTGTTCATAATTTGGAATCTCATGGCCACAGAGAGTCTGTTCTGTCAGTCTTAGGATCTCCATTTTAACCTAATGCTGGTCAGCTGTGCCTAAACTCCAAAAGGGAGTGGGCATAACAAGGCGTGTCTGACCTTCCTTCCTGTCATGGCCAGGAATTTCATTTTTAAGGTTTTTCTAGGGTCACGTTGGCCAAGAGGGAACCTGTTCAGTCAGTAGGGAGGCTTAGGATTTTAGTTTTAGTTTACAACCCTATACACAAACACCCCATACACTCACGCAAGAGGGAGAGGGTATAACCAGGCGTGTCTGACCTCCTTTCCATTCTGGCCATTCTGTTTTTTGGGTTTCTCTGAGGGCCCCTTGGCCAAAAGGGGGTCCAGTCAGTCAGCTGTGGGGAGGCGGGGGAGTTAGGATTTTATTCTAGATTTACAACAGCTAGAACTTCAGAAAGAGTTGTGAGCATTTACATTATCTTCAATATCTTACTTTTACTATTTGCAAAGAAAAAACAATATAATTTCAGATATACTTTACCAAATGGAGTGGTCCAGGTGGTGGGCTGGGTATTAAAGACAGCTTCGCAGCAAAATCTTTTATATGATTGTCCACTTCAAAATCTTTACAGAGCTTTAGATGAGCCAATAAACTGAAATTCAAAACACAAAACTCAAACCGCAAAATAAAGATGAGAACACAGTTGTCATCCTTAGCGTTTCTAATCACACTGGAATCTCCCCAGGGTCTGCAGCAGCAGCTCCAGGACCTTTCACCCAAAGCAGAGTCACCAAGCTGCTGGATGACAGCAGAGTGGCCCCAGGTTGGCAGTAGTGCCTGACAGGTGGCACAAAGGGAGGTATACTTTGGAAGGGGAAGGCCTGGTCATGCTCTGTTTCCTCATCTGGGTGCTAGTTACATGTGTGTGTTCAATTTGTGGGAAATCAGTGGAATTTGTGCGTTTTTCTGTATGTGTGTTTTACCTCGGTAAGGAATAAAAGAACAAACACCTGGAAGGAGAGTGCTTGAAAAAGTCTGTTTCCAAAATGGACTCTGACTTTTAAAGTACTGTATACAATTTAAAACTATAAGAGGGGTGGGTGCGGTGGCTCACACTGTATTCCCAGCACCTTGGGAGTCTGAGGCGGGAGAACCACTTGAGGCCAGGAGTTCAAGACCGGCCTGCGCAAAACAGTGAGACCCCCGTCTCTACAAAAAATTTAAAAATTATCCTGGTGTGGTGGTGTGTGCCTGCAGTCCCAGCTACCTGGGAGATGGAGCTGGGAGGATCACTTGAGCCCAGGAGTTTGAGGATGCAGTGAGCTATAATAGCGGCACTGCACTACAGCCTCAGTGACAGTGAGACCTTGTCTCTCAAAAAAATTTGTAAATGAAAATTAAAATACCCAATGTAAATGACGAGTTAATGGGTGCAGCACACCAACATGGCACATGTATACATATGTAACAAACCTGCACGTTGTGCACATGTACCCTAGAGCTTAAAGTATAATAAAAAAAAAATTTAAAAAAGACTACCCATACTCTGATTCCCAAAACACAACTAAATATATTCTTGCCCATTTTTTGTCCACGTGGAGACATATTTTGCATATTATCACACTAACAGAACCAATTTTTTTAAAACTACAAATTCATGTTGTCATACTGCAATTTGAATTTCTGTCATTTGCCTCTTCTAGCTGTATTC
Source organism: Pongo abelii (assembly GCF_028885655.2). Taxonomy (NCBI): domain Eukaryota; kingdom Metazoa; phylum Chordata; class Mammalia; order Primates; family Hominidae; genus Pongo; species Pongo abelii. The sequence goes on along the minus strand of NC_071992.2, from coordinate 157,566,124 downwards.
TGTTTCCGTATTTCGCCCCTTCTAGTTCTGATCACACAGCGATGGGCAATGAGAAAGAAAGAAGCATGAAAATGAACACATTTTCAAGTTAAATATGTGTTTGCATTAATGTCTAGCAGGAGGATATCTGTTGCCAATCACACTATGAAAGGTCAATTGCTGAATAAACACACATAACATCGACCAGGAGGCGGAGAAAACACCTCCTTTCTTCCTGTCTTCCAAGGGCATCTGTCTGGCGACCACCCATTCATTTCAGCTAACAAAAGGTGGAAATAACCATCTACATTTTACAGAAGAGGAAACTAGAGATTAGTGAAAACGCTGTTTACCTTCAAGTAATGAAGATCATCAGTTAGTAAATAAAAAGGGACCATGTCCAGGCTTATCATTCTGTCACTTCCTGGGCGCTGGTGACAGACATTCAACAAACATGCATATGCTCAATTCACCTGCTCATTGGCTACGACCAAGTCACCTCTCTGTTCTCAAAGATAGTTTATGTCTATGGCAATAAAATGTAGGCTAGACCCAAACTATGTCCAAAAGCCAGTTATATTTTAAGAAGTAAAACACTAAAGTGCTGGGATTTGAATTACGAGTCATTGATTTGAACAGTAAGGTTCCTGCTCACTCTCCATGGGGCTCGTCCCTCTGGTCAAGGCAGAAGGTCTCAAATGACTGTGCTTTGCAAGAAGCAAGAACAGCACCAATTCAGCGATTTGCCATGGCTCATTCTCCAGCACGATGACACAAAAGGGAACTGTTGTTAACTGCTTTCTCCTCAGCTTTTAATCAAACAAGTACAAATTCTAAGACTGTAACTTTATAAGACTCAAAAGAAACGGCTCCGTGCACAAGTGCCCACTGGGACTGACCATGTCTGAACTCGGGCTGCAGCCCCCAACGTCACAAAAGCATCCTTTGATAACGAGAGGCCACTGGGTTCTACACGATGTCTTTCTGATTTTTCAAAAGTTCTTTACGTCCTCAGCCTTTCTACTCACCATCAGCAGGGAGACAGTTACAGATGCTACAAAACAAGATGACAGGGTCTTGCTCTGTCACCTAGGCTGGAGTGTGGTGGTGCAATCACAGCTCACTGCAGCCTTGAACTCCTAGGCTTAAGCCATCCTCCTGCCTCAGCCTCCCCAGTAGCTGGGACTACAGACACACACCACCATGCCCAACTAGTTTTTAAATTGTAGAGACAGGGTATTGCTATGTTTCCCAGGCTTGTCTCAAACCCCTGGGCTCAAGCAGTCCTCCCATCTTAGCCTCCCAACATGCTGGGATTACAGGTGTGAGCCACCACACCCAGCCAAGGTCATCTTTAAAATGTCAATAAAACTCATTGCAACAAACAGCAGCCTCCTAATATTCTCAGCTAGGAAAAGAGTTTTTCCTAATATATGCCTTTTTGTGAAAAACTAAACACAATGAAAATCCTGCACATCAACCTTACTTCCAACAGTGTGACTTTATCCCTTTCCTACCATGCCACTACCGTATGTTACCAGTCACAGAGAAGAGCGCCTGCTGCCACACCCCCCTGCCCACTGCCCCCAGCCTTAAGCAACAGCCTAAGAGGCACAGAGAACTGCCCCTCCTACTGCCCCCAGCGTCCGGTCCCCTGGCTCACCAGGAGAGGAACAGAGAGCTGCCCCACCACCACCTCCAGCCCCCTGGTCCCTTGGCTCACCCGGAGAGGCACAAAGAGCTTCCCCCCACCACCCCTGGTCCCCAGTGTCCCAGCTCACCAGGAGAGGCAGTCCTTGAGGGAGTTGTAATAGGGGAACCTGGAGACCACGCACACCGCGAAGGGCACGAAGCAGCCAGGACGCTCCCAGTGCGTTTTGCCATTGTAGAAACAGTACTCATCCTACATGAAAAGCAACAGCAACATGGTCACCTCCCCACCTTGGCAATTCCAGTATCTGTTTCCAACTGGGTCACGTTTCAGCACAGAACAAGCTGAGAGTCCACCATCCCCACCCCTGCAACGCGTCCAAGCCAGCACCGGCCCTCCGGTCGAAGTCTACAGGGTCCCTATTTGGTGCTTGCACCATTTGAGGTGCTGAGGCTACAAAGAGCAAGATGCATTCCTGCCCCAGAGAAGCTGACAGCCTTGAGATAAGAGGAACACACGATTAGAACACAGTAAGACCCAAGACACACAAAGGACTCTGCTTTACAAGGGGAGAAAATGCAGGAGCCACGCACAGGAAGCAGCACCCACATGTGCCCAGGAGGACGGAGCAGGAGAGGCCTCAGCCTGTGTGGGAGCCACAGCCGCAGGGTTCTAGAAGACCCAGCACACTGTGGAACCTACAAGTGGCAATGTATTTGGGGCTCACCAACTGGGCTCTGGGGAAGTGTTGTTAGTTTGGGGTTTTTTGTAGGGATGGAAGGGCATGATGATAGCTTCAGTGTGAGAACTTGCTGAATTTAGGGTACTTATAAGATATCCAGGTAAAGGGAGACATTAGCAAACAGTCAGCTACATCATTTGTCTATCTAGCAAAATTTAATAAACATCCACTTTTCTAGGGTCAGTCTACTCAAGTTCCAACCCTGCCTGCTGTGTCATCTCAGGCAGGTCTTTTAACCTCCCTCTGCTACCATTTCCTCATCTGTCATTTCCCAACCTCATTCGTTGTGGTTAGGATTAAATGAATGACTACACAAAGTGCTTACGTCATGCCTGGTGCTGCACTGCTCACACGCGCGCGTGGCTGCTGCTGCTATTGTTACAGTAGCCCGGGAGGAGCTGGAGCTACCCAGACACAATATGGTTCCCACCCTCAAGTCACGTAGTGTCGGTGGAAAGGCAGAGGAGAGTGTATGAGAGGGGCTAGGGCTGTGTTATCAATAGAACGATAGTTGGGGGCTGGGCATGTAGCTCACACCTGTCATCCCAACACTTTTGGAAGCTGAGGCAGGATTCCAATAGTTCAAGATCAGCGTGGGCAACATAGCAAGACCTCATCTCTACAAAAAATAAGAAAAATTAGCTGGGCATGGTGGTGCCCACCTGTGGTCCCAGCTACTCAGGAGGCTGAGGTGGGAGAATCACTTGAGCTAGCCCTGGAGTTCAAGGCTGCGGTGAGCCGTGATCACACCACTGCACTAAAGCCTGGGTGACACAGCGAGACTGTCTCAAAAAAAAAAAAAAAGAAAAAAACGATAGATAGAGCGGTCATCTGGATACATGGTGAAGAAGGAGAGATGAGTGCTGTGGGGCCTGCGGATACCCCGAAACTACACAGCTGCTGGGAAGGCAGGAGCGGGACCAGGCATGCGCACGCCAGGCCGGCACAGTGGGAACAGTGGCATCTGCTGTACTCATGCACATCAGAGGGACTGCTCCTTTTTTTTAACATGTATTATATTTAATCATAATGAAAACAACATGTGCATTGCTCCTGGTAAGTGTTATTTCACAAGCAAACTCCCAAGGTGCTTTTGTGAAAGATCCAACATTGTGGATCCTTTCTCATCTGGAACACTGGCTATGTGGAGGGGAACCTTCCTCTCACCCCTCCATTAACATAACCCCGGCAGAAAGGCCTGGGGCTGCTGGCAGCCAGGTCACAGAGGCGGACACTGGTCCCCTGCATGCACTGCCCGAGATCTGACCTTGGTTCTGCTCTTGGCACACCGTGAAAATGACCTCTCCCAGAAACATAAGATTATGCATTCAGAGCATCAAGTAGTACGTTTTGCTCCTGCATATTCATTAAGAACATCCGGGCCTGTCTGTGCTGCCCCATGAGCTTACAGGGACAGAATCCATGTGATTATACCTCACGCCTCCCAACACTCAATGTCACATGTGTAAGCACGCTTCTACCAACAAAGAAAACACGTGCCCTGGGCTCTGAGGGAATCCAGGCCAGCCACTTCTGTCGACTGCATGGAACTCACAGACTTCCCTTCATGGCACCAGGGCACCTAGACTAAGGCTCTGGCTTGCTTTTTGCTTCAGGAAACCCTCTAGACGTGTGCAGCTGGTCACCCTACACCTTTGGATACATCATTTCCCCTACAAGTTCCCCAAAGCCCTGCTGATTCACACACACGGCCCTACCCAGACAACACTCCCAATATGTGTGACAGACGTAATGTGCTGTAAAGTCTAAACACCAATCGCTCACACCAAAGACAAAAGGTGGAAACAACCCACAGGTCCATCGACGGATACATGGAGAAATCAAATGTGGTCCATCCAAACGATGGAATGTCACTCAGCCATAAAAGGCTACGGGGCACTGACACATGCGCCCGTGCACACGTACATCAAAACATGCTGAGGGAAAGAAGCCAGACAAGCAGGCCACATGCTGTACGAGTCCACTTACACGAAGTGTCCAGAATAGATACATCCAGAGACAGAAAGGGGATTAGCCACCGGGCGCAGCGCTCACGCCTGTAATTCCAGCACTTTGGGAGGCCGAGGCGGGTGGATCACCTGAGGTCAGGAGTTCGAAACCAGCCTGGCCAACATGGTGAAACCCCGTCTCTACTAAAAACACAAAAATTAGCTGGGCATGGTGGTGCGCACCTGTAATCCCAGCTACTCAGGAGGCTGAGGCAGGAGAACCCCTTGAACCCAGGAGGCGGAGGTTGCAGTGAGCTAAGATGGTGCCACTGCACTCCAGCCTGGATGACAGAGCAAGACTCCATCTCAAAAAAAAAAAAAAAAAAAAAAAAAAAGCAAGCAGATTAGCCATCGCCAGGCAGGAAGGGGAAGCGGGACTGAAGGCTTAATGGTATGGGGTTTTCGGGGATGATGAAAACGTTCTGGACCTAGACATTGGTAGTGGTTGCACAATGCTGTGAATGTACTTAATGTTACAGAACTGCACACTTTAAAATGGTTAGAATGGTGAATGTTGTGTTATGTGTATTTCACCATAATAAAAAATCTAAACTCAATTTCAGAGGGGAGTAATGGGAACCACCTACGTGCAGGGGCCGGTAGTACTGGGCCACCACGCCGTAGGTCCTATTCCCGCAGACATCGGTCAGCACCAGGAAGTGGACGCAATCCTCCTTAGGTTCAGTGGCCACGCACACACCCCCTGCAGGCAGAAAGAGACAGAGAAGAATCCTGTTCTTGCCATGTGGCCTGGGTTACCCACGAGCTGATTTCTTCACAGTGTTCAGGACACACCTCCACAGTTAGCAGTGGCGGTGCCTTCATGTCCAAGGCGAGTTCATTCTTCCGATCACGCTTCCGGCCGTCTATCCTCCCTGAGTCCCTCCCCACGCAGCAATTTCTTTACAAGCTCTCAAGCACCTGCTAGCCAGTGGCAGTGCTTGCTGGGCACAGCCGCCCATCTGGCGCCTGTCCCAGGTTTATAATCCCTGTAACCAGGAAATAGCACCAAGTTCTGAGGTGGGTGCTTATGCTAGGTGCTTCGTCTGAGTTTCCTGCCTCGGCCATTTTACCATTCCTGAAGACCACTGGAAAAATAACGCCCCAAAACGCAAGCTCACCTGTTAACTGGAACTGGTGAGCCTGGGGACTAAGTGCAGGCCTGTGCTTCTTCCCTCAGTGAAATGGAAAACAGGAGGTGGAAGGGGGAGGCTCAGGCACGCTGGGGGTGGAACCGCTGCAGATGAACTGGGTGTATTTTTAATCCATCTGCCAACCACTGCAAGACTTCATTTTAAGTCAAAGGGGAAAAGCCTTGAATGCACAAGGAACAAACGGTTTTACCTGGCAGTTCACACAGACTCCCTTCCAGGACTCAATTCTCCAAAACACCGGGACCGCACTCAACGATTTACATTTCCTTCAGCTTTAAAATCCCCAAGGTAGGTCGAGCACGGTGGCTCACGCCTGTAATCCCAGCACTTTGGGAGGCCAAGGCGGGTGGATCACTTGAGGCCAAGAGTTCAAGACCAGCCTGGCCAACATGGTGGAACCCCATTTCTACTAAAGACACAAAAGTTAGCCGGGCGTGGTGGTTGGCACCTGTAATCCCAGCTACTTGAGAGGCTGACACAGAAGAATCACTTGAACCCAGGAGGCGGAGGATGAAGCGAGAGGAGATTGTGCCACTGAACTCCAGCCTGAGCGACAGAGTGACGCTCCGTCTCATAAAAGTAAATAAATAAATAAATAAATATAAAAAATAAAAAAATCCCCAAGATTAAGAAAACTAAATCCCACAAGAGGAGGCAGTGAGGGGTCCCTGGCTCTGCCACTCGTACCACTTCCCTCTGCCTGTGGGTTTCTGGGAAGAGACCACTCTGGGCGGACGGCAGCAGGAGGCGCCCAGTGGTGCCCACCTCCTAGACATACCTGGGAAGCACAGCTGGGGCAGGGCGAGGAGGTCCACGCCGCCCAAGACGGCGACATCCTCAGGCTCTGGCACTCTGGCGGGCCCTGGGAGGCCCTTCCACTGCTCTGGTCTGGGCTTCTCTCTCTTCTTTCTCAAGGAGCGCCTCCAAGTTTTACCGAGAGTGCCGCAGTTGGCACCAGCCATTTGACTGTCCTCTTTACTGATAAAAGGAGGCATGAAAATGGACAGGACCTCTGGATCAAGAGCAGAAAGATGTTTGACTCCCTTCTTCTGAGCAACCTAAAAAAGGGAAAAATAAGAGTTACTGCCACAGCCTCAGCTCTTGTTTGAGGGTGTCCTTTCTGTCTGAGCTTCACTGCTTGTTTTTCTCCTCCCCTCGGTGCCCACAAACACTAGCACCTGAGGCTCCTGACAGTAAAGAGCTCCTGGGAAGCTTCTTTTAGGAACCTGCCAGGCCCTACATTCAGGGAAGCCACGTAGCCTCGCAGAGCCTGGCTCTTCAGCTGTGGACATGGACAGCAGGACCTCGCCTCCTTCCTATAAAGCACTGCCGTCCAGGCTGCGGACTGGGATCCACAGACCTGAGTTCAAGTCCTGGCTGTGCCTCCACCTCCTGGCAGCAAGCTTCTTTGTCCCTCCAAGCTTCCCTTTAAGCGGTGAGTACAGGGAATAACAGAGACAATGTGGGTCTGGTACTCAGCCCAGCGGGGCTGCCAGGAGCCCATGGATATACTGTTCAGCCCTCCCTGGGTGGGGGCAGGCTCTGTATATTGTCAAACCCCGCACACACACATTTACCAGGGCCATGCCCTCCGCACCCCCACGCGGGCCAGTGCTGCCTCCTTTCTACCACACTGATCTGGGAGGATGCACGGAGTGAGAAACAGCACTGGTGGGTACAGACGACACATGTGCCCTTCCTCGGCTGACCAAACAGTCCCTCAAATCAATAAAAGGGGGGCATTTGGCCTGAATTTTACTCAACTTTAACTTGGCATAATTTTTGGTTTTGCCTTTTTTCTTCCCATTCTTTCCTAAAATAATACAAAGCACATGGGCCGTCCCTTCAATCTCTCTTCCATGTTACTACTATGCCCAATACAGCTCCTAGTACAGAGCTAGTACAGTATTTGTAAACAAATACTGCTGCCTGGCTGATTTCAGATCTTTCCAAGGTGGACACGCTGCAGTCTGCGAGCGAGAAGGAAGTAGTTCCGGTACTAAACTACCCCAAAACAGCAAAGCTTGAAGCAAGGGGCCCTGGGTACCCAAGGCATGGAGAGACAGGGGGTGGCCAAGGGCAAGTAGTCAAGGGTCTTTAAGGGACCCTAGAAAGGACAGCATTGCCGGGTGTGGTGGCTCACGCCTGTGATCCCAGCACTTTGGGAGGCCAAAGCGGGAGGACTGCTTGAGCCCAGGAGTTCAAGGACAGCCTGGGCAACAAAATGAGACCTCGTCTCTAAAAAAGATTAAAAAATTAGCCAGGCATGGTGGCACATGCCTGTGGTCCCAGCTACATGGGAGGCTAAGGCAGGAGGATCGCCTGAGCCCAGGAGGTTGAGGCTGCAGTGAGCTGTGATCACACCACTGCACTCTGGCCTGGGTGAAAGAGCAAGAGCTGGTCTCAAAAAAAAAAAGAAAGAAAGAAAGAGCTGGGCGCGGTGGCTCACGCCTGTAATCCCAGCACTTTGGGAGGCCGAGGTGGGCAGATCATGAGGTCAGGAGATCGAGACCATCCTGGCTAACACGGTGAAAACCCGTCTCTACTAAAAATACAAAAAAATTAGCCGGGCGTGGTGGCGCGTGCCTGCAGTCCCAGCTACTCGGGAGGCTGAGGCAGAAGAATGGCATGAACCCGGGAGGCGGAGCTTGCAGTGAGCTGAGATCGCGCCACTGCACTCCAGCCTGAGCAACAGAGCGAGACTCTGTCTCAAAAAAAAAAAAAAAAAAAAAAAAACATAAAAAACATGGGAAATCCATATTATTGTATAATTTAAAAGCTCTAGTGTAGCATGCACGAAAGTCCATTTCCTCAATTACATGTCACTTTCTCTAAAACTTTCCTATCAGAATTGGACAGTTCTGACCTAACTAATGGTGAATATTCAAGGCAGCATATGAGATGAGTAAGCAGCCCTCCTCCTGGATCCTGGAAGTGTCTTGATCCTGCCTCCTTTCTGGTTTCCCTTGGTCTGATGGCTCCTCTCTGGCCCCTACAGACCCTTCTCAGTCCTACTCACAGGTTGCGACTCCCAGGCCTGGGTCCTTCGCATTGTCCTCCTGGAGGACCTCAGCACTCACAGCACGGACCTAAACGGACAGCCCAGAGTCCTACTCCCAGCCCACACCTCTTTCCAGTCCCAGGCTTCCCGTGACTGCCTCCTGCCACCCCCGCTGCACCTCTGGGGTCCCTTAAACTTACGGTCTCAAAAAGTAAGCTTCTGCTAGTTTCCAAAAAGCCTGATCTCCCACCTGTGTTCTCCTCTGCAACAAACACAGTGCAGTTCGGGTCTTCAGAACTGGTACTCCAGCCCCTTGGGCCCCCCCCCCCACCATCATGCCCCACCTGCAGACCCACACCTCAGCCACTGGTGCTGGAGAGCCTCTCCATCAGCTTGCTGCTGCCCCGCTGCACCATGTTTCCATGCCAAGCACCTGCACAACCCGTGGTTCCGGGCAGGTAGCAAGTAACCAGAAGGAAAGCCTTGCCTCCAAGGAGGCAGTCAGGAGAAGGAGGAAGACACTGCCTCCCACCCAGCCCAGGGCTCCCCACGAGCATCTGTGTCCACTCTCCCAAAGAGGGATGTCCCTATCTGACCGCAAACCAGATACTTTGTAGCCCCAACCCAGCCCTGAAGCATCACAACCCCATCCTCACATTGAAGAAAGCAAAGAAAGAGTGTTTGTTTCGCCACATCATGATACTGTATCTTCCCATGTGTCTTACCTGGGCATGAGTCATAGGACAATGCACCCCTGAGCAGCAGGCCAGCTCGCTCCCTAAGCCAGGATGCCCCCAAAGCCAAGCACAACTAAACTCCCCTGGGGTTCTCAGAAGACACAGCACCTCTGCAATGACCCTGCTCTCCCATGGGCTCAGGCCCCAGCCCCTCACTGCTCCACCTGCACGGGGGCAGACCCTCCACCCCCCACACTCACTGGAGAAGGTCTCTGCCACCCTGCAGCCAGGACCACAGGCTCCTTCAGGCCTCAGCCTCCTGGCTCATCACCCCCTGGAGCATCTCGGCCCTGCCCAGTGGTATTCTACCACCTTCCATTTGAGGGAGTGAGGTGGAGCAGAGATTGTGTTGTATTCCTCTCTGTCCCCACATTTAGCAGAGAAGATGACTGAGGCGATATTGTTCCTCATTGACACTCTGGCACCTGGTGATCTCTTAGAGGCATGCTCAGCCTGGACTGAACATTGGTGATCACACTAGACTCAACACCCCACCTGGCATTCCTCTAGTCATCTCTAGTCACTTATAATGATGTGCCCCAGATCCGATCAACTTGGCATTCAGTAGTTCACCATACACCTGTTTTTTCTCAGAATGAAATCTCTGTTGTCTTTTCTGAATGGACAAGCAATACAATCTCATTTTTAAAAATAACAATATAGAGGCCAGGCACAGTGGCTCATGCCTGTAATCTCAGCACTTTGGGAGGCTGAGGCAGGTAGATCACTTGAGGTCGGGAGTTCAAGACTAGCCTGATCAACATGGAGAAATCCCGTCTCTACTAAAAATACAAAATTAGCCAGGCATAGCCGTACATGCCTGTAATCCCAGCTACTCGGGAGGCTCAGACAGGAGAATCGCTTGAACCTGGGAGGCAGAGGTTGCAGTGAGCCGAGATCACACCATTGCACTCCAGCCTGGGCAACAAGCATGAAACTCCATCCCCCACAAAAAAATAGATAAAGAACAATATAGAAATAATAAAGGAGCTAATAGAAAGGGAGGACCCTCCCATAATTCCACGACACACTTTGCACAGGCTGGATACATCCTTCCCATTTTATGCCTTTTTATGCATTTTATACATTTTAATGCATGTATAAACATATAATTTTGTTTCATAAATGTAATCATCCTACATAACAGGTTCCATTAGCTGTTTTAACTACTCCATGTGGCTGACCTCCCTGTTCACAACTGTGCAGTATCACAATATCACAGCATGTGTCAACTCAGTCATGTATTGACCCAGCCTCCTCCCGAGAGATGTGTGGGTGGCTCTCAAGTCTTCACTATACTGAACAGAGCAGTGGCACACACTTGCACGCACCCAGTTCCTTCCCTAGAATAAATCCCTAAAAATGGAAATCTTGGCACAAGAGTGTTCCGAGGTTACTTGGTGATACAGGCTGTGGCTGCCCTGAACCACCAGACCCCGCCACCACTGAGACGCTAGTCACCTCTGCCAGTCTGCCACAGGAGGTGAGGTCATTTCCCGTTCTTCTGTCCCGGGTGCTGACTTATTAAACCCCTACCAAATAACCATCATTTTGGTTTTTAAAACTGCTAATTAAAAAGTAAAAACCAGAACACTCTAATTTACTTGAGTCACAGGTTAATTTCTAAGTTAGAGTACATAGTGGAATTCATCTTCACTATAGGATCAGCCATTATTAAGGGAATAAAACAGAAATTAATAAATTTTTTTATTGCTCTCCAACTGTTTAGTTAGAATTAAATGAAATTTAAAATCCAGTTTCTTAGCTCACTGGCCACGCCACAAGCTCAGTGACCACATGTGGCCAGTGGCTATTGTACCGCACAGTGCAGAGAGGACACGAACTGCCATCACCCAGGAAGGCCAGCTGGGCAGTGCTGTTCTGAAACTGAAAGTCAGGATGATGTCCACTAAAAGCCATAAAAATGGAGCGTCACACACAAGAATTATGCGGGTGACCTGCACTACGGAAGGTACTCAGAACACTTTCCACTCTTGTGTGATGGATTTATGATGGATCCTGTCCCACCTATGTCTAGTCTCCATAGCAACCAATAATGTGGTTGGCGGTGGGGCTCTATAGTAAAGGGGTGGAGGGGAATGTAACTAACCACAGTAACTAACATTAGCCTGCATTCTCAAAGTCTCAGTCACCATTCCTAAAAAAACAAACACTACTCCCCCTTCTAGGAAATGAAACAAAAGGGCCCTCCGCTATCCAACACAAAGCTGGATATTCCTCATACCTCCGGACCTCTGTTTTCCTGTGTGATCAAGAAGGAATGCCTGGGCCACAGAGAAACGGGGATTTGTAAAAGTCAAGGTAAAAATTATTTAAAAGCGGCCAAGCGCGGTGGCTCACACCTGTAATCCCAGCACTTTGGGAGGCCGAGGCGGGCAGATCGTGAGGTCAGGAGTTTGAGACCAGCCTGACCAACGTGGTGAAACCCTGTCTCTACTAAAAATACAAATATTAGCTGGGCGTGGTGGCACACGCCTGTAACCCCAGCTACTTGGGAGGCTGAGGCAGGAGAATTGCTTGAACTCAGGAGGCGGAAATTGCAGTGAGCCGAGATTGCACCATGGCACTTCATCCTGGGCAACAGAGCAAGACTCTGTCTCAAAAAAAAAAAAAAAAAAAAAAATTTAAAAGCCTTGGACATTCAAAATAGAACTGCCAAAAAAAAATCTAAATAAATAAAATCATATGTTTGGTTAACTATAACACTAATGTTGACCTTAAAAGTAGGATGGCTCCAAGAAATGGAATCCATCCCCTAACACTCCTTATTTTCTTAGTCCTTCACCATTTTTCTCTCCACCCTTTGCCAAACCCCTAACAGAATCAAAAGACAGAGTAAAGAGGACAAAGTTAAACATGCAGAGTAGCAGACTGTCTATACTCTCACTTGACCTGGGAACATGAAAATGTTGCAGCGTGTTGAGTTCAGAAATACACCATTGGCCGGGCGCAGTGGCTCACGCCTGTAATCCCAGCACTTTGAAAGGCTGAGGCGGGAGGATCACTTGAGCTCAGGAATTGGAGATGAGTCTGGGCAACACAGTGAGACCTCCTCTCTATTATTAAAATAATAATAATAATAATAAAGAAATTGAAAAAAAGAAAGCACCACTGCAAATATTCCAGTTGATTCACCCTGCTCTCAAAAGGCTTGTCTCACACCAAGCAACTAATAGTACCCATGTTGCAACCGCCCCGGAGGAAAGACGTCCAACGGCTGAGGAGACCACAGTGGCAACTAGGTCATTTCCTATTCGAAGAAAAAGGAGGCGATGCCATCTGGCAAATTCGAGGTAGGGAGACAAATCAATCGATGACGTTGCGAGGAGACAGAGGTCAAACGGGATCTACTGACAAGGCGTTGAAGGGAAGGAAAAGTTGAGGGAAATGAGTAAACTATTTCCATAGGAGAATGCTTTTTCACTGAAGTCGAAACTGGCTTTGTACTGACGCCTCGCAGGGGAAACTCCCCGGACACTCACAGACATTCATCTGGTTACTTGCAGGAACATCTGCCTTTCCTGGTGACACCCTCTGCCCTGCAGTCTTCATTTTCCCTGGATAGCCCAGCGTCATTTAAATACTCAGAAGCCTCTCTGCCTTTCTATGCTGTTGTCTGCAAAGAGATGAACGGACCTGTACAGACGGCTGGCCAGTGACGCCGGGATCTCCAGGTAACATGACCCAGTCACGGTGTCACAGACAGGCGGACCAGGAGGAAACCAGAGCCACAGATGGATTCCAGGGAAAGCCAGAGTTACAGAATTAAGAAAAGCTGGGGAAGACAAAGGAAAACGAGAATTTCCAAAACTGCCGCTTTCCCAGCAGAAGGGAGATGAAGTTGTCACTTTGGCTGCGAGGGTGCAGAGATGGAGGAAGGGTTGCAGGTGGGAGTGGTGCCGCAAGTGAGAAAAATAGCTATAGGCTTCATCGCAAAGGGGTTCGTGCAGAATATGCGAGGCCGGCGGCTAACTCTAAGACTTGCCCTCTCGTTATTCTGTGCCTGGTGCAAAACCCACTACTCAGGAGACAACACATCCCAGCATAAAGAATGAAATCATTTCAGCAGCGACGGCTGGGCCCGCTAGACCGTGAGGCTCCGGCGGCTTCCGCCCGTTGTCTGGTGCACCCCACCTTCAGAAGCACCTGCCCAAGATGGGGGCGACTGAAGAGAGAGGCCCCAGAGACTCTCCGAGGGGCGGCATCCCGATTCCCGGCCGGCAGACCAAGTTCGCAGCTCTCAAAAGACATGTCTCACACCAAGGGCCCCGGGCGGGGAGAGGAGGGGAGAAGAGGGGAGGGGAGCAGGGCGCTGCTCCAGGGCACCTGCCTGAGCTCGGGCGCGTCCCCAGCCACCGGCGCGCGGGGTCACCGCCGGGGGACCCGGACTCAGCCCTCGGAAAGTCCGCGCCAATCCGCAGGGCACCCGAGCACTCGCTCTCCGACTGCTGCCCCAGCTGCCGCCTCGAGGCCCACGTCCGCCTCAGTTTCCCCGCCCCTTACCTGCTCGAGGCCTCGGAGGCTGTCCCGGGGGGCGCCCAGCAGCGCGCACAGCTCCAGCAGCCCCGAGGGCAGCGACAAGTGCGGCGACGCGGCCTCCGCCATGGCTGCCCGCCGCCCCCTGCGGGTACCGCACTTGGGCGCCTCAGCCGCGCAGCAGCCCGCAGACCCCTGGGGACCAGCCGCGCCGCCTGGGGGCCGGGTGCGCGGCAAGCGCCGTCTGCGGGGCGGGGATGGAGGCGGGGCCGGGATGGAGGCGGGGCCTGGAGGGGCGGGGCCCGAGCTGAGGCGGGGCCTGGAGAGCCCCAGCGGATCCCGCAGGGAGACAGAGTTTGGGGGCGGGGAGGTCCTGGGCGGGGCGGTTCTGGGCGGGGCCTGGAGTGGCGGGCCCGGCCCTAGGGACCGGGACTTAGGGGCGGGGCCGGTCCTGGGGCGGGTGCTGCTGGAGGCCGCGCGCGGTCGTCATTTCCTAACCCGCCTGCGGGCCCTGGCGCGTGCGCGGCGTCGGAGCAAGCGGCCCCTTTCTTTGGCCCCGCCCAGCCCCGCCGGCCGCCCGCTCCCTGGGGAACCGAGGGAGGAATGGGCGGGGTCCTCAAGTGCCTGGCGACGTCATCCAGCCCCCAAGGCTCCAGGACGCAAAGGGTCCCCTGATCTGGCAGTCCCTGGACCCACCCTGGAGAGCGTGGGGGGACAAAGGCCGGACGCGCCGCCCGCTGCCGCCTCCAGGAAGCCCTCCCTTGCCAGGACAGTGGAGTTGGCCGGGTGTGGACAGCAGGAAGGGCCGGCGGGAAGGGGGGTGGAAAGATCCACTCCTGGTTAATAACTCTGCGGGGTTAACCTAGGGCCAGCCATGTCCAGTACGGACTTGAGTAAAATTCAGCAGGAAAGGGAGCAGGGTGGGCGCCGCTAGAGGGAGGCTTCAGGACTGAGGGTCAGAGGCCCAAGGCCTGGCAGGGCCCTTCCCTGGTCAGCTCCAGGCTTGGCCTGATGCCCGGTGGGCCACGGGCCTCTTCCAGCCTCAGGCTGACCCCAGAGAAAGAGGGCAGCCCACAAGCCCGGGAGGCCAGCTTGCTGCCTGGTCATTGCTGCAGAGCCTGGAGGGGGCCCGGGCTCAGTCCCCGCTGACCATCCCCTCCCTTGGCCCTGCCATAGCCATCTGTGTAACCCAGTGGAAATTATTCCAAAGGGACTTCCACTTCTGATAATCTATGATTCTATTTTTTTAAAAACAAAACTCTAAAATGCTTAATGTCAAACATCTGTCATCAGCTGAACAGGAAAAGGAACAGTAGGTACAAAGCAAGGCAACATCAGAAAGGGGAGCCCTGAGGAATTTCTCCCTCCTTCCCTGAGCCGGGTGAGGCCGTGACTGCAGCCTGACTCACAGGTTTTATTTCACTTATTAACCTAAAGATGGTGAGGATCCGCTGGTTCTCCCCCAGGCCTGGAGGCTGCCTACCATCGGTGGCTCTCATCGGTGAGCTGAGGCCACAGTTGTTATAGTCTCTGACTTCAAAAGAAAGACCAATTTCATGCACAATTGCCTGTCTCTCTCGACAGTGGCCTTGGTTTTTTGTTGTTTTTCTGTTTGTTTTTGAGACAGAGTTTTGCTCTTGTAGCCCAGGCTGGAGTGCAATGGCGTGATCTCAGCTCACTGCAACCTCCGCCTCCCAGGTTCAAGCGATTCTCCTGCCTCAGCCTCCAGAGTAGCTGGGATTACAGGCGCCCACCACCACACCTGGCTACTTTTTGTATTTTTAGTAGAGATGGGGTTTCACCATGTTAGCCAAGCTGGTCTCAAACTCCTGACCTCAGGTGATCCACCCGCCTTGGCCTCCCAAAGTGCTGGGATTACAGGCGTGAGCCACCACACCCAGCCTTGGTGGCCTCATTTTAGCAGCCTCTGCAAAGCGCACAGCCTGAGTCCGTCGCCTAGAGTCCCCAGCATGCAGGAGAGAAGCTCTCAACCCAGGCTGGAGCCATAAGCCACTCCCTGAGGGCGCACAGGTCCTGAGTCTGGCTCCTATGTGTTGCTGTGTGATAGGTGAGCTCAACAGCCCTAAGCCGTGACTTCCCAAGGGGCAGTGGTCAAGATCCAAGGGAGGTAAAACACATGGCAGCTCTTGCCACAGGGACCCAGTAAGCATCAAGCGAGAGCAGGTCTCTGCTGTCCCTTTATCGCCAAGAAGCCAAATGCTTTAAGGAAGAGAGCTCCAGCAGTGCACAGAGCTTGCAGTCCACTCCTTTAGGCCCCCTTTTCCTCCTCCTTAAAACCAGATAATTGGGCCAGATGACCTCTGAGGGGCTCCCAGCTCTGCACTTTTTAATACGCTCCCGTCTCTCATGCCACAGGTCCTTCCAGAGTGCCTACGGAAAGCTTTGTCCCATCCTTGAAAAATTGCTAATGGGTTTGGAGATACAAGGTGGAGATGACTAGCAATCAAACTCAAAGGTGGAAAAGTCACATCGAGGCAGATGAGCAGATGAGGGGACCTAGAGAAGAAGAGAGGTGCAAGGAGAGCCCAGCCAGCAGGAACATCTGCCCCAGTAGGCAGCACTGCCCCACATCAGAGTCGAGGAAAGCAAAGCTTGGATTGGATAAAAGAAACCTGCAAACACGGGCAGTGCTCACTGCATGTGGGCTCAGAGCACATTACCCTCCTTCCCTGCGCGTTACCCTCCTTCCTGTGAAACGGGTTTACTGCTCTAACTCTCAGGGACACTGTGAAGATCAAACGAGAAAATAGAAACAAACGTAATTTATAAACCATAAAGTACTGATACCAAAAGAGGGGCGAGCACAGCGTTGTGAATGTGCTGATACTAAATGGTTTACTGTAAGATGATTTTATGGTGGGTGAATTTCGCTTGAATAAATTTTTTTAATGGAGTTCATGGGGATGCTGCAGGATGTCAATAACCTTTGGACATTTTAGCAGCGCTTTAGGTGTTAAAATTATTTTTTTTTAAATACAGGATGAAGGGAAAAGCTTCATGACATTGGATTTGGCAGTGATTCCTTGGATATGACCCCAAAAGCACAGATAACAAAAGAAAAAATAGTTAAATTGTCTTCATCAAAATTAAAACTTTTGTACATCAAAGAACTCTTTCAAAACAGTGAAAAAGTCACAGAATAAGAGAAAATGTTTGCCAATCATATACCTGATAAAGAATTAATATTCTGAGCCAGATGCAGTGGCTCATGCCTGTAATCCCAGCACTTTGGGAGGCCAAGGCAGGCAGATCACTTGAGATCAGGAGTTCGAGACAAGCCTGGCCAAAACGGTGAAACCCCAGCTCTACTAAAAATACAAAAATTAGCCAGGCGTGGTGGCGGGCACCTGGAATCCCAGCTATTCGGGTGGCTGAGGCAGGAGAATCGCTTGAACTCAGAAGGCAGAGGTTGCAGTGAGCCAAGATCACGCCACTGCACTCCAGCCTGGGCGACAAAGTGAGACTCCATCTCAAAAAAACAAAACAAAACAAAACAAAAAAAAGAGTTACTATTCAGAATATATTAAGAATTCCTACAACTCAACAACAACAAAAAATCCAATCCCATTAAAAAATGGGCAACAGACCCAAATAGACATTTCTTAGAAGACACACAAATGGCCAATAAGCTCAAGATCACGCCACTGCACTCCAGCCTGGGTGACAAAGTGAGACTCCATCTCAAAAAAACAAAACAAAACAAAAAAAGAGTTACTATTCAGAATATATTAAGAATTCCTACAACTCAACAACAACAAAAAAATCCAACCCAATTAAAAAATGGGCAACAGACCCAAATAGACATTTCTTAGAAGACACACAAATGGCCAATAAGCTCATGAAAAGATGTTTAACATCACTAATCATTAGGGAAATGCAAATCAAAGCTAAAATGAGATACCACGTCACACTCATTAGGTGTTATTTTTTAAAAATAACACAACAAAAAATAAGAAATGTGGGCGAGGATGCGAAGAAATTGAAACCCTTGTGGACTGTTGTTGGGGATGTAAAATGGCGCAGCTGCTGGGGAAAACAGTATGGGAGTTCCTCACAAAACTAAACAGAATTGCCAAATGACCCAGCGATCCTACCTGTGACATATACTGGAAAGAACTGAAATAAGGCGCTAGAACAGACACTTGTAACCCGTGTTCACAGCTGCACTATTCACAGTAGCCAAAAGGTGGGTGTAACCCGAATGTCCGTCAGTGGATGAATGGGTCAACAGATTTCCTTTCACTGGCAGTAAAAGCTGTGTCTGGAGGCCACTCCGTTTCACACAGCTCTCCACACGGGTGGGGACACAGCTTTCTCATCTCTTTTCTATGCTGCATCTTCCGAGCTAGCTATGATATGATATGCTGTGACATGTACATATCGAATATACATGTTTTACATGCAAATGCAACCAGTTTATTGAGGGCTTGATGGGGCATATGGGAGTTGGGCGGGGGGAATGGTCTTATATTTCCAATTTAAAAATCTCAACAACAACAACAAAACAGGGGACAGAAGTGCAAGACTTCTAGTGTTCTCTAGAGCAATGTCACTCTGTCCCTAGACGAATGGTAGGAGTGAGACATGTTCATATGTCCTCGAGGTGTGACCGCACATGGGCGCACAGTACCCCAAAGCACATCCCAGCCGGGAGCAGTTCCTTTTATGGGGCCGCCTGGGCAGGATCCAAGGTGCTGGGTTTGAAACAAAAAGGAGTGACTCTGTCCCACACCAAGTAACTCACCAAACCTCACTGACCTCAGTTTTCTTATCTCTAAAAAAAGCAATGCGGGGGCTGGCTCAGTGGCTCATGCCTGTAATCCCAGCACTTTGAGAGGCCGAGACAGGTGGATCACCTGAGGTCAAGAGTTCGAGACCAGCCTGGCCAACATGGTGAAACCCCGTCTCTACAAAAGTACAAAATTTAGCCGGGCATGGTGGCACATACCTGTAATCCCAGCTACTCAGGAGGCTGAGGCAGGAGAATTGCTTGAACCCAGGGGGCGGAGGTTGCAGTGAGCCAAGATTGCACCACTGCACTCCAGCCTGGGTGACAGAGTAAGACTCCATCTCAAAAAAAAAAAAAAAAAAAAATTTAATTTAAAAAAGCAATGCCTACCTTGCAAGGCTGCTGGGAAAATCAAATATGCCAACAGATGTGGCCAAGCCCCATGCAGAGAACGGAAATCTGCCTGCCTAACTATTACATTAGAGCTGTTTGGACAGACTAGGGAGCTCTCCTACCTGCATTAAAGGTCAAACTCTGGGGCATCTACGAGACCCATCACAGTCTGGCCTGAAATAAGTGCTCCCGCCACACCCCTCCCGAACAGCTATGAATCACTCACTGTCCCCCTAAACGTGCCCTTCCCTGCGGGCTGCCCAGGACACACTTTTCCTACTCAGTCTGAAACCCACCTACTTGTCCTTCCAGGTCTTGTTCAAACAGCACCTTCAGGGAAGCCCTCCCTCCCCTCACCCCCAGCTCCCCCGGTGAGAAGTGGGGCTCCCCTTTAAACTCCAGAACCCTCCACCCTGCATTCCAGGTGCTTCATTCTCAATGGCCTGGTGCAAATCCTGACCCAATAGTGGTAAGTATTTGATCTTGCACAATGCGTGGAGTGTCACAGAGACCACGGTCAGTGATAAAGGTGCAATCAGCGTTGCCCTCTGCTGTCATCATTCACAAGAATTGTCCTCAAGGGCCAGTCTCCCAGCTTGATGGTGAGTGGGGAGCAGGTGAGGTTGACAGACATACCCCAGAGTGCACAGCCCTGAACGTCCATACATGGCGAACACACAATCCTGTGTGTGGTATTTGGATGCACTCTACCTTGTTACAACTGGAGTTCAAATATTTGGATTATGTATTCCTCGCAAAAACTTTGAAGCGGGGTTAGCTGGATCTCCATGCTATAATGCATGCTAGGCTTCAGCTTTTCTGGGAAAGCATAATCACGTCTCTGTAAGCAAAGAAAAACATGAGTCTGAATGAGCAGCTTTCTCCAGGAGCGACATGATGGGGACACCGTACTGCCATAGTGCAAGTCACATGCAAACACTTCCAAATCCAACCCCTGCTCTCACTAGCCCTGTGACCTCAGAAGTCCCTTAACCTCCCGAGCCTTGGTTTCCCCATTTCTTTTGAGATGTTTATTGAGCACCTGCTATATGCTTGGTCCTATGATAATGGGTAAGAACACAGAAGAATAAAATAAAACTACAGACCTCCCCCCCACACACACACAAAGAGCTCATGGTGCAGAAAAGGAGTGTTCAGTGGAGAGAGGGAAGCAGAGATTGCCCTGGAAATGGAGAAGCAGGACCCCTGACCCAGCGGGGGATTCAGGTAAGAGGAGAACACAGAAAATCAACCATGAAAGGGAAAGAGGCATTTTCTGGGGGTACAAAGGCATAGAGGGCAAGACAGGCTCAGCAGCGGGAACAGCACTGGCAGAGGCGAGGCTGCAGGAACAGCACTGTGTGTGCAGAGGCCACCGCAGCAACGCCTGGATGCTGCCGAGAAGTGTCTGTTTCATGCTTGTTGCTCTGCCCAGTCCCTGAAGCAGTGCCCAGCGCATGGCAGGTGCTCTGTACACACCGAGGGGAGCAGTGGAGAGGGCCAGTGGGCTGGCATCTGTCCTGGGGTAGTAGGAGGCTATGAGGACTTTGACCAAGAGAGAAAAGGGTCCAGACTGGGATTTGAGCAAGGGGACCCTGGCTGCAGCGAGAGGCAGGAAAGTGCACGTGAATACCGCAATCTCCAGGCAAGGGCAGAGGATCCAAACAGGCCGTGAGGGAAGCAGCAGGAAGAGGGGTAAGAGGCAAGTCAGGAGCACTGGGATGGGGTGGCGGTGGGGAGGGGGCGGGGGGCCATCCATGTCTCGATTCCCTAACTCCACAGATGGAATTCGGCTCCCGTTCCACCACTGCAGCTTTGACCCCACCATACTCCAGTGGCTTGTGGGCCAGTCCTCCCCATGGATCTGTCCATTCCCTGAGGGCAGGGCCTACAGCTGAGATGCTCCTGCTGTGTCCCCAGAGCTGCACAGAGCAGGTCCTCACTTATGTGGGGAGAGCCCAGGAGTACCAGGCTGGCAGGGGCAGAGGCAGGCGGGGTGTGGAGGAGCCCCAGGGGGGTTGGTTTGGGACAGGTTGACCTTGCAGGACTGTGGACAGCTAAATGGGCCATCCTGAAAGCGGTGTGTGCCTCTGTGTTTGTGCACGTGTGTAGTGTGTGTGTTTAGCAACTGTGTGCTGTCACGTTTAGGCCTGAACCTTTCTCCCCTCTCTTGTGCTGGGAAGGGAGGGAGAACTGCAGAGAAAGCCAGAACACAGATACAATGGGGCTGGTGCTGCAGGGAACAAGCCCTTCACCATCCACAGTGAGAACAGTCACGTGATGGGGTCCCAGCAAACAGCACCACCGTTAACCATGCCACAGGTGGGCTGCCTCGTCAAATGCCCCTGGCCTGCTCAGGCAGCCCCCTCCTGTCCTAATCAGCTAGAAACCCATTTGTGAAAAGTTGGTTTCCCTTTAAAATATGAATAACTAAGAGGAAGCCATGTGTTGTCGAACACTAACTGTCTGGGCTCACGTTAGATGGTACAACCTCTACCCGCCAAGTTCATGTAAAAGACAGTGCAAGTTCTGAGCTCAGTGTCTCATAGGGCTTTGGAGGGTGCAATGGCAGCTCTCAACACTGGCCACCAGTAAGACTCATGTGGAAAGTTTGGACAAACCCCTATGGCCAGGTCCTGCCTCAATTGCTCAGAACAGCTAGGGGGCTGGGTTGTGGGCAGTTGAGGATCCAGCGGCGCCCCCAGGTGACTCGGATGTGCAGCCAGGCACCGCTGCTGGGCTAATGCTGTATTTTGTCATTTGTGAAACGAAAGTAATAGCACTTCCTCCTGAATGAGGAAAACATTTAGCTCCCCTCCATAAGCACTTATTGCATGCCTACTGTGTGCTGGTTCCCGTAGTGCCTACCGGTGCTGGCACACAGTGGGGCTGAACACACATGGTGAGTTTGGACCTGCACTGACCTGGACCTGGCTCAGCACCTACAGGCTGGGTGACCCTGGGCCCCTTGCCTGAGCCCTGTGGACGAATGTTCCCATCACCTGGCCCTGTGGCTGACACACAAAGTGACAGGAGTACCATGAGTATTTGACGAATAAAAGCATAAAGGTTAAATTCCACTGCCTGCTGATCACGGTCCACCTGCGCAATGGGCCGCCAGTTGGCAGAGATTCGCTAACCCCACATGGAGTACAACACACACCGTGATCCCACTTAACAAAGTCCAGGAGCAGACAAAGCACATGTAAGTACGAAAACCACACAGAGGATCACCGCAGGGTGCACACCACGTGCAGGGTGCTGTACTCCCTGGGGGGGCCCTGGGGCCATCTTGGTGGCGCCCTGTTCCTTCAGCTGGTGGGACAGGGCTGTTCATGTTATAGTTATTAGATATAGTCTTTGTAAATATGAAATATTTTATCAGAAAAAAAAAACAAGTGAATTATCTCATCTCTTTCTGGAATTCTACTGTGTCTAAAACAATTGCCCAATTTCAGATATCAAGCAACTATCCTAGACTCCAATCCCCAAGAAAATGGCCTGAATCTAGAAAATGCCAGACTGAGGAAGAATGATTAAAAGATGGGAAAGGGGTGTGTTCCCTGGCTTCATTTGTTGCCCCACAGCCTGGAGGCCTGATGGTGAGAAGGGCCTTCCACTCGGGGCTGTCCCCACTCAGCAATGCCTGCTCTGAATGGCCCCTAAGAAGCCATTGAAGAAAATTCGGCCAGGCACAGTGGCTCATGCCTGTAATCCCAGCACTTTGGGAGCCTGAGGCAGGCAGATCACCTGAGGTCAGGAGTTCAAGACCAACCTGGCCAACATGGTAAAACCCCATCTCTACTAAAAATACAAAAACTAGCCAGGTGTGGTGGCAGGCGCCTGTAATCCCAGCTACTCGGGAGGCTGAGGCAGGAGAATTGCTCGAACCCGGGAGGTGGAGATTGCAGTGAGCCAAGACTGTACCACTGCACTCCAGCCTCGGCGACAGAGCGAGACTCAGCCTAAAAAAAAAAGGAAATTCTAGGAAGCCGGGGCTGAGGAAGGATGTCGGGAACCTGTTGCTCCCGCTGGCAGCTCAGAGCTGCACAGCCGAGCAGCCACACTCACTTGCGACATTCTCTTCCTCCTGGGTATGAAGAAAGACAGGAAGCTGTGGTCTGGCTGCCGCTGTGTGCTTGGTCAGGGAGGAAGGGGACAGATGTGAGAACTATCTTAACCCATCCGGACTGGGAATCAAGACAAACAAAAATAGACAACTGACAGTAAATAGGCAGAAAGGGGGAAGTCAGGTACAAACACCGCTCACCCAGGGCCCAGGAGGGAAGCTCAGACCTCCCAAGGTTATTCAAAGGCACTCTCTGCACCTGCTGCCTGCTGCTCTGAATGCCCTGCCCTCTCGTACTCCATGGCCACCTCCAACTTGTCTTTCATCGGCTCAGATACCAACTCCCCCAGGAAACCCTCTCTCATCTGCCCCCCTACTTCCTCCATCCAGGCTGTGGTGCCCCTACGCCTCTCAGGGCCTCCTCATGTTGCTTCTAACCATGACCATGTGGGGGACAAACCCGTGTCCTTCATGCCTCTCCACAGCCCTGCCTTTGGGCCTCTATGAACCAACCTGACACCTCCCTTGTCCCCACTCCGGAGCCACCGCCCAGCCCCCGCACATGGGCACTTCACATGAGGTCCCCGTGGGAAGGGCACTGGCACTGGAGGCAGAAAGTCCCAGGTACGAGCCCCGCTCCACCCTTCCCCAGCTGTAGGGCAGGGAAGTGGCCGCGCAAACCTCGAGGGGCTGTTGTGCAGAACAGGGTGATGGGCAGGGCCTGCTGTGGGGTGGCACTCAGTGACTGCCAGGCACCCCCTGCTCCCCTGGCCTCAGGCTTTCCCCTGGTCAAAACCCGCTGGTTCTCTGCAAGGCAGGGCAAGGGCAGACATGGCAAGGGGCCACCCTAGTGGTGGTGACGATGGCTGCCAGTGGCTCATCTACCTGAAACTGGAGGCGTTCCGCATGTGTGCACATTCTCTTACTGATCTTCTCAGCAACCCTATAAACCCTGTCACCCCATTTCACAGATCAGGCACCTGAGGCTCAGCCAGTTCAGCCACATGGCCAGGAGCACGCAGCAGTGAGCATGGGAGCAGAGGTGTGCACCTGGGAAGATCCAACGCCAAAGCCCAGGCGCTAGCCACTCCGAGGAGGAACTGCTTCTCCAGGTGGGGCCAGAGCCTTCCCAGGCTGGACTTACACCCCCGTCCGCCGAATAGGCCCTGCCCACCCTGCCCTGTCGCCCCTGCTGCAGGTGGTTCTAAAGTTTGCTTGGGGCCGGGCACGGTGGCTCATGCCTGTCATCCCAGCACTTTGGGAGCGGGTGGATCACAAGGTCAGGAGATGGATACCATCCTGGCCAACATGGTGAAACCCTGTCTCTACTAAAATACAGAAAAAATTAGCCAGCTATGGTGGCCCGTGCCTGTAGTCCCAGCTACTCATGAGACTGAGGCAGGGGAATCATTTGAACCTGGGAGGCAGAGGTTGCAGTGAGCCAAGATTGCACCACTGCACTCCAGCCTGATGACAGAGAGAGATTCCACCTCAAAAAAAATAAATAAATAAACAAATATGGGTGACAAGACCTCCCATGCTGGAATCTTATAATTAGAAGGGATTTAAAACCATCTGGCCAAACTCAGTCAACTCTAACTCCCCTGGGCCCAGCGAAAGTTCAAAGCCGCTTCCTGTGATTCATTCTCACAGCTCTTTGTGAACACCCCAGTGGGACCCCAGTGGTGTAGATGCCGGGACAGACCGGTGGCTTCCCTGTCTCACTGCATCCAGGGCAGAGGCTTCTGCTGGGTCCTGAGTGCAGTGTCCAGCGAGGAGGCTTGGAGAGGACACGGGGTTCCCGGTCATCCAACGCCCAGATGGGGCTCAGGAACGCAGACAGCGCCCACGGGGCCAGGCTGCAAAAGCCACGTCCCCTCTGCCTTGAGCAGGAAAAATGCCTTCCCAAGAGCAGGGGCCGCATCTTCTGAGGGTTCCCAAATTCCCCAGCCTCCAGGAGCCCGTGCAGGCCAGTCCCCAGCAGGGCACACTTTTTCCCAGCAGCCCAGGAGGGGTGTCTGCCGCCCACCCCACAGGGCAGGGCATGACCTCCTGGAGGTGCTGGCCTAGCTAGCAGGTGGTGAGGTTGGAGGCCAACCAGGCACCACAGGCACCTCCCTGACCCCTGGGCCCGGCTCAGGCTGGAGCATTACCCCAACTCTCCCGTCCCCTTTCAGCTCTCTTCTCCAAACCCAAAGCCAGCGGGCCCCCAGGTGGAGGCAGGGCAGAGACCTGGAGGCCAGCCACCACCCAGCCCTGTCACTCCTCTCCCATCTGGCCATGGGCAGAGCCACCGACAGCCATCACCCAGGGATGTGTGTGTGTGTGTGAGAGAAAGAGACAGAAAGAGAGGGAGAGGGAGACAGGAAGAAGGAAAGAATCGGGGAGAGAGAGGGAGACAGAGAGAGGGAGATAGCACAGTCTGTGGCTCCATGGTGGGGGGTGCCAGGCAGGGGGGGTCCTCCTGGACATGGGTCACCTCTGATTCCCCACTCACCCTTGACCCACTGAGACGTCCTTTTCAAGCACCTGGAATCTTTCCAAGAACTACACACACAGATCTTCACGGCGC
This sequence comes from Pongo abelii, assembly GCF_028885655.2. NCBI lineage: Eukaryota > Metazoa > Chordata > Mammalia > Primates > Hominidae > Pongo > Pongo abelii. The sequence continues at coordinate 157,540,570 of NC_071992.2, read as the reverse complement.
CACAAGGAAAAGGAAGGAGCCGCACCTCCTCCCCCATCCATCTGGGAACCCTTCCCCAGGCAGAGGGAGGAGGCAGCAGGCCCCATCCCATCAAATCATGTGGAAAAGCCTGGTGGGGAGAGTCGGCTAAGGGTGGATTTGTTTAAAAACAGCAAAGGCCTTGGGCCCCGGGTTTTTGCACCTGTGGGCTCCCGGCAGCAGTTTCTGTTTCAGGAGCTCTCCCGCTCCCAGTGGGGAATCAGACCCAGAGGAGAGGGGTGATGAGCCCATGTTCTCTGGGCCCACACTGCTGACTACACTGACACCCAGGCTGGGAACCTTCTCCCCTGCAGGTGGGGATGCTGCAGGCTCCTCCACTCGCTCCAACTCCCCCAGAATAGAGGGTCCCAGGAACCTGCAGGTGGCTCGGCAGCTCTCCTTCCAAACCCAGCTGCTCAGCCTCCACCTCCAGCTGTCCTCCACAGCCCTCACCCCTCCTGTGCTCCTCTCCCGCCCACCTTACCCACTGGACAGACTGGTCGTCCTGGGGTCTCAGGTCAGCACCATCAGCACAGATTCTATTGACAGTGGAACTAGTGCCTTCCCAGTGCACACCCCACCCTCTTGGGCCACACCTGCAAGCTGGGGCCAGGGCATCCCCTCAGCTTCACGCTGTCCCCTACCCCAGCACTAGATTGGGGAACCACATCTCTGCCAGCCAGCAGTGTGGTGGGGGATAATAAGGTCAGGGGTCAGACCACCTCCCACAGTGACCCCTGAGCCCTGAGGCATGTCCTCGTGGACTCCACCCCCTCCTGGGGCTCAGCATCCTAAGCCCAGACCCATCTCCCTCCCAAAACCTGCTCCCCGCAGAAAGAGGCCGCACCCCGGCAACCACAGCTGCCACCCTGGCTGACAGAGCCAGACACCTGGGTCAGCCCAGCCTCCTTGTGCCACTGCTGGACACTGGCCACCGGCCCAGTCTTCCCTTTCCCCACCGCAGATGAGCCCCTGCCTCTCAGGCCTGACAACTCTACATCCCTGCGTCAGCCCAGGTCCTCGGGGAAGCTAACACTGAGACAGGATTAAACAGGCAGGAGCTGCATGACAGGTACCTGTGGGATAACCTGGGGATGGAGCTGGGGGCTGAGAGAGCCCTCGGAAGCTGGGAGGGAGTGAAGTGCCCCCATGTCCAAGTCTACCCAGAAACCCGAATGTGACCTTATTTGGAAATAAGGTCTCTGCAGATGTAATGAGCTAAGTGAAGATGAGGTCATCCTGGAATAGGGTGGGCCTCAGATCCAATGGCTCCTTATAAGAGGAGAAGCCACCCAGAGACACACACAGGGGAGACGAAGGCCGAAATTGGGAACATGCACAAACCAAGGGACACAGGATTTCCGGCCACCACCAGGAGAGGCAGGCAGCCTCCCCTCCCCCAGCCTGAGGGGAAGCCTGGCCCACCCACCTTGGCTTTGCACTCGCCGCCCCGCCCCCCAGCATGCCCATCGCTGGGAAGCCAGGGGCTCAGTGCATTGTCTGTATTCAAAGCATCGCTTCAAGGAACCAGTGAGCAAATGAACTCAAATATTGTGTTGTTGCTGCATGAACCTCAGCAGGGCCTTGTGTTCATTCAGCAGCTGCCGGGACCCCTTCGCCAGTACCTGCACCAGGCTCCAGAAAGCAAAGAAAAGCAGCAAGTCCCTGGGGCCAGGGGCCAGGGGCCAGGGCCAGGAGAGAAGCCCCACCCAGCCAGGTGCAGGGTGCAGGGGAGGCTCCCACAGCCCCGGTGCCTCCACGTGGACTCACGCTCACGGTCCTGCCCTCCCAGAGCTTGGGAGATGGCAGGGGTCTCTCCATCCTGCTTTCCTCTCCACCCAGCTGGTCTGAGCACCGGGGCCTGCTGCTGCCCTTTGTTCCCTCTCCCATCCTCACTGCCACAGCCTTGGCACCCTCCTGCTCCCAGTCACCACAGCGCCACCCCCAACCCTGATGGAATAGCCTCTGGGCACAGGGCTCTGGATTACTCTAGTTCTGTGCTGCCAACATGGGAAACCAGCCACACAGGGTGGTGTCCAAATGGAGCTGTGCTGTGGGTGTGAAATACATACGATGTCGAGGATTTGGCAGGAAAAAGAACAGAAAATACCTGGCTATTCATTTATGGATTGATCACATGTTGACATGATAATACTTTCAATATAGTGATTAGTAAGCTATTGTAGGAAAATGAATTTCACCAGCTTTTTAGTTGTTTTTGTTTTGTTTTGTTTTTTTGATGGAGTCTCACTCTATTGCCCAGGCTGGAGTGCAGTGGCACGATCTTGGCTCACTGCAATCTCTGCCTCCCAGATTCAAGTGAGTCTCCTGCCTCAGCCTCCCGAGTAGCTAGGACTACAGGTGCCCACTACCACACCTGGCTAATTTTTGTATTTTTAGCAGAGACTGGGTTTCACCATGTTGGCCAGGCTGGTCACGAACTCCTCAGCTCAAGTGATCCGCCTGCCTTGGCCTCCCAAAGTGCTGAGATTACAGATATGAGTCACCATGCCTGGCCTCTTTTTACTTTTTAAAATGCGGTTTCTAAAATTACATCTGTGCCTCGAATTCTATTTATTTTTTTAAAACAATTTTATTTCTAATCATTATGAGTACCTATACTTATATATGTATATGTGACACAGGCGTGTGACGCATAATGATCGCTTGAGGGCAATTGGGGTGGCCGTCACCTCAAGCACGCATCATTTCTTTGTGTTAGTAAAATTCCAGTTCAACTCTTTTAGCTATTTTAAAATATACAATAAATTATTGTTGACTGTCTTCACCCTATTGTGCTATCGAATACTAGATCTTATTTATTCTAACGATATTTTTGTACCCATTAACCATCCCCGTCCTACAACCCTTCTCAGCCTCTGGTAACCATCCTTCTACTCTCTGTCCCATGCATTCAGTTGTTTTCATTTTTAGCTCTCACATATAAGTGAGAACATGCAAAATTTGTCTTTCTGCACCTGGCTTATTTCACTTAACATTTTGACCTTCGGTTCCACCCAAGTTGTTGCAAATGACAGGATTTCAACGGATTCTATTTCTTTTGGACAGCGCTAGTCCACTTGTAATGAGTCTCTTGAAAAGGAGTCTAGAAGGCACCTCACCTCAAATTAACTGAGCACCTGTAAGTCAGGCATGCGGAGACACAGCAGCCAGGGTCCTGCCTTCTGGGATCTCCCAAGGGGCCAGGTGACCTGCTCCAGGCTACATTCCAAGGCCAATGAGGGTGCAGGTTTTAGAAGTGGGTCTTGGGGCTTGCTAAGCATGGGTGTTGGTCTTTCCTTCTCAGACAGGCTGGTGTTCTGCCATGACCGACAGAGAGAAGCAAGGTATTTGGAGCAAACGCAGCTCTGGGCTGAATCCCACCTGGGTGATCTTCAAGTACCACTGCCTTTCTCTACGTTAAAGGGGAGTGGTCATCCCAGGGGTCACAGAAGGGGACCAGTGTGGGTGACATGCCTACATGATGCTGACATTCCAAAGCCTCTCCAGTCATGGGCCCCAACTCCATCCCACCCTGCCCCAAACCCAGACATTGGAGGAGGATTTACAAAAAGGGCTTCTATGGTTTTGTATTTACTATGGGGTTTTTCTTACAATCATCTTACAATTACTATGGGGTTTTTCTTACAATCATTTTCTTACAATAGCCCCTTACAAAGGGGACTATTTTTATTAGCCACTTTTTAAAGACATGTAAATGAAGTACTGAGTCAATCTGTAATTCTGCTTTCCCTTAATGTGAAATCTTTCTTTAGACTAAAACTTGTTTATGTAAAAGAAGCTCTACTGAAATAAACCATGTGCTTCTCATGACCCAATCATTCCACACGTCTTTTTAACCTCCAAACTTGTCAGAAAGGCTGTTCTTGTCACCTCACCACGCTGGCCACAGTTTGGTGATAGATACTGAGTCCTCTGTTTAGTTTTCCTGAAAGCGTTTCATTCTCACCCTGGTTTTTGCTACCTTATCACATGAGTTAAGCACCTGCTCTTGCTGCATTAACGTCCAGTTTTAATCTTCCCAACTAGCTCATACTTGAGACACTTGACAAGTGTGTAATTGATTATTCTAATTGGAAACAAGCACCCAGAGAAACATATAAAGGATGCATGCCGGGAAGCACGTGGCTTCCTCACAGTCTGCAAAACTCTGCAGAACTCTTTAACCCTGGTTTATGGAGAGGCCTGCATATTGAGACAGCCACACTCATTGGGTTTTAGAGCCGTCTACACATTCTCCATCATTTAATCCTCGCCATACTTCAAGAGGGAAGAGCAAGCATGCCCATTTGACACAGAGAGAACTGGGGGTCCCAGCTAGCCAGCAGGTCACACTCACTAGGGGCCCGCTTCGTCCAGGGGACTCTGAACAGGCTTCTCCCATTGCCTCCAGACTCCCCTTAGCCCTGCTTTGGAAGAAGTCCTGCTCAGAGGCACCCCACAGCAGGTCTGCAGCTAGGAGTCCAGCCCCCATGTCCACATCCCTGGAGAGGCCTGGTGCCCTGCTGTGTGCAGCAGAAAGAAGCATTGGTGCTCTGCCCTGAAGCCTCGTCCCCCACACTTGCCGCCACAGTCCAGTCTTGGAGCATCTTTGTGGCCCTGGCCTCTTGAGCAGACCCCCCGTCTGCCTCCTAGTCATGGCTACGGGTGACCACCCCAGGCAGCCCTCCTCCAAAGCCTGGCCCGGTGGAGCCCCCTTTGGACCCTGCTAGGGTCTTGGCTTGACCCCAGCTCTCCCGCTGAGCTGACCCTGTAGCCACAGGGAGCCGGCCATGCCTCTCTGGTAGCAGTTTCCTGGCCGGGCAGCCACATGCTGGCCTAGGGGCCCAGGCCCTACTGATCTCTCCTCCTCCAGGAAGCAGCTCTCAGCACAGACCCAGCCCAGAAGAAGGCTGGAGGTACCACGTGACCCCCTCAGCCTCCGCACTGTCCTCTGCCCTGGCCCCCGCATCTGGGCAGTGCCTCCCAGTTTCCCTCTCCTGGCGAAGCACGTGGATTGTCAGGCACCTACCCTGCTTAATGATTCTCCTGCCTCAGCTTAGGATTCTCCAGTGGCTCCCAGTGCCCTCAAGACATGCTGCAGCCCCATCGCAGATTCAAGGCCCTCCACAGGGCAACGTGTTCCGTCGAGATCCCTGCCAGCCCCTCTGCACATTCCCAACTCCCACCCAAGATAACCTTGGCTACGTCTAATTCTCCAGCCCTTCCTTGTCTTTGCCCAGGTGCTCTTCTGCCCCTTCCCCACCTGCCCCATGCAGCGCCTCCTCCTGATTCACCAGTGCAGGTGCTCCCTTGCCCTGCCCTCTCCCAGTGCACACACTGCTTTGGAACTACGGAACAACTACTGCAACTCAGAACAGGATGTCAAGTCCAGGTCCAGGAATGGCGGCCATGCAGGCATGGGGCTAGACCCTGGAAGCACAAGGATGGACGAGGCAGGGTCTCTACCCATGAGGGGCTTAACTGCTTGTCCAGCAGACGGGTGCAGAAACAGCCCGTCCCAACAGAATTCCCCAAGGACAGCCCCAGAACACCACAGAAACAACCCGTCCCAACAGAATTCCCCAAGGACAGCCCCAGAACGCCACAGAAACAGCCCGTCCCAACAGAGTTCCCCAATGACAGCCCCAGAACGCCACAGAAACAGCCCGTCCCCACAGAGTTCCCCAACAATGGCCCCGGAACGCCACAGAAACAGCCCGTCCCGACAGAGTTCCCCAACAATGGCCCCGGAACGCCACAGAAACAGCCCGTCCCGACCGAGTTCCCCAACAATGGCCCCAGAACGCCACAGAAACAGCCCGTCCCGACAGAATTCCCCAATGACAGCCCCAGAACGCCACAGAAACAGCCCGTCCCGACAGAGTTCCCCAACAACGGCCCCAGAACGCCGCAGAAACAGCCCGTCCCGACCGAGCTCCCCAACAACGGCCCCAGAACGCCGCAGAAACAGCCCGTCCCGACCGAGTTCCCCAACAATGGCCCCAGAACGCCGCAGAAACAGCCCGTCCCGACCGAGTTCCCCAACAATGGCCCCAGAACGCCACAGAAACAGCCCGTCCCGACCGAATTCCCCAACAATGGCCCCGGAACGCCACAGAAACAGCCCGTCCCCACAGAGTTCCCCAACAATGGCCCCGGAACGCCACAGAAACAGCCCGTCCCGACAGAGTTCCCCAACAATGGCCCCGGAACGCCGCAGAAACAGCCCGTCCCGACAGAGTTCCCCAACAACGGCCCCGGAACGCCGCAGAAACAGCCCGTCCCGACAGAGTTCCCCAACAATGGCCCCGGAACGCCGCAGAAACAGCCCGTCCCGACAGAATTCCCCAACAATGGCCCCGGAACGCCACAGAAACAGCCCGTCCCGACAGAGTTCCCCAACAATGGCCCCGGAACGCCACAGAAACAGCCCGTCCCGACAGAATTCCCCAATGACAGCCCCAGAACGCCACAGAAACAGCCCGTCCCGACAGAGTTCCCCAACAATGGCCCCGGAACGCCACAGAAACAGCCCGTCCCGACAGAATTCCCCAATGACAGCCCCAGAACGCCACAGAAACAGCCCGTCCCGACAGAGTTCCCCAACAACGGCCCCAGAACGCCGCAGAAACAGCCCGTCCCGACCGAGCTCCCCAACAACGGCCCCAGAACGCCGCAGAAACAGCCCGTCCCGACCGAGTTCCCCAACAATGGCCCCAGAACGCCGCAGAAACAGCCCGTCCCGACCGAGTTCCCCAACAATGGCCCCAGAACGCCACAGAAACAGCCCGTCCCGACCGAATTCCCCAACAATGGCCCCAGAACGCCGCAGAAACAGCCCGTCCCCACAGAGCTCCCCAACAATGGCCCCAGAACGCCGCAGAAACAGCCCGTCCCGACAGAGCTCCCCAACAATGGCCCCAGAACGCCACAGAAACAGCCCGTCCCGACCGAATTCCCCAACAATGGCCCCGGAACGCCACAGAAACAGCCCGTCCCCACAGAGTTCCCCAACAATGGCCCCGGAACGCCACAGAAACAGCCCGTCCCGACAGAGTTCCCCAACAACGGCCCCGGAACGCCACAGAAACAGCCCGTCCCGACAGAGTTCCCCAACAACGGCCCCGGAACGCCGCAGAAACAGCCCGTCCCGACAGAGTTCCCCAACAACGGCCCCGGAACGCCGCAGAAACAGCCCGTCCCGACAGAGTTCCCCAACAATGGCCCCAGAACGCCGCAGAAACAGCCCGTCCCGACAGAATTCCCCAACAATGGCCCCGGAACGCCACAGAAACAGCCCGTCCCGACAGAGTTCCCCAACAATGGCCCCGGAACGCCACAGAAACAGCCCGTCCCGACAGAGTTCCCCAACAATGGCCCCGGAACGCCACAGAAACAGCCCGTCCCGACAGAATTCCCCAATGACAGCCCCAGAACGCCACAGAAACAGCCCGTCCCGACAGAGCTCCCCAACAATGGCCCCGGAACGCCGCAGAAACAGCCCGTCCCGACCGAGCTCCCCAACAACGGCCCCAGAACGCCGCAGAAACAGCCCGTCCCGACCGAGTTCCCCAACAATGGCCCCAGAACGCCGCAGAAACAGCCCGTCCCGACCGAGTTCCCCAACAATGGCCCCAGAACGCCACAGAAACAGCCCGTCCCGACCGAATTCCCCAACAATGGCCCCGGAACGCCACAGAAACAGCCCGTCCCCACAGAGTTCCCCAACAATGGCCCCGGAACGCCACAGAAACAGCCCGTCCCGACAGAGTTCCCCAACAACGGCCCCGGAACGCCACAGAAACAGCCCGTCCCGACAGAGTTCCCCAACAACGGCCCCGGAACGCCACAGAAACAGCCCGTCCCGACAGAGTTCCCCAACAACGGCCCCGGAACGCCGCAGAAACAGCCCGTCCCGACAGAGTTCCCCAACAACGGCCCCGGAACGCCGCAGAAACAGCCCGTCCCGACAGAGCTCCCCAACAACGGCCCCAGAACGCCGCAGAAACAGCCCGTCCCGACAGAGTTCCCCAACAACGGCCCCAGAACGCCGCAGAAACAGCCCGTCCCGACAGAGCTCCCCAACAATGGCCCCGGAACGCCACAGAAACAGCCCGTCCCCACAGAGCTCCCCAACAATGGCCCCGGAACGCCACAGAAACAGCCCGTCCCCACAGAGCTCCCCAACAATGGCCCCGGAACGCCACAGAAACAGCCCGTCCCGACAGAGTTCCCCAACAATGGCCCCGGAACGCCGCAGAAACAGCCCGTCCCGACAGAGTTCCCCAACAATGGCCCCGGAACGCCACAGAAACAGCCTGTCCCGACAGAGCTCCCCAACAACGGCCCCAGAACGCCAGAGAAACAGCCCGTCCCAACAGAGTTCCCCAACAATGGCCCCGGAACGCCACAGAAACAGCCCGTCCCCACAGAGCTCCCCAACAATGGCCCCAGAACGCCACAGAAACAGCCCGTCCCAACAGAACTCCCCAACAATGGCCCCAGAACGCCACAGAAACAGCCCGTCCCGACAGAATTCCCCAATGACAGCCCCAGAACGCCACAGAAACAGCCCGTCCCGACAGAGCTCCCCAACAATGGCCCCAGAACGCCACAGAAACAGCCCGTCCCGACAGAGCTCCCCAACAATGGCCCCAGAACGCCACAGAAACAGCCCGTCCCGACAGAGCTCCCCAACAATGGCCCCAGAAGGCAAGGGCGTTGGAGCCACGCTGTGGGAGGAGGGCTCAGGAAGTCTTCCTGTGGGGGAGGCCGCGTGGGCAGAAGCTGGAGTGGCCAGCATCCTGGTTTCTGTGGGGGAGGCCGCGTGGGCAGAAGCTGGAGTGGCCAGCATCCTGGTTTCTGTGGGGGAGGCCGCGTGGGCAGAAGCTGGAGTGGCCAGCATCCTGGTTCCTGTGGGGGAGGCCGCGTGGGCAGAAGCTGGAGTGGCCAGCATCCTGGTTTCTGTGGGGGAGGCCACGTGGGCAGAAGCTGGAGTGGCCAGCATCCTGGTTTCCCTGGGGCTGTCCCACGTCTAGCACTAACAGTTCTGCTTCCCAGGAAATCGCTCAGTCCCAGGCAAACTGGGACGGTCGGTCACCGCAGCAGAGCGAGGTGGCAGCCTCTTCCTGGTTCAGAGGCAGAACCGACAGGGGAGCAGCCTGGGGTCCTCAGGAAGGGCTTGTTTTTAGCAGCCAATCCACTGAAATCCCGAAGGACCCCAAAGCTGGGTGCCCCCACCCTATTCTGCATACCCACTGGCCTGTCCTCTCTGACCCTACACATGGGCCCCAATAGCCTGGAAGTCTCCGTAGAATGTGTTCAGGTGTGGCCCACCTGAGAAGCAGGTTCAGGGCCCAGGGTGATGGTCTTGCATTAGTGAATGAATTATTAAGTGAACAAATGAATGAACATACGGCTCCTACTTTCTCTCTTTTTTTTTTTTTTTTTGGAGACAGAGTCTCCCTCTGTTGCCCAAGCTGGAGTGCTGTGGTGCGAACTCAGCTCACCATAACCTCCACCTACTGGGTTCAAGGGATTCTCTTGCCTCGGCCTCCCCAATAGCTGGGATTACAGGCACTCACCGCTGTGCCTGGCTAATTTTTGGTTTTTGTTTTTGTTTTTGTTTTTACTAGAGACAGGGTTTCACCATGTTGGCCAGGCTGGTCTCAAACTGCTGATCTCAAGTGATCTGCCCACCTCTGCCTCCCAAAGTGCTGGGATTATAGGTATGAGCCACTGTGCCCGGCCCTCCTTTCTCTTTAAAGACATTTTGCAAATAAAGGGCAGAGTTAGGGGGTCGTTCTTGCCTCACACATGCACCCCTCCCATGACAGAAGCAAATTTTCATTTAATTCTGCCTTTGCCCTCCTTCTATTCTCAACATGCGATGGTCCTGCCTCACTCAGAGCAGAAGCAGGAGTGTGGGTCCCTTGCTCACAGCTGTATCCACAGCACCTGGATCAGCCCCAGGAGCAGAATGGGGGCTCGTGAGAATTCCTGGGACCACGGCTGAAGGAATCCCCTCAAATCCTCAAGACAAGCCACAGGACTCCCCTCTCAACCCAACCCTACAGATTTGCCCCACCCTGACCAGAATGACTCCAGAGGGCCCTGCACGCCTCTCAGCTGGAATGAGAGACAGACACGTGGCCTGCGTGGACGGCGTTGCCTGCGGGGACATAGCGAGAATAGCATCAGGACAACGAAGCTGATGCAGGGCCTAATAGCTCAGGAAGTTGGTGCTATTGATAAGCAGTTACTTTTTTTTTATTTTAAAGATATACATATATATTTTTTTGAGACGGAGTCTCACTCTGTCACCCAGGCTGCAGTGCAGTGGCACACTCTCAGCTCACTGCAACCCCTGCCTCCTGGGGGTTCGAGCGATTCTCCTGCCTCAGCCTCCTGAGTAGCTGGAATTACAGGCACCCACCACCACGCCTGGCTATTTTTTGTATTTTTAGTAGAAACGGGGTTTCGCCATGTTGGCCAGGCTGGTCTCGAATTCCTGACCTCAGGTGATCCACCCATCTCAGCTTCCCAAAGTGCTGGATTACAGGTGTGAGCCACTGCACCCAGCCAGATTTTGGTTTTTTGTTTTTTTTTTTTTTTTTTTTTTTTGGAGATAGGGTCCTGCTCTGTGTCCCAAGCTGGAGTGCAGTGGTGTGATTACAGCTCACTGCAGCCTCAACCTCCTGGGCACAAGTGATCCTCCCACCTCAGCCCCCCAAGTAGCAGGGACCGCAGGAGCATACCACCATGCTGGCTAATTTTTGCATTAGCCTCAAAAAGGAAGGAAATTCTGGTACGTGCTGCAACAGGACCGAAGCTTGAGGACACGGCGCTCCGTGAAAGAAACCAGTTAGGAAAGAGCAGATGGCATGGGATTCCACCCACCTGAGTCCCTAGAGACAGTGAGACGTGTGGTGGGAGCCGGGGCCTGGGGAAGTGGAATGGGGAGCCAGTGTTTCGTGGGGATGGAGTTTCAGCCTGGGAAGATGAAGCCGTTCTGGAGATGATGGTGGTGATGGTCGTACAGTGTTATGAATGTGCTTAATGCCACTGAACTGCACACTTAAAAGTGGTAAACATGGCCGGGCACGGTGGCCTGGCCAACATGGTGAAACCCTGTCTCTACTAAAAATACAAAAATTATCCGGGCGTGGTGGTGGGCACCTGTAGTCCCAGCTACTGGGGAGCCTGAGGCAGGAGAATCGCTTGAACCAGGAAGGTGGAGGTTGCAGTGAGCCGGAGGAGTTTTAGGGTCCCAGCACTGCCACCTTCTTGCTGGCGGGCGCTGCCAGGACAGCCTCACAGCCAAGGGCAAGAATAGGTTTGTGCCCCCAAAACCCACCCAAGGTGGGCAGATGGGCCGGCAGGATCAGCTCTGCCCTCTAATGGGTTCCCGTGAGGAGAGACCCCAAGCACATCCCCACTTCATTGTTTAAAACTTTTTTTTTTTGAGACAGTATCTGTCACCCAGGATGGCTAGAATGAAGCGGTGCCATTGCAGCCCACTGCAGCCTCGACTCCCCTGGCTCAAGTGATCCTCCTGCCTCAGCCTCCCAATTAGCTGGGACTACAGGTGAGCATCACCACACCCAGCTAATTTTTTCTATTCTTTGTAGAGACAGGGTCTCACTATGTTGCCCAGGCTGGTCTTGAACTCCTGGGTTCAAACAGTCCTCCTGCCTCAGCCTCCCAGTGTTGTGATTACAGTCATGAGCCACCGCACCCAGCCAAAACTTATTTTTATTACCCAAGTAATACACATTCATTGTAGAAAAAATAGAAAATACATATAAATAATTGGCAAAAAAAACAGCAATTGCCTATAATCCCAGCACCCAGAGAATTTATCATTAACACCATGTATGACCCAGATTTGTGCAGAGAAGTGCATGTCAGCATTTTTAGAGGCTGATTTCATATTCATATCTCCAGACTCCATGTGTCTCCTGCTATGACATTGACAAGGACGAGAAAAGAACGTGGAGAATGTGAGGAACGGGGCCTGATGGATTCCAGTAGGGAGGGCCCTGGTAGCCTCCCGAGGGAAGGCATGATGTAACACAAATGGCTTGACCTTGACCTCCCACCTTCACTGTTGGAATTTACCCTAAAAACAACTGACCAGGCACAAGAAGGTGCCATTGTGGATGAGCCATGCCAGTGGCCACATCCACGTGATGAGCATGATGCTGCTACCAAACAGAGGTGTGGAATCTATGTTCATGAAACATGGGAGGTGTGAGCAGATTCATGGTTTTCAAAACAGTTTGTTCTTCAACGGGTGAAACACAGAGCTGCCATCAGTCCCAGGAGTCCCACAGCGGGCACCTCACACACCCAAAAGAGCTGCAGGCATCACACACACCCAAAAGAGCTGCAGGCATCACACACACCCAAAAGAGCTGCAGGCATCTCTCACACTCAAAAGAGCTGCAGGCATCACACACCCAAAAGACTTGCAGGCATCTCTCGCACTCAAAAGAGCTGAAACTGGTCTTCAGATACTGGTACATGAATGTTCATAGCAGCATTATTTATGACGGCCACGATGTGGAAACTACCCAAGTTTCCATCAACAGATAAATGAACACATAAAATCGGGTATCTCCATACAGTGGAGTTGTAGTCAGCCCTGTGAAGGAATGAAGGGCTAACTCATGCTACAACGCGGGTGAACCTAGAAAACACCATGGCCAGTGAAAGAAGCCAGCCACAAATACCCGCACCTTGTATGCTTCCATTTATATGAGACGTCCAGAATAGGCAGAGAAAAGAGAGAGAAAGTAGATTGGGGGTTGCCAGGAGCTAGGGGGAGGGACGAGTGAGAGGTGACTGCTGGCGGGCTTGGGGTCCCCTTCTGGGGTGATGGAGCTGTCTTGGAACCGAATAGAGGTGGCAGTAGAAGTTAGTGAGTGCAGTAAGTGATACTGAACTGTGTACATCAAAATGGTTAATGGTGAATTTTGTTATGTGAACTTTTCCCCAGTTGAAGAAAACACTGAGTTTTCCTTTTAAAAAAAAACTCTGAGTGGTGCTGTAAGGCCTCGCTTCTCAAAGTGAGGTCTGAGGACCAGCAGTGTCTCATCAGCCCAAGCCGGTCAAGAATGCAGAACCCCAGGTTCCACCCAACCTCCCCTGCCGTGGTCGTGTGGACACACCCTCCAGTCTGAGAGGCTGTTTAGCGGTGCACGGCCCAAGAGGAAGGGCTGTGCTAGATCCATCTTGGGGGTCCCAGCTCCCCATGTATCGCTCCTCAAAAGCTCACACCCCGACTCCTGCAGGCTGCACTGGACCTGTTTGGGGAGGCCCTGCTCCTCCCACATTCCCTCACTTCTGCAGCCGCGATCACAGCTGATTGGACCAGGGGCGGTGTCTGACAGGGGTCCCTGTAACCTGCGCTGGGTGTCCTGGCTCATCAAGGTGGGCTCCATCTCTCTCTGGGATCTGGCCCAGGAGACCCCTGGGAAGCTGGGCTGGGAGCAAAAGAGGAGAAGAGCTGCTGCTCAAGGGGAGGAGCCACTGCTGGGGGCCAGGGCCCTACGGGCACCTCCAGCCACCCACTCGTCCCTCCTGCAGACTTAAGTTCAACAAAGTATGGACAGTGTGTGGAAATAGGATTGGATGAAAGGGCTGATCTAATGTGAATAGACAGCAGGGAAACCCATTGGGGCCTGTCCGTCAGAATTCTTCCCAGAAGGGTGTGGGGCAGGACCCTCTCTACAACGGGGGTCTTAGGACCTACAGTCAAACGAGGTAGTCAGATCATTTCTTTAGGGCCAGTTTTTACACAGAAAGGCAGAGAGATGGTTTGCATCATATTTTTAGGTTTTATGGCTGCCTTTGGGAGAAGGGGTTCTGGATTCCAGGACCTGCCTTGGGGAAGAGGGATTCTAGTCTCTGGTTAGCCTTGTGGGAGAATGAGTCTGAGACAGGAGGGCAGGAGAAGGTCAGAGAAAAACTTCTGCTTTTTTTTTTGGAGACATGATCTCCCTCTGTCACCCAGGCTGGAGTGCAGTGGTGCGATCAGGACTCACTGCAGCCTCGACCTTCTGGGCTCAAGCAATCCTCCCAACTCAGCCTTCCGAGTAGCTGGGACCACAGGCACACCACCATGCATGGCTCATTTCTTTTATTATCATTTTTTGTAGAGATAGGGGCCTCACTATGTTGCCCAGGCTGGGCTCCAACTCCTGACCTCAAGTGATTCTTCCACCTCATCCTCCCAAAATGCTGGGATAACAGGTGTGAGCCACCACACTCAGCCAACTTTGGCTTTTGAGGCTGCTTCTGAGTCCCTCATTTTGGAGTATTGTTTTCTGAGCCCCAACAGAGGTCAACCTCCCAAGGTCCCTGGGGCTGCAGGAGATGAGAGGCCCTGAGTGGGGTGGAGGTGGACAGGCTCAGGACCAGGCTGACTCGGCTCCCACAGGGGCTCTGTGTCACCCTAGGGTGGGCACCTTTCTGGCCTCCGCAGCCTCACCTGAATAATGGGCAGAAAGAGGCCAACCTCGCAGGGAATTGGGAACACTAGCAACCTCCACGGGGACTGCCCTCAACACAGCAGGGCCTGCAAGGGAGCCGTTGCCCCAGTCCTGGCAGCACCTGCCATGGAGCCCTGGGGTGGATCCTGCTGTTATCGGCGCTTCTCTCCAGAGCTTCAGCAGGAAGTGGGGAGGTTGCACAGCCACAAGGAGTCAGGGCCGCTATGCCAAGAGGCCTCCACTGCCACAGCCATGCTCCCCGGGCCAGGACCCTGGGGCCTCACAACAGCCTCAGAGAGTACCAAGCACCGACACCCAGAGGGACTCAGTGAAGAGGCTGGGCACCTGTGTTCCATCCACTGTCTCGCTGGGCCTTGGCCCCACATCCACCGCCATGCACTCCCTGAGGTTAGAGCTGTGTCTTTCATCCCCATCCCCAGGACCAGCCCAGGGGAGGTGCCAGTAGGACTCAGGAAGACAGCGCAGAGCTCCCTAAAAAATCGGGAACAGATGATCCTCAGCACAGCGAACACAAGCGCAACTCAATGGTGAACAAGCTCCAAGTGGCTCAGTGTCACCCTGTGTACTTGAAAGCATTTGATTCTCTTATGCTGCACTGAATACAGCCTTGGCCAGGTGAGGCGGGAGAGGGAGGAAGCAAGATTAGGAAAGACTTCACTGAGGAGTCACTGTTTGGCTGGGGTCTTGAAGGTTGGATAGAAGTTTTCCAGGGGATGAAAGTAGAGAGAGGGGGACAGGCATGGTGGCTCACGCCTGTAATCCCAGCACTTTGGGAGGCCAAGTTGGGAAGATTACTGAGCCCAGGAGTTCAAGGCCCGTCTGGGCAACATGGTGAAACCCTGTCTTTACAAAAAAAGAAGAAAGAAACTACAAAAATTAGCCAGGCGTGGTGGCACACACCTATAGTTCCAGCTACTCAGGACGGTGAGGTGGGAGAATCAATTGAAACTGAGAGGTCAAGGCTACAGCGGGCTGTGATGGCACCCTGCACTGCAGCCTGGGTGACAAGAGAAAGATCCTGTCTCAACAATCACAACAAAACAAACAAACCAAAAAACAAAAACAAGAAAATAAAGAGAGGCAACTTCAGGAGAAAGAAAAGCCTCTGTCAGCTCATTCTCCAACATGCGGTCTGGAGCGGCCCAGCAGCCTCCATCTCACCCGGGTCTCAGGGTCTCTGGCCTCCCCAAGGCCCCGCTGCATCACATTAACAATGCCCGGGTGATGCGTGCACATGTGAAGGTTTGGGAGGCACTGACCGATCAGTTATTCAGCAAATACTTTCAGGGAGCGCCTGTCAGGCCCCAGCTGAGGCACTGAGGGCCCAGACAGGAGCAGGCTCTGGACGCTGCAGGGGCCCAGCCTGATGGGGAGGAGGGCACGGCTGCCCCGAGCGGGCATATGCTTCTCTAGGTCTCCAAGGGGGAGTTGGTGTCCATGGAAGAGGGTCAGGTTGAGGGCACTCTAGGTGCCTGGCAGAGGCATGTGGGTGGGCAAGCCTGGTTTACTTGGGACCTGCAAATGGGTGGCCTGGAGGGGGATGACATGAGGACAGGGTGGGCTGGGACATGCTGGGGGTGCAGGACTCTGCCACCCAAAGGGCGTGTGGACCCAAGCCCGGAGGAGAACTCTGCCACTCAGCAGTGACGGCCTGGCAGCTGTGCAGACACAGGTGAGGTCCTGCCAGGGGTGCCCTTGGCCACCTCTGAGCCACTTGCCCTGCAGGGACAGCTCCTGGCACACCAATAACTTCACCCCGGCACCGAGTCTCGGCCTCTCCAGCTGAGGGCTGACTTAGTCTCAGGAGCTGGCTCAGCCTAGCCCGGGGCAGCACCAGTGTCCAGGGCCTCAGGCCCCCAGGGGCAACCTCAACCAGTGAGGGGTAGAGACCCCTGAAGCACCCAAGGGGTCCTCAGAGGGTCCCAAGGGGTGACGTCGGTGATGTTCATTTCCATCACTCACAACTTAAGGAGATCTGCACGAGAAACCGGCTGCCACCTCCAAGCTGTGACCAGCAAGGGGGTGGCGGAGCCTTGCCCCGTGAGTTCTGCCAGCCTGGTGCCTTTTCAGGAAGGGGCATGGGGAGGGGCAGTGGCACCGGGAGGAAGCCTGAGCCAGCTCTGCCCACCGAGCACTGAGCCTGGAGAGGGCTGCCGGCTTTGCTCCTAGGCTGCTGTTCTTTCCCCCTCCCCGGCCCTAACTCCTGCAGCCACCAGGAGCACTGAACGGGTCTGGCTGGTGAACACGTCCCAGGAAAAGCATGGAAAAGAAGGCAGGAGGAACCTTTAGCCTCAGAGCCTGCACCAGCAGGGCTTATCTGGAGCAGCCCTCGTAGCAACCCTCAGAGTGGGGAGAACTGTCCTCATTTCTCAGATGAGAACACTGAGGCCCAGGGAAGGGACACAACCTGCCCTGGTCCGAAACCTGGTTCCTCCAGCTTCACGGCGGGGGCTGAGCTACTGCCCCAAAATGTTTACAGCCAGGGTCGTGGTGACTGCGAGAACTGGAAGCTGTCCCACCACCTAACAGTGGGTGTGGTCGGGGAGTGGGCAAAAGGCACGGGAATCCATCAGTGGCTCCGGGGTAAGGATGCAACCCCTGCTGCACCAGAAAACCTGTGTGCCAAAGAACTGGATGCGGAAAAGTGGGCCCTGAACCCAGTTTCACCTACAGGCGGCCGTTCATAGGGACATGGATGGTCATCAGAGCAACACAGCTGTGAGTGTTCCATCCCAGCGCTCGGGGCACTGTCCCCACGTGCTGCCCCTGGATGCCCAGCTCCCCAGACCAGGCTTGAGTCTCCCTAGAAATAGCCTTGCCCCATCTCACTCTTTCACTCATCTCCCCCGCGAAATGCGCCTGTTTTGAGTCCTGTTCATGGTGACAGCTCTGATAGTCATGAAAATCCCAATAGGCATGCTATAGTGCTTCATTATTATTATGATTATTATTATTTGAGATGGAGTGTCACTCTGTCGCCCAGGCTGGAGTGCAGTGGTGCGATCTCCGGTCACTGCAACCTCTGCCTCCCGGGTTCAAGCAATTCTCGTGCCTCAGCCTCCCAAGTAGCTGTGATTACAGGCGCCCGCCACCACACCCAGTTAATTTTTGTATTTTTAGTAGAGACAGTGTTTCACCATGTTGGCCAGGCTGGTCTCGAAATCTTGACCTCAGGTGATCCGCCGCCTCAGCCTCCAAAAGTGCTGGGATTACAGGCATGAGACACCACGCCAGGCCGGTAGTGCTTCATTCTTTATCATGCACATACAGACTCGTTATAAGCTCACTTGACCCTAATAAAAACCTTGTGATGGGCAAGGCAGAGGCTGCCCATCTTAGCCTGGGTTCCCCGGAAGCCCACTGTGAGACCGGATCCCAGATGCAAGCTGTTTATTTGGGAAGTGACCCCCGGGAGCAGTGGGAGGGCAGTGGGGAAGGGCACGGAGAAGGGGGAAGCCACAGGGGTGTGTTCATGATACAATGACCACCTGCCTGCTTTGCCCAGACCAGAGGGTTTTCTGGGACATAGGACTTTGGATGCTAAAACTGAGACCCTCCTAGACAAGCCAGGGCGGCTAGTCTCCCTGGTTCGTGAGCAGAGCTGTCCTGTGAGCAGCTGGCCTCCGTCTGCTGGGGCTCTCGGGCAGATGCTGCAGAGCTGGCCTCAGAGCTGCCCCCCACAAGGAGTGAGGGAGCTGGGGTGTTTATCCTCCGTGACCCAGGGCCAATGAAGAGCGGCTCCTGGGCGCAGCTCCCTGGCACGTGCACTCTGTCCTCCAGGGGCTGCTGGAGAGCATTCCTCCAGCCAGAGACAACCCTCAGGCAGAACCACGAGGTGGCACAAGAGGGGATCATAAATGTCAAAGGGGCGTTGTGGGAGGGGGCATCCGTCATTCTTGCTTCTCCATGGTCTGCACTGAACAGGCAGGGAAACAAGCTGTGAGAGCCCGCAGTCGTGGAACTGGGCCGGGGCTCCAAAACCCTCACCCTGACACTATTCTGGGCTACTTACAAATAATTTTGTTACAGTCATTTTGTCAAATCTATTATAATTTAATTTCCTCTCCAATATCCAGATCATGGTTTTTTCTCCTTTTTAAAATATGATTACAGTGAATAAACAGCTTGATGACAATGACTCATTTCCCAAGCCGCTCTGTGAGGAGGGTCTGCCAGACACTCCTGGTCTCATGCCAGTATCCATGCTCCCCTTCCTCTCTGTGAACAGAACCCTTCTATTACTGTGGATGGCAACATGCTCAGCGAAACAAATGACATTTGCCAGCCTCCCTGGAAAACAGGAATGAGCAAGCTGCCACTGGTGACGCCTCCAGGAAAGTTCTTGTGCACTACACTCTTCCTTCTTTCTCTTTCCTGCTCCCTGGAGTTGAGATGTGATGGCTGGATCTTCAGCAGCCAATCTGTACCACAAGGTGATAGGATGGTAGAACAGAAAAAGAGAAGGTGCCTGGGTCTCTGGTGACCATGGAGCTCTCCTAGCCGTAAACTATGTAGTTCCAGATTTTTTAATGTGAGAGAAACCAGCTTTTATGTTGTTTGAGGTTTTCTGTTATATGTTGTCTATCTAATCCTAATGGCTGCAGAAGGTATAACTCTTATCTCTATCTTATAAAATTTGACATTAAGCACCTACTATGGGCCAGGCTCCAAGCTGAGCTATTTACATATACAGTGTGATCTTGGGATATAAGAAATAAGGGTCTCTGCCCCTGGTTCCTGGCATATAGTTCCTGAAACCCTTGTAATCTCGGGGCTCTGAGAGTGCCTTTTGTGTGCTTATGAAACGGTTGATGCCTTGGAACTCCTGGATCACCTCAGGATGGGGCGCTGGTTGAGGGCGGATCACCTGAGATCAGGAGTTCGAGACCAGCTTGGCTAACATGGTGAAACCCCCTCTCTACTAAAAATACAAAAATTAGCTGTGCGTGGTGGCGAGTGCCTGTAATCCCAGGAACTCACGAGCCTGAGGCAGGAGAATCGCTTGAACCCGGCAGGCAGAGGTTGCAGTGAACCGAGATCGCACCACTGCACTCCGGCCTGGATGACACAGTGAGACTCCGTCTCAAAAAAAAATAAAAAGAAGCAACCAAGCTTGTCCAACTCACAGCTCAGGACAGCTTTGAATGCAACCCAACACAAAGTAAATCCAACAAAGTAAATTTTTAAACTTTCTTAAAACATTATGAGATTTCTTTTGTGATTTTTTTTTTTTTTTTTAGCTCATAAACTATCATTCGTGTTAGTGTATTTTATGTGTGGCCCAAGACAATTCTTCTTCCAGTGTGGCCCAGGGAAGCCAAAAGATTGGGCACCCCTGGAGTAGACATTTGGGTCTTTCAGCCCCAATCCTGCTTCTCTGGGGAGTGAAGTGGGGGCAGAAGGCTGTGTTGATCACTGATGGCCAATGATGTAATCAGTCATGCCTACTTAAGGAAGCCCCTCAAAACCTCAAAAGGACAGGGTTCAGAGAGCCCCCAGATAGCTGAACACATGCAGGTGCCTGGGGGCGGCGCTGGGAGGGCCTGGGAGCTCCGTGCCCCTCCCTATGCCTGCCCCACGCGTCTCCTCCACCTGCTGTGCATCCGCACCTTCGTCACAGCCTGTGTCATAAATGGGTAAACGCAGTTCAGTGTGTCCCTGAGTTCTGTGAGCTGCTCCAGCAATCCATCAAACCCGAGGAGGGGGTCGTGGGAACCCTGATTCATTGCAGGTCGGTCAGAAGCACAGGACACACCTAAGGCTTGCAACTGGCATCAGAAGTGGAGGCCGTCACATGAGACTGAGCCCTCCAGGTGGATGGCGTTGGAATTGAATTAAATGAGAGGACACCGGTTGGTGTCAGCTGGGGAAAAGAATTGCTTGCTGGTGGACAGAAATCCCCACACACATTTTGATGAAGTATTCCATGCTGAGGGGTAAATGATGTGTCTGAGAGTAGGAAAAAACCTGTTTGTTTTTTAATTTCAGATGCTGTCTTATTAATTCTCATAGCAGCTCTCGTGGTAGGTTTCATCATCCCATTTTATAGGGGAGGAGGCTGAGGTCAGGGAGGTAACATGGCTTGCCCGAGTCGGTAGACAGGCCAGAACAGAAGGCCTCCTGACTCTGGTGTCCTTCCCGTCCTGGTCCAGCCACTCCAAAGGAGAAGAAGCTAGTGAAGGAAATGTTCTCTGCAATGGGACAGTGAGGAACAATTTGGGAGTAAGCAGAGTTTTCTGGTTCCTCTAAAGCTGCAATGCCAGAACCTGTCTGTTCACAATGTCAAGTAATCACCCATTAAACGTTTAAACACTTAAACCCTCCGGGACTCAGTTTTCTCATCTGTAAAGTGGGTGGGGTGGGGGGGAGCTGCTGTCAGCCATTGAGACACCCCCAGCTCACCTCTGGGATTCTAGCAGTGTCCTCTCACCTGTTTTGTTTGTTTTTAAAACAATTCCATTAAAAAGTGAGCAAAGGATCTAAATAGACAAATAGACATCTTTCAAAAGAAGACACACAATGGCCAACAGGTATATGAAAAAAATGCTCAACATCACTATCATCAGGAAAATGCAAATCAAAACTGCAATGTGATATAATCTCACCCCAGCAAGAATGGCTGTTATTAAAAAGGCAAAAAATAACAGATGCTGGCAAGGATGTGGAGAGAAAGGGACTCATCCACTGGTTGGTGGGAACATAAATTAGTACAGCCATTATGGAAAACGGTAAGGAGATTTCTCAAAAAACTGAAAGTAGAACTACAAACCATCTGGCAATCCCACTACTAGGTATTAAAAGGAAAGGAAATCCGTCTATTAAAGAGCTGCTTGCACCCCCATAAACATTAACTGCAGCACTATTCACAACAGCAAAGATACGGACTCAACCAGAGTGTCACCAACAGATGAAAGGATAAAGAAAGGGCAGTATATTTACACAATGGAGTATTATCCAGCCATAAAATGAGAATAAAATCCTGTCATTTGCAGCAACGTGGATGGAACTAGAGGTCATTGTGTTAAGTGAAATAAGCCAGGCACAGAAAGACAAACGTGGCACGTTCTCACTCATACATGGGAGCCAAAAAAAGTGGATCTCATGGAGGTAAAAAGTAGAATGTTGGTTAACAGAGGCTGGGAAGGGAAGGGAGGGTGGGGGAATGAAGAGAAGTTGGCTAACGGTACAAACATACAGTTAGATAGGAGGAATAAGTTATAATGTTAGATAGCAGAGTAGGGTGACTCTAGTTAACAACTACTGTATATTTCAAAATAGCTAGAAGAGAAGACTTGAAGTGTGCCCAACACATACAAATGATGCATACTCAATGCTGGGCGCCAGTGGCTCACGCCTGTAATCCCAGCACTTTGAGATGCCGAGGTGGGTGGATCACTTGAGGACAGGAGTTCGAGACCAGCCTGGCCAGCATGGCAAAACCCCTTCTCTACAAAAAATACAAAGGGTGTGATGGCAGGCACCTGTAATCCCAGCTACTCGGGAGGCAGAGGCAGGTGAGGCTCTTGAACACGGAGGCCAAGGCTGCAATGAGCCAAGATTGTGCCATTGCATTTCAGCCTGGGTGACAGAGTAAGACTCCGTCTCAAAAATAACAACAAAAAAAAAGGCCCGGTGCGGTGGCTCACGCCTGTAATCCCAGCACTTTGGGAGGCCAAGGCAGGCGGATCATGAGGTCAGGAGATCCAGACCATCCTGGCTAACACAGTGAAACCCCGTCTCTACTAAAAATACAAAAAATTAGCCAGGAGTGGTGGCGGGCGCCTGTAGTCCCAGCTACTGGGGCGGCTGAGGCAGGAGAATGGCGTGAACCCGGGAGGCGGAGCTTGCAGTGAGCTGAGATCACGATACTGCACTCCAGCCTGGGCAACAGAGTGAAACTCCTTCTAAAAAAAAAAATCCCTTTCCTCCCCAACAAGGAGGGCAACATCAGAAGCGCCCCTGTACAGGCTGGGAGGGAAATGTTTCTGTAGTTTGAGAACCTTCTGGATCAGGCAGGAGCCCTGTGGAAGTGAAAGAGGAAGCGTCCTTCTGTTTACCTCCCTCTGGTGGCATCACACTTCCTTGCTTTGTGCATAACCTGCAGGCCGGCGGCCCACCCGTCCCCTGGGAGCACCTGGCTGGCTCAGAGGTCTCTGCAGAGCAGCGCAGAGCAGGCTTTGGCTGCTCCCCCAGAAGCAGGAGCCACTCCTCTGGAGCCCGTGGTGCTCTCACAAGCGTGTCTTTAGTCCGGCCGCCCTTGGCAATGGCGGCACAGAGGTCAGCCCTCAGTGGCCAGCACATCCCACGGGGTGCTCCTTGGTGCAGCGGAAGCGGGGATGGCCACAGCCGGGTCTGGGAGTCCTCCAACAGGGCAGGGAATTCCAGAAGGCACAGGTTCCAGCCCCAGTGCCTGGTTTGAGAACAGTGTCTTAAACAATAGAATTCTTTGTTTCAAAGAACGTTTTAGGCAAATCCAAGTGAAGCTGGGTGGGCGTGGGAGCTCAACCTTCCCCTATCCCCTCCTCCTGCCCCTGGGACTTACAGAGAAACTCAGAGCC
This sequence comes from Pongo abelii, assembly GCF_028885655.2. Classification (NCBI taxonomy): domain Eukaryota; kingdom Metazoa; phylum Chordata; class Mammalia; order Primates; family Hominidae; genus Pongo; species Pongo abelii. The sequence continues at coordinate 157,517,475 of NC_071992.2, read as the reverse complement.
TTGGGAACGTGGGGCTTCCAGGTCTGGAGCAGTGGGGCCTCCCTCCAGTCTCTCTGGAAACGGTTGATGGGTGCCACGAGGGTCATGAGAGTGGCAGTTCCCAGGCTGTTCCGCTACGTGCTCCGCACCCGTCCTCTGGTTCGCTCTGTCCAGGGTGCCCTGGGATGCAGGCTGACCACGTCACCCACCCCTCTGACCTCTGCCCCTACCTGTGGGGTTTTACAGAACTCAGTGGAGTGGCATAGACACTGCAGGTGCTCAGACAGGACACATGAGAGAAAGCTCTTAGGACAACACAGGGGCTTAATAAGGACATGCTCAAACGAGGGTCCCATCTACCCTGGGAGTCGGGACATCTGAGTTCTGGTCTGGCTCTGTCCACAACTAGCCTGGAACCTCCACCCCAGGGCCTCAGTCTCCCCACCAGTGAAACAAGAGCCTGCGCATGGGGCTCTGCGGGCCCTCCCGGCGCTGACACTGCAGCTCCGCCACTGTCAGACACAGCTGGCTGGGCCGAGTGACAGCCTGGGGTGCGGAAGGGCTGCCTCTGCCCTCCGTGTGGCTGTGGGCAGGGTACTTCCCTCCCGGGCCCCAGGTTCCTCCTCGGTCTGGGGAGGGTGTGATCACGTGGTCAGACACCATCAGGCCTGGGACCATCCCGCATCCTGGCTCAGGCCACAGCCAGGGTCACAGGGCCTCTCGAGAGAAGGAGCTCCAGCTGGGACAGCAGGCAGGTCTGCAGGAAGGCCTGAGGTCAGGCTGTGAGACCCAGGGCAATGCTGGGCAGGAAGCAGACTCCTGTGAGAACCCCAGGCAGTGGCCATGCTGGCCTCTCACAGACCTGACACCTAAGGGCAAGAGGGAGTGTCTGCAAAAGCTTAGACCCTCCAGGGAGTTTGGGCTTTTCTCCATTTCTAATCTGCGCGTGGTTCTCTGATCCAGCAGTTCTCAACTGGGGGAAATTTTGGGCCAGGTGCGGTGGCTCACACCTGTAATCCCAACGCTTTGGGAGGCCGAGGCAGGCTCATCACTTGAGGTCAGGAGTTCAAGAGCAGCCTGGCCAACATGGTGAAACCCCGTCTCTACTAAAAATACAAAAATTAGCTGGGCATGGTGGCAGGGGCCTATAATCCCAGCTACTCGGGAGGCTGAAGCAGGAGAATTGCTTGAACCCCAGGGGCAGAGGTTGCAGTGAGCCGAGATCACACGACTGCACTCCAGCCTGGGCAAGAGTGAGACTCCATCTCAAAAAAAAAAAAAAAAATCAACTGGGGGAAATTTTGTTCCTAGGGAACATTTGGCAATTTCTCGAAACGCTTTTGATTGTCACAACTCTTGCGGGGTTGGGGGGGTGGTGCGCGGTGCCACTGGCATCAAACACGTGGAGGCCAGGGATGCTGCTCAGCACCCTGCCGTGCACGGGATGGTGCCTCACCAGAGAATGATCCCCAAATGTCAGTCTCAAGGTTGTGAAACCCTGGTCTACACCAAATCCCGTCCACTCTCCAAAGCCCTTCTCCAATTCCACCTCCTCCAGGAAGACATCCCTGGTCCCCAGTGAGTTGTTAGTGACTCCATTGGCCTCGAATCGAGTTTTCTGATATTCTTGGTATTTGTGGTAGCAGCACAGCTCTCATTTCTCACCTTCTCACGCAGCCTCAGAGAAACATACAAAACACATGTGCACCTTAGTGAATTATCATAAAGTGAATTCCTTTGAACCTCCTTCCAGGCCAAGAAAGAGACCTTTGTTGCCCCTGAGTCCCCCCAGGTACAATAACAGCCCTGCCTGCTGTTAAAGCAACCACTGTCCTAACTTTTAGGGAAATAGCCTCGTGGGTTTTGTTTTACAGGCTTATCACCCAACCATCCTTCTCTAGATGATGTAGTTTAATCTTAATGTTGTAGACAATGTTTTTTTTTTTTGAGACTGAGTCTCACTTCGTCAGCTAGGCTGAAGTGCAGTGGCGCAATCTCAGCTCATTGCAACCTCCACCTCCCGGGTTCAAGCAATTCTCCTGCCTCAGCCTCCCAAGTAGCTAGGATTACAGGCACACACCACCATGCCTGGCTAATTTTTGTATTTTTAGTAGAGATGGGGTTTCACCATGTTGACCAGGCTGGTCACAAACTCCTGACCTCAAATGATCCACCCGCCTTGGCCTCCCAAAGTGCTGGGATTACAGGCGTGAGCCACCGCGCCCAGCCTTGTAGACATCTTTGATGTGCCTTTTGATAAGTCTCTTGTCACCTGCAGGCTGCACCTCCCTCCCTGTCTTTTCCTCACCCCGTTTCCTGCAGCCTGCATTGTGTTGCATCAGGTTCACTCTGCTGTTTGACACCCTCCTCTGTCCTCTACGTTCTCTGCAAATTGGCAGCTGGGTCCAGAAGTTCCGTCAGGCTCCTATTCAGTCCCTCGGCGAGTCCAAAGGTTGCCTTGTGTTCCCACTGCAGGGCATGGGAAGGCCAACTTGTCTCTCCGCTGGTGACGTCAGTAGCTCTTGATGCTCCAGGCCCAGGCCCATTAATTCACCAGGAGCTGCAAAATGATGCAATTCTGACTGTGATGTTCCTGTTTTAGTTATTCTGCGGCACCCTCTTAGAAAGAGATGCTTCTTCTCATCTGCTGCTGGCTACCCAGTGGCACAGTTCAAGTAAGAAATGGGGCTGGGCTAGCCGTAGTGGCTCACGCCTGTAATCTCAACCCTTTGGGAGCTGAGGCAGGTGAATCACCTAAGGTCAGTAGTTCAAGACCAGCCTGGCCAATATGGCGAAACCCCGTCTCTACCAAAAATACAAAAATTATCCAGGCGTGATGGCACGTGCCTATAGTCTCAGCTACTCAGGAGGCTGAGGCAGAAGGATCACTTGAACTGGGGAGGTGGAGGTTGCAGTGAGCTGAGATTGTGCCACTGCACTCCAGTCTGGATGACAGAACAAAACTCCGTTTCAAAAAAAAGAAAAAAGAAATGCATCTTCTCTTCTTTACCAGTTTTGGGAGAGTGACTTAGTTCCCTCTTATCTTCCACCATGGAACAATCAAGGTTTTCTTGTTTAATAACACTACAAATACACGGATTTAAACTTATTTGAGGCCGGGCGGGTGGCTCCCGCCTGTAATCCCAGCACTGTGGGAGGCCGAGGCGAGCAGATCACCTGAGGTCAGGAGTTCGAGACCAGCCTGGACAAAATGGTGAAACCATGTCTCTACTAAAAATACAAAAAAATTAATTAGGCATGGTGGTGTGCACCTGTAATCCCAGCTGCTCGGGAGGCTGAGGCAGAAGAATTGCTTGAACCCAGGAGGCAAAGGTTGCAGTGACCCAAGATCGTGCCACTGGACTCCAGCCTGGGCAACAGAGCAAGACTCCATCTCAAAATAAATAAATAAATAAACAAACAAACATTTGAAAGCTTCAATCAATGGCAATGACTATCCTTTTCCAAGCTCAAATGGTCCGATCTTTGCCCAGTGGATGCCTCTTAAGTTGGCGGCAGAAGCCTTGGAGGTGGCCCTGGTGTCTTTGACGGTTTCGTGCTATGCAATGTGTCAGGGTGGCCCTGCTCATCTTGCATATTTCCTGCTCCAGACCTAGAATCAGCCATTGCTCCAAAAAGCCCTGGTTTCTTGCTGTAGGAGTTTGTATTTCAAGACCACAGTGTGGATTCTAGGGATGCTCATTGCTACTGGGTTGGTCTTTTTTTTCCTTTAAGACCTTTAGAGTGGACAGAGCTAGGAAATATACCAACATTTTTTTTAAAACATAAAAAGGCCTCGTGAGTTCAAACTAATATTTCCAATTAGAATTCAGGACTAGAGTTTTGACTTAAACCCTACTATATTACATTTGCCGTCTCCTTTCTTCCACACTTAGAATCCTGCTTCTCAGGAAAATGAATGTACACTGTCTCTCATAGTTGTTTATTTGCTTTTTTCCACTTTACACACTCAACAGTCTTGGAATAACAATAGTAAAATCCTAATGACAACCACCACTACTGCTACTAATACTCTACTAGGATTACTGAAAACAATTACATTGTTCTCATATGCTCTCCCCATTCTCCATCCAGTTTCCATATCCCAGCTATATCTACATGGTCAGAAAATGTAGCCATCACATGCAAAATGTACAGTCCTAATAAGGGAAAAGGAGTGAGGCTGGCAAAAAAAAAAAAAAAAAAAAAAGTCAGATAAGCTATAAGTCTGCCTTTCTTCTTGATCCAGAACACATAGCCCTCCTGCACAAATAACTCACAACCTTCCCACACCTGACTTATCACCAGACCCTTGGCTGATAGAAAAATGCAAGTTAGCTTGTTGCAACCTTGGTGTTAGCAATACTTCACATGGCCCACTCCAGCACACAGCACAAGCACCGTCCTATAAAATCCCCGTCAAGCCTTTGTCTCCTGGCAGTCAGCTCCTCTCTTGCTGATCTGCCCGTTGCACCCTTGCAATGTTTTCTTTCTTTCTTTCCTTCTTTCTTTGTTTCTTTCTCTCTTTTGACAGAGTCTCACTGTCACCCAGGCTGGAGTGCAACAGTGCAATCTCGGCTCACTGCAACATCCACCTCCCAGTTTCAAGTGATTCTTGTGACTCAGCCTCCTGAGTAGATGAGACTACAGGCATGCATCACCACACCTGGCTAATTTTTTGTATTTTTAGTAGAGACGGGGTTTCACCATGTTGCCCAAGCTGGTCTCAAACTCCTGACCTCAGGTAATCTGCCCACCTTGGCCTCCTAAAGTGCTAGGATTACAGGCGTGAGCCACTGCGTCCTACCTTTCATTCTTCAATAAATCTGCCTTTCTTTACCTACAACTGTCTTGGTAAATTCCTTTACTTCCAGTGACACTGGCCCCAAGTAGTCGCTATCCAAGACACTATACTCTCCTTTTTAGCCTCGGTTTAGCCTTGGTTCCTTATCTAGTGCTCCTGTTGAGGACTCTGTTGGTTGCCTGAAGGTCATTCTCTGATAGGCTCCTTGGGCCCCTCAGACCCTGAGAACATTATTTCCTGAGTCCCTTGGGGCTGCTTTTTGATTGTGCCTTTTATACTCAAAAGTCTGTTTTGCTGGGTGCATAGTATTTGGCTCACATTTTTTCTTGAGTATTTTAAGTACAGTATGTTTCTCCTTCTTCTGGCAGAACGTGTTGTGATTGAAAAGTCGGATGACAATCTAATTTTTATTTTAGTATAAGTCCCTCACTCTTTTAACCTGGACTCAAGGATTTTTTTTTTTTTTTAGATTGGTAATTTTACTAGAACATGTTTTGGTGTTGGTTACCCCGGATCTGTCTTCTCAAATACATGGTGTACTCTTTCAATATGTAGTTCCAAATCTTTTTGTTTTAGGGAAGTTTTCTGAAGGTACAGATGTTTGTATTTATTCTGTTCCTTTCCTAGGGTCATCTCATGGGAAAGAGATGTCAGTCTTTTCAAATGTTTTGTCACTGCCTAACTTGGGACCTCACTGTTCCTAGACATCACCTCCTGCTGCCCCTGGCTCAGGGAAGGCAGCTTAGTTTCTCGGCAGAGCAGGCCACAGTCCCCAACACCCAGGCCAGACCCCCAGCCAGCTGCTCCTGTAGCCAAACACCTCATTGTCCAACCACTGCCTGCGTCTGTGGGTCTACCTCACCCCCATCCGACATCCACAGGGCAGCCAGAGCCCCCAGGTCTCCCACCATGGTAAGAACACACCCAGCCCTAGAGGGGCAGGCAAGGCTCCCTGGGAGCACGCCCTTGTCTCTATCTTCCTCTTGTCTCTATCTTCCTCTTGTCTCTATCTTCCTCTTGTCTCTATCTTCCTCTTGTCTCTATCTTCCTCTTGTCTTCTGGTCACATCAGTGCTGTTGCTGTGAGCGGGTTGAGGCTCTTGAGATGTGAACCACTGTGGGTTTCCCCTGGACTTCCTGCTACCTGCAACCCTTCCCCCATCTGGGGTGAGTGGCCCGGGAAAGGGGTGGCAGAGCGATTCACGAAGAACAGAGGGGCTGAAATCGAGGCTGCAGCAGAAACCTAGGCTCTGGCCATGCCCTGCCTGCCACCCAAGCCCACAGGGAGGGCAATATGAGGACAGACAGAGAGCCGGCCCCACCTCGCTTCAGGCCAAGTCCTTTTCCAGAGTGGGGTGGAAACGATAAAAGCTCAGAAAAGCTTGGGGGAACTGAGAGAGAGGCGACTGGAAAGCCCTTTCCTTCACCTTCACTCCAGCCCGAGGCAGCCTCCCAGGCAGACATGTCTAGAGTGGCAGAGCGCATGTCCCCAGGGGCCTGAGAGTGTGCAGCTTTGGGCGGACCCACAGGGGCCTGTCTGTTAGACACACGGCCCACAGCCATTTCCTGTATGGTGTGATGCCCAGAAACAGACGGAGCTGGGGCCACCCGAGCAGGTGTCAACACGTAGGGTCAGAGGCCCCAGCTCCATGCCAACCCCACAGCCTGGACTAGGACAGACTCCCAAGACAAGAGGAGGCCCCAGAGGAACTGAGAATAAGCCGGATAGTTAGGAACGAGCTGGCCACGACCCACATCACATACAGCCCTAGAGCCACTTGCAACATCGGGTGCGGAGCGGGAGCTGATCAATGCTTTCAGAACTGGAAACCCCAAGTCACGTGAACAGAAGAATAGCTGCACTCTGTTTGACTAGTCAGGAAGCCAAGGAACTTGCCCAGTCATCCAGCAAGAACGTGGGGATGCTGGGGTCTGAGCCCAGCCCACCATCCACCCATCACGAGCCATGCTGAGTGCTAAGTTGGCCCCAGCCTGGCTCCTGGCTGGTCTGGGCAGGCCACCAAGGCCCTGAGGCTGTAAGGTGTCTGGCTAATCCCCAGGGAGGGCGCACGTCTGGGAGGGAGGCCTGGGCCTCTCACGGAGCCAGGGGGTGTAATTGAGGCCTGAGCGAAGGCTATGCGGCTCAGCTTCAGAGTGTCTTCAGGGAAAAAGGATGCACCCCTTGCCGCAGAGCAGACCCTCCCAGCCCATCCACCCCACATGTACCCAGAAGAGGAGGAGCTTCTCAAACCGGTTCCCCAGGGCCTGGCCTGGCCCAGGGCCCTAGCTGTCCACCCCCCTGGCCTGAGCCAGGTTTGATTTCCTGCTACTTTGGAGGGGAGGGGTCCCGAGGCTCCTAGGCCCCTCCCACTCTGAATGCAAGTGCAGTGGCTGCCGGAAGCCACTCATCCATTCACCGATTCCAGTCGTGCACCTGCTATATGTCAGGCACTGTTCCGGGCAAAGAGGGCGGCAGAGAACGCGCTGGCAAGCTGGCCTCATAGAGCTGGCATTCTAGTGGGGGAGTCAGACACCAAGTGAGAGATGACATTGAGAACACAGCTAAATTGACACAGTGCCAGGTATTGTTCTAAGTGTTTTGTTCATGTCACTTAATTGTCACAGCACCCATGACATAGATATATTGCTGTCTCCATTTGCAGATGGGGAGGCCGAGACACAGAAGAGTGAACCTGAGGAGTCTGCGGCCAGAGTCCATGTTAAATACGTGAAATGGAGAGGGTATCAGATGTGAGAGTGCAGAGCAGACAAGGAAAGCAGTAGCAGGAGAGAACCGCATGTGTGTCTCTGTGTGCACGTGTGTGTACATGCATGTATCTGTATGTACAGGCGTGTGTGTGTGCATGTGTATGGGTGTACATGTGTATTATCTGCATGTACCTGTGTGCACGCATGTGTGTACTGTATGTGTGTATGTGTAGGTTGTGTGCATTTGTGTCTGTCTGCATGTATGCATATGTGCGCCTATGAGGGGGTGCATGTGTGGCTATGTGTGTATATCTGTGTGTGTGTCTGTGTGGGCCTTCGGGGAGGTTGGTCGCCATTTCTTCAGTCTTGTGGGTATATTGCTCTCTGGAGGGGTCTCTCCCGGGCACTTGAGGTGGGCTCTGTGTCTCCATTATGTGATGTGACCAGGGCCACAGAAACCAGGCTCCCTGTGCCCACACCCACCCACTCCAGACCTGGAGAAGGGAGGTGGCACGCACAAAGGTGCACACGGCTAGAAGCCTTACCAAGCAGATGGATGCAGAGATGGCTCATTCATTCATTCATTCATTCATTCTCCTAGACAACATGGCAGGCAATGCACTGAGTTCTGAGGAAGGACCGGGGGAAGGAACCGTATTGCTGGGGACACGTTCAAATCCCAGCTCTGCCACTGCAGCTGTGAATGGAAGGACTGCAGGCCTCCCTTGGAAAGTTGCCCTGGGGATGGGGAGCCGTCGGGCTGTGAAGCACACACCCACCCACCTCCTGCTGCCGCGCAACCTCATGCCCCCTTTCCTGACTTCTTTTCACCCCGTCTGGGCCTGACAGGCTCAATCCTGTCACTCTTGCCCTCCGAAGTCCAGGGGAGCTTTGTCCATAGGGCTGACTGCTCTCCCCACATTCACCCCTGCTGGGGCTGGACAGAGAACTGGGGCTGTCTGCTAGAAAAGGCAGGCCCTGTGTTCTATAGAGGCACTGGGCCGCACAGGCAGGAGTGGGCTTGAGAAACGGTGCTCCTTGCATAGGCAAAGACAGGAAGGCCCCAGGACGAGGCACTGGGGCCCACAGAGGGACTGTGACCTCACAGGTGGCCATGCCAGAGACTTGCCCTAGCAGCTGGGTGTCTGCTCCTGACAAGATATGGGGTTGAGCCTGGACAGAGTTGATGAGAGGAGATTTGCAATGTGGAGACATCCTCCCTCACCCCCAGTATAAATAAGACACATGGAAGAGGTGCCTGGAGGCACACTGCGTTGAGCGTAGACACCACCAATGTAGACAGCCACACTGTAATGCGTTGTTGAATGGGGTGAATAGATGAAACCTCAGGTCCCAGGTCCCTCCGTCTCTGTATGGATTCGTTTTGCTACTGCCATTCCCCAGGGCCCCCCAGTGCCTGGCACACAGCAGGTGCCCGATATATACATGCCAAAGGAATAAGGAAATGGGCAAATGAGAAGGTGTGATGGGAAGGACTCATGCTGCCAGGTGGCAGGGAGGTTCTGGGTGACTTTTTTTTTTTTCTCATTTTTAAACGGCTTTGTAATAACTACAGTATATATAACTTCTAATATGAGAAAAAACAGTTATTTCAATGTTTTGAAATAACCACACAGCGGAGGTAGCCACAGGGACATGAAGGGGCTTTTGGCCAGAAGCAGCCCTGTGACTCCCTCACAGTCACAGTGACCAATGTGGTGTCCGCACATGGCTGCGACGTGGACGTGGCCCAGGAAACACTGGCGCCAAGGGCTGGGCTGGGACTTTCCTCTTGTCAGTTCCTCCATGGCTATCATGTTCCTGGGTGATCAATCATATTCAGGAAGGAAGGCAGGGTGGGGGTGCCCCCTGTGCAGGGGGAGTCAGCCACGGAGGTGGGGGGTTGGGGCCGTGAGACTGTGGGGCTCCAGAGCCTGGGCTGCTCACTTCACTTCCTGGAGCCCCCATTTTCCCACCTGTAAAATGGGGTGCTGGTGCAGACCCCCGGTGGTAGTGAGAAGTGGCTGCTGCCAGCTCGACACCACTGTGTGCCTGGGAGGCCTCTTTCCTTCCCTTTCCCTGCCCTGCTGCTCACAGGGTTGAGCAAGACTGCTTATGCTGGTTTGCTGCCCCTAATCTCAGAACCCACAGTGGCTGCACCTGACAAGGCTGGTTCCCGCCCCACTCATCACTGAGCGCCACAGCCCTGCTGCTGGGCTGTGGGCACCTCGCCCCTCTGTAACACGGGATCAGTAGTGCCCATCTCTTGAGCCCCTTGAGATGAGTGGCTATGCTCAGAGGACCCTCTGGCCCCAGTCCCACCCTCCCTCGTGGGGACCTGCACTTTCTCTGGCAGTTTCCTCTACTGCGCCTGGCCACAAATATGATCTTGATAAATAACTCATCTTCATCTTACTGAAAGGACTTAGGGCAGAGATCTAGTTTACAACATGGTCCCCACAGTGTCTGGCTCTAGTAGACTTCAAAAAATAATTGTTGGATGGATGCATCAAAAGGTAGACAGGTGGATGCAGGTGGGTGAACTGGAGAATGAAAGATGAGTGAGTGGCTGGGTGTGAGTTTAAGTCACCTCCTTATAGCTTGCTAATGGCAGAGCTGGCAAGGGTCCCACTTCAAGTCCAGACACTCAACCACTTCTCTGAAAGAGGTCTGTGCTGCCTTTCACTCACACCCGACAACACGTCTGTATTCACTGGATCTGCACGTCAGGGACCCCCACAATCGTACCCCTCTCCTGATTCCTCCCCTGGGATCCACCCCGGGAGGTTCCAGCACCTCCAATCTAGGCGCATGTTTAATATCTCCCTCCAGGCATTGGCAAGGTCAGTGTCACGGACCTGGAGCACGTGGCATCACACAGAGCCTCACTCAAAGAGCCCCACGTTGGTTTAGTGTTCTGCTGACACCATCATGGAATTATCAATGATTTATCTTTTTTAACATATCCGTATCGTGAAACAGATGATTTTATCTTTAAACTTGTGTTTTTTAAGCGAAGACCAATGGGACAGCGTCAGGGTGCGTGAGCAGAGGAGACCTGCGTAATCCAAGTGTCCGGGTCCTTGCCGCCCTGTCCACATTCAGCGTTCACCGTGTTCTATGAGCACAGAATTCTGGTGGGGCTGAGGTGCCTGGGACGTCTGAGATCCGGGCTCCTATGGGGTGTTGGCAGAATGCACGGGCCCCAAAGGCGACAGCGGGTTTAGATTTGTGCAGCCTTTCCATTGTCCTGTAAGATCGAAATACACGTGCCTGTACGAACTGTGCACTACCCATGTGTCATCGTGGCGCGTCAGTGCACAAGTGAGACGCCTTGCACCTAAGACGGCATCACACCATAAAATGATGAGCGGAACAATTCATGTGAATGACTCGACTGCTTGTTTTTCCTTTACTTAGAACGACATTAATTACCAAACTTAAAGCACCATGGCAAGTCAGGAGGAAGGAAGGGAATGGGAGGAGCCGGTGCTGAGCCCCTCAGGCCCTGAGTCTGGGCCCTCCCGGGGCCGCAGGAGGACCATTGGTGTCACCTCACTTTCGCAGAAAGACCCCTGGTGGTGTCCACGGGCATTCCTGTGTTGGCTCATTCATTCATTCAGCCAGTCACCCGCAGCACGCACCGTCCACCTTCAGCGTGGCCTGGGACAGGACACGGAGGGGTTCCAGGTGGGGATCAAGCTGGGGAGGGCACTGCAGGTCACAACGGCAGGCGAAGGCGAGGAGGAGACACAGCCGGGCCCACGAACGGCTAGAGAAGAGCTTCCTGTTACTAGCAGGGACAGTGCAAGGGGGACACTGCAAATAGGAGTTCCCTTCTCTTCCCGTGCCTCAGGGTCCCCAGGAGGAAGCTAAGCGCCTGGCTCTGGCTCTGAAGTCCCGGGGGCCGGCTCGCCTTCCAGCAGCAGTGAACTCCGCGGAGAGGGCGCGCGCCCCCTAGCGGGCCCGGGGAAGAAGCGGGGCCGGTCCCAGCCTCCGCTCCCTTGAACACACCACTCCGCCAGCCTCTCTGGGGAGGGGAGGATGCCCAGCAGGCCGTGGTCTCAGCCGAAGCTTCAGGAGGGAGCTGATCCTGACCCTGTAGGGGACTCTGCAGGGTGAGCTTATGGCAGCAGGGCTTTCCTTACCCCCATTGCTAGTGGTTGGCTGAGGGCTGCCCTGGGAGATCTGAATTCCCACCTACTTCTGACTCTTTGTATAGACAAAGCACAATCTGGTAGTCCAAGATCAGTCCTTCAAATAAAAGCTTCAGGCTCCAGCCCTCTAGAGGAAGCACACCCAGGTCAGGGGAAGGATGCACACCTGCCCACACGGTCTCTGTGCACATGTGCACAACTGGGGCTCACTACCGAGAATGCACACGGGACTTGCTTGCCCGTGCACAAACTGTTGCTGGACACACTGGGAGTCTGGCATCAGTGGCTGCCTCTGGGGAGGCCCCGGGAAGCTGGGCAAGTCACTCTTCTGTACTTTTTTAACTCTGCACAACAGATAACTTCTCCCTACTCAAAAAACGTAATCACATTAAAAGCCAATCTTGCCACATTCATGGATCAGAAGGTTTACTAGTGTTACAACAGCAATACTCAACAAATCGACATATGGATTCTGCACAGTCAAAATCTATCAAAACCTCCCCTGACTTCTTGGCAGAAATTGACAAGCTGAAACTAAAGTTCACACAGAAATTCAAGGGAACCAGAATAGCCAAAACAATCCTGAAAAAAGAATAAAATTGGAGAAGTCACACTTCTTCATTTCAAAACATACTACAAAGCTATAGTAATCAAGATTGTGTGGTACTAGCATAAAGACAGATGAATGGAATAGAATTGAAAGTCTAGAATAAGCCCTTACATTTATGGTCGGTTGATTTTTGACAGGGTGTCAAGACAATTCAGTTGGGGGTGGGGAGAAATGGTCTTTTTAACAAATGGTGCTGGGACAGCTAAATATCCACATATAAATGGATGAAGTTGGACTGCTCCCTTACACCACTGTGAAACCGATATATGGGATTTCATCCACAGTTCCTGGCTTGTAACCCCCATAGCCCTTGCTATAATCTTTCATTATAATGTTGGGGCACTTTAGGCCTCAGGAGCAGGCTGCAGAAAGCAGAATCTCTCTGACCTTCTTCTGTTTTCCTTTTATACGCCCAAGACAGGACTCTAATCAGATTGTGGGCCAAAAGACCCTCATTCAGCCAGGCGCGGTGGCTCATGCCTGTAATCCCAGCACTTTGGGAGGCCGAGGCAAGTGGATCATCTGAGGTCAGGAGTTCAAGAGCAGCCTGGCCAACATGGTGAAACCCTGTCTCTACTAAAAATACAAAACTTAGCTAGGCATGGTGGCAGGTGCCTGTATTCCCAGTTACTTGGGAGGCTGAGGCAGGAGAATTGCTTGAACCCAGGAGGCAGAGGTTGCAGTGAGCCAAGATCGTGCCACTGTACTCCAGCCTGGGCAATAGAGTGAGACTCCATCTCAAAAAAAACATACCGGGGCGCAGTGGCTCATGCCTGTAATCCCAGCACTTTGGGAGGCTGAGGCAGGTGGATCACAAGGTCAGGAGATCAAGACCATCCTGGCTACCATGGTAAAACCCCGTCTCTACTAAAAAATACCAAAAAAATTACCAGATGTGGTGGCGGGCACCTGTAGTCCCAGCTACTCGGGAGGCTGAGGCAGGAGAATGGCGTGAACCCAGGAGGCGGAGCTTGCAGTGAGGCGAGATCACGCCACTGCACTCCAGCCTGGGCGACAGAGTGAGACTCCGTCTAAACACACACACACACACACCCTCATTCCAGAAAGGGTCCTGCCCCATACTCTGGAGGAAGGAATGCTACACAGAGGAGTCAAGAGAGGTCAGAACAGACAGGCCTTGCTGGGTTCAGATCATGTTCTTTTTGTCCAGTCACATTCCTACATGGTTGTTGATCGTGCCTATGTGAAGAAGCCTCCATAAAACCCCAAAAAAGGATGGCTTCAGGGCTTCCAGATGGCTGAACAGGTCCCTGGAGGGTGGTGCACCCAGGGAGGGTGTGGAAGCCCCTCACCTCTTCCCCATGCCTTACCTGAGGCATCTTTTTTTTTTTTTTTTTTGAGACAGCCTCTATTGCCTAGGCTGGAATGCAGTGGTGTGACCACAGCTCACTGTAGCCTTGAACTCCTGGGATCAAGCAATCCTCTCACTTCAGCCTCCAGAATAGCTGGAACTACAGGTGGACATCACCACATCAGGATAATTTTTTAATTTTTGTAGACATGGGGTATTACGATGTTCCTCAGGTTGGTATCAAACTCCTGGCCTCAAGTGATCCTCCCATCTCAGCCTCCCAAAATGCTGGGATTCCAGGCGGGAGCCACCACACCCGACCAGAGCATCTCTTCATCTGTATCCTTTGCAGTTTCCTTTATAACAAACCAGTAAATATAAGTAAATGTTTTCCTGAGTTCTGTGAGCAGCTCCAGCAAGTTAAGCAAACCCAAAGAGGGGGTTGTGAGTGACCCAACCAGAAGCCGGTCAGTCAGAAGTTCCCGAGGCCCAGGCTTGTGACTAGTGTCTGAAGCAGGGGGGTTTTGGAGACTGAACCCCCAACCTGTGGGATCTGATGCTGTTTCCAGGTAGTGTCAGAACTGAAGAAGAGGACCCCCAGCTGGTGTTTGCTGCAGAATTGATTGCTTGCTTACTGGGGAGGAGAAATCCTCACATATTTCGGGGTCAAAGAAGTCTTCTGTGTTGATTATTGTTGTTTTGGTGTGAAAGCAGAAGAAAACCACAGTTTGAAAGGTTATTTTAAATAACCATATACAAAAATTAGCTAAATGTGGATCAAAGACCTAAACATAAGAGCTAAAACTATAAAATTCTTAGAAGAAAATATAGGAGTAAATAAATCATCACTGGTCAGACACGGTGCATGGTGGCTCACGCCTATATCCTAGCACCTAGGGAGGCAGAGGCAGGAGGATAGTTTGAGCCCAGGAATTCAACACCAGCCTGGGCAACGTAGCAAGACCCTATTCTCTTTTTTTAAATTTTTTATTTTTTGAGACAGAGTCTCACTCTGTCGCCCAGGCTGTAGTGCAGTGGCGTGATCTCACCTCACTGCAACCCTTGGCTCCTGGGCTGAAGAGATTCTCCTGCCTCAGCCTCCCAAGTAGCTGGGATTACAGGCACCTGCCACCAAGCCCGGCTAATTTTTGTATTTTTAGTAGAGACAGGGTTTCACCACGTTGGCCAGGCTGCTCTCCAACTCCTGACCTCAGGTGATCCACCCGCCCATAAGCCACCATGCCCAGCCAAGACCCCATTCTTGATTTAAAAAATAATAAAAGTAGCCGGGTGTGTTGGCTCACGCCTGTAATCCCAACACTTGGGAGGCCAAGGCAGGCAGATCACCTGTGGTCGGGAGTTTGAGACTAGCCTGACCAACATGGAGAAACCCCATCTCTATTAAAAACACAAAATTAGCCAGGCATGGTGGTGCATGCCTGTAATCCCAGCTAGTCAGGAGGCTGAGGAAGGAGAATCATTTGAACTCGGAAGGCGGAGGCTGCGGTGAGCCGGGATCACGCCATTGCACTCCAGCCTGGGCAACAAGAGCAAAACTCCATCTCAAAAATAAAAAAAAAAAAAAATTTAAGTAAAAATAAATAAATACAATTCATCATGACCTTGGATTAGGAATGGTTTCTTAGCTATGACATCAAAAGCACAGGCAACAAGAGGGGAAAAAATAGATAAGATAGGTGGCTTTCATTAAAAGTAAAAACTATTGTTCTTCAAAGGACTCATTAAGAAGTGAAAAGACAAATCACAGAATGGGAAAGAATGTTTGCAAATCATATATCTGAGAAAGGATGTGAATCCAGAACATATAAAGAACGCTTACCACCTAAAAATAAAAAGGCCAATAATCCAATTCAAAAATCGGCCAAGGATCGAAAAAGACATTCAGCTCTTCAAAGATACACAAACAGCAAACAGCACATGAACAGACGTTCAACATTATTGGCTATCAGAGAAAGGCAACCACAACTAAAATCACAGGCCACTTGCTTCAGTCTGTTTAGGCCACGGGGTGGCTCAAACAACAGAAATTTATTTCCTTACTGTTCTGGAGTCTGGCAATCCTGAGATCAAGGTCCCATCAGGGCTGGTTTCTCACGAAGCCTTTCTTCCAGGCTTACAGACAGCTGCCTTCTCACTAAATCCTCACATGATAAGAGAAAGAGAAAAATCTGGCATCTCTTCCTCCTCTTCTAAAGATGCCAGTCCTCTAGGATTAGGGCCCCACCCTCCTGACCTCATTTACCTTAATTACCCCCTTAAGGCCCTGTCTCCAAATACACTCACTTTGGGGGCTACAGCTTCAACACATGAATTTTGGGGAACACAATTCAGTCGATAACACGGCTCACACCCACTAGGTCGCTTACTCAAAAACACAATGACAAGTATTGTAGAGGGTATGGAGGAATCGGAACCCTTGGACCTGCTGGTGGGAATGTGAAACGGCACGGTCACTTTGGAAAACAGTCTGGCAAGTTCCTCAGTCAAACGCAGGGTTTCCATATGACCTAGCAATTCCACACATAGGCCTAAGAGAATTAAAAACATGTCAACACAACACACACGTAACACAGATGCCCACAGCAGCATTGTTCATAACAGCCAAAGTGTGGGAACAGCCCAAATGCCTGTCAACTCATGAATGGATCCACACAATGGAACACTCTCTGGCACTAGGGAGGAAGTACTGACACACGGTATGCAGCCTCCAGTGGATGGACCGGGAAAACACGCTGAGTGAAAGAAGCCAGACACAAAGGGCGCACTTTGCGCGATTCCATTTACATGAAATGGTCCATAGAGACAGAAAATAGATCCATGTTTGTTTTGGGTTGAGGATGATGGGGGAATTGGGAGGTGACTGCTTTTTTTTTTTTTTTTTTTTTTTTTTTGAGGTGATGAAAATGTCCTGGCCAGGTGTGGTGGCTCACACCTGTAGTCCCAGTGCTTTGGGAGGCCAGGCTGGGCGGATCACCTGAGGTCAGGATTTCAAGACCAGCCTTGCCAACACAGCGAAGCCTCGTCTGAAACCCTGTCTCCACTAAAAATACGAAAATTAGCCGGGCATGGTGGGCGGCACCTGTTATCGCAGCTAATTCGGAGGCTGAGACAGGAGAATCGCTTGAACTGGGGAGGCTGAGGTTGCAGTGAACCTGGATCGCACCATTGCACTCCAGCCTGGGTAACGAGAGTGAAACTCCGTCTCAAAAAAAAAAAAAAAAAAGAAAAATGTTCTAAAATTGATCATGGTGATGGTTGCACAAATCTGTGAATATACTAAAAATCACTGTACACTTTAAATGGGTGAATTGGATAGTATATGAATTCTGTCTCAATAAAGCTCTTCCAAAACAAACCAAAACCAAACAAAACCAATCTTGGGAGGAGGGTTTAATTCAGCTGCAGGCTGTGAGGATGGCTGGAGCTGGGCTCAAATCTCAGCTCTCCACTAACCACCTGTGCCCCCTGGCGCTTACTGCTTCACTTTGTGAACGTGGGTTTCCTCCTCTGTGATCCGGAGCCAGTAACATCGCCAGCTCCAGGGCTGTCAGGGGGGTTAAGGCAGATGAGGCAAGAGACTGTCTCACAAGAAGGCTGCCCCCAATCCGGGCTCAACCCTGGGGCCGTGGAGTGCCGTAAGACCTCTCCAGCCTCCTAGCTGACGCCTCCCACCCACCCCTGACACAGGATGCAGGTCCCAGGGTCTTTGGGACCCTCTGTGACCACCCCACTTACGTCTCCAGCCCCTGCACTCACCAGCTTCCCAAATGTGAATAAGTCTCCCCAACTTCCATGCCTTTACTGTTGTAGGTGGAATTGTGGCCCCCCAAAGATATGCTCAAGCCTGAAGCCCCAGTACCTGTGGATGGGACCTTACTGGGAAACAGGGTCTTTGCAGACGTCATTCAGTGAAGAAGAGGCCATGCTGGATTAGGGTGGGCCCCAAACCCAGTGGCTGGGGTCCTTATAAGAAGAGGGAAGTTTGGAAAGAGAGACGCAGGAGAAAGCTAGGTGAGGATGGAGGCAGAGATTGGAGTCATGCGTCTACGGAGCCAAGGAACGCGAAGTATGGTTGGCAACCACCAGAAACGAGGAAGAGGCAGGGAAGGATCCTGCCCTGGAGACTTCAGAGAGAGCATGGCCCTGCCCACACCTGGATTTTAGACTTCCAGCCTCCAGAACCACGTGAGAATAAACTCCTGGTGTTCTAAGCCGCCCGGCTTGTGGTGCTCGGTCATGCAGCCCTGGGAGACAAATTCACTGACCTGTTCCCACTGTGTCCGGAATTGGTGGGTTCTTGGTCTCACTGACTTCAAGAATGAAGCCGCAGACCCTCGAGGTGAGTGTTACAGTTCTTAAAGGTGGCGTGTCTGGAGTTTGTTCCTTCTGATGTTCGGATGTGTTCAGAGTTTCTTCCTTCTGGTGGGTTCGTGGTCTGGCTGGCTCAGGAGTGAAGCTTCAGACCTTCGCGGTGAGTGTTACAGCTCCTAAGGTGGCACGTCTGGAGTTGTTCTTTCCTCTTGGTGGGTTCGTGGTCTTGCTGGCTTTAGGAGTGAAGCTGCAGACCTTCACAGTGAGTGTTACAGCTCATAAAGGCAGTATGGACCCAAAGAGTGAAAGAACAAGCTTTCCACAGTGTGGAACTGGACCTGAGCGGGTTGCCACTGCTAGCTCCCACAGCCTGCTTTTATTCTCTTATCTGGCCCCACCCACATCCTTCTGATTCGTCCATTTTACAGAGAGCCGAGTGGTCTGTTTTGACAGAGTGCTGATTGGTGCGTTTACAATCCCTGAGCTAGACACAAAGGTTCTCCACTTCCCCACTAGATTAGCTAGATACAGAGTGTCCACACAAAGGTTCTCCAAGTCCCCACCAGAGTAGCCAGATGCAGAGTGTCGATTGGTGCATTCACAAACCCTGAGCTAGACACAGGGTGCTGATTGGTGTGTTTACAAACCTTGAGCTAGATACAGAGTGCCGATTGGTGTAGTTACAATCCCTGAGCTAGACACAAAGGCTCTCCAAGTCCCCACCAGAGTAACTACATACAGAGTGCCAATTGGTGCATTCACAAACCTTGAGCTAGACACAGGGTGCTGATTGGTGTATTTACAATCCCCTAACTAGACATAAAGATTCTTCAAGTCCCCAGCAGACTCAGGAGCCCAGCTGGCTTCACCCAGTGGATCCCGCATCGGGGCCGCAGGTGGAGCTGCCTGCCAGTCCCGCGCCCTGCGCCCACACTCCTCAGCCCTTGGGCGGTGGATGGGACTGGGCACTGTGGAACAGGGGGCGGCACTCGTTGGGGACGCTCGGGCCGCGCAGGAGCCTACCGCGGTGGGGAGGCTCAGGCATGGCAGGCTGCAGGTCCCGAGCCCTGCCCCGCGGGAAGCAGCTAAGGCGCGGCAAGAAGTCGAGCACAGCAGCTGCTGGCCCAGGTGCTAAGCCCCTCACTGCCCAGGGCCGGCAGGGCCGGCTGGCCACTCCCATTGCGGGGCCAGCCGAGCCCACGCCCACCCGGAACTCGCGCTGGCCCGCGAGCACCGCGTGCAGCCCTGGCTCCCGCCCTCGCCTCTCCCTCCACACCTACCCGCAAGCTGAGGGAGCCGGCTCCGGCCTTGGCCAGCCCAGAAAGGAACTCCCACAGTGCAGCGGCGGGCTGAACGGCTCCTCAAGCGCTGCCAGAGTGGGCGCCAAGGCCGAGGAGGCGCCGAGAGCGAGGGAGGGCTGTGAGGGCTGCTAGCACGCTGTCACCTCTCACCACCACAACGCCACTACCATTCACCTTCCCCTGTCCCAGTACTGCCCCATTCTTCCAGGTCCATGTCAAAAGCCTTCTCTTCCTCCAGGAAGCCTTCCCCAGGCATCCTCCTTCCTCCTCCCCCTCCCATTGCCACCTCTGCAAGAGTCTGCTCCTGCCCCCAGCATCCCATAGCACCCTGTACCCGACTATAAAATGTATCACATTCTGCCCTAACGTGAAATATGCCAGGTGACCTTCTTGAAGGGGTTCCAAAGATGCTTCCTTCCTGGAAGGAAAGGGGTTTTGAAGGATGAGTAAGAGTTTGCCAATTGGCCAAAAGTTTGATGGCTTTGTCCCGGTCAGTGAGTTTATTTATTTATTTATTTATTCATTCAATAAGTATTTGTTGAGTAACTTTTGCACTGACTTGTTCCCCAGAATGTGGCCCCTGGGGGCAGGATAGCACCTCATGGATCTCTGGCCACACCCCTAACCGCCATGCTTACCCCTCCCGCCCAAGAGCTCCTGGCAGCTCTGGATCAGCCTCAGCCTGAATTTATGCTTAGCCAAGGTTTGTGAATGAAGGGTGTTTTCTAAGTGTGTGTGGCAGGAGGAAGAGGACAGAGGGCCTCCTGGGTTAGTGAAAATGGAGGCCCCTCTGTGTTGGAAAGCACACGGGCTGGTCAGACGGTCCGGATTCCAAATCCTGGCTCTGCTCCTTTCCAGCCAAGCGGCCTGGCAAGCTCTAAGGCCTGCTGCTTCTGTGCAATGGGGACGCGGGAGGCATCCCCGCTGGGCCCTGGAGCCCCTCCCGCAGTAACTAGTGCTGGCCAGCAGGGGGCGCAGTCGACCCTCCCCCCCGCCCCCCACCAACCACCACCCCCACCCCCCCCACCAACCACCCCCCCCCCCCCCACCTCCCCGGGGCAAAGGCCGGGCTGAATTCCCGGCGGCGTTAGAGCCAGTGCCTCTCTGCCCACAGGCGCCCAGCAAAGCTCCGAGAGGCTAGTTGCCGGCCAAGAAGGAGGAAGGAGGATGGTGAGGCCGGCAGGGGCCAGATCACGGGAGCCGCTAGTGGTCTGAACACAGGGGAGCCACGGGGTCTGGTGTGCGTCTCGAACTTTCTCTGAGGCGGTGGGGTGGAGAGGGGCCTGATGGGGCAGGAAGGCCTGCGAGGAGGCCAGCGCCATCTCCAGGGGCAGCTCCAGAAGGCTCAGGACTCCAGGCTGCTGCGGCCAGGCTCCTCAGCCCGGCCTTTCTCGGTGGCCAGCGACAGAAACCCTCACAGGGCTATGCGGTGGGAGGACCCAAGGCCTGCCATGCAGCTGCCTGGAGGACGCTGGAACCAGGGCTGGGAGAGCTGTGGGACTCCTGTCTGGCTCTCCTGTGTGCTCTTCTCCGCCTCGTGGCCTCCTTCCTCTCTCCTGCAGATGGTCTTTCTCCATGGGTAGTAAGTGTGGCCCCTGACAGCTCCCAAGCCTTGTGTAAAAGTCCCAGGGAGGGAAGTCAGGGGCCCCTCTCAGGCAGATACCTACCCCAGACCATTAGTCTGTGCCTGGGGACAGTCAGGCAGCAGCATGGAGTGCCTGGGAGCCATCTGGATGGGGCAGGGATACACAGCTGCCAGAAGAAAGGAGCCACATCAGACCTCTGCAGCCAGCAGACCCCGGCTGTCCCGGCCTTGCAGACACCTGCTTTCCAAATATGGACTTCCCCTAGTTTACACAAAGGTCTGTGCGATGGCCCAGACAGCTGGACGAGTCAGGCCCAAGCACACATTTCCCAGCGTGAGCCAACATGTCTTCCCGAAGACCTAGTGCAGGAGGGCTTGGAGGCATCCTGAAGATCTAGGTTCAAGTCCTGGTTCTGTCGCTGTGGTAGACTAAAGATGGCCACACATTCTTTAGCATCCTTTTGTTGAGAGGCAGGACCTGTGTCTGCTTGGCCAACAACATATGGCAGCATGATGTACTTCTGGACCTGGGCTCGGAGAGAAGGGCAGTTCCTGCCTCTAGGCCGCTTGCTCTTGGAATCCGGCTGCTGCAGTGTGAGGAAACCCAGGAAGGCGCCTCCAGCCCACAGAGAGCTCCCAGCACACAGCCCCAGAGAGCTCCCAGCACACAGCCCCAGAGAGCTCCCAGCACACCCCCGGCTCCAGCCAGCAGGCCAAAGGGGTGGCCCCGCTCCGAGGTGGCTACCTCGGCTCACGGAGCTGCCCTAGCAGATGCCACAGAGCACAGCCACACTGTCCTCGCCAAGTCCTACCCAATCTGCAGATTTGGGAACAAAACAAAATTATTTATGAAATGCTTTAAGTGACTGAGTTTGTTACACAATCAATACTAGAACCCTTATCATGAAAATGACCCTGGGCAAAATAGTCAAGTTCTGTGAAACATGTTTCCTCATGCAAGAGTGGACAGAGTCTCCGCCTTGCAGGATTCCAGCACAGGGAAAGCACCGAACACAACACAGAATGGCTGTGTGGGGAGTGGCCCGCCATTTATCAGTGGATACACTTGAGGGTGGACTCTCAAGGATGGGGACAGCCCCCATCCACCTCTGTGTCCCCAGCATGCAGTAGCTGAGAGGAGTTGAAACAAACGGCCCTGGATTGTGTTTCTTTGGGAGCCCCCACTTCTGAGTCCCCTCCTCTGGGGATCCCAGTCCCCCACCTGCCTGGCCTGTGCCCCACCCACTCTCTCCCAGATGGGCTACACAGCTGCCAGCACGCATGCCAGCTCGGAGTGCCCTGCGGGAGCTGCACATCAGCTCAGCCTCCATGCACCAAGGCTTTTCAAGGGGGCTGAGTGCCTACCTGGCACCTGCACCCTGCTAATGGGCCTCCCTACCTGGCATGTGCCCTGCCCCTCCCTGCCTGGCCTAACCCCCTGGGGCTGCAGGCAGGAGCTGGGGGTTTATGACCAGATGAAGGCTTTGGGGTTCAGTGTTGTCCAGCCTGGTCCCTCGGGCTTCGGGGGAGGCAGGGATCCCGTCAGGGAGCGGGGATCAGTCGGCGGCACCCGGCCCAGCTCCATTTCTGAACTTGATGCAGTAAGTCAGTTGGGAGGTTTACAGAAGCCTGAATCAATTTTCTTCTCAAGGTAAAGCGCGCGCGCGCGCACACACACACACACTCCGCTGGCGCACACACACACACACAATCTGCTGGGGAAGGCAGGCAGGCAGGAAGAAGCCAGACAAAGAATAAATAATGGTACTTTGTAATCCAAGCCACAAGCAGATGGCCGGGGAAGGCCAGGAGTTCTCTGCACAAGGCCCCTGCCCCAATACAGCGCAACCCTTGCCAAGGTCACAGCCTGGGAGGGACAGAACAGAAAGTAGATGCCCAGATGTCAGAGTAAGGGGGCCCCCTTACTGGGCCCAGGATGAGGCCTGCTCTGACTGTAATCTTTCTGAATCTCTTATGATCAAGACAGAGACACACAGTTTGTTTCACTGTAACCACGCCCTTTCCCCGGGGCTGAGGCAGCCTCACGTGCCAGCTGGGGCCAGGTAGGCTGCAGGAGTTGGCGAGAGCCTTGGTGTCAGGGAAAGCAGGGCAGGAGGGTGAAGGGGATCAGAGCAAGCAGTCTCAGTGTGGGGCCAGCACCTACAGGGGCCCAGAGGTCACTGTGAAAGGACACTCGGGCTGCAGGCAGGCAGGGCTGTTTTTAACCCTGTGCCTTTCCTGCTGTGTGTCCTTCGGGAAGTCACTCACCCTCTCTGTACTGCAGTAGCCTGGCCTGTGAAATGGGCCACAGCTGCTCCTCACAGAGTGACTGTGTGTGCACCTAACTGCCCGAGGGCTTCCTCCCTAGTCACCACTCTGCCTCAGGGTTCTTAAGCCTGCCTGGACTGCAGGGGGAGGGGGCTTCCCTCTGGACACCCCTGTGGACTTAGGCCCAGGCCTTGCTCGCCAGGGCTTTTTTCCAGTTGTGTCTGTCATGATCCCAGCAGGAAACAGATAGCACGCACCAACGATCCTCAGGCAGGTCTTCAGCAGAAGGGCCGTTGACAGGTCTGAGAGCTGGATTAAGAGAACCAACAAGGGAGGTAGCACCCCAGAAACAAAGACCACCCAAGGTCACCCAGGCAGTCAACAGGGAGTCTGTGTGGGACTGCACTTGATGTATCACACCTGTAACTCCGGCACTTGAGAGTTCATACCTTTACTCTGGCACTTGAGAGTTCACACCTGTAACTCCGGCACTTGAGAGGCCGAAGCAGGAGGATCGCTTGAGCCCAGGAGTTTGAGACCAGCCTGGCCAACACGGTGAAACACTGTCTCTGCAAAAAATACAAAAATTAGCTAGGCATGGTGGTGCATGCCTGTAGTCCCAGCTACCCAGGAGGCTGAGGTGGGAAGATCACTTGAGCCTAGGAGGCTGACACTGCAGTGAGCCATGATCACACCACTGCACTCCAGCCTGGAGGACAGAGTGAGACCTTGTCTTAAAAAAAAAGATGCAGCCATCAAGAGATGCTTTTCACATAACAGTTTTTTCTAAAATTGTTTAGGAAACGCCCTGGCTGTCTGGGCAGCCACTCACACACCACAGCTGTAGTGTGCAGGGAGGGCCCTCTAGTAATGACTTCCGGGCTGGCTATAAAAAATGAGTGTGGGCCTGGCCCGGTGGCTCATGCCTGTAATCCCAGCACTTTGGGAAGCCGAGGCGGGCTGATCACGAGGTCAGGAGATCAAGACCATCCTGGCTAACTCGGTGAACCCCCATCTCTACTAAAAATACAAAAAATTAGCCGGGTGTGGTGGCGAGAGCCTGCAGTCCCAGCTACTCAGGAGGCTGAGGTGGGAGAATGGTATGAACCCGGGAGGCAGAGCTTGCAGTGAGCTGAGATCACGCCACTGCACTCCAGCCTGGGTGACAGAGCAAGACTGTCTCAAAAAAAAAAAAAAGAGAAAGAAATAAGAAATAAGTGTGGCCAGGTGTGCGGAAGAGCCTAGCACGGTCTGGCAGGAGGCACTCAGCAGATGTACTCCACATGGAGCCAACCAGGGCCTTGCACACAGCAAGTGCTTACTATGTGCAGATAAATTGAATGCACGGATTCATCACTGAGGCCCAAAGGAGAGAGAAAGTTGGCGCTATGGACTGAATTATGTCCACCCCAAATGCAGGTGTTGAAGCCCGGACCCCTGGTGTGACTGTGCTTGGAATAAGGAAGTCATTAAGGTTAAATGAGTCCCAGGGTTAGGGCCCTGGTCTGATAGGATTCATGTTCTTATAGAAAGAGAGCCCCTGGCCAGGCACGGTGGCTCGAACCTGAAATCCCAGCACTTTGGGAGGCTGAGGCAGGATCACCTGAAGTCAGGAGTTGGAGACTAACCTGGCCAACATGGCGAAACCCTTTCTCTACTAAAAATATACAAATTAGCCAGGTGTGGTGGCCCGCCCCTGTACTCCCAGATACTTGGGAGGCTGAGGAGGGAGGATCGCTTGAACCCAGGGGGTGGAGGTTGCAGTGAGCCGAGATTTTGCCACTGCACTCCAGCCTGGGCAACAGAGTAAGACTATGTCTCAAAAAAAAAAGAGAGAGAGCCCCTTGCCCTCTGCCATGTGAGGACACAGTGAGAAGGGGCCATCTGCAAGCCAGGAAGCGAGTCCTCACCAGGGACAGAATCGGCGGTACCTTGATTTTGGACTCCCGGCCTCCAGATCAGGGAGGAATAAATTTCTGTTGTTTCAGCTGTCCAGTCTGGGATTTTGCCGCAGCAGTCTGATCTGACATAGGTGAGAAGGGAAAGGACAGGCCATGGCGGAAGAGCCAAGGACAGGTGCATATTCTTTTCCTTATGTTGTTTGTACAAATGACCACAGAGCCGGTGGCAGAAGCACCTCACATCTACTCTCTTACAGTTCTGGAGGTCAGGGGTCTGAAATCAGCTCCACTGGCCAAAATCAAGGTGTCGGCAAAGCCTCCTCCAGAAGCTCCAGGGGAACATCTGTTTCTTCAGCTCTTCCAGCTTCTAGAGCTGCATCCCTTTCATTTCTTGGCTCCTGGCCCCTTCTTCCACCTCAAGTCAGCAGGGTGGCCTCTTGCCTCAGTGGCCTCAATGCCGTCTTCTGTTTCAAGTCTCCCTTTACTTCCCTCTTTTTTTTTTTTTTTTTTTTTGAGACAGAATCTTGCTCTGTCACCCTGGCTGGAGTGCAGTGGTGCATTCTCGGCTCACTGCCACCTCCACCTCCTGGGTTCAAGTGATTTCCCTGCCTCAGCCTCTCACGTAGCTGGAATTACAGGTGTGTGCCACCATGCCCAACTAATTTTTGTATTTTTAGTAGAGATGGGGTTTTGCCATGTTGGCCAGGCTGGTCTGGAACTCCTGACAACTGCACCTGGCCAGTCAGCTCTTTTTGAAAGCTCTCAAACACAGAAGGGCTGATTACAGCAGAGCATTATGGAACAATGTGGCATGACTCCCTTCTGAGGAGACCTCCATCCAACTCCTGGCTTCCTGCTCTGGCACATAGGCTGGGGCTCCAGCATGTGGAAGTCCTAGGTTCCACTGTGTCACAGGCTGCAGTAGCGGAGAAGGCACTGGGCCGGGTTGGCCTCCTGGCCAGACTCTAGGGGTGAAAACTGATTCCCATCATCAAGGCAAGAAAACCGGAGAGATTACAGAAGGCATTTTAACACATCTGCAGAATTAAACAGACAAAAAAGACAAGAAGGAAATGAAGGAACTGACTGATAGAATCACTGGGGAATTGTTCTTACATCTATCGATTAGCTGCGAACATCTCTTATATACTCGACAAAAACAAAAACTTAGCCAGATTTTAAAAAGCAGAGATTTTACAGAACATTTCTCTGATCATAGTCTAATAACATTAGGAATTAAAAAAAAAAAAAAAAAAAAAAAGAAAGAAAGATGACCAACAGCCTAACAACTTGGAAATTAAGAAACATTCTGGCCAGGCAAGGTGGCCAGGCAAGGTGGCCAGGCAAGGTGGCTCATGCTTGTAATTCCAGTACTTTGTGGGGCTGAGGCAGGAGGATTGCCTGAGGCCAGGTGTTTGAGACCAGCCTGGGCAGCATAGTGGGACTGTCTCTGCAAAATAATTTTAAAAATTTAGCCAGGTGTGGTGGTGCACGCCTGTAGTCCCAGCTACTCAGGCGGGGGTGGTTGGTTGAGGCGGGAGGATTACTTGAGCCCAGGAGTTGGAGACTAGCCTGGGCAACATAGTGAGACCCCATCTCAAACAGCAACAACAACAACAAGGCTTCTGAGGCTGCATATTCAGGCTCAGTGGAAAAAGCGCTGTAGCTCTTCACAGATAACAGCCATAGACGAAAGAGTGGTGGTCCCATGGCCATGTGTACACTGCAGTGAGCTGAATAATCAATAACAATAAATAATCACACTGGATATCATGGCCCCCAGAGACACCCAGGTCCTCATCCCTGAAACCTGTGGAGGTTGCCTTAGACGGCAAAGGGCTTTGCAGATGGGATTAAGTTAGGGACCCTGAGATGGAGAGATTACCCTGGAGTATCTGGATGGGCCCTAAATGCAATCATGAATGTGATTATGAGGGAAGTTGCCCGGTCACGGTGGTTCACGCCTGTAATCCCAGCACTTTGGGAGGCCGAGGTGTGCAGATCACTTGAGTCCCGGAGTTCAAGACCAGCATAGCGAGACCCTGTCTCTACAAAAATATATACATGTATAAAACTTTGCTGGGCATGGTAGCGTGCACCTGTAGTCCTAGCTACTTGGGAGGCTAATGTGGGAGGATCACCTGAGCTTGGGGAGGTCAAGGCTGCAGTGAACCTTGATCATGTCACTGCACTTCAGCCTGGGTGACAGAGTAAGACCCTGTCTCAAAAAAAAAGGGGGGGGAGGAGGTGACTGCCCTTGGGGACTGGGGGCACTGGGACCACTGGAAGAGAGAGTGGCAGGTAAAGTCGTAGACCTGAGCCTATCCAGAGTCCACGGCCTGGGCACAGCATCTGCCATGTGGACGCCACGGACACATGGGTCTCCCCAGGACAACAACAGTAATAACAGCTGTACCGTGGTCTTCGCATGTAAGAGTTGAGAAGACAAGCAGAAAGAGGTGAAATAAAGTGCCCAAAACCAGCACTACCAGAAGAGCTGGGACCCACACCCAATCCTGGCTGTGTGACCTCGGACAAATTGCTGAACCTCCCTGTGTTCTGGTTTCCTGATCCATAAGATGGGCTTACTAATGGTGCCTACTATGGTCTGAATGTGTCCACCCAAATTCCTATGTTGCAATGTAACCAGCAATGCCATAGCATTAACAGGTGGGGCCTTTGGGAGGTGATTAGGTCATTTGGGTGGAGCCCTTGAGAATGGGATTAGTGACCTTATATGAGAGGCACAAGGGGGCCGTTCATGCCTTTTTCCCTTCTGTTGCACCATAGGAGAACAGTGTTCATCTTCCTAAAAAAGATGCAGCAACAGGGCTCCACCTTGAAGCAGAGAAAACAGTCCTCACCAGACACAAACCTGCTGGCACCATGAGTTTGGATATCCCAGCCTCCAGAACTGTAAGAAATAAGTTTGTATGGTTTATAAATCACCCAGGCTGTGGCATTTTGTTATAGCAGCACAGATCAAGACAGCGGCCTCCTCAGAGGGTGGCTGCAAGGGTTAAATGCGAGATAATTCCTGTAAAGCACTGAGGACAACAGCATCCACAGTTACCTCCACAGGTTTACGTCCCCCACATCCCGTTCCCCAGGAAGGAGCACACAGCGGCCCAGAGCCCAACCTAGGGCACACAGAGTTTTGGGCACGCCTGGGCCCCTCTCTCTCAACACCACCCCT
Organism: Pongo abelii; assembly: GCF_028885655.2. Taxonomy (NCBI): domain Eukaryota; kingdom Metazoa; phylum Chordata; class Mammalia; order Primates; family Hominidae; genus Pongo; species Pongo abelii. The sequence continues at coordinate 157,489,322 of NC_071992.2, read as the reverse complement.
TAATCCAGGCCACAGTGGCCTCTTGCCCAGTGAAGTGGTGGGGGATGCCCTGCCTCTCCTCCCCCAGGGACAGAGAGGTCAGTCAGAGGCCTCCCATCTCCAGGCCCAACAGGCCAAACCCTCAGGAGCTGTCAGCATAGCCAGGAGCCCTGGAACCCCTAATGCCCTGAGAGAAAGGACTCCCCAACCCTGACCTGGCCCTTTCCTGCAGGATATCAGCAAGAGACCCGAGAGGCTGCAGCCCAGGCTGTTGGGGACAAGGTTTTTCTAAATCCGCTTCTGGATCTAGGGGCTGACAAAGCACATCCATTGTTCTGATTTTATTTATATTCAACATGTGCTGAGAATGAATTGTTCTCAACAATATGGGGTAAAGGAAATGTCTGATTTCTGAAAGCCTGCTCTACAAGGCTGGTGGGAAATTCAGTGCAGTCATTCCAGGACCCCTGCTTCCCCCAGTGACCCCTCAGGGCCCAGCTATGCCCACATGGGCACCTGCAGTTCCTCAGCTCCTGGGCTAGACCCAGGAACACTTGCAGGATCCTGGCTACAGGAACCAGGTGCCAGGGGTCACATCCTGAGGGTCATCTGCCACCTGCCAGGCACCTGAGGCAGGCACCGGGCCCACAGCTCTGCCTCCCTCCCGAGCCAGTGAGGAGCTCTCAGAACTTCCCTCTGTCCTGCCTGCCCCACTCCAGAGTGAGCCCCTTTAAGGTCTGAGTACTTCCCCCTCCTCCCTGTGGATGGGGAGACAAAGGGCTAACACCAGCTGGTTTTTGTCTTCCTAAGATACAAATCCACAGGTACAAGTCCCTTTTGTGTTTAAAATACAAAAGAAGAAAAGAGAGCAAAAGTAAAGACCAGGCATTGAGCTCTTTGGATGTTTGAAGTCTAGAAGTAGGAGCAGCTGGGAGATAGTAGTTATCCCAGTATTAGTCTGGGGCCTACAGAGACCTACCAATAGGAGATGGATGGATGAATGGATGGACAGACGGATGGAAAGACAGACAGACAGATGGATAGATGAATGGACGGGTAGATTGATGCATGTATAGATGGTTGGATGGGTGGGTAGATGGACGGATGGATGGATGGACAGACAGATGGACAGATGGATACATGGATGGGTAGATGGGTAGATGGATGGATGGATTGATAGATGATTGATTGATTCATTGATTGATGGATGGGCAGATGGATGGATGGATGGATGGACAGACGGACAGACGGATAGATGGATAGATGGGTAGATAGATGGATGGATTGATAGATGATTGATTCATTGATTAATGGATAGATGGATGGATGGATGGATGGAGATATAGAGAGGTATGAGAGGGGATTTTTGAGGGGAGCTGGCACACTCCATTATGGAGGCTGAGAAGTCCCACCACACTTCCCTCCACAAGCTGGAGAACTCTGCCGGCAGCAGAGTTCAGTCCAAGTCTGAAAGGCTCAGAACACAGGAAGCCAATGCTCTCTCAGTCCAAGACCAAAGGCCTGAGAACCCATGGAATCACTGGCACAAGTCTTAGAGCCTGGAATTCTGATGTCCAAGGGCAGAAGGAGAGAGTCCCAGCCCCAGGAGGGAGAGAGGAATTCACTCTTTGTCTCCTTTTTGGTGCTGTCTGGGCCCCCAGTCAACTGGATGGTGCCTACACTCACTGGGGACGGATCTTCCCTACTCAGTCTCCTCTGGAAGCAGCTGCACAGACACACCCAGGAGCCATACTTCACCAATTCTCTAGATGCTCCTCAATCCAGTCCTGTTGATGCCTACAATTAACCCTCATATTCCACATATGCTGAGCCTGCTATCTCTCCCCAGCCAGTGAGGGCCTGACTAGGCCAGGGAAGGGTCCAGCTAAGTAGCCTGTGGGAAGCCTGGGGAGGGGACTGGCATGAAGTCTGAGGACACATGCCCCAAGTTAGCAACCCAGAGGGGTCAAGTTCAAGGCTCAGGCAGAAAGTTCAAAACCAGGTTGCTGGGCCAGGTGTGGTGGCTCACGCCTGTAATCCCAGCACTTTGGGAGGCCAAGGCAGGAGGATCACTTGAGGTTAGGAGTTTGAGACCAGCCTGGCCAATATACTGAAACACTGTCTCTACTAAAAATACAAAAGTTAGCTGGGTGCAATGGCACATGTCTGTAATCCCAGCTACTCAGGAAGCTAAGGCAGAAGAATCCCTTGAACCCAAGAGGTGAAGGTTGCGGTGAGCCGAGATCACACCACTGCACTCCAGTTTGGGTAACAGAATGAGATTCCATCTCAAAACAAAAACAAACAAACAAACAAAAACAACCAACCAACAAACAAAAAACCCAGGTTGATGGAATATGGAAGATAGATGTCGGGCAGGGAGCAGGAAACCCAGACAGGCTGGGGCTAGGATGCCAGCAAGCTGAGGAGAGTGGCTTGGAGACCCTGCCCACACAGAGACAGATGCCACTGCAGGTTGGCAGGGATCTGGTGGGACCTCCCTTCCACCCTGTGCCCCAGCTGGCCAGCCAGGCCCTGTTTGCCACACATTTCCCAGGGCTGGATTCTGGTCCCACCCTTCCCTGCCTTGTCATGTGGTCCCCACTCAAGTCCTATCTGGGTTCTGGCCATAATCCCAAAAGACACAATCCCAAACACTATAATTCCAAATGTTAAAATCCTAACAGAGTAAAATCTCTAAAATCTAAAATCCACAAAGTCACAATCCTGAAAGATCAAAAATCCTGAAAATATAATTCTGGAAAAAAATAGTTTTTCAAAGTTATTTAAAAAATTTATTTACATTTTTAACAGGAGATTTACATGAGAAACATACAAACATGACAGAACACTTCACAGGCCATTTTACACAGTGAAATAGGCAAAAATGACATACATATATTTGCAAGCATAAACAGGTATGCTAACAACAATCATGAGGGTATGACAGTTATGAGCAGACAAAAAGGTGAAATGTATAAGCACACATCACTGTGGCTGGTAATTAAACATGGCTGGTAATTGTGTGCACCCAGCTTTATAACTGCGGTCATCTGAAATACCCTGATGGACAACCTAAGTCTTTGACAAGATCTATCAAAAACCATGATGGGGCTGGGCGCAGTGGCCCACACCTGTAATCCCAGCACTTTGGGAGGCCGAGGCAGGCAGATCATTTGAGGTCAGGAGTTCGAGACCAGCCTGACCAACATGGTGAAACCCCATCTCTATTAAAATACAAAAATTAGCTGGGCGTGGTGGCGGGCACCTGTAATCTCAGCTACTCGTGAGGCTGAGGCAGGAGATTCGCTTGAACCCAGGAGGCAGAGGTTGCAGTGAGCGAGATCACGCCATTGCACTCCAGCCTGGGTGACAGAGTAAGACTCTGTCTTAAAAAAATAAAAAGAAAAATTTTAAAAACCATGATGGGTCATCACAGCCTAGGCAGTCACCCAAAGAGCCGAGCTCTGAAGAAATTTTACCTTTCACACACACAGTCATACGTAAAGCGCACCTGTTCGTGTACTGAGGAAGTTTCGATGTTTTTCCATACATGTCCAACGTTTACACGCACAGTCAGCATGTGGTAATGCAGTTCCATGGAGTCAAACTTCTGATGTCCAAGGCAGCATAGGAGAAGTCCCAGCTCTCAGAAAGAGACCAATTCTGGCCAGGCACGGTGGTTCACGCCTGTAATCCCAGCACTTTGGGAGGTCGAGGTGGGAGGATCACTCGAGGTCAGGAGTTCAAGACCAGTCTGGCTAACATGGCAAAATCTCGTTTCTACTAAAAAAAAAAAAAAAAAAAAAATGCAAAAATTAGCTGGGCATGGTGGCGGGCACCTGTAATCCCAGCTACTCAGGAGGCTGAGGCAGGAGAATTGCTTGAACTTGGGAGGCGGAGGTCACAGAGAACCAAGATCATGCCGCTGCACTCCAGCCTGGGCAACAGAGCGAGACTCCGTCTCAAACAAACAAACAAAAAAAGAGACAATTTGCCTTCTTTGTTCTCTTAGTCCCCTGGCCAATTACATGGTGCCCACCAACAGTGAGGGGAGAGCTTCCCCACCTAATCCACCTAGACTCACTCACCAACCGCTTCTGGAAGCACCTTCACAGAAACACCCAAATTTCTTTTTTTTTTTTTCTTTTGAGACAGGGTCTCACTCTGTTGCCCAGACAGTAGCATGATCCCAGCTCACTGCAGCCTTTGACCTCCTGGGCTCAAATGATCCTTCCTCCTCAGCCTCCCAAGTAGCTGGGACCACAGGTGTACACCATTATGCCAGGCTAATTTTTGTATTTTTTGTATTTTTGTATTCTTTTTTTTAGAGATGGGGTTTCACCATGTTGTCTAGGCTGGTCTCAAACTCCTAAACTCCAGTAATTTGCCCACTTCAGCCTCCCAAAGTGTTGGGATCACAGGCATGCGCCACTGTACCTGGCCCACGCCCAAATTCCTTAATCCAGTCAAGTCAACACCTGAAATTAAGCCCGCAAATCCACCCACTGTTGACTCGGCACCCATACACGTCTCCTTAAACCATGCTATTTCCAAATAAAGACAATAACAAGGTACTAGCTCGCCTAACTTGATGCAATGAACATGGTGCAACTATCTTGTGTACAACCGAAAACGCACTAATCCTTTCCTCAGAATTTGGCTTTCAAGATTTCAACATTCAAGATTTTAATCTCTTGGAATTGTGATTTGGGGGATTTAGACTTTGGAGATGTTGACCTTTTGGGGTTTCAGTGTTTAGGATCATGGCATCGGGATTGTGTCTTTGGGATTATGATGGGCACCTGTCCCATCCACCTGAGTCAGTCCCTTGGAACCAGCTGGAACTGGACTTGCTGCATCCCCATTTGGGGGAATCATGACAGACCCTACCAGCCTATCGTTTTTCCTCTCCCACCCATCATCCATCCACCTACTCCCCCATGAAATCTAACCCAGCAACTTTTGTCCTTGGTCATAAGCCTTTATTCTTACTGTGTTGCCCAGATGTAAATTGGTTCAACAAGTACAACTTACCCACTCACTCCTTTATCCATCTACCACCCACCTGCCCACCTATCCAGCCACCCATCCACTTGTCTGCCTATCTATGTATTCACCATTCCTCCTCCACCTATCTATCCACAACAATCCCCTCCCCCATCTGTCTATCTACCTATTCACCTATCCATCACCTCCTTACCCACCTATCCACCCACCTATTCACTTATCCACCCAGCCAGAGATCCATGATCCCTCCACTTCCCCATCCAACTCTCCATTATCACCACCCATCCTTCCATCCTCTCTCCAGCCAGCCATCCCTCCATCCATCCCACCATACCCCCACCTACCTTGCCAGCAATCTCATTTCTTCTTTCATCAAAAGCCCTGAGCAGCTACTGTGTTGTGGACCTTGTTCCTAGGGGCTAGTGATATACAGAGATAATTAAGAAGCCTACACTCAACAGCAGGGAAGAGGAAACCCACATACATGAGCCATGGCGGTGCAGTATGGCGACAGCATGAATGAATAGGCAGATGTCCAGGCTGCAGTGGCCAAGAGGAGGCACCAGCCTCTTTTTGTGGGGACGCTGGGAATGTTTCTCAGATGATGGCACATTTGGGCTTCAACTGATGCATGGGTGGGCATGCCCCAGGGAGTGAGGGGACAAGCAGGTGCAGAGGTGCACAGTGTGACAGTTTCATAGCTGGGAAGATGTTCTCAGCTGGAAGGTGTGAGCGGCGGCTGCAGAGGGATTGGGCTGGGCAGGTAGGTTAAAGTCAGACTGCAAAGGACTGTGAACTTGGCCGTGAGGGTCTAGTCAGCTCCTGGGAAGCAGCCAGACCCACGGAACTACTGAGACTACACCTTACCCCAGCGGCCCTCCTCCTCCCATCACTGCCCTGCCATGCCTCCCTCTGCCTGTCTGCACTAGCCTCTCACCCAGCCCCCGTCCTATCTTGGCCTCCACCTCTGCTTCTCAACTCCCCCAACACCAACCACTTGGAGCCCCTGACAGTCCCCAAAGCAGCGTCTGCCTCACCTTGTCTTCCCACGTGCTGTCCCACATCCTGGGGCACACGCCTTTGCTCTTGTTCTGAACCAAACTCCTTGACATCCACCGTAAATGACACCTCTGTCCCCTCCCCACCCTCAAGGGCAGTGGGCATTCCCACCCCACCCATCCAACTTGTCTGCATCTTGAACAGACCCCCATTGTCATTTTATCACCAGTGTCTGTCAAAGGACCTGCGTCTCCTGATGGGTTGGAGATCCTGGAGGCAGGAACAGGGCCTTGTCCACCTCTGTAAACCTGGTGTTTAACTTGGTTCCCAGTATACAGCAGGTGCTCAATAGGTGCATGTTATGTAAAGTGAACAAATGAATGGTGGAAAATAACTTTCAGCCTTGTAACCTGGGAGGCCTTACGTTAGCCTTAGCCGATTGTGAAATCTGAGCCACCGAAGCCGTCAGAGTCCACTTGTGAGTGAGGATCCCTGGGAGGAAAACAACTGGGAACCATTAGAGTAAACAGGCAAATTAAAAAACAAAACAAAATATTCTGCATAAAATGGAGCCATCACAGGTCAGAATCACACTTTGAGCTCCCAAGGTTTGACCCAAGAAAACAATGCTTGGAATTGCGGTCAGGTTGTGTATCAGCTGCGTGACCCTGGCAAGCCACTTGGCCTCTCTGAACTCAGTCTCCCCATCAGTCAAACGAGTCCAAAAAAGAAGCAGGAGGCCCTGCTGTGTGGCCCCAGGTATATGCACCAGGCCAACCCTGCCCTGCCCAGCTGGCATGCAGACCGGTGCCAGGGCCCCTTCCCAGCTTCCCTGAAAGTCCACAGGCCTTCCCAGGCCTGCAGTTTAAATGAGGCCCCCTCGGTTTTCTCTCTACTTGGTGCAGAAGGGCACCGTCTATCAAACACTTCCCTGGTGACAGGCATAGAGCCAAGGTTCCCGTTTGCTTCTCATCTCCGTAAGGGACAGGGACACCCGTAGCGGTGAACGCACTGCTGAGGTCGCCCGGTCAGTTACTGCTGGAGACTTTGACACGAGGTGTCTGACTCCAGAGCCCCTGGCGGCCCAGAACCGAGATCTTGGCTGACTTTGGAACCACCGAGAGCTGCACAAACACTGACGCCTGGGACCACCAGGTTCGATTTCACGGCCCTGGCTGCTGCCTTGACTGGGATTTTCCATGCTCTGTGGGTGACGGGCAGTGGGAGGGATGCTGCCCTCTGTCATCTCCGCACACAGACCTCTGGTGGTGGGGGTGAGTCCCGTGCATCGTCCACTCTGTCCCTTGCTGCCCACAGACTGGGTCAGGGCCCCTTTGTAGGATCCTTGGAACCCTCCACTTTCACTTAAGGCTGGTCCGGCTTCCCCCTGAGGCTGCCCAAGAAGGCCTTAGGATGGGTTGATGGTGTCCCCCCCATTCCACTCGGGACCCCAGAATGGGACCTTATTTGGAAATGGAGATTTTGTAGACGTAATGAGTTAAGATGAGGCCATGCTGGATGAGAGTGGGTCCTAATCCAATGGCTGGTGTGCTTCTAAGCAGCAGCAAGGACACAGCAACACTCAGGGAAGGCCACATGCAGACCGGGGCAGAGACCAGAGGGAGGCAGCCACGAGCCCAGCAGTGCATGGAGCCACCAGGAGCTGGAAGAGGCAAAGAAGCTTCCCCGAGAGCCTTCAGAGGGGGCAGGGCCCTGCCGGCACCTTCATCTGAGATTTCCAGCATCCAGGGCTGCAAGAGATAAATTCTGTTGTTTTACACCGGTTTGTGGCAGTTTCTTAATGACAGCCCTGGGAAACAAATACGGGGCTCATCCCCCCATTTCCTGCTCTGGTGGAGTTCTAGAAACAGCAAAAGCCCTGGGGCTTCGGGGCTGCGCTTGTGCAGGGGCAGCTGTGAGGACCTGCCGCCCAGCCCTCCGGCTTCAGGGGCTGCTGGACCCAGCTGCCATCCTGCCTCCCATGGGGGCTCCTGGCTGGAAACTGAGTGCAGTGGGGCCACCGAGGCAGGCCGGGTCCTGAGAGGCGCAGGCCAACTCTGAGGGGCCACTTAGGCTCAAGGACTCCTGATGGCCTTGTCAAACCTTCTGGACTCGGGGCCACCCAGGATGCTCCTGCAGCCCCCTCACTCCCCCTAAAAATGTTTCCGAGGAGCTAACCGCTCTGGGTCTGGCCCCTGGGGACTCCTCCCAGCCACCGCCCCACCCGTATGGCCATCCCCACAAAACAGATGCCTAAACTGAGGCTCAGAGTGGGGAATCGACTTGCCCAGGGCCACGGAGTTGCCCTCCACCCCCAGCCCGCCCCCACCGTCAGATCAGCAGTTCTCAGAGGCCTGTTGCCATGGTGCTGGAGGGAGGAGCAGATTCCTGAGCTACATCCAAAAATACACACCAGCTCCTTCCTCCCTCCTGACGTCCCTTCTCCCAACCAATGTCAAAGCCTCCTTTTGTGCAGCCTGAGGTCCAGGGCCGCTTCCTCCCAAAGCAGCCAAGGAGCAACCAGCTAGGGGAGCCCTGACTTCCTGGGCTAATGGCTCCAGACCCCGCAGGGGCCCCTCACCACCCACTGACGAGAAACCACTGGTGGTTCCCAGAGCAGGCAGGTTTTTATCTGCCTCTGTGCCTTTCCACATGCAGTTCCTTCAACCAGAATGCCCTTCCTCATCCTTCAGGTCCCAGCTCCAGCTTCGAGTCCACTGGGAAACCTTCCCGGAGGCTCTGCACCTACCTCCAGCACAGCCATTTTCTTGTTGTACCATGGGGTTGTCGGCAGGCCTGATGCTCTCATTGGGATGTGAGGAAGGAAGTGGGAGAGAGAGGGAGCTGATGAGATATAAGTCGCCGCGGTTATCCTTCCACATTCACACAGATCCCAGGCATGCTGGTCCTTCTCATCGTTGCATCCACAACTCCCAGCACAGACCTCAGCCCTTTGCAGCCTAGCAGGTTCCTGACCAATGATGGGCTCCTTCCTGGGGGTCCCAGCTCACTCAGCTCTGTTCTCCAAGGGTCCAGAGTGGGTGCTTGGGGAATGCATGGAGTGAATGAATGAACGCCAGGCTCTCTCCAGGCTAAGGGGCTGTTCTGAGGCATGCATTCACCCAGACCTCTCCAGGACTCCGCACGGGAAGGCCCACCTCAAAGCCTGCATCACAGGGTGAGCTTGAGGTGGAAGAGGGAATGAAGCAGGAATATTTACCAAGGTCCTGAGCTGCGTGTGCACAGCCTGTTCCTCAGTCAGCCCTCATGGCCACCCTGGCAGCAAGGCTGAAGAGTAACAAGTAAGAGACTGATGAAGAGACTGCAGGTCAAAGAGGTGAAGTCACTGGCAACAGTCAGACTCTGCTGCTGTGGAGCCGACCTGACTGGTGCTGGCCACCCGGGCATACAGGAAGGGGCACAGACGGCTCTGAGAGGGGCCTGGGGCTGAAGGACACATAAGATCTCAGCCACAGGTCACTGAGAGCTCCCGAGGTGGCCCCAGCTCAAGTAGTGGGAGAAACCGGTCAGACCTGTCAGGTCTTTCCCAAAACTTTCCACTAAAAACCAGTCTCCCCGGCAGAGGTTACCTCTGAAACAGAAGGGGACTGTGGGCGGGGAGTGGAGAACTGGCAGCTTTTACTTTGCACAATTCCATAACGATTTGGATTTTTACCAAGAGCATGGATTATATATAATTTTTTAATAAAAAGAAAATTAACATCCGACTACCCGAGCTCTCCACCTTCCCTGGAGGCTTTGGCCCTCGAGGGCAGGTGTGGCAAAGACCCAGTGATTGTCTTCCATCTGCCCTCAACCAATCTACACCTCCTACTAGCTAGGCCCCACACCCAAAGTTGCAGTTTGGTTATTTATTCATTTGCTCATTCACTCTGTCACTACTCTGTGCCAGACCTTGCTCTGGGTACTATACAGGGAGTCAGGCCCCTGCCCTCGAAAAGTTGCCAGTCTAGTAGGGAGTCAGACATGAGAACCACACAGCACAAAACCAAGTGGAAAGCACTAAAAATGAATGTGAGGTAGGAGTGTGGCTGTGGGAGCAATCAGGGAGGGCTGTACAGAGGAGGTGACCTTTGAGTAGTGTCTTGGAATGTGAATAGGAGTTTGCCACAAGGAAAGTTGCTGGGGAGAAGATGTTCTGGACAGCAAGGAGAGTGTGAGCAAAAATGTGGGTGTGACCCAGGCATCAAGAGTTTAGGGCAAATGGAACATGGGGTGTGGGGTATGGGATTGGGGCAAGGGATCAGGCTGGAGATGAAGATGCAACCCAAAATCTCAAGGTACCTGAATGACCGACAAAGGACTTGGAGTTTTTCCTTTGGGCCAATGACTTTGAACTTGCTTGCTGAGGCAGGGCTTTTGGTTTTGGGTTCTGATCCAGTAGGCCAGCGAGGAGCTGACACCTACACTCTGGAAAAGCTCCCCAGCAGATTCTGATGGCAGGGTGTCCACTGCTGCAGTTAGGACCGTTAAAAATGCAAAAGCGGGAAGTGACAGGGTCCAGTTTTAGCCTCCGTATGAGGACACAGTGCACCAGTACTGGAGGGCCACCGTGGGGCTGAGCTAGGGTGGGACTGGTCTGGGGTAGGGCTGTGGGGCAGAAAGAAGGGAGTGGGCTTGGAAATATGGTGGAAGTGAACATGGCGGGGACCCCCAATGTCTGGTTGGGGACAAGTCAGGGACAGGTGACTGAGGCAAAGGTCCTTGTGCCTAGCACTGAGCCCTTGGCCCTCCCACGGGGAAGCTCAAAGGAGCCACTAATGACCCCCGGCCACTGTCCCTAGAAGTATTGCTTCAGAACACCTTTTGCTGGGTGGCTGCAGGATGGAGGTCTCCTCCTGTGGCAAGCAGCTCGCCTCATGAGCTCCCCAGTCCCAGCACATTTCTGGTTAGGAGGGGCCCCAGGAGCTGCTCCTGTAGGAGATTTGGAGGGAGGAGGTGAAAGTGGCAGCAGCAGTTTGTCACTCATACATGTCGCTGCTGATCTGCCTGCCACCTCCCTGGCGTAAGGCAGTGGCGGGCCACAACTGGCCCACCTTTCCCTTGTCCCATACCTGTGCCAGGTGTGTTTAGCTGTGTGACAGAGGCCAGGCTCAGGCAGGGCACCCACACTACCCAGGTCACTGGCAGACACGGGTTTCAGCCTACACCGCCGGCTCCAGCTCACACCTGTGGTTCCAGCTTGTTCTCCCTCTCACCCATGTGTCCTCCCTCGTCCTTCCCCGCCTACCTGTCCTGTGGACCCAGAGCTTCAGCGAGACTCAGGACAGCAGCTTTCCAGGGACCGCAGGCTGCCCCCACCACCGAGCACGTGCATATTCACAGACACCCATTCCACCGGGTCTGCTTCTCAGGTTGAGTCCTGACCTCTGCAGCCTGTCCCGCTTCCACACACACAAAGCATAGCCGAAGTCCCTGACCCGGTCAGGGGCACAGTTGTAGACCCCCTTCCTACCCCAACGCATATCACATGCACACAGTGAGCTGTGGGAATAGAACGGTAAACAGAAGCCCAGCTTGGTATTTCCCGGCTCACCAAGTAATGAACATCGCCACTGGTGGAGTCCCTGTTGGGGTCCTCGGAGGACCCCCTAACTGCCCTACCATGAGGTGGTAAACAGCTATATCTTCAGAAGGGTAAACCGAGGCTCACGACAGTGAGCTGCCTGAGGCCGCAGGGATGAGGGGCAGAGCTGGGAGTTAAACCCAGGTCATCGGACTTCAAGACCCTCTGCTTCGGACCACACAGTCAGCTCTCTGGGGCGCCAGTGGGGGGCTCATTCTCCCCAGGCCCCTTACTCATCCACTCAACATACCTTCCTGTGCCTGGCCCTGCTGCACGGGCTGGCGGGGGGAAAATGCAAAAGTGCTGAGTCATGCCTGGCCCTGCTGCACAGGTGGGGATGCAAAAGTGCTGAGTCGTGTTTCGGGGTGTCTGTCTCCAAAGGCAGCAACGAAGGTGTACCCTGAGCTCCCCGGCTCCAACCCCTGCCTACGTCTTTCCTTCCCTCTGTGTGGCCTGGGCGGGAACAGCAAAGTGTGGGCATGAGGCAGCCCCAGGTTCACATCCAGGCCGCCCCACTGACGGGTGGGGTCTCGGGCAGATGCGTACTTCTCGGCCTTAGTTGAGGGGAGGACCACCCCCCTCAAGAGATCAGTGAAGATCCTGACTGTGGGGCTCTGGGCACAGGGCGGGGCACAGAACTGGGGCCTGAGAGAAGCCCACTCCCTTCCTGCAGTCCAGGCACCCTCTGCCTCAACCTACTGGAGCCAGCTCACCGGGGGTTTTCCACACCCGCTGACCTTGTCTACTACCAATTAGGAAGCAAGGTAATTACACAGTGATTGCAGACGTGTGCTTCCACTTCTTAATGAGCTGTGAGTGCTCAGGCAGAAAGGGCAGCAAGGGCTGCATTCTCTGAGACTCAAGGGCTGGGCAAGCTGCAGGGCCCTGAGGGCCAGGCTGGAGCAGCAGCTTTCAAGCCTTCTAATCCCGTTGGTGGCTGAATACATTCTACAAACAATGCCTTATACGGACACCCAGCATCAAAACAGGTGAAACCTGGGCTACCTTGGTGGAAAGGGAGTGTGGAAGGGGGGCTGGCAGAAGAGTCCAGAGTCCCATTTACCCCAAGAAATGGGGTCTGGGGTAGTCTTGGCAGTGCACTCAGGGTAAGCAGAACAGAGGGGGACCCCAAGGGAGAGGGGCCCAGCAGTCACTCTTCACCAATTGGCATTGGCACGGAAGGATTTCATTATCTTTTTTTTTTCTTTTGAGACGGAGTCTTACTCTGTCACCAGGGCTGGAGGTGAGTGGTGCAATCTCAGCTCACTGAAACCTCCACCTCCCGGGTTCAAGCAATTCTCCTGCCTCAGCCTCCCGAGTAGCTGGGATTACAGGCACCCGCCACTATGCCCAGCTAAATTTTTTTATTTTATTTTATTTTTAGTAGAGACAGAGTTTCACCATGTTGGCCAGTCTGGTCTCGAACTCCTGACCTCGTAATTCGCCCGCCTCAGACTCCCAAAGTGCTGGGATTACAGATGTGAGCCATCGCACCTGGCCAGGATTTCATTATCTTAAGAACTGTATGTTCATGCCAGTGTGGCAGGGCCAGTTAACTCAGCTTTCACAGCAAGAAGTCAGTCTATACAAATCAAAATAGAAATGAATCCTCGAAAAAAGTCATAATGACTTCAACCTGTTAATGTTTTCACAGTTTCTTTTCTTAAACTTAGAGGAATGTTTTTGGGACACTATGTCTCATATAGAAGAAATATTTATGTGAATCCAACAACTCCATTGACTTCCCTTTTGCTTCCTTCTGTTAAATTCAAGTAAAATTACATTTAAAATAGTATCCAAAATCTGGCCAGGCACAGTGGCTCGGGCCTGTAATCCCAGCACTTTGGGAGGCAGGGATGGGTGAATCACCTGAGGTCAGGATTTCGAGACCATCCTAGCCAACATGGTAAAACCCTGTCTCTACTGAAAATACAAAAACTAGCCGGGTGTGGTGGTGTGCACCTGTAGTCCCAGCTACTTGGGAGGCTAAGGCAGGATAATCACTTGAACCTGGGAAGTGGAGGATGCAGTGAGCCAAGATCACACCACTGCACTCCAGCCTGGGCAAGAGAGCGAGGCTCTGTCTCAAAAAAAAAAAAAAAAAAAATAGTATCCAAAATCTGATCCTTCTGGTTTTGTAAAAGTACTTCTGCCCATCTGTCCCTTCATCCATCCTGTGTATTTGCAGATAGAGTTGTCCAAAATAATGTTCACCAAATATTAATGGTTATCTCTGGCTGGTGGGATTTGGGTTTTTTTTTAACTTCTAACTTTGGGATTTTCAGCATGTTTTGATTTCATTATATGTAATGAATAGGTATCACTTTTATTCTTGAAAATTTTAATTTTTATGGACTATTTTTGGCTTAAGTTAAAAAATTATGGCCAGGAGCAGTGGCTCACATCTGTAATCCCGGCATTTTGGGAGGCCGAGGCGGGCAGATCACGAGGTCAGGAGATCGAGACCATCGTGGCTAACACGGTGAAACCCCGTCTCTACTAAAAATAAAAAAAAATAAAAAAATAAATTTAGCCGGATGTGGCAGCAGGTGCCTGTAGTCCCAGCTACTCGGGAGGTTGAGGCAGGAGAATGGCGTGAACACGGGAGGCAGAGCTTGCAGTGAGCCAAGATCATACCACTGCACTCCAGCCTGGGTGACAGAGCGAGACTCCATCTCAAAAAAAAAAAAAATTATAATTTTTTAAAACAACAAATTCTGATTATTTTTCTTATGGAGAACTACTGGAAGAAAACATATTAAGACTGTTGACCAGAATTGATTCTGGAAGTATTGAAATGATGGATGTTTGCTATTTCTTATTTTTACTTTTTTTTGGTCTTTTTAACATTTCTAAAACCAAGAAAAAACAATTTTACTTTTAAAATAAGGGGAAAAATAAATCATGGAGAGTGTGAAACAAAAGCAGCTGACATAACAGCTTGGCAATGAATTATTCATTCAACAAATATTTATTAAACAACTTGATGTCAGGTTCCAATGTTCACTGTCATTTTACGGCTTTAGGTTTTTGGTTACTACACTCTAAAGCTTTATTTTCTCTTTTCTTGTATATTTTCCCTGCAATTATCATATGTTGCCATTAGATGACAGTAAGCATATCAGTACATATTCTGGGACATGCATGCTTTGCTGGTGTCTCCGCTAAGACTTTCAGTGAAGCCACCTGTTACAGATTTATGAGTTCTCATTGATAACACATGCTTTTGTTGTTAAACCATCTAACAATGTTTTCTTTTTAACTTGGGAACATTATAATTCATAACATAATCATGGCTGCTCAACTCTTGTCTTCCTCAAATAAATGCTTCAGACACAAGTCAAACCCATGATACAACAAACAAACGCAATGCATCTGCACAGAGGCGGATGGCCAAAGACAAAACACCTCAGCTTTGGAAGTGGATAGATCTCAGTTCAAATCCTGGCTCTATCACTCACTTCCTTCATCATCTGAAGCAAACTTCTTCACCTCTTTTGGCTTCAGTATCATTTATCTGCTGGGGACTTAATGGTGCCCACACTGCAGGATTGTTTTAAGATTTGCGTGAAATGGTATAGCTAAATAAATCAGGAAATAGCAGTTCTTATTATTCCTGTTGCCATTTTCACCTAGAAAATGCCTAGACATCCTTGAAGACCCATGTCTTAGTCCACTGGGGTTGCTGTAACAAAAATACCATAGACTGGGTGGCTTAAACAACAGTGATTTATTTCTCTCAGTTCTGGAGGATGGGAAGTCCAAGATGAAGGTGCCGGTGGATCCAGTGTCTGGTGAGAGCTTACTTCCTAGTGCGAAGGTGGCAGAAGCCAGGATCATCTCTCCTGTGTCTCTTCTTATAAGGACACTAATCCCATCCTTGAAAGCTCTTCAGTCTTCTAAAGGCCCCACCTTCTAAAATCATCACATTGGGATTAGGATTTCAATGTAGGAATTTTGGGGGTCCACACATTCAGTCCATAGCAAGCCAGCTCAAATAGCTCCTCCTCAGTGAAGCCTCCATTCACGTTCCTGCAAAGTTAGTTGCTGACTCCTCTGTCCTGTATTATACTCCTTAACCTATTAGGCTGTCAGTGTTTGCTTTACATCTTTTGAGGCTGTGTTATCAGGTGAATGCAAATTTGGGGTTTTATATCTTACTGTTAGAATGACCATTTTATTCTTTTGAAATACCTCTCTTTATCTCCTAAGATCAATTTTGTCTCATAATAGTTTACACCAGTTCCCTCCTTTCTTTCTTCTTTCTCTGTGTGTGTGTGTGCAAATGCATATATGCACACATGTATGTGTGTGTGTATGTTTGCATGCATGGTATATTTTATTCATCCTTTTACTTTCAATTTTTCTGTATCCTTATACTTCAGATGCATCTCTTGAAAATAGCAAACAGTTGGGGTGGTGGTGTTTTTTTTTTAAACCAGCCTGACAGGCCAGGCACGGTGGCTCACACCGGTAATCCCAGCACTTTGGGAGGCCAAGGCATGTGGATCACATGAGGTCAGGAGTTCGAGAAAAACCTGGTCAACATAGCAAAACCCTGTCTCTACTAAAAATAAAAGAAAATAGCTGGGTGTGGTGGTATGCACCTGTAATTCCAGCTACTCGGGAGGCTGAGGCAGGAGAATCGCTTGAACCTGGGAGGCAGAGGTTGTAGTGAGCCCAGATAGCACCACTGTACTCCAGCCTGGGTGACAGATTGAAACTCCATCTCAAAAAAAAGTAAAAAAGCCTGGCAATCTTTGTCTTTTTACTGGTTCATTTACGTTTAATGCAATTACTGATATATTTGGGTTTAAATTTACCATATTACTATTTGTTTTCTATTTGTCTTATAGAGTCTCGCTCTGTCGCCGAGGCTGGAACGCAGTGGTGCGATCTCGGCTTACTGCAATCTCCGCCTTCCAAGTTCAAGTGATTTTCCTGCCTCAGCCTCCCAAGTAGCTGGGACCACAAGTGCGTGCCACCACACCCAGCTAATTTTTTGTATTTTTAGTAGAGACAGGTTCATCGTGTTAGCAAGGATGGTCTCGATCTCCTGACCTTGTGATCGGCCCGCCTCAGCCTCCCAAAGTGGTGGGATTACAGGTGTGAGCCACCGCACCTGTCCTCTATATTCCTTTTTTCCCCTTTCTTGCCCTTTTACTTGGTTATTTAAACATTTTATTATTCTATTTCTCCCTTTATCAGATTAGTTATGCATCCTATTATTTATCTTTTAATGGTTATTCTAGGAGTTGCAACATGCACCTTGAGTTTTAAGACATTACCATAACTTTTTAAAATCATTTATCACTTCCCAGATAATAGAAGAATGTTGAAATTTAACTCCATGCACCCCTTTCCTAACTTTTGTACTGTTGTTAATTCTTTTTATTCTATGTATGTTTTAAATCCCGTAAGATGTTACTGTCATTGTTAGAAACAGTTAATATTCACTTAGTTTTATCTATATATTTACCTTTTTGGACACTATTTCTTTTAGCATTATTACCTTCATCTGGGATAATTTTCCTTCTGCCTGACAAACTATCTTTAGTGTTTCTTCTAATGTGGACCTGCTGGTGACAAATCCTGACAGCTTTGGTTTATCTAAAAATATCCTTATTTCATGTTCATTTTCAACTGCATTTTAGCTTAGTTTCGAATTCTAGATTTGCAGTCGTTTTCTTTTTAAGAGATGGGGTCTCACTCTGTCTCCCAGGTGGGAGTGCAGTGGCATGATCATAGCTTATAGCAGCCTCAAACTCCTGGGCTCAATCCACCTCCCCACCTCAGCCTCCCAAGTAGCTGGGACTGCAGGTATGTACCACCACACCCATCTTTTTTTTTTTTTTTTTTTTTAAGAGAGATGGGGTCTTGCTATATTGTCCAGGCTATGTCAGTGGCTTTCTTTCAGCACTTTGAAGATACCCTACCATTATTTTCCAATCTCCATGATCTCTTCTGAGAAGTCAGCTCTTGGTTCTATTATTGCTTCATTTAAAATCTTTTTCGCTAGCTGTTTTGAAGACTTTCTCTTTGACTTCATTTTTCACTAGTTTGGCAATGACATGCTTCACTGTGACCTTCTTTTTTTTTTTTAAGACGGAGTCTTGCTCTGTCGCCCAAGCTGGAGTGCAGTGGTGCGATCTCGGCTTACTGCAAGCTCCGCCTCCCGGGTTCACGCCATTCTCCTGCCTCAGCCTCCCAAGTAGCTGGGACTGCAGGCGTCTGCCACCACGCCCGGCTAATTTTTTCTATTTTTAGTGGAGACGGGGTTTCACCGTGTTAGCCAGGATGGTCTTGATCTCCTGACCTCGTGATGCGCCTGCCTCGGCCTCCCAAAGTGCTGGGATTACAGGCGTGAGCCACCCACTGTGACCTTCTTTTTATCCACCTTGTTTGAAATTCTTAAGAGTTTCTTTCATTTGTGGCTTGATGTCTTGTTAATTTGGAAATGCTCAGCCTCAGACATTATTTCTTTCTTTCTCTCTTTTAGAGACAGAGTCTCACTCTGTTGCCCAGTCCAGAGTACAGTGGCACCATCATAGCTCACTGCAGGCTGGAACTCCTGGACTCAAGTGATCTTCTGACTACGGCCTCCAAAGTAGCTGGGACTATGGGACTACAGGCACATGCCACTGCACCTAGCTAATTTAAAAAAAAAAATTAATAGATGCAGGTCTCTTAAAAAAGAGCCTTGTTGTCCAGGCTTGTCTTGAACTCCTGGCTTCAAGCAATCCTCCTGCCTCAGCCTCCCAAAATCCTGGGATTATAGGCGTGAACCACCATGGCCGGCCACAGCCATTATTTCTTCAAATATTGGTTCTGGCTTACTCTCTCCTTTTCTTCTGGGACTGTAATTGACATATGTTAAGCTTTTTCACAATGCTTCATATTTCCCTCATGTTTTTGTCTATATTTTTCATCCTATTTATTCTTCCCATGCTTCAGTGTGAACATTTCCTGCTCACCTAAATTCTACTTCATTAATCCTCTTTTCTACTGTGCCTAATCTGTTGTTAAATCCGTATATTGAGCTGTTGGTTTTAGTTGTTATATTTTTTAGTTCTACAACTTCTATTTGGTTCTTTTTTTTTTTTTTTTTTTTTTTTTTTTGAGACAGAGTCTCACTCTTGTCACCCAGGCTGGAGTACAGTGGCGTGATCTTGGCTCACTGCAACCTCTGCCTCCTAGGTTCGAGTGATTCTTCTGCCTCAGCCTCCTGAGTAGCTGGGATTACAGGTGCCCGACACCACACCCGGTTAATTTTTGTACATTTAGTAGAGATGGGGTTTCTCCATGTTGGCCAGGCCAGTCTCGAACTCCTGACCTCAGGTGATCCGCCTGCGTCGGCCTCCCAAAGTGCTGAGATTACAGGCATGAGCTACTGTGCCCGGCCTATGCCTGGTAATTTTCTATTGAACACCAGATTCTGTGTTTAAAAAAATCACAGAAGCTCTGGAGGATTTTATCTTCCCACAGAAATGGTTTAATTTTCTTCTGGCTGGCAGTTAGAGTTAGGAGAGATTACTTGGTACAAACTAGGAAATGAGAGAAACTGAGGCTGAATTTCAGACTTCGTGAGGATTGGCCTTAATCCTAGAGCATAGTTTATGTTTATTTTGAGGTTGGACACATATACCTCATGATTTGGAGGCACAATGTATGGTCACCGTGATGATAACAGAACCAAGCATATGTGATAAGAACACAGATCACAAGATTAAATCTGGCAGGGGAATCCAGGAAGGCTTACTGGGGGAGGTACCCATAGACTGGCCTTTGTGCCAGTTAGGATTTTAGTCTGCTACATGTATCAGCAACGCATCCTAGTGGCTTAACCATTAAGGATTCATCTTTCTTGTGAAACAAGAAGCCTGGGCTGGAGCAGCCATTTGAGATGCAGTGTTTACAGGAGTCTCCAAAGAAAACCAGGGCTGTTTACAGGCCAATCTTCCTTCAATAGCTCTGAACTTCCATTTTTTTTCCCATGGCATCTTGAGACTACTGAAACTTCAGCTTATTCTCTCAGCAACCACTTTTTTGAGGGGTTTGGCCTCTTCCCTGTGAGCAGCTCAGGATTCAGCAAACATCATGAGGGCAATAGCTGCATAGGATGCCAGGCTCTCTCCTCCTTTTGAGATGGAGTCTTGCTCTGTCACCCAGGCTGGAGTGCAGTGGCATGATCTCGGCTCACTGCAGCCTCCGCCTCTCGGGTTCAAGCAATTCCCTGCATCAGCCTCCCGAGTAGCCAGGATTACAGGTGCCTGCCACCACACCCAGCTAGTTTTTGTAGTTTTAGTAGAGATGGGGTTTCACTATGTTGGCCAGGCTGGTCTCGAACTCCCGACCTCAGGTGATCCGCCCACCTCAGCCTCCCTAAGTGCTGGAATTACAGGTGTGAGCCACTGCACCTGGCCTGCTCTCTCCTCTTTAGTCTCCTATTCTCAGAGTTCTTCAACCCCAGGAGCCTTGGTAGCCATGAACTCCAGTGGTTGTCTCTCCAGCTCTAGGAAGCTGCAGAAGTTGCGATGCTTCACATTGGAACACACCCTGAGGTGGGAAGCGATGGAGAAGGTCTGCCTGACTTTATCATGTTCCCCTCTTTCTAGGGTCTTGACTCCCCCAATTGCAATTTACGCTACAAAGCTCTCCGATCAATTTTTCTTTCCTTCTTTCTTTCTCTTTTGAGATGGAGTCTCGCCTTGTTGCCCAGGCTGAAGTGCAGAGGTGCGATCTCAGCTCACGGCAACCTCCACTTCCCTAGTTCAAGTGATTCTCCTGCCTCAGTCTCTTGAGTAGCTGGGATTACAGGCATCTGCCACGACGCCTGGCTAATTTTTTGTATTTTTAGTAGAGACGGGGTTTCACCATGATGGCCAGGCTGGTCTTGAACTCCTGACCTCAGGTGATCCACCCGCCTCGGCCTCCCCGAGTGCTGGGATTACAAGCATGAGCCACCCTGCCCGGCCACCGATCAATTTTATTTTGCAATGTTTCCAGGCTTCATAGTTGTCTTCTGCATGAGAGTTGGCTTGCTATGAGCTACTCCAGCATAGCTGGCAGCAGAAATTACGGCACAATGTTGTAAATGCCTGTGCACCCGACTGGACATCAGTGCCTCAAGGACGGGGACTGAGTTCCCTTCCCTTGGTATGGACATTGCTGCCACCAGGCAGGCTCTTCTCATCTCAAGTCTGGGTTAGGCACCCTGGTCTGCACCTGCAGCTCCACACAGTGTCCCTCACTGGAACACACTTTCCACTGACTGCCATGGCTCTTCCACCAGTCAGCCTCCCTTCCGAACGCGGGCAACCTGAGGGCAGGCAGGAGCTGTGAGCAAATGCGTGCTGAGTGAAGGCCGACTCGGGGCTTTACTCAGCACCAACTCCCCCAGTTCCTGGAGACCACAGGCTACTGAGAGCAAAAAGAAGCAAGCATCAGGGCAGAGAGGGCATTGAGTAATGAGGGAACCATGCCAGCCTTTTAGATCCTTCTGAGTGACTCTCGGGAACACCTCGGGACATCCTGGCCGCACCCGCTGGCTGCTCCTGCTTCGATGAAGCTACTCAGGAGTGCCCAGGCTTAAGGGGCTCACTAGCCTCACATGCAAGAGGGAGAGCTGGCAAGCTTGTGCCTGTGCCTCCAGCCTGCACGTGGGCCTGCACAGACACAGGCAGGGAGCACCTTTAGAGGACACCGTGGATGTGCCGCCTGGGGACAATGGGGCCTTCTGCATCTGCAATACCATGGTAGTAGGTAACATGTACTCAGCACTTTGTCACTCACTCTGCTCAAGTAATCTCATTGGCATCTCCTGGGTATTGGCAAAATGATTCTCTCTGAGTTACACATAGGAGAGTGAGGCCCAGAGAGTGTCATGACTGGCCACATATAAATTGGTAGAGCTGGGTTGGACCTAGGCAGCCTGACTCCGAGCCTGCGGGCACGGCCACCAGGTTTTGCCACCTCCTAGCGCGCCTGCAGAAAAGGTTCTGAAGTCCTACCTGGGGCTGCATTTCTGAAAATGTCAGCTCTTGGTTTGTGGCTCTGAGCTACCCCTGCTAATAGCCCCCTCACTGATCTCTTTGCTGCCAGCTCCCCGCCCCTCAATTTCCACCACACTGCCACTGGAATCTCACCAAGCCACTCCTCGGTGTGGTCAGGGGCTCTCAGCATGGAATCACCCTGAGCTGCTGCTTCTTTTTCTTTGAGACAAGATCTCACTCTGTTGCCCAAGCTGGAATACAGTGGCGCGATCTCAGCTCACTACAACCTCCGCCTCCTAGGCTCAAGTGATCCTCCTGCCTCAGCCTCCTCAGTATCTGGGACCACAGGCGCATGCTACCATGCCAGGCTATTTTTTTGTGTGTGTATTTTGGTAGAGATGAGGTTTCATTATGGTGCCCAGGCTGGTCTCAAACTCCTGAACTCAAGCAATCTACCCACCTTGGCTTCCCAAAGTTCTGGGATTACAATCTGAGTTTTCTTTGTTGTTGTTGTTGTTGTTGTTTGAGATAGAATTTTGCTCTTGTTGCCTAGGCTGGAGTGCAGTGGCACAATCTTGGCTCACCGCAACCTCCCCCTCCCTGGTTCAGGTGATTCTCCTGCTTCAGTCTCACGAGTACCTGGGATTACAGGCGTGCACCACCATGCCCAGCTAATTTTGTATTTTTAGTAGAGACAGGGTTTCTCCATGTTGGTCAGGCTGGTCGCGAACTCCCGACCTCAGGTAATCCACCTGCCTCAGCCTCCCAAAGTGCTGGGATTACAGGCGTGAGCCACTATGCCCGGCCACAATCTGAGCTGCTTAAGGCCTTCACGATCAAGCTCATTATTTATCCCCCATTATAATCACCACCGCCTCATGGCAACACACACATGCATACGCCTCATACGCCTATGTGTATGCACACATAGACACGTGTGCATACGTGACCACATGTGTTGTGTGTGCACATGTATATGTGCAGGTGAGCACGTGTGCACCCACAACCGTACACAGAAATGTTACATCCCTCTGACCAGAGTGAACCACCTCCTGTTTCCATGGAGCCTGCGCTTCCCCACCCACTGCCTCGCTGTGGGCTCTCCCCGCACCTGTTGCCTGCTGGGTTCCTACCCAGCTAAAAAGATGAGGCAGACCCCGCCCAGTGCCCTCCCAATATCCATGCCCTCGCTGCCTTACTAAGCTCTGACTTTGTTCTGGCATGCTCAGGTCAAAAATCTCTTTTGCAGTAAGGAGTGGCCTTGGGGCCTAACTCAAAAGCCTACCAACTCAGCCAATGTGAGCTTGGCTGACTTTTTGCTTTTCAACCCTCACCCTTCCCTCCTTCCCTCCTGGGCTGTAAACCCAAAGCCTAGAAATAGAGCTGCCATGTTGCAGCATGAGGACAAGCACCACGCTCTACAGAGGGTAGAGTGGGAAGCTGGAAGGAGCCGCATCCTTCACAGCCTTCTCGAGTGGCTGCTGCAGCCCTGGACTGCCTCCTTCCAGGCTTCTTGCTTTGTGAGAACAGTAAGTCTCTAATGGGCAAGCCGCTATAGATAGTTGCTGGCATATGTAGCTGACTGGCATACGTAGCTGACTGAAATCCTAATTGGCACAAAGACCAGTTCACAGGACACCTTCCCCAGTAAGCCTTCCTGGATTCCCCTGCCAGATTTATCTGGTACTCTGTATTCTTATCACACATGGTGAGTTATGTCATCATCACAGTTAACATACATTGTGACTCCAGATCACTAGATTCACCTGTCCTTCACTTACAATCAGATGTAAACTTCCTGGGGCAGGTCCATCTCACTCGCCCAGGCATCACACATACGTCTTAGCCTAGTGCCTGCAAGATGTCTCTGTAGAACGCTGAAGACAGAACAGAGGCATCACTCATGGAGCCCGGGTTCACGTCCTGGCCACCATGTCCCAGCTCTGTGATGCTGAGTTACCTGTGTAAGCTGCTGTTTCTCCATCTATAAAACTACAACCATTCATCTCCTGGGTATTGCAATGTTCAAATGAGTTCATCCATATGAATAAGATTTGGAGACAGAAAAGCTGCACTGTACAAAATGGAAATTATCATCAACGTCACTGTCTGGTAAGGGCTGCTGAATCAGAGCCTTGTCGTTCACTTAGGACCACAAATAGCAACACACACACACACACGATACACACACACAAACCACACACACAGGCATGGACAAATCTCTTAAGCCAAAGCAACTTGAACTTCCCTTGGAGGCCACCCAAACCAACCTTAACCACAAGATAGTTCAAGCTTGATGACATGGTGCTGATTTGAGAACTAGTTGGACTTGTATATGTTGTTTTCTTTGGACCACATGTGGTGTCATCACTGTATATTTTAGCATGTGGAGTCCCTGCTCCCTCACACTGAGACACAGGGGAGGCCTTTATATGGCTTCACAAGTGAGAGAACTGGACATAAAAAAAATCCTTCCAGCCAGGCGCAGTGGCTCCCGCCTGTAATCCCAGCACTTTGGGAGGCGGAGGCGGGTGGATCACGAGGTCAAGAGTTGGAGACCAGCTTGGCCAACATGGTGAAACCCAGTCTCTACTAAAAATACAAAAATTAGCAGGCATGGTGGTTGGCGCCTGTAATCCCAGCTACTCGGGAGGCTGAGGCAAGAGAATTGCTTGAACCTGGGAGGAGGAGGTTGCAGTGAGCCGAGATTGAGCCACTGCACTCCAGCCTGGGAGACAGAGCAAGACCCAGTCTCAGAACAAAACAAAAAACAAAAGAAAACAAAAACCCTTCCAATGAAGGCTGTCTAACTTGAGGTTTGGAGAGACACCCTGGCTCCTCCCAGTGCCTGCAGCAAGCAGAGGGCCCCTACTCCAGGCCAGCAACCGGGCCTGGCAGGGGCAAGAAAACCCAGCCTGGCTCAGGGCTGGCTCAAGGTAGGCAACCAGGGGGCTGAACCCAGGGTCAGAGGGTCCCAGGCCTCTCTCCCTCATGGTTCAGAAACAGTATCCAGGTTGCTCGTTCATTCAACAGACATTGCATGAGCACCAACTGGGTGTCAGGCCCTGGGCTTGGCTCGGGGAGCACAGACTAGGGAAGGAATAGAAAAGAGACAAACATCTGCTGGGCACGCTCCTTGGGCCGTGCACTGTATTGGATAATTTCAAGAATTTCAGGCCTGGCGCGGTGGCTCACGCCTGTAATCCCAGCACTTTGGGAGGCTTAGGCGAGCGGATCACAAGGTCAGGAGATCGAGACCATCCTGGCTAACCCAATGAAACCCTGTCTCTACCAAAAATACAAAAAATTAGCCAGGCGTGGTGGTGGGCGACTGTAGTCCCAGCTACTTGGGAGGCTGAGGCAGGAGAATGGCGTGAACTCGGGAAGCAGAGCTTGCAGTGAGCCAAGATCACGCCACTGCAATCCAGCCTGGGAGACAGAGAGAGACTCCGTCTCAAAAACACAAAAACAAAAAAAAAGAATTTCATTCAATTCCTGCACTGTAATCCCAGCTACTTGGGAGGCTACCCTTTGAGGCATTTGCTTATTTTAAACAGGTGTGAATAACTTTACCGGCTTAAGATACAAATAACATCAATTTTAAATATTAAAATTACTCTTACTGGAGCCTCCCAGATCAGCTGAAAGGCCATCCTATCTCTCTCTGTCTTTCTCTTTCTCTGTTTCTCTCTCTCTTCCCTTCCTTCCTGCCTTCCTCTCTCTCTCACTTTCCCTCCTTCTTGCCTCCTGTTTAGAGAGAGGAGAAGCTCAGAGCGGCCTTTTTGTGGGCCTGGGTTTCACCTGCCAATGGTGGGGTGCCACCCTGGCTCAGAGGTGTGATCCTGCACATCTGGCCTGGCAGCAGCTTCTTATGAATGGGGTTGGGGGTTGGGCAAAGAAGGTCATCCCCAGGGCCACAGCCATACCACAGGGCTGGGCTCGCTCCCTTTAACAATGAGGGTTAGCATGAGGCCCCACACAGACCACAGTTACTCTTCAGGGCATGTAACTCAGCACCATACACCTTGCCAGGGTGAGTAGGAGTCAGGCCCCACCTCTCTCCACATCCACTTTGTTCCTCTCATGCCCCGACCTGCTCATTAGCAGGAAATCCAACATCTCTATCTTGGGGCCTCTGCCCTCCTTGACTGTCACAGAACAAACAACAGGTGCTGTGTTCTAGGGGCCAGTTCCAATTTGGGTCTGAATTTCCCAACAGCAAATACACAGAGAGACATCTGGGGTGTTCCTATTACTCCCAATAAAAAAGAGAAAATGGGACTAAGAGGGATGAAGTGACCTGGATAAGCCACACGGCTGGGAAGTAGCAAGACCAAGAGGCAAGCCTGGGTCTGCCAGACTCCAAGTGGGGACTCTCTCCTACTTCACTGCTGTCCCAGTGTGGGGTCCCACCTATCAGAGCTGAGACAAGAGACAACTACTATTTTGTCTTGGAGATGACCCTAGTACTGTCAGGACAGTGGGAAGGTGTGACAGGGACAGGGGGAGAGAAGTAAAGTGTGCCCTAATGTGCAGATGATCACTGTGGACAGCAGGGGACAACCGGGGCTCAAACCTACAGGCACTCAGGGAGACTGTGTAGACTACACCTAGAATGGCCTCACTGAGGGCTGAGGGAGTCCTGCCTGCCCTGCCCCAGGGCCTGCCAGCTTCTGCAGCTAGAAAAGGCCTCAGGTGGCCAGGAGCAGTCGCTCACACCTGTAATCCCAGCACTTTGGGAGCCCGAGGCAGGCGGATCACTTGAGGTCAGGAGTTTGAGACAAGCCTGACCAATATGATGAAACCCCATCTCTATTAAAAGTACAAAAATTAGCCGGGCGTGGAGGCATGTGCCTGTAGTCCCAGCTACTCGGGAGGCCGAGACAGGGGAATCACTTGAACCCAGGAGGCAGAGGTTGCAGTGAGCCGAGATTGCGCCATTGCACTCCAGCCTGGACAACAAGAGCGAAACTCTGTCTCAAAAAAAAAAAAAAAGAAAAGGCCTCAGGCAGAGACAACCCTGCAATAACCTTCTAATCACCTTCCATCAGGGGTACAGGAAGGGCCAAGCAGTGGGAAATCCAGCAGCAGATGCTGGTGTTGGGCATGAGAGTGGCACGATTCAGGAGGATGTGTGCAGGCAGCTGCTAGCCAGGCACAGGGCTGGCCATAGAGCAAGACTCTTTAGGGGACGGCAAGGAGGCAACCTAGGGGCAAAACTCCAGGCTCAGAGAGGATTTGAGGGATCTGGGTGGAGCCAGCTGGATGGCAGGAGTAGGGAGGGCTGTGCTTTTTCCTGGCCAGGAGACCCAGTGGATTGGGGTGCATTGGAGCAGAGAAGGATGGGCTGTGGGGCCCCGATCAAGCCGAGCACAGATCATATCCCAAGGGCGGAGCCAGGAGAATCCAGGGCAAGTCCTGAGTGCTAGGATGAGACCCCATATTGGTTAGGACATTTCTCCAAAGAAGATGTGCAAGTTGCGAAAAAACACATGAAAAAATGCTCAGCATCATTAGTCATCAGGGAAATGCCAACCAAATCCACAGTGAGATGCCACCTCATGCCCATTAGGAACGCTACTATCAAAGGAGAAAAGCGAGTGCTGGCAAGGATGTAGGGAAATTGGAATCTCTGCCAGGCCAAGTGGCTCATGCCTGTAATTCCAGAACCTTGGGAGGCCGAGGTGGGTAGATCCCTTCAGCTCAGGAGTTCAAGACCAGCCTGGGCAACATGGTGAGACCCCATCTCTACTAAAAATACAAAAAAGATAGCTGGCCGTAGTGATGCACACCTGTGGTCCCAGCTACTCAGGAGGCTGAGTTGAGAGGACTGTTTGAGCCTGGGAGGTCGAGGCTGCAGTGAGCTGTGATTGCACCACTGCACTTGAGCCTGGGTGACAGAGCGAGACCCTGTCCCAAAAAAGAGAAAGAAATTAGAATCTTTGTGCACTGTTGCAGGGAATGGCAGGTGGTGCGGCTGCTGTGGAAAACAGTACGGTGGTTCCTCAAAAACTCAAAATAGAACTACCATATGATCCAGCAACCCCACTTCTTGGTTCATATCCCACAAAACTGAAAAAGGGACTCTCACAGATATTTGCACACCGACGTTCATGGCAGCATAATTCACAATAGCGCAAAGGTGGAAGCAACCCCGGTTTCCATCTACAGATGAATGGATCAACAAAATGTAGAATATATCAAACAAAACAGGATTCAGCCTTAAAAAGTATGAAAATTCTGTCCAAGCTACCACATGAACGAACCTTGAGGACATTACGCTTTTGAATTAAGCCAGCTAGGAAAGGACAGATGCTGTACGAATCCACTCACATGAGGTGCCTGGAGGAGTCACATTCTTGGAGACAGAAAGCAGAACGGTGGGTGCCAGGGACTGTGGAGAGGAAGGAAGGGGAGTTAGTGTTTAAAGGGGGTCGGAGTTTCAGTTTGGGAAGATGAAATCATTCTGGAAATGGATGGTGGCAATGTGCGTACAACAACAGGAATGTACTTAATGCCACTGAAATGTACACCTAAAAATGATGAAGATGGTAAATTTTACGTTATGCATATTTTACCACGGTTAAAACAACAACTATAATTTTTTATTATTTTTCACAATCCCTGTGGGTGATGAGTTTGGGAAGGGCTTGGCTGGGGATTCTGGTTGGTTCTGGATGGTTCTGGGTGGTTTTGGCTTGAGGTCGTTCATCACACTCTTATCTCCTTGAAGGCAGGAACCAAGTCATAGTTATCTAACTGACTAACTGGCTCTTCCAGCCTGGGGGGCCTCTGGGAGCACTCAGACCCTGGAGAGCCAGGCAGCAGAGGGGTTCAGGAGCCCAAGGCCCACTGCCAAGAAGGAAGTGCCAAACAATAGCCCCCAAGAGACCTGTCACTCTCACAGCCAGATTTGCACTTCCAGGGACAAAGGAGATTTCCTCTGTAGGAAATGATACCTGAGGGAGGGCTTCCTGCGGAGCAAGCCAAGAAGGGGCTGGGGAGGAGGACAGCGGCGGGGAAGTGAGCTCTGGATACTCACGTCCCTGGTTCCGGGCACAAAGCCAGCCCACAGGCCACTAAGGGCCTGGCATATTCTACGTGAGTCAGGCTCTGAGCCTGGAGGTCAGTGACCAGGGTCATGAAAACACTCCTTTAAAGCCCGGCTCCCTGTGTACCCGCTGTGTGGCCTGCAGCCCTCTCTGTAGAAGGGGGACAATGATGGATTCAGTGTTCACCGGGCCTCTAGGCACTGAGGATAGAATCGCAAGACCCAGACCCAGGCTTGCCCTCAGGTACCTCACTGTCTTCCTAGGGAAAACCAACAAAAAGAAACAAGCAGAGGCAAATACAAATAAAACACCATGAAATCCGAGTGTGGGGTGGTTGAAGGTGTTGATTCACCTCACTCCCTCACCTCTGCAATTGGAATTCATTAGGAAAAAGAATCAGCAGGTGGTAAGGGCTGAAGTGTCAGCTCCGTACTGGAAATGTGAAGCTGCTGGAGTTGTTCTGACTCACAACCAGATGGGCTCTTGCTCCTTCCTCCTGAATTAAACATAACCATCCCAGGAAGGGGCCGAGCAGGGCCAAACACGGGCGGTGCCCACTAGGGGAGAGCTGGCCATGGGGAGCCATCCCAAGGGCTATAGGTAGGCTAGGCTTCCCCGACTCCTCAGGATCCCTCTCCCCAGGCAGTGAGAGGGAGGGACCAGTACTGTTCTGCCCCCACCCAGTGGAGTCAGCCTGCCTCCATGGAAACCCAAGGAGTGGGCAGAGGCGTCCCTATGGCAGTAACAAGTGTCCTGAAGGACCCAAATAGGGGCTGAGATCTAGAGTGACGGGCTAGGGCAGGTGGTAACCACGCCAGGAATGGGGCGAGAAGGCAGAACCAGCAGGTGGGTGGGTTTCTGGGTGTGTGTGTGTGAAGGGGTCTTTTCCAGAAAGATGGACTGCCAAGTGAACAGACAGAGGAGGAGACCCTGGTGAAGTCCTGGCCCAGAGCTCATCTCCATTGCGAGGGGCCTCAGGAAAGGGCGCCTTCCCAGCCGCTTCCCTGTCACCCTCTGCTTGGAGCTTGGAGCCAGGCCAAGGGGGATGCCAGGAAGAGAAGTGCAGGGGAAACGGGGAGAAGGGGGAAGACTGAGAACTACTTAGTCAGGACCAGTCAGAGGGAGGGAGGGGAAAATGAGGGCTGGAAGCAGAGGGGCAAACGGTGGAGGCTCCGCAGGTAGGGGTGAAGCTGGGGTGGAAGATGCGCCTGTCCCCAGGAGCTCTTGGTCTCGCTGCCAACTGACTGGGTGTAGTTGGTGGCTCACTCCTGGAATCCCAGCACTTTGGGAGGCTGAGGCGAGTGGATCACGGGAGGTCAGGAGTTCGAGACCAGCCTGGTCATCACGGCCCCATCTCTACAAAAAAATACAGAAATTAGCCGGGCTTGATGGTGCATGCCTGTAGTCCCAGCCACTCAGGAGGCTGAGGCACGAGAATCATTTGAACCCGTGAGGTGGGCAACAGAGCAAGACTCTTTCTCAAAAAAAAAAAAAAAAAAAAAGAGGGACAGACGGCCCTGAGCACGGGTAGCTGTGGAGTGGTGGGTGGGCTCCTTGTAGGGCCCTCCCATCTCTGCAGTTGCAGAGCAGCCAGCTGTCCTCCCAGGTGAGGTGGGGTCCGATCATCGTCCCCATGTGTAACAGTCTGAACTGTGTGCCCTAGGAGATCTGTTCAAGTCCTAACCCCTTGGTTCCCGGAAATGTGACCTTATTTGGAAAAAGGTCTTTGCAGATGCAAGCGAAGGATCTTGAGCTGACGTCATCCTGGTTTTAGGGTGAGCCTTAAATCCAATGATCGGCGTCCATATAAGAAGTGGGAAGACGGAGAGGGAAAACCATGTGAAGGTGGAGACAGGACAAGCCAAGGAATGCCAGGAGCCACCAGAAGCAGGAAGAAGCGGGGAGGATCCTGCCCCAGAGCCTTTGGCGGCAGCGGCCCTGCCGGCACCTGGACATTCGGCCTCCAGAACTGGAAGAATAAATTTCTGTTGTTTGAAGACACCCTGTTGATGGTCATTTGTTACAAGAGCTTTGAAAACAAAAATACCACAATAGCCCTTCCAGGGTCCAGCAAGCCTGCAAACAGGTGACAGAAACGCAGGTCTCCTTGGCACCCCCATCCCATGGAGCTTGGCCGGCCGTGGGGGCAGCATGTGGGAGGAGGCAAGGCAAACATGCTCTGAAGGCGGCGCTCACCCCGGCTGGGCTGGGGGCTGATGAAGCTTCAGCCTGTGCTCCTGAGATAGCCAAGGCTCTCCCGGCCCGGAGACCTGCAGACCTCAAGGGGAAGCAATCTCAGTGAAAGTGCCGCCTGCGGTCCGCGGTCAGGCAAGGAGGAAGTGGGTGAGCGCGGCAGGAGCTCAAGGCCAGGACATGGGGGTGTGCCCAGCAAAGCGAACAGCAAAGGTGAATTTGCCGGGATGCTGATAAAGCTTACGTTTCTGTGCCCCCTCTAAAGCCCTGTACCTGCTTTTGTAGTTTTTTCTGGAAGGGGATGCCCCTCAATTGTATCAGCATCAGATCCCACAAACCCCGGATCCCTCTCTGCTAACACCAGGGCCACAAGAGCACATTACGCATGCAGAGCCAATTGTGTGGATGTTTTCTCGGGTTTTCTGTTATCTGACCATCCAGCCAACCAGGTTTTTTATGCAGTCGTTAATCCAGCCCTCTACACAGCCAACCAACCTCCATGATTGAGTCTCTGCCACGGGATATACTCCCTGCTCTCAAGAGACTCATGCTTAGAGGCAGGGGAAAGGGAGCATAAATAAGAAGCAATTAAACTGGCTCTGCCATGAGGAGTAGGGGGCAAGAGGTGAGCTGGAGGGAAGAACAGTGGAGGGAATGGTTGCCTCAATCTGGAAGTCAGAACTGCCCTACCACGGAGATGACCTGAGTTTTGAAGGATGCATAGCAGTCACCATCAGACAAGAGGGAGGGCAGCTCAGGCAGGGGAACAGCAGGGGCAAAGGTGTGGGACAGCACTGGGCACTTGGGGACTCACTGTGACTCAGCCTGTGACTCAGCCCTCCTGTGGCACCAGGGCTGCTGGATGGAAAGGGAAGAGCAGGGAAGGCCAGAGCCAGGCAATGGGGAGCGAGGGCAGGAGGAGAGACGGGAAAGAGGGCCTCACAGAGTGTGTTGGTTTCCTGTGGCTGCCGTAACAAAGCACCATACACATGGGGGCTGAAAACAGCAGAAATGTATTGTTTTACAGTTCTGGAGACTGAAGTCTGAAATCAAGGTGTTGCAGGACCAGGCTCTAAGGGCAGAACCTTCCTGCCTCTTCCAGCTTCTGGTGTCAATCTTCAGCGTTCCTTGACTTTCAGCTGCCTCACTCCAATCTCTGCCTCCGATGTGGTGTTCCTGTGGGTCTCTTGTACCTCTTCTTATAAAGACAGTCAGATAAATTTAGGCCCCCCTAATTGAGCCTAACATGATTGCATCTACAAAGACCCTATTTCCAAATAAGGTCCTATTCACAGTTACTGGGAGCTGGAGCTTCAACAGATCTTTTGGGAAGACACAATTCAACTCACGAGAGGGAGGAAGAATTGCGAGGACTTGCTACTGATGTGATGCTGTGGAGTGAGCAGAAAGGAGAGGAGTTCCTGGCTTTAGGAGGAAGTTGGGACCCACCCATGCTGGCGTGGATGGCCCTGGTCAGGAGCTGAGGCCTCTAAGATGAGTTGGGCATGATCGGTGGCTTACAGGAGCTCCTGGTCAAGCAGGGAGGCAGGAAGGAGCCCAGCCCTGCCGGGCACAGAGATGAGCATGTCTTGGGGACACAGGGCAGGGGCAGAAGTGGCCTGAGGGGGAAGGCAGGACCCAGAGAAGTACCTGTAGACTCGAGCCAAAAATGCCGTCGTCATCTCTGACTGATGGCTCCCGGGTGTGCCCATCCAGCCTGGCCTCTCCTGAGCACCTGGCTCCTGTGTGTATCCAGCAGCTCAGTCCTCTCTGTCCCGTCAAGCTCCACACACCCTCAGCCAAATTCACCAGCCTCGCTTTCCAAAACAGCCCTTCCTGTCCTGCATCCTGGCCTCTACAAACAGGGCCCTCCCCGAAGTCCCTCGACCTGCCCTTGAGGGTGGCCTTCCCACAACTCCCCCAGCCTCTGCCTCCACCTGAGCTTTACTTTCACTTGTTCCCAGGGTCACCCAAAGCTTCCAAGGATTTAGGCAGCAGGTAAAAGAAAACAATCCTTGGGCCGGGCGCGGTGGCTCACGCCTGTAATCCCAGCACTTTGGGAGGCCGAGGCGGGTGGATCACGAGGTCAGGAGATCGAGACCATCCTGGCTAACATGGTGAAACCCCGTCTCTACTAAAAATACAAAAAAATTAGCCGGGCATCGTGGCGGGTGCCTGTAGTCCCAGCTACTCGGGAGGCTGAGGCAGGAGAATGGCGTGACCCTGGGAGGTGGAGCTTGTAGTGAGCCGAGATCGCACCACTGCACTCCAGCCTGGGCAACAGAGCGAGACTCCATCTCAAAAAAAAAAAAAAGAAAACAATCCTTCCCAGCCAGCCTGCCTCTGTCCGGCCTCCAGCAAGCTCCAAGCTGGTGCATGTTTTCTCAACTTTCTTTAAAACGAAGGTATAGTTATCCTTCGATATCTGTGGAGGGATTGATTCCAGGACCCCCACAGATACTAAAATCCAAGGATGTTCAAGTTGCTTACATAAATTGGAGTATTACTTGCATACAACCTATACACATTCTCTCGTACACTTTAAGTCATCTCTAGATTACTTATAATACCTAATATAATGAAAATGCTATGTAAATAGTTGTTCTATTGTATTTTGAAATTGTGTATTATTTTTATTGTCATATTGTTATTTTTCATTGTGGACTTTTTTCCCCCAAATATTTTCAATCCACAGTTGGTAGAACCCAACCCACAGATCCCCGCAGATATGGAGGGACAACAGTAATCGCCGTACCTTCTCCTAAGTTTGTTACAAAGAGTAAGTGAGAAAATACATATGAAGGACTTGGCACAGTTCCTACCAGATGTTATCACTGTTATTATAAGAACAAAAGGAGACCCATGGAAACTCAAGACCCAGAGGGTTAAATTTATTGGGGCCTTTGATGGAACTATTCACAAATCTTTGGTCGGATGTAGTAGATCATTCCTATAATCCCACAAGTTTGGGATACAAAAGCAGGAGGATGGCTTGAGCTCAGGAGTTTGAGACCAGGCAACATGCCAAAACCCTGTCTCTACAAAAAATTAAAAATTAGCCTGGCATGATAGTGCAAGCCTATAGTCCCAGCTACTAGGGAGGCTGAGGCAGGAGGATGGCTTGAGCCCAGGAGGTCGAGGTTGCAGTGAGCCGTGTTTGCACCACTGCACTCCAGCCTGGGTGACAGGGGAAGACCCTGTCTCCAAAAAAGCAAAAAAATATATATATATATATACACAATGTTTTGCCTTGGGGAAAGTAAACTTCTGAAAGATTGTTGGACTTGAAAATGGAAGCATAGATATAAACTAACTGGGCCGTTTTTTCTGTGGAGAGCTCCTCCCCTATGGACGGTCTAAATTTCCTATTACTGAAATCTACCACACCCACTCACTCAAACCTAGTCCCCCTTTTTTCTTCATTGTGTCATCATCTCAGTCACATTGGGGCAGAAAAATGCACACTTTAAAGGGATTTCACATGTGCCCAATGTTTATTCTTATGTCACTTAAATGTCGCCTCTGCTATGTACAAAAGCCTGGTTGAGATGAGCACTTAGAACGGGCAACATTTGGAGGGTTTGGCCTCACAGATGGTCGACTCTCTGGGTTGGCAAATTCCAGTCTGGCTTCTTTTGCTGTTGTCACGGAGTTGCTGTTGCCATGGCATTTGTGTGTGTGAGGGAGATGATCCTGCATCTCGTCAGCTTCTGGAACACTCACCCAGAGCCTCAGAACAAGGTGGTGGGAAGACTGTCTGCAGAGAGAATAAAGGAGCGTGGGAAGGAGTCGTTCTGGGCTCTCGCACCCTGTGTTAATAGCAGCTGGGGAAGAGGAAGGGGTGCCTCTGTCATCTCTAAACCAGAAGAGACGGATTGAGGCACGGTGCAAATGTGGACAAGGGTGACTGCAAGGCATGCTGGGGTCTCAGCAGCACAGGCCAGTGAGGCAGGGGACGTCAGATGGAGGGCCTTCTACTGGCTTTGTGCCTGCCCCTCCCCTGCATCAGCCAGCTCCCCATTCAGCAGCCCAGGTCACATTTTTAAAAGATAAATTACATCATTCCACATTCAAAACGCTTCGGTGACCTCCAGTCACCCTCAAAATAGAATCTGAGCTCCCTTCTTGGCCTACAGAGCACCACATGATCTGAACTCCACTTCTGAGCTCTCCTTGATTCTTCCCTCTGGCTTCCCTCATGGCGCTCCAGCCTGGTGGAGCTTCCTTCTGCCGTCCCTCACATTTGGCAGGTTCGTTTCCTCCTCAGGGCCTTTGCACGGGCAGTTTCTTTCTGGAAGGCTATTTGTTCAGGTTTTCACAGGAGGGCTTCTCCTTGTCATTCAGATCTCAGGTCCAATGTCACCTCTCAGAGAGCGCCTCACCCCATGTGAAATGCACAAGTACAGATCCCTCGGACCCACTACATTTTCTTCATGTCACTCAGAGCTATGATCTGTTACTTGTTTGTTGCCTGTCTCTCCTAATAGAACAAAAGCCCAGTGAGGGCAGAGGTTTGCCTGTTTCCCAAGAACCTAAATCAGTGTATGGCACATACAGAAGCCAGCATTTGTTAATGGATTCTGAATGAATAAGTGACCAGCAGCATTGGAACCCATGGTCTCCTTTCCTCAAAGCTAGTGCCCTTAACACTGGAATAAACGGGTACAAGCCCTGGGAAGGCACTTCTCAGCCCCCTGAGGAGGGGCAGACAATACCACAGAAGTTCTCAGCCATAGACACCATTCTGAGGAGACTCTATTTCTAAGGATCGGCTCTTTGATGGTTAGTTGGTTAAAATCATCACACAGGCCGGGCGCGGTGGCTCACGCCTGTAATCCCAGCACTTTGGGAGGCCGAGGCGGGCGGATCACGAGGTCAGGAGATCGAGACCATCCTGGCTAACACGGTGAAACCCCGTCTCTACTAAAAAATACAAAAAAAAAAAAAAAATTAGCCGGGCTTGGTAGCGGGCGCCTGTAATCCCAGCTACTCAGGAGGCTGAGGCAGGAGAATGGCATGAACCCAGGAGGTGGAGCTTGCAGTGAGCCGAGATAGCGCCACTGCACTTCAGCCTGGGCAACAGAGCGAGACTCCGTCTCAAAAAAAAAAAAAAAAAATCATCACACTGTGTCAGTTGAAAAGAGACTCATCCAGAATCCTGCTATGGTCTGAATGTGTCCCCCCAAAAGCATGTGTTGGAAACTTAATCCTCGAGGCAACAGTTTTGGGAGGTGGGGCCTAATGGGAGGTGTTTCGGTTACGAGGGCTCCATTCTCATTAATAGATCAATGCCAGATCTAAAAGGACTTGAGGCTGTGAGTTCCATCTCTTGTTCTCTCTCACCCTCTTGCCTTCCACCATGGGGTGATACAAGAATGCCCTTATAGATGCCAGCACTTTGATACTGAATTTCCCACCCTCCAAAGCTGAGAAATAAATTTCTTTCCTTTATAAATTATGCAGTATGTGGTATTCTGTTATAGCCACATAAAATGGATTATGACAAATCCTGATCTTGTTCTTGACAGTAGATCCCAAATTGTAAGCTTCTCCCAGTAACAGACCATCAGATGGTCTGTTATTCCTGAGATCTGATCCTTGTCATTCAGATCTCAGGTCCAATGTCACCATCCCCATCGCCTCCTCATTATATGCCCAGCAAATGTGTAACTTGGTGACTGACTGTGCCTGCTCCTGTTCCCCTGTCATGCCTCTCCACTGCCCAGACTTTGGAGCTCAGGTTCTGGCCACGTCTCATGTCAATGCTAGGCTGCCTGGACCCTGGAGAGCTGGGGCATCCTGTAGACAGAACCCCAAATCTATAGAAGCTGGTTTGTTTACACTGGGGGTGCTCAAAAGAGGGCTGGGATCCAGGAAGCTGCACTTTTAACATGCAGCCCGGGTGCCTGATGCAGGTGAGCAAAACTGCCATCGCCCCAAGCAGCACCACTCACCTGCTGGCCACAGAAAAGCTTAGTAAGTGGGATGGGGTTCCAAGCAGAGGACCAGCT
Organism: Pongo abelii; assembly: GCF_028885655.2. Lineage (NCBI taxonomy): Eukaryota > Metazoa > Chordata > Mammalia > Primates > Hominidae > Pongo > Pongo abelii. The sequence continues at coordinate 157,452,499 of NC_071992.2, read as the reverse complement.
TCCCAGAAACTGATAACGGAAAACAGAAAGTACAAAACCATGCCAGGGGAGGAGAGGGTGGAGGTGTCTGCTCAGATCCAAGGATTGGGTGCGGAGTGGAAAATTCCAGAAAAGGGGAGATGAGGTGGCAGAAAGGGTGGGGCAAGGAAGGAAGAGAGGGTCCAGGATGGAGCTGTCTGTACTGGATAGGAGTGTCTCAGTTAAAGCTAGGCACCAAGAAGACACAAATTCTCATGCTTAGAGGTGCACCCATTTCTTCCATGCCTCCTGTTTACCAGCTGCCATGCTAATGCCTTCACCTGTGTTATCTCATTCAACCCTTGCATCACTGCTGAGAGATCGGTGTTATTGCTAATCCCATCTACAAGACAGGAAAACTGAAGAGCAGAGGGTAAACAATATGTCTAAGGGTTCCAAAGGGAGTAAATGTGAGAGTCAAGATTCCACTCCACGTCCATCCGATTTACAAATTCATGCAATTCACAGGTTTTCTTCTCACTCCCCATCCCAACAAATAATGCCACCAGGAGACAAGAATGAACAAGACAAGATTCCCACCTTCAAGGAATCATGGATCCAGCGCTGGTGGCAGGGCACATACCCAGAAATATACAGGACATGTGAGATTGCAGGGGCAGGACAGTGTCTGGCCTGGGTTGCACCCTTCAGCTTCCAAGACAAAGTGCCCGTGAGGCAGATGAAGTCCTCTGCTCAGGGACCGCCTCCACTCCGCGGGTGCTCAGATCGAGGCCGCAGATGGCTGATTGACTTGAACAGCCTGCTGGGCTTTGCAATCTGGCTTCCCCAATGTTGTGCTCGGTTCTAGAAACTGCAGCCCGCAGACAGCAAGGTCACTTGGCTCATGGATGCGCTGCCCCAGCTGGACCTTGTATCCCTGGGCTGTGGGCTGCGAGGCAGGGAGAGGGGCGGCGGCTCAGGGCAGCAAGCCTTGGTGGTGGCATCACCACAGAGATACTGGGGGACGCCCGGGGCAGCAGGGGTGACCTGCAGAAGGGACAGAGTGGCTCCGGGGCAATCCTTGGCCCTGCCACGCCAGACTCACAGGTGCTTGGCTGTCTCGTGACGTGAGCAGCTTGCCCTGGCTTTGAGGGGAATCTGAGCAGCCTGACCCTGGAGCTTTCTTTTGAACCTCCCGGGTTCAAGCGATTCTCCTGCCTCTGCCTCCCAAGTAGCTGGGATTACAGGTGCACACCACCACGCCCAGCTAATTTTTTTTTTTTTTTTTTTTTAGTAGAGACAAGGTTTCACCATTTTGGCCAGGCAGGCCTCAAACTCCTGACCTCAGGTGATCCACCCATCTCGGCCTCCCAAAGTGCTGGGATTAGAGGCATGAGCCACCGTGCCAGCCTGGAGCTTTCTTTTTAAATACAGAACAGAAAATCTTGGCTAGAGGCCCTTTACTGCTGAGCTTGCATATTTATCTGTGTGTAAATCAAACCCAACAAGACCACCAATGAAGTGTAACTGTGACATCTGACGTGAAGGAAGGATGCACTTTCCATCAACCGCTCATGCCTCCTTGTTCTTGTTGCCTCCATATGATGCGGATGACTAAACAGGTCATTGGAGCTGCCATTTAATTTGTGAGGAAAACATTAACTCCACCTTTTTACTTCTCAGCTCTGAAAGACAAGCATTTATATCCCGATTCAGATCGAATGTGTAAAAGTCTCTTCCTGGTCTCAGAATTCATTTATTTGTTTCTCAGAGATCATAGTTATGGCCCTTCTATGTGCAGGGTTCTGTGCAAAGTGCTGGGAAGCGTTTAAATGAAGGGAAAGCAATGAATGCTTGGATGACCTCATCATCAAATATTAATAGCAATCATGTAATGAGTTTCTATTAGGCATCATCTTTATTTCATGTAATCCTCTTAAGAATCTTATAGTAACATGCATTTGGCTGCAGATAACAGAAAACCCAACCCTCTGGCTTAACCAAGAGATCATTTCTCACCTAACAAGTCCTCCAGAGATCAGAGTTCCAGGACTGGTGTAGTGACTCAACAACCTTGTGAAAGACCGGACCCAGTTTCTTACTGCCTTTCCACTCTGCCGTCTGTGGTGTGCTGGCTTTTGTTATCATGCTGGTTGCTTCGAGGTCACAAGATGACCGCTCCATCTCCAACCCCAGCTTCATCTGATAAATAAGAACAATGTCCACAGGCACCACTGGCAGCAATGAGATTTGGGAGGAGCATGTCCGGCGGGCACATTACCATCCCACACAAAATTAGGGTCTGTTGGTAATGAAGAAGGGGAGAACGGACCCTGGGAGAGAAACCAGCAGTTTCAGCCGAGCTATATGATGGATATGATCTTCCTCTTACAAATGAAGCTCAGTGGCAGGGGGCGGTGGCTCATGCCTGTAATCCCAGCACTTTGGGAGGCCGGGGGGATGGGGGGAGGCGGATCACAAGGAGTTCGAGACCAGCCTGGCCAATATGGTGAAACCCCGTCATCACTAAAAATACAAAAATTAGCTGGGTGTGGTGGTGGGTGCCTGTAGTCCCAGCTGCTCCGGAGATTGAGGCAGGAGAATCTCTTGAACCTGGGAGGCGGAGGTTGCAGTGAACTGAGATCAGGCTACGGCACTCCAGCCTGAGCAACAGAGCGAGACTCCGTCTAAAAAAAAAAAAAAAAAATGAAGTTCAGTGAGATTAAGTTACTTGCCTGGGTCCCATGACCAACAAGGGAATGAGCCAGAACTTGAAAGTGTATTTGATGATTCCAGAACCCATGCTCTTTGCACTGTGAATCTGGGTGATGAACACATAAAACACAGGCTGGGCGTGGTGTCTCACGCCTGTAATCCCAGCACTTTGGCAGCTGAGGCAGGCAGATCACGAAGTCAGGAGATCGAGACCAGACTGGCTAATATGGGGAAACCCTGTCTCTACTAAAAATACAAAAAATTAGCCAGGCGTGGTGGCACATGCCTGTAGACCTAGCTACTCGGGAGGCTGAGGCAGGAGAATTGCTTGAACTCGGGAGGCGGAGGTTGCAGTGGGCCAACATGGTGCCACTACACTCCAGCCTGGGTGACAGAGTGAGATTCCATCTTAAAAAAAAGAACAAACAACAACAACAAAAAAAAAAAACAAAGAATTTTTCAAGGCCAGGCACAGTGGCTCACACCTGCAATCCCAGCACTTCAGGAGGCTGAGGCTGGAGGATAGCTTGAGTCCAGGAGTTCAAGACCAGCCTGGGCAATATACTGAGACCTCGTCTCTAAAAATAATAACAATAATAACATTAAATTAAAACAAAATTGGAATTATTTGTAGGATAGAGATGCTTATTGGGTCCCCTGTGTTGCCAGGATCAGGGCCAGGACTGGGACACAGGACAGCTAGGAGACTCCTGGCAAGGATCAGCTAGGATCACTTATATGTTGATAATTTTGATCTTATTATCACATATGAATTTTGGTGTCCATATGTTATAGTGTAATCCAACATTGTAAAAAAATTTCTAGCCGGGCGTGGTGGCTCATGCCTGTAATCCCAGTACTTTGGGAGGCTGAGGCGGGCAGATCACGAGGTCAGGAGATCGCGATCATCCTGGCTAACACAGTGAAACCCTGTCTCTACTAAAAAATAGAAAAAATTAGCCGGGTGTGGTGGTGGGCACCTGTAGTCCCAGCTACTTGGGAGGCCGAGGCAGGAGAATGGCATGAACCCAGGAGGTGGAGCTTGCGGTGAGCCGAGATCGTGCCACAGCACTCCAGCCTGGGCAACAGAGTGAGACTCCGTCTCAAAAAAAAAAAAAAAAAAAAAAAAAAAAAAAAAAAAATTTCTAGTCACTTTCTTTTTTTTTTTTTTTTTTTTTTTTTTAGGAATATTTTTATTATTTGAAAATTGATCTGATGCCATTAATCATTTCTTTTTTTTTTTTTCTTTTTTTTTTTTTTAATTTATGAAGTATTTATTGATGATTCTTGGGTGTTTCTCGGAGAGGGGGATATGGCAGGGTCATAGGATAATCGTGGAGAGAAGGTCAGCAGATAAACACATGAACAAAGGTCTCTGGTTTTCCTAGGCAGAGGACCCTGCGGCCTTCTGCAGTGTTTGTGCCCCTGGGTACTTGAGATTAGGGAGTGGTGATGACTCTTAAAGAGCATGCTGCCTTCAAGCATCTGTTTAACAAAGCACATCTTGCACCGCCCTTAATCCATTTAACCCTGAGTTGACACAGCACATGTTTCAGAGAGCAGGGGGCTGGGGGAAAGGCCATAGATCAACAGCATCCCAAGGCAGAAGAATTTCTCCTAGTCAGAACAAAATGGAGTCTCCTATGCCCACCCCTTTCTACACAGACACAGCAACAATCTGATCTCTCCTTCCTTTCCCCACACTTCCCCGCCTTCTCTTCAATAAAACCGCCATCGTCTTCATGGCCCGCTCCCGATGGTCGCTGTCTCTTCTGAGCTGTTGGGTACACCTCCCAGACAGGGTGGCCGGGCAGAGGCGCTCCTCACGTCCCAGACAGGGCGGCCGGGCAGAGGCGCTCCTCACTTCCCCGACGGGGCCGCCCTGGCAGAGGCGCTCCTCGCTTCCCAGACGGGCCGCCCGGGCAGAGGCGCTCCTCGCTTCCCAGACGGGGCCGCCCGGGCAGAGGTGCTCCTCACTTCCTCCCAGACCGGGTGGCAGCCGGGCAGAGGTGCTCCTCACCTCCCAGACGGGGCGGCCGGGCAGAGGCGCTCCTCACTTCCCAGACGGGGCGGCCGAGCAGAGGCGCTCCTCACTTCCCAGAGGGGGCGGCCGGGCAGAGGCGCTCCTCACTTCCCAGACTGGGTGGCCGGGCAGAGGCGCTCCTCACTTCCCAGACGGGGCGGCCGGGCAGAGACGCTCCTCACTTTCTCCCAGACGGGGTGGCGGCCAGGCAGAGGCGCTCCTCACCTCCCAGACAGGGCGGCCGGGCAGAGGCGCTCCTCACTTCCCAGACTGGACGGCCGGGCAGAGGCGCTCCTCACTTCCCAGACTGGGCGGCCGGGCAGAGGCGCTCCTCACCTCCTAGACGGAGTGGCCAGGCAGAGGCGCTCCTCACTTCCCAGACGGTGTGGCGGCTGGGCAGAGGCGCTCCTCCCTTCCCAGATGGGGCAGCCAGGCAGAGGCGCTCCTCACTTCCTCCCAGATGGGGTGGCGGCCAGGCAGAGGCGCTCCTCACTTCCCAGAGGGGGCGGCCGGGCAGAGGTGCTCCTCACTTCCTCCCAGACGGGGTGGCAGCCGGGCAGAGGCACTCCTCACCTCCCAGACGGGGCGGCCGGGCAGAGGTGCTCCTCATCTCCCAGACGGGGCAACCGGGCAGAGGTGCTCCTCACTTCCTCCCAGACGGGGTGACGGCCGGGCAGAGGCGCTCCTCACCTCCCAGACGGGGCGGCCGGGCAGAGGTGCTCCTCATCTCCCAGACGGGGCAGCTGGGCAGAGGTGCTCCTCACTTCCTCCCAGACGGGGTGACGGCCGGGCAGAGGCGCTCCTCACCTCCCAGACGGGGCGGCCGGGCAGAGGTGCTCCTCATCTCCCAGACGGGGCGGCCGGGCAGAGGTGCTCCTCATCTCCCAGACGGGGCAGCCGGGCAGAGGTGCTCCTTACTTCCTCCCAGACGGGGTGACGGCCGGGCAGAGGCACTCCTCACCTCCCAGACGGGGCGGCCGGGCAGAGGCGCTCCTCACCTCCCAGACGGAGTGGTCAGGCAGAGGTGCTCCTCACTTCCCATATGGGGTGGCGGCCGGGCAGAGGCGCTCCTCACTTCCTCCCAGACGGGGTGGCGGCCAGGCAGAGGCGCTCCTCACTTCCCAGACAGGGCGGCCGGGCAGAGGTGCTCCTCACTTCCTCCCAGACGGGGTGGCGGCCGGGCAGAGGCACTCCTCACCTCCCAGACGGGGCGGCCGGGCAGAGGCGCTCCTCCCTTCCCAGACGGAGTGGCCAGGCAGAGGCGCTCCTCACCTCCCAGAGTGGGCGGCCGGGCAGAGGTGCTCCTCACTTCCCAGAGTGGGCGGCCGGGCAGAGGCGCTCCTCACTTCCCATAGGGGGTGGCAGCCGGGCAGAGGCGCTCCTCACTTCCCAGATGGGGCAGCTGGGCAGAGGTGCTCCTCACTTCCTCCCAGACGGGGTGGCGGCCAGGCCGAGGCGCTCCTCACCTCCCAGACGGGGCGGCCGGGCAGAGGCACTCCTCACCTCCCAGAGTGGGCGGCCGGGCAGAGGCGCTCCTCACTTCCCAGAGTGGGCGGCCGGGCAGAGGCGCTCCTCACTTCCCATAGGGGGTGGCAGCCGGGCAGAGGCGCTCCTCACTTCCCAGATGGGGCAGCTGGGCAGAGGTGCTCCTCACTTCCTCCCAGACGGGGTGGCGGCCAGGCAGAGGCGCTCCTCACCTCCCAGACGGGGCGGTCGGGCAGAGGCACTCCTCACCTCCCAGACGGGGCGGCCGGGCAGAGGCGCTCCTCACCTCCCAGAAGGGGCGGCTGGGCAGAGGCGCTCCTCACTTCCCATATGGGGTGGCCGCCGGGCAGAGGCGCTCCTCACTTCCCAGACGGGGCGGCCAGGCAGAGGCGCTCCTCACTTCCCAGATGGGGCAGCCGGGCAGAGGTGCTCCTCACTTCCTCCCAGACGGGGTGGCGGCCAGGCAGAGGCGCTCCTCACCTCCCAGACGGGGCGGCCGGGCAGAGGTGCTCCTCATCTCCCAGACGGGGCAGCCGGGCAGAGGCGCTCCTCACTTCCTCCCAGACGGGGTGGCAGCCGGGCAGAGGCGCTCCTCACCTCCCAGACGGGGCGGCCGGGCAGAGGTGCTCCTCATTTCCCAGACGGGGCAGCCGGGCAGAGACGCTCCTCACTTCCTCCCAGACGGGGTGGCGGCCAGGCAGAGGCGCTCCTCACCTCCTAGACAGGGCGGCCGGGCAGAGGCGCTCCTCACTTCCCAGATAGGGCGGCCGGGCAGAGGGGCTCCTCACATCCCAGACGATGGGCGGCCAGGCAGAGATGCTCCTCACTTCCTAGACGGGGTGGCGGCGGGGCAGAGGCTGTAATCTTAGCACTTTAAGAGGCCAAGGCAGGAGGCTGGTAGGTGGAGGTTGCAGCGAGCCGAGATCACACCACTGCACTCCAGCCTGAGCACCATTGAGCATTGAGTTAGCGAGACTCCGTCTGCAATCCCAGCACCTCGGGAGGCCGAGGCAGGCAGATCACTCAAGGCCAGGAGCTGGAGACCAGCCCGGTCAACACGGCGAAACCCCGTCTCCACCAAAAATACAAAAACCATTCAGGCGCGGCGGCGCGCGCCTGCAATCCCAGGCACTCGGCAGGCCGAGGCAGGAGAGTCACAGGAGCCCGAGGCAGGGAGGTTGCAGCGAGCCGAGATCATGGCAGTACAGTCCAGCTTCGATAACAGTGGGAGACCGAAAAAAGGAGAGGGAGACCGAAGAAGGAGGGAGAGGGAGAGGGAGAGGGAGAGGGAGAGGGAGAGGGAGAGGGAGAGGGAGAGGGAGAGGGAGAGGGAGAGGGAGAGGCAGAGGGAGAGGGAGAGGGAGAGGGAGAGGGAGAGGGAGAGGGAGAGGGAGAGGGAGAGGGAGAGGGAGAGGGAGAGGGAGAGGGAGAGGGAGAGGGAGAGGGAGAGGGAGAGGGAGAGGGAGAGGGAGAGGGAGAGGGAGAGGGAGAGGGAGAGGGAGAGGGAGAGGGAGAGGGAGAGGGAGAGGGCTCTAGTCACTTTCTACTACCGTCTTGAAGCTACTCTAAATGGTGTCCAGGAATTAAATATTACTGATTTAAGACTGTGCCTCTAATAAATGAATGAATATATATTTAACAACCTGCCTACAATACTGGCTTCACAGAATTCTACATAGCTGGCTCATTCTCATCATTCTGGGCTTTGCTCAAAAGTTATCTTTTCAGAGAGGCCTTTCCTGACCTCCACTGGGTCCCTCACTATTACAAGTTTCTATTTTGTTTTCTTATAGCGCGTTGTAGTGTCTGAAATGATCTACACACTCTCCATTAGTATGTATGTAACATGTATGTATCTCCACAACTAGCTCAGTTCCTGGATCACTGTAGGCACTAATAATATTGGATGCATAGATTAATGAATTGATATGTTCTCAAATCATGGTAGGGTTTCAGAGCAGGTCAGTTGTGGAGAGGTTTGCCCACTCCTTTGTGACCCCAGGAAAGTCACCTAGCACAATGCCCTAACCTAGTCTGTAAAATGAGCATAGTGATAATTATCCAGAGACAGTAGCTTGAAAGCATCTACAGAGTCCTGGCACAGGGCTCAGCCAGCCCGTTCTTCCTTTACTGGCTGAAGCCGAGTCAGCTGAGCCATGGTATTGCTTCGCTCTGGGGGTACCACTCAGTTCCCAGCGATGGTGGAGCATCTGAAGGCACAAAGATGGGCAGTGAGGTTGACGGGGGCCATGGGATGGAATCGGTGAGGGGCTTGCCTGGGGGAGAGGGGCTGGGAAGTGAGATGGGGCTAGGTCTCCCCGACCCGTTCCCTGTCCTCCCTCCTGGCCTTGTCTCCCTCTGCTGCTCTGTGCTTTCTGGGTCCCCCGTGTTGCCAGGATCAGGGCCAGGACTGAGACACAGGAGAGCTAGGAGACTCCTGGCAAGGACAGGAAGCATGGTAGAGCCCTGGGCCTGGCTCATCCTGGGCTGTCTTGCCCCCTGTGGGCAGCAGGCCTTCTTTGATTCAGTGCCTTGTGGTGACTCAGCGTCTCTCCATCTCCCCCCAGAGCTCCTGCTGCCATCAGCCAGCTCAGAGCTTAGGCTTACTCACAACTAGGTGTCCAACACCTCCTGCTTAGTCAGGGTTTCCTCTCACTTACTCATAACCTTATCTCCGCCATGGCCGTCCTGGCTCCTCCTGCCTCAGGGCTTGCTTTCTGTGTTTCCTTTTAGCTCCAGCTCCCACCACCAACTCTGGATTCTTTCCACATCTCCCAGTCCCAGTGAATGAGACAGATCAGCTGGCCAATCGTCCTGGCTTGGGCAGCTTCACAGGTGCAGCCAGGTCAACATCATGACCAGCCCACGAGCTCGTCTCTGAGGGTGAGCTGCTCACTCCACTTTGGTGGGGTCAGGGGCCATCTGCTTGAGGAGCACCTAAGATAGTTTCCCTTGGAAGGGAAGGCATTTGCGGGCAGCACCATGGATGTGTCTGGTACATCCCCTCTAACCTGCCTGATGCTCTAATGAACACCTTGATCTCCCACAAGCACCCCTTGCCTGCCCAGCTTCTCAGCACCTTTGCTCATTTGCCGCCTTCTGCCTGGAGTGTGCTCCTGCTCTGCCATCCCAGCTCAGATGCCACCTCCTCAGTGGGATCCTCCCAGACTACCACAGTCAAATGGCACCTTTCCCTTCTTAGGGCCACTACATCCCTTTGTCCTCCTTCCTTGGGAGTATCTCATGACACTTCGACTTGTAATCATTTGTGTAATGGTCCCCCAAAGATGTCCACGCCTTAATCCTTCTGCCCTGTGAATATGTGTCCTTACGTGGCAAAAGGGACTTTGCAGATGTGATTAACTTATGGATCTTGAGATGGGAATATCAACCCAGAATATCTAGTGGGCCCAATATAACCAAAAGGGTTTTTTGGTTTCTTTTGTTTGTTTGTTTTTGAGATGGAGTCTTGCTCTGTTACCCAGACTGGAGTGCAGTGGCACAATCTTGGCTCACTGCAAGCTCCGCCTCCCGGGTTCACGCCATTCTCCTGCCTTAGCCTCTGGAGTAGGTGGGACTACAGGTGCCCGCCACTATGCCTGGCTAATTTTTTTTTTTTTTTTGTATTTTTAGTAGAGATGGGTTTTCACTCTATTAGCCAGGATAGTCTTGATCTCCTGACCTCATCATCTGCCAGCCTCGGCCTCCCAAAGTGCTGGGATTACAGGCGTGAGCCACTGCGCCCAGCCTGGTTTTTGTTTTTTATTGAGACAGAGTCTCGCTCTGTTGCCCAGGCTGGAGTGCAGTGGCGCAATCTCGGCTCACTGGAACCTCCGCCACCTGAGTTCAGTTCTCATGCCTCAGCCTCCCGAGTAGCTGGGACTACAGGTGCCCACCACCACACCAGGCTAATTTTTTTGTATTTTTAGTAAAGACAAGGTTTCACCATGTTGGCCAGGCTGGTCTCGAACTCCTGACCTCAGGTGATCCACCCACCTCGGCCTTCCAAAGTACTGAAATTACAGGTGTGAGCCACCGCTCCCGGCCTCAAAAGGGTTCTTTCAAGAGGGAGGCAAGAAGGTCAGAGTCAGAAAAGGAGGTGCAGTGACATGCAGAGGTTGGAGTGATTCATTTTGAAGGTGGAAGAAGGAGCCAAGGGCCAAGGAATGTGGGCAACCTCTAGGAGCTGGGGAAAGCAAGGCAACAGATTCTCGCCTGGAGCCTCTGGAAGGAACACAGCCCTGGCAACACCTTGATTTTAGCCCATGAGACCCATATTGGACTTCTGGCCTCCAGAACTGTAAGACAAGGAATTTGAGTTGTTTTAAGCCTCTGAGTTTGTGGTAATTTGTCACAGCAGCAATGGGAAACATACAATTAGCTCATGTAGAGTTGTTCCTATAGTAGAATATTGGCTTCTTCAAGGAAGAGGCTGCATCTTGTACATCTTTGCACATCTTTGTACACATTTTAAAAATATCTACTGATCACATTATTCTGTTAGCTATTAACTGTATCAATCATTCATTCAGCATCCTTTTTCTACCTTGCTCTGAGCTTCTCCCACTAGAACAGTGTTGGGAGGAAACATTTTCTAGAGGAAGGGAAAACATCTTCCCTGGACCGTCAGCATCAGTCCATCCCTCCATACCTTTTGGAGTGTGTGCGTGTGTGTGTGTGTGTGTTTAGGGACAGGATCTCTGTCACCCAGGCTGGAATACAATGGCACAATTATAGCTCACTGCAGCCTCAAACTCCTGGACTCAAGCAATCTGCCCATATCAGCCTCCCAAAGCACTGGCATGAGCCACCACACCTGGCCCATATTTTTATGATAACATAAAACAATTCTTTTACCATACAATTCACATATATTGTAAGGAAATGTTATAAAATTTCAAGGAATATCTTGCTTCAAGCAAGTCATTTTGGCCTCCATTTCAGGCCACCAGATAAGGTTTGAGAACTAGCCAAAATATAAGATCTAAACTTTTGCAGCTTGCGTGCAAGGCCATGCAATTTAAACCTGTCCCCTCCAGAGTCCTCAGTGGCCTTCCCTGCCACGAAGCCTCTGCACTTGGCCAGTCCAACGCCAGGATTCTACCAACATCAAAACAGTTCCATGTTAGCAAATGTTTTCCCTCTAGCCTAGGGAGACTTCTCCAGCCCTGGCCCAGCCCTGCTCCTTCTGAAAGATTCGGCACAGTTGCCATATCCCCTAGGAAATGCCCTCCTGCACGCAGAGGTCAATGGATGGTGACTTCAAGCAGAGGCTGAGAATGTTGATGGTTTGAGCTATACCATCTCTATGCCAAACTGTTGCCCCATGGAGAAGCAAGAGGTCGCAGGAGAGCTGTCCCCTTCTGCTGGGGACAGTACCGAGCAGAGTTTAAGGTTGTGGCTTCTCAATATTGTCCCAGTCACATGGAGCCAGCTACAAAATTTGTGGAACTCAACGCAAAGCAAAAATGTGGCACTCCTTGGCTGGGCACGGTGGCTCACACCTGTAATCCCAGCACTTTGGGAGACTGAGGCAGGCAGATCACTTGAGATCAGGTGTTCCAGACCAGCCTGGCCAACATGGCAAAACCCTGTCTCTACTAAAAATACAAAAATTAGCTGGGTGTGGTGGTGGGTGCCTGTAATCCCAGCTATCAGGTGGCTGAGGCAGGAGAATTGCTTGAATCCGGGAGATGGATTCAGTGAGCTGAGATCACACCACTGCACTCCAGCCTGGGAGACAGAGTGAGATCCTGTCTCAAAATAAAAAGGAAGTGTGACACTCCAGTAGAAGGGGGAAAGGGGAAAAATGGAAACTATCTCCCCTTGCATGGTCATCACCCCAACCCACGGTGAAGGACAATCCCCAAAAGATGCACCCTCAGTACCCAGACATGTTTGGTACCTGGCTCAGAGGTAGGTGCCATGCTGCTGCCAGCCAAGGATGGGGACAGCCACTGCGGTGCCCCACCCCAGACACTGTGGGAGGCAGTGTTGTCACCACTAGGGGTGAGCATAGGAAGAATGAGCTGGGCATGCCCAGGGAACCGGGACTGACACAGGGAGACAGGGAGGGGACAGGGGCGGGACCATGTGTGAGCTGAGGCTCCAAGCCCCGGTGTGTGCTCCATTTTCTTATCAGACTTCACTTACACAACACAGATTCAAGGATACAATTATTAAGAATTTCAAGCTAGTGACTGCAGAGCATTAACCCCCAATCATAGGTCCCCCTTCTGAACATGAGGCCTTCTGTGACTGTAGCAGTCACGTGCTCCGGAAGCCAGTCCTACAGGCACGCTCTGCTCCGTCTGCCAGACACAGCAGCCTGGGCCTGGCCGCCCACTTCCCGCAGACGTGGCCCTGCCCATCCGTCAGGATGGCAGCTGTGGGTCAGGCCCCGGCCAGTCTCCAGCAGTGCTCACAATAGTCTCCGGGAGGGCTTGTCCAGCACATTCTGGGCGGCCAGCATTTTCTTGGGCCATAATGGCCCCAAGAGAACAACCAAGAAGTCCAGGCCCTTGTCAGAAATACTTTTTGTTTGTTTGTTTGTTTTTTTCCTGAGAGGGAGTCTTGCTCTGTTGCCCAGGCTAGAGTACAGTGGCATCAACTTGGCTCACTGCAACCTCTGCCTCCTGGGTTCAAGCGATTCTCATGCGTCAGCCTCCCAAGTAGCTGGGATTATGGACATGTACCACCACGCCCAGCTAATTTTTGTATTTTTAGTAGAGACGGGGTTTCACCATGTTGGCCAGGCTGGTCTCGAACTCCTGACCTCCGGTGATCTGCTTGCCTTGGCCTCCCAAAGTGCTGAGAGGACAGGTGTGAGCCACCGCGCCCGGCCAGAAATCCTTCTCTTATCCCCTACCCCGTCGGCCTGATGCCATCCCACCCCACACACCAGGTCCCCAGCTGCACCCTTCACACTGACAAGAATCTCAACAGAGAGCTGTTCACGTCCCGCAGGCCCCCTCCCCAGATGGAGAAACCAGTTCAGAGCTTCAAGGCGACACAGCTGGAGAGAGGGTGAGCTGGGCCACACCCTGAGCTGGAGCTGTCAGACCTGAAAAGCTGTGTTCCTATCGGGCCCTTCCCCCGTCTCCGCATTTGCAAGGCCAGGCCCAGCTTCCTTCCTGGCTGGGCTGTTGCTATTTTCCCCCCTGCCATTTGTACCTGTTCACTGAATTTACATTAATTATTCAAGAGCAAAACGAGCACGTGCTTCTGAATAGCTAGCACATCTCCATGTGCCTAAGACTGCTCTCCGACGCAGTTTCCTGTAAGGCAGGCAGCAGTCCCAGGCCCACTGCTCAGCCTTTGCCTCCCTGTCTTTGGTTAGTAGCTACATTTGCCCCCTTTCCTCTTTGGGTATGTTTCCCTGTGCTTATTAGATTTCTTCGCAGTGGCTCATGTATTTTGATGTCCAGTTAGTAATTTCTGCCTCCAGGAGGGCTGACCAGTACGGAGCCGCCCCCCACACTCCCTGCAGCCTCTCAGGCCTTACCCGTCCTGCTGGTGGTCACCCTGATCTGCACTGATGGGAGGGCCAGGCAAGCCCCAGAGCTCCAGGAAGCACAAACTCCTTATCTATTTCCTCCCAGCCATTGTTTTGACTTAAAATAGGAGTACAACACTAATATATTTTGCAGGCCGGCATGCTTGGTGGATGGAGTAAATGTTACAGAATGCACTGACAGGGGCCACAGGAGGGCTGCAGCAGTGGGAAAGACAGAGACTTCGGAGCTGGGTTACCTGGGTTCCAAACCTGGCTCTGCACCTATCAGCTGCAGGCTCCTGGGCCAGTTACCCAATCTGGGCCTCAGTGTTCTCATCTGTAAAATGGAAGTAACAGGAGTAACTACCTCATAGGGTTGTTGGGAAGTTTAAATGGATTAAGAATGGTAAAGCAATTACAACGGGGCCTGGCACACAGAAGTGTTATACAAGCGTTTGCTAGATAATTGACACTTTCCTCCTTCCCTTTTGAGATCTGGACCAAATGAGAAGGAAATTGGAGATCTGAAGATCAGCTTTATCACCGTTAGGGCTGAATTTGAGAAGAAGTCTTGACTCACAGCCACACTTATACACCCGCATAAGAATTCAGCATGCCTCCTGCTGCAGGCTTGCTGGGGACTGTTTTGGAAGCTCCCTGTGTCCCCCTCACCCTCCACCAAGGCTGGCAACCTGAGGACAGGGCAGGCTGGTAAGGGAAAGAGCCGATGGGGCTGAGCATGCCCAGTGCCAACACCCAGTCTCAGGGTTCCCGGATCAGACAAGCTGCTCCCCCAAAAAGACGGCACAGAAGAGGCCAGAGCAATCCTCCCCTTCTCTCAGATTTGGGGGCTTGAGAACGGTTGGGGAGCATTCCCATCTACTGAGGAGTACTAACGATGGTCATGTATCAAACACCCGCTGTGAATAGCACACATGGGTCTTGTTGCTCTTCATAACAGTTTTACCAGGAAGCACCACCCTTCTAATTCTTCAGATAAAGCCATCAAGACTCACAAAAGTTAGGTGACTTGCCCAAGGTCACACATGAGGAAACAGCAGAGCTAAGATGGCTGCCTGGAGGTTTTTTGTTTGTTTGTTTTTTGTTTTTTTCGAGACGGAGTCTCATTCTGTTGCCCAGGCCCACCCCCTCCTGGGTTCAAGCAATTCTCCTGCCTCAGCCTCCCGAGTAACTGGGATTACAGGCATGCGCCACAATGCCTGGCTAATTTTTGTATTTTTAGTAAAGACGGGGTTTCGCCATGTTGGCCAGGCTGGTCTCAAACCCCTGACCTCAGGTGATCGACCCGCCTCGGCCTCCCAAGGTGCTGGGGTTACAGGCATGAGCCATGGCACCCTGCCAGTTGCCTGGAGTTCTAAAACATGTGCTCTCCCCCACCCCACCCTAACCCTGGTTCCACGTGAGTAAAGTGCAGATTCACCATCGTTCTGGGAAGAGAAAGCAGAGTTTGGTAACAGGCAGTGAGTACTGTCCCTTTCCTGTGGGAGAGAAAATGCTCTGGGCATTGACGCTCTGTCCAGGATCGAGACATGACATGGTGAAGGTGGTGGTGCACACCCGCCGCCTCTTCTCTTAAATGTGTCCTGGCAGCGGCAGGGGAGCGGGTGTCCTCAAGGGGCTACACATGTGCTTCTAAGGGGGCGTGGCAGACGAGAGAGAGAGAGAGAGAGAGAGAGAGAGAGAGTCCCTACCACTGAGCCCCGCAGGCCCAGGCTCCCAGGTTCTTCCTCTGAGACCCAGACACGACATGGCGTGACTGTCGCTGTCCTGAGGGGAGTACCAGAAAGAGCAGGAACAGAGAGTAAGGACCTCTGGAATCTCTCAGGGACACGCCGTGACTCACCAGGTGGACAGGCTCAGAGCAGGCACGCTGAGCAGCAGGGCCAGCACAGGGAAGGCCTGAGAGGAGGGATCAGTCATGTGATTTGGGTGCAAGCAACAGAAAAAAACTCTGGCTGACTTTAGCTCAAAAGGGATGCCTTGGACAGATGTAGATAGGTCAGCTCTCACAGTGAAAGGGAGGGCCAAGAACTAGGCTTCAGGTAGCCCAGGAACTAGGGCAGCCCTGCGTGGGTGGCCTCTGCCTGGTGGGCCTGGCTTCTTCACCTTTTCGGAGGTGATGAGGAGCCACCGAGGGTCTGAACAGGAATTTGTGGTATTGGAGCATGGCTTGTGGGGAGCAAGAGGCCATTGTGGGAAACTATTACCATAACACCCAACAGAAGGGAAGAAAGCCTGACCTAGAACAGCACCGATAAAGAAGGCGATCATGGGGGGATGGGCTAGAAAAGATTGAGGAGGTAGAATGGACAGGGACTGGTTGGGAGAAGGGAATGGGGGCAGAGAGAAGAGCTGGGGGAGGTTCTGGGTGGGGGTACAGGTTCCAGGAGCAGGAACAGCCTAGTGGAAGATGGGAGGGCTTCTGTTTGGGGTATGTTGAGCATGTTGAGCTTGAGACACCAGCTGGACCTCTGGGTCTGGAACTCTGGGCAGAGATGTGGCCCAAGGTCCAGATTTGGGAGCCATCAGGGCAGGGTGACCAAGGAGACTGCATGAGAATCATCAGAAGTGCAGGAAGCCCAGAAGGAGGGGAGAAAAGCTGGGCCTGGGGCCACGCCCTCATCACTCCCTGCCCCTCGAGGCCCGGCACCTCCGCAGTCCTGACCCCTGAAGCGCATGCTGTGGTCTGCACAGGCCTCTGGGCTCTGCTGGCACCTGGTGAATGCTCTACTGGAGCCTAAGTGACCTCTGCTTCTTTGCTCTTCCAGGGCACCCAGCCTAGCGCTCAGCACCTAGTAGGTGCTCAGTGAATACCCGTACCTGGACTTAATTGGAGGGAGACAGCAGGGTGCAGTAGGTGCTGTCTGTATGCCAGAACTCACACATCTTCAGGGATGACCTGGAGGGTGGTGTCCACAGCTGGGCACGCTTTCTGCCTCCCAACCCTTTAAGGCAAACAACTATGTTTATTTGAACAAGAAACCTCGACTTGGCATATCCGTGAACAGAAAGGGAATATAGGCTGACACATCCCTTCCAGCTCTCAAATCCTATGTTCTTTTGAGAAATACAAACGAATCCACACATTTCAGTACAGGCCACCCACTCCCACCAAAGGAAGATCCCAAGGGTGATGAGTACACAGCGTCCTGGCTGGGTTTGGCATCAAATTCTTGCCTTAAAACCCCTCATTCATCGGCATCCTTTGATCCCAATGCCCTTGTCAAGGGTGCCTTGGCCAGGCCTGCTTCTCACAGAATGATCTGGGGCTCTGGTCTCATCTACATGAAATCTCAGCTGGTTCGTAACACCAAGTGCCTTGCAATTTGTTTGTCTTCGAAATCTGCTGGCTACTATAAGTCACTCTGTTGGAGGTGGGGAATTTTCCCAAAGCGTTGTTTTAAAACAGGCAAAATGATTTATTTGCTGAGCACCCACTGCCAGCTTTGCACTTCGTGTGCAAACAAGGCTTCATCCTTGCGCACGGAGAGAGCTGTCGGTGGGGACTGCTAATGGCCTGTCACAGGCTAAATGTCACCCTTTTGTGAATTCATAGTTGACAGACCAGGAAAGTGAGGCTGAAGAGGGCAAACTGGCTTATGACTCCCGGTTCTGTATTCTTGTATTCTTTCCTCCAAGGCAAAGAAAAACCTGCACTGGCTTTTCACCAAAGACCAGAGAGCTGCTGCTTTTCTTGTCTCTGAGGCATAGATTGCATTTCCACCCCACTGAGTCACCTGGGTTTTTTCCAGGTGGAGATGGCAATTACCAACCATGGCAAACCCAGAGTTACTAGGCCCCTGGTAGAGGTGGTTCTGGGCTGCAAACAAGTCTCAATTTTAGAAAGCTTAATTCCTTCTTATCCTAAGGAGTTTACAGGTTAGGCAAGTCAAGAAATACAAAACAGCCAGGAGCAGCAGCTCACGCCTGTAATCCCAGCGCTTTGGGAGGCTGAGGCGGGAGGATCACTTGAGGCCAGGAGTTTGATACTAGCCTGGCCAACATAGTGAAACCCTGTCTGTACTAAAAAATACAAAAAAAATTAGCTGGGTGTAGTGGCTGCACCAGTAGTCTCAGCTACTCAGGAGGCTGAGACATGAGAATCGCTTGAACCTGGGAGGCAGAGGTTGCAGTAAGCTGAGATCATGCCAGTTACTCAACAAACACTGAATTCAGAATGTGGTAATCTACATTCTTAGCCGGGTTCTGCCCAGATCTCCTGCATTCCCCACGTGCCTCTGTGCTGATTTGCTGAATGCCACAAGTGAGTCATTTACCTTGCTATGCCTCAGTTTCCAACTTAGCGTGATCATACTGGTTAGAAACACTGTAAGAAAGACTAGATATCATCTGCAGAGTGTTACTGTCTTTGGGGGGTTGGGTGCCAGGCATGTCATGCTAGGTGCAAATGACAGTTAAGAAAAATAAAAACATTCCCTGCCTTTAGGAACGCCCAGGGTAGAACCTGGGGGTGAGGAGGGGGCAAGAGAATAATTAAAACAGAGGATGACAGAGCTAGACATGGGGACTCTTTGGGAGCATAGAGCACAGCATTGCACCCAGACTGGGGAACCTGAGCTGGGGGCTTCCTGGAGGAAGTGACAACTGAGCAGAGTTGAGAAAGATGGGTGAGGAGAGCAGGCCAGGCCTAGGAATGGGCCAAGGGCCTTTGTTGCAGCGGGAGCAGCTTGAGCAGAGGCAGAGAAGCTGAGAAGGGGGGAGATGATTTTGAGGGGTGGAGCTGAGAGTTTATGGGGGCTGGAGGAGGCGGCTAAAGCAGTGGGTAGAGGCCAGATTCAGAAGGGCCTCGGGAACCAGGGGAATGGACACTGGCACCCACATGGGCTGCTGCTGAATGAGGGTTGAGTCGGCTCCAACCTGGTAACAGGAGCATGGGGACAGGATAGAGGGAGCCGAGCTAAGGAGCAATCCCTGATGGTTTCAGACCTGCCTGCGGAAAACTGCAGGGATGCCGGATCCAGCGCGAGATCATCCACACTCTTAGTTGGATTCTGCCTAGAACTCCAGTGCCCACACAGCTCTGGTGTTTATTTGCTGGATGCTACAATTGAGTCACTTGCCTTGCTTCATTCAGTCTCCCACTTTGGGTGACCATCCTGGTTACCAACACTGTTGACAAGTGATATGGTTTGGATCTGTGCCCCCACCCAAATCTCATATGGAAATGTAATCCACAATGCTGGAGGTGGGGCCTGGTGGCAGGTGACTAGATCCTGGGGGCGGTTTCTAATGGCTTAGCACTATTCCCCAGTGCTGTCTCCTGATTGAGTTCTCAGGAGATCTAGTTGTTTAAAGTTGTGTAGCATCTCCCCTCGCCCTTGCTCCTGCTCCAGGCATGTAAGACGGCCTGCTTCCCCTTTGCCTTCCACCCTGACTGTAAGTTTCCTGAGGCCTCTCCAGAAGCAGAAGCCACTTTGCTTCCTTACGGCCTGCAGAATCGGTATCTCTTTATAGCAATGTAAGAATGGCCTAATACAACAAGGATGCTGTGGGAACTAGGCGATGCGTCTGCAGAGTGTTAGGGTGTTCAGGGGAGTGGGTGCAGACTTTTCCCCTGTCATTTATTCGTAGCTCTGGTGCTCATGAACTCCTCCCAGCCCCGCTGCTAAACTATGTGCAGTGCCTGTGGGTTGTCATACACATTAATTATCTGGTGAAGGTTATAAACGACCACTTGCTTTAGCTAGATAACTTTCAAGAAAAGGGCTTAATCACCGTCACAGTTAAATGCAATAGCATAAAGCTGGAGAAGATGAAAAGGAAAATTGCTCAAGCTAAAGAAAAAATGACATTTCAGAAGAAGCAGAAGCAGAGATGAAGACCAATTGTAATTTAAAGTGACAACAGGCCAGATGACATAATTGCTGGCTTCTAGGTTGTTTCATGTTAGAAGGAGGCAGGTACACACCAAGCCAGACAAGAGAACCTAGGGCAGGGGACAAAAGGTTTGACCCTAGGCAGTCTCTTAACCTTGCTGTGCCTCAGTTTTCTAATCTATAAAATGAAATAATAATAACATCTAATATGTAAGTGACAGTGAGAGAATATGAACTCACATGCCTGAGATCTAATAGGTGCTCAAAGACTGGAGTCATGATCATTGAGATTCATGGCAGACGAAACAAAAAGCAGGCACAGAATTAATCGGTGCTTAGAATGAATTTTATTTTGCTGGTCTAAGATGGAGCTTTGTTTTAAATAGCCCTGTCTTATTTGTTTCCAAATCATGACAGTGTCATCCTATCAAATGAGATGGCATGTGGACAGACAATGGTATGCTTATAAATTAACAACAGGTTCTTGGTGGGGGGGAATCCTGATTTATGGTGTTTGTCAGTTTCCATAGTGTAAATATTTCCACCATGACCAATTTCAGGCTATCAATGTGACATTACTGAATGCAGAGTTGGGAAGAAGGAGGCATGGTAGCTCACTATTACACAGTTTTATTCCCACCATATAGATAACAATAGACAAGAGCATAGGTAAGAGTACCATGTAGTAAAATAATTAGGGAGTGCCAAGTTGTAAATATTTTTTACCTTCTTTTTTTTTTGAGACAGAGTCTCTCTCCGTTTCCCAGGCCCAGGCTGGAGTGCAGTGGCGCAACCTCGGCTCACTGCAACCTCCGCCTCCCAGGTTCAAGAGATTCTCCTGCCTCAGCCTCCCAAGTAGCTGTGATTACAGGCACCCGCCACCATGCCCAGCTAATTTTTGTATTTTTGATAGAGATGGGGTTTCACCATGTTGGCCAGGCTGGTCTCAAACTCCTGACCTCAAGTGATCCGCCTGCCTCGGCCTCCCAAAGTGCTAGGATTACAGGCGTGAGCCACCATGCCTGGCCACCTTTGTTTTTAATAGAATTTATTGTTTAAAAATGTCTGTGTTTAACAGTTGGGTCTCATGAGTCAGCACAGCTAGCTCCGACACTCACCGCTTCATGCAGAGTACCTGGTGTGGAGGGCGGTACACAGCAAGAGCTCAATGTATGTCCATCCCTTTTCTCCAGCTCTGACATCGTCTCATCGGCTATGAGGTGAGAGGAAAAGAGAGAAGAGGGGAACGACGGTGGAAGAAAATGCAAGAGGAACCACGGTAAGATGGAGCATGAGCTCGGTCTGGAAGGTTCTGGACCCTTCAGAGATGGAGAATTTCTATAAAATGAATGAAAGTGTGGATCCATGGGGGATGCTTGTCTCTTGTGGCTGCCTTACACCAACCCCCTTCCACCAGTATGAGACTCCCAGGGAGTGGACAGGACTCTTCCTCCCACTACAGAAACCCAGCAAGGATTCTCCTGCTCTCTCCTGGCAGCCAGGGCGTGGAACTACACCAGCCGATTGGAAGTTTCAATCTTGAGCAGTGATGGGAAGATAAGATCACTGGAAGAATAGATTCCTGGCCGGGCTTGGTGACTCATGCCTGTAATCTCAGCACTTTGGGAGGCCGAAGCAGGCGGATCACTTGAGGTCAGGAATTCGAGACCAGCCTGACCAACATGATGAAACCCCGTCTCTACTAAAAATACAAAAATTCGCTGGGGGTGGTGGTGCATGGCCTGTAGTCCCTGCTACTCGGGAGGCTGAGGCAGGAGAATCGCTTGAACCTGAGACGTGGAGGTGGCACATGCCTGTAGTCCCTGCTACTCGGGAGGCTGAGGCAGGAGAATCGCTTGAACCTGGGAAGTAGAGGTTGCAGTGAGCTGAGATCGCATCACTGCACTCCAGCCTGGGTGACAGAGTGAGCCTCTGTCTCAAAAAAAAAAAAAAAAGACCAGATTCCAGGTGGTATACGTGGCAGGGCAGGGGTTCTTCTAGAAGGCCCCTAATCTCCTGCTCCTGTTTCCCTTTGACTCACTGAGTCCCCCTGGCATCCTTCTGTGGCAGATCCTCCCGGGTGCTTCCTCAATTTCATTCTCTCCAATTTTTTTTTTCTAATTTGTGATTTGCTGGCTAAAAGACTTCATTTCCCATCCTCCCTTAAAGCTGGTGTGGCCGTGTGAGTGGCTTCCTGCTTAAGGAGTGTATACAAGAGCATTAGGTGGAGCCTTCAGGAAAGTGCCATTTGGCTCCTCCTCCTTCTTCCTTCCTGCTGCATGGAACATGGAAGCAATGGCTGGAGCTCTAGCAGCTATCCTAGATCTTGAGATGATCTTGAGAACGGAAGTCATGCTTGGTGGAGCAAAAACACAGAGTCTGGGGCTCTGATACACTTATGGAGCCTCCAGATCAGTTCTCTTCTTTCTGCCTCTGGGTTTTATGTAACAGAATTAACCCCTGTATTTTCCCTATTGTAGTCGGGACTCTTAACCACAGCTAAAGCTAATCCTACTGATACACCTTCCAGTAAACCTCTTCTTGGGTTGGTTTCTGTGGCTAGCAGCCTTGCTGACTCACATTCCATTTGTTCTCTTCTCCACAATCTCAAGCCCCACATTCTGGCAGGCCAAGTCTGGCCTGCCTTGTTAATGACCCAGCCAAGCCTGCCCTCCTCCCCAAAGGACATGTCATCTCACACTCCTGTGTCTCTGCACATGCTGTGCCTTCTGCCAGGGATGTCCTTCCCTGACCTTGTCTACTTTTAACACTCGACGCAAACATCACCTCTGCAGCAACGTGGCTTGGATGGCTCTGTGTCATAATTACCTGTTTACTTGTGTGTTCCCCACCAGACTGTGAGCAACCTGGTGTTTAGCATGCTGCGCAGCGATTCCTGGGGCTCAACGCATGTGGCTTGAATGAGGGAATGAACATTATAGTCATGCGAGGCGATCTCAAGTGTTATAACTAGATCCATCAATCTCTTGCCCAGGCCTGCTGCCTACCTGGCTGTTTTCATGCATGGAAGACATTTCTATGCGTCACCACGGCTCATTTCCTGCCATGAGGCACTGCTGTCCCTCATCCATTCCAAACACTGGTCCGATTTTGAATGGATGATGTGAGGCTTGAAGGTGTTTGGGACATTAACAATGTCCCTAAAAGCAACAGAATAAAGTAATGGATTATTACTCAAAGCAAAATAAATAAGTATCCATCCCTACTGATATAAATGATTGAATAAATTAACAAATATGGGAGGAGACAAATCTCTTATGCAGAAGAATCCCAAATGATTTATGTGGATACCCCGCCCTCACGGCGGGGGAGCATCACTCTTCATTCGTGAAGTATGGCTGAAGTATGGCTGCATGTAGTGGCTTCTTCCCAAAGTGTACAGTTTTCAAGGGAGGGTGAGGAGGGTCACTATAAGTTGGAGAAACCTGACAGACACTATTTAGTGAACAAGGTCAACACCAACAGTCACAATTCAGGTCGATAGTATGTGCCCTTGATAAGATATGAGAATAATGGCATTTACCTCGGTGGTCCTCCTCTTGATAACCTATAATTCCAGGCTTGTCAATGGAAAAAATCAGACAGATTCCACTGGTGGCTCATCCTACAATAACATCCAACCGGTAGTCCTCGACACTGTCAAAAAAAAAACAAGAAAATTCTGCTGGGTACAGTAGCATGCACCTGTAGTCCTAGCTACTTGAGAGGCTGAAGTGAGTGGATCCCTTGAGCCCAGGATTTCAAGGCTAGCCTAGGCCAGGTGCAGTCGCTCACGCCTGTAATCCCAACACTTTGGGAGGCCAAAGCGGGCAGATCACCTGAGGTCAGGAGTTCCAGACCAGCCTGACTAACATGGTGAAACCCTATCTCTACTAAAAACATAAAAATTAGCTGGGCGTGGTGGTGCACACCTGTAGCTACTCAGGAGGCTGAGGCATGAGAATCGCTTGAACCCGGGAGGTGGAGGTTACAGTGAGCCAAGATCACACCACTGCACTCCAGCCTGGGTGGGTGACAGAGTGAAAAAAGCTAGCCTAAGCAACATAGCAAGACCTCATCTCTCTCTCTCTCTCTTTTTTTTTTTTTCTTTTTGAGACAGAGTCTCATTCTTGCCCAGGATGGAGTGCAGTGGTGAGATCTCGGCTCACTGCAACCTCCGCCTCTCAGGTTCAAGCGATTCTCCTGCCTCAGCCTCCCGAGTAGCTGGAATTACAGGTGTGTGCCACCATGCCTGGCTAATTTTTGTGTTTTTAGTAGAGATGGGGTTTCACTATGTTGGCCAGGCTGGTCTTGAACTCCTGACCTCAGGTGATCCACCTGCCTTGTCCTCCCAAAGTGCTGGGATTACAGGGTGTGAGCCACCATGCCCGGCCTCATCTCAAATAAATAAGCAAAACAAGGAAATTCTGAGAAATGGTCAATGCCAAGAAGAGACTTAGGAGACACGATGATTGAATGTCATATGGTGTCCTGGATGGGATCCTGGGACCGAAAAAATACATTCAGTAAAAATGAAGGAATACGAATTAATTATCGACTTTTGTTAATAATAATGTATCAATATTTGTTAATTAATTGTAACAAATGTATTTTACTAATGTAAGATGTTAATAATAGGGGAAATTGGTGTGGAGTATATGGGATCTCTGTACCATTATCTTGATTTTTGCGTAAATCTAAAACTTTTCTGAAAAGGTCTATGAAAAAGAAAAAATAATGTTCTCAAGACACTTGGGAGAGAAACAACAATAATAATATCTATTATTAGTTGGGGGGCCCATAACTTCATATATCTTGCCAATGATCATTTTTTATTTTTTTTTTTTCATTTTAACTGTTGTACAATATTTACCTCAGTCAATGATCTTCAGCAACTCTATGGGTAGGTGTCTCTATCAGTCAGGGTCATTTGTTAGCAATACAGGTCAACTCTGGCCAATTTCAAGATAACCAGAAAGGGGAGGACACAGCACAGTCCTAGAACTGAGGGACAGCAGCCAGGCATCCGGGCCAGCTCTGCAGGAGCCATGCCAGTGCTCATGTGGGAGCTTGGGAGCACTGTCTCATGTAAATGCCTCCATTCTGGTTGCCTTTTCTCTCTGAGACTCCAGAGTGGCATTTCTGGGAGAAAGTCAATGGCCCAGGAAGCTGTGTACCATCCTTGCCAACATCTCAAGTTGGGCCCACCCTTAGCCACCCTACGGAGCCCATGAAATGTAGGTGAGGCGTGTTCCTGAGGGAAGAGCGGGGTTCTATTACCAGAATAATGAGGCGAGGAGAGGATCTCCAGTATCCCTTCTCTTTCTACTGACAACAAGCCCCCTTCCACTTCATGTCCCTGTGTTTTGGGTTGACTCTACCTCCAGTTTCAGGCCAGGTGTACAACCCGAGCCCGGCCAATCAAAGCCAAGGAGACTTTGGCTTCAGTTGCTGGAAAAGGCGCAGGCTTTTCTACATGGGAGGGACAGGATGGAAACTGTGTGGATGGGGGCATTTTGTCATCACAAGGGGAGAGCTATGTGAGACTTGAATGTAAGGCTGAGAGATGGAGTGAAAGTCCTCAACAGATATGCCTCGGTCAGCCTGACTCTGACTCTGAAGTTCCAAGAGTGAGTCAGTTCCCTTTTTTTTTTTTGTAAAAATGTATGATTCAATGATTTGTAGTATATTTAGAGTTATGCAACCATCACCATTATCTCATTTAGCATGATATTCACGTTGCACATGGCAGTTGAAGGATATTTTGAAACATTCAATGATTGTCTTTGGATTTGCATACTGTATATGCAAAAGTTGTGTATATTATATGCAGGTATACAGATTTTGTACATGCAAAAGTTGTGTATATTATATACAGGTAGAAGTAACGTGAAGAATGACACCAATTCTTGATATTGCTGACTAGAAAAATATTAAATAAGAGAATGCAAATAATTTTGTTAAAATTTAAGCAAGATTTAATTATAATTTTGACATTAAATTTAAAAATTTCAACTATATTTAAATTTGATATAAAATTAATATTTTTGATATAAAATTAATATATTTGATATTAATTAATTATAGTTTGTACTTAACTTTTCATTTAATAGAAGATTTGGAATAGAAATACAGCCATAGAAACAAACAGTTGTTTTGTAAACGTATATGAAAATATTAATTTTTTATTGTTCACATTGCCCTTATATATACTATTTTGGTGAAAGCATATTCAAATATGTACATTTTGAACAGAATCAAGTCTTTTTTATTTTTTATGGTTTATTTTATTTTTTTTTTTGTGACAGAGTCTCGCTCTGTCACCCAGGCTGGAGTTCAGTGGCGCAACCTTGGCTCACTGCAAGCTCCGCCTCCCAGGTTCACGCCATTCTCCTGCCTCAGCCTCCCGAGTGGCTGGGACTGCAGGCGCCCGCCACCACGCCTGGCTAATTTTTTGTATTTTTAGTAGAGACTGGGTTTCACCGTGTTAGCCAGGATGGTCTCGATCTCCTGACCTTGTGATCCGCCCACCTCGGCCTCCCAAAGTGCTGGGATTACAGGCGTGAGCCACCGCGCCCGGCTATTTTTTATGTTTTTAACTTTTTTCTTGAGATAGGGCCTCACTTTGTTGTCCAGGCTGGAGTGTGGTGGTGCAATCTTTGCTCACTGCAGCCTCAACCTCCTGGGCTCAAGCGATCCTCCCACCTCAGCCCCGCGAGTATCTGAGACTACAGGCATGTGCCACTATGTCATGCTAATTTTTGTATTTTTTGTAGAGACAGGGTTTTGCCATGTTGCCCAGACTGGTCTGGAACTCCTGAGCTCAATCGATCCACCCTCCTCGACCTCCCAAAGTGCTGGAGATTATATAGGTGTGAGCCACTGCACCTGGCCCAAGTCTTCTTTTGTTTATCTTTCATTTATTTATTTTTTATTATTTTTTGGGATGGAGTTTCCCTCTTGTTGCCCAGGCTGGAGTGCAATGGTGCGATCTCGGCTCACTACAACCTCCGCCTCCGGATTCAAATGATTCTCCTGACTCAGCCTCCCAAATAGCTGGAATTACAGGCATGTGCCACCATGCCCGTCTGGCTAATTTTGTATTTTTAGTAGAGATGGGGTTTCTCCATGTTGGTCAGGCTGGTCTCGAACTCCCAACTTCAGGTGATCTGCCTGCCTTGGCCTCCCAAAGTGCTGGGATTCCAGGCATGAGCCACAGCCCCCGGCCTTGTTAATCTTTTGAATTAATGCTGCCCACAGTTTGTTGCATGGAACTACAGCTGCTCTGCACACTGTTATCAACTCACAGCGGGAGAAGTACAGAGATTAAGAGTTTTAGAAACTTTCAAAGCAATTTGACAGAGTTGTTTTGAATCTAATAACAAAAATTGGCTCATGCCTGAAATCCCAGCACTCTGGGAGGCCGAAGTGGGAGCATCACTTGAGCCCAGGAGTTTGAGACTAGCCTGGGCAACAGAGCAAGATTCCATCTCTACAAAAAACAGAAAAAAAATTGGCTGAGTGTGGTGTCACATGCCAGTGTCCCAGCTAATCAGGAGGCCAGGGCAAGAGGATTGCTTGAGCCCAGGAGGTCAAGGCTGCAGTGAGCCAGGATCACACCACTGCATTGCAGCCTAGGAAACAGAGCAAGACCCTGTCTCAAAAAAAAAAAAAAAAAATTAGGCTTGTGTTTTGTATGTCTTTCCTATTTATTTATTTATTTATCTGAGACAGGGTCTTTCTCTGTCGCCCAGGCTGGAGTGCAGTAGCGTGATCCTGGCTCACTGCAACCTCTGCCTTCCCGGTTCAAGTGATTCTCCTGCCTCAGCCTCCTGAGTAGCTGGGACTACAGGTGCATGCCACCACGCCCAGCTAATTTTTGTATTTTTGGTAGAGACGGGATTTCGCCATGTTGTCCAGGCTGGTCTCGAACGCCTGACCTCAGGTGATACACCCACCTTGGCCTCCCAAAGTGCTGGGATTCAGGCATGAGCCACTGCACCTGGCCTGTCTTTACTTTTTTAATTCTTCGTTTCTAATTTTTAATTACATTTTACAAAAGTATGAGTCCACACAACATGAAAAGAAAAAACTGCTCCATACTACAGACAGTTTGAGAAGCATTGCTTTAGATCATTGAGAATTAGTACAAGTTAGGTGGGGTCTGGTGGCTCACACCTGTAATCCCACCACTTGGAGAGGCCGAGGCGAGACGATGGCTTGCGCTCAAGAGTTCGAGACTAGCCTGGACAACATGGCAAAACCCCGTCTCTACAAAAGATACAAACACACACCTGTAGCCCCAGCTACTCGGGAGGCTGAGGTGGGAGGATCACTTGAGCCCGGGAGGCAGAGGTTGCAGTGAGCTGAGATTGTGCCACTGCACTCCAGCCTGGATGACAGAGCGAGATCCCATCTCCAGAACAAACAAACAAACAACCCCAAAAATACAAAAATGGAGCTCAGTAAAAACAAACAAACAAACAAACAAAAAACAAAGCTGAGAAGAAGAATGAAATGGGAACTCTTCTAAGTGGCAGTCTGTTTAAATTTTACAAACTGGAAACAATGGAAGCCTTCTGTTGAACACAATTCCAACACAATTTGCAAGATTTGCAAAGAGGACATTTCTTTAATGAGGAGTTAATACTAACCAAAACAATAAAAAAGATCAAGAAAGGAAATTTTAGGCTGGGCATGGTGGCTCACACCTGTAATCCTAGCACTTTGGGAGGCAGAGGCGGGCGGGTCACCTAACGTCAGGAGTTAGAGACCAGCCTGGACAACATGGTGAGACCCCATCTCTACTAAAATAGTACAATAATTAGCTGGGCATGGTCATGCATGCCGGTAATCCCAGCTACTTGGGAGGCTGAGGAGGCATGAGAACCACTTGAACCCGGGAGGCAGAGGTTGCAATGGGCCAAAATTGCGCCCCTGCACTCCAGCCTGGGCAACAGAGTGAGACGGTCTCAAAAAAAAAAAAAAAAAAAGAAAAAGAAAGGGAATTTTATCAGTTCCATGACTGGAATCGGTTTGATGGCATCCCTGCAACTGCATGGTCTTTATAAAGTGAAGAATTTATGGCAGGGAGAAGCCGTGGGGGCCTCACCTAGACTCTCTTCCTAGTAGCCCTCAGGGCAGGCACGAAGACACAAGCCTGTTCCAGCAGGTGCTGTGGTGCTGTGAGCACCGTTTCAGAGCCAGACAAGCTGGGTTTGAATCCCGACTCTGCCCCTTACTTGCTGGGTAGACTGGAGCTGGATAGCCATCACCTTCTGGACTCAATTTATCCATCTGTAAAACATGCTTAGTAATACTTATCTAAGGCAGTCGTGAAAAGTAAAGGAGATAATGAATGATTTGGGGCAGAATTCCCCAGAAAATGTGAAGATTTTTTCCCTCTAAAGGCTGTTGTAGGGACAGTAGCAGGTACAGAGCACTCGTTAGCTCTGGATGAACTGTGATTGGAGCCTTTGCTACCAGGTCCAGAACAAAGGGGTATCTCAGGTCAGGAGGGTGGGGGATTGTTCCTGGCCTGGACCTGCTGAGCCTTGCAGAGAGGAGGATTTTCCTTCACACACAGTATTTTGAAGGAGGGGTTGTGGGGGTGGGAGCGGGCTTGGGGCCCAGATCAGGGAGCAGTATCCCTGGGACAGACCCCCACGGTGAGGTCCTGCTCTAGGCAGCTCAGCCTCCAGACAGGGCTTGCTCACTTCCACTTGGGGGAACTTGTGGACACTGAGTATGGGTAAGACCTAGAAGAGGTCCTGTTAGTGCCTCTTGTGCCACAGAGCCCTGGAACACCCTGGTGGGGTAAAGTGGGGGAGATCTATGTAAGCAGGAGGGGCTGGGATGCTCCCCAACCTAGGAAGAGTTGTTCTCACGTCCCCACAGGAGATGGGCACCCACTGCGGGACCCTTCTTCCCTCTATCTCTGCATTCCTACATTACGTGTCTATGGAAGGTGAAATTTCAACTTGTAGTAAAACCTGCATAGAGGCCAGGCGTGGTGGCTCACGCCTGTAATCCCAGCACTTTGGGAGGCTGAGGTGGGAGGATTATTTGAGGTCAGGAGTTCAAGACCAGCCTGGCCAACACAGTGAAACCCTGTCTCTACTAAAAATACAAAAATTAGCCGGGCATGGTGGCGGGCACCTGTAATCCCACCTAGTTGAGAGGCTGAGGCATGAGAATCACTTGAACCCAGGAGGCAGAGATTGCAGTGAGCTGAGATTGTGCCACTGCATACCAGCCTGGGCAATAGAATGAGACTCAGTCTCAAAACAAAAACGAAAACAAAAACCTGCATAGCCTAATTATCCTGTGAGCCCAGAATGTTCCTGAATAGTGACCACGGATTTGTTTTGCTCACTCCTGAGCAAGCTGTAAGTGGTGACTGTGGCCTCGGCAGAGGGCAAGGGCCCATTTGACTTTATACGGGACAGAATTTGGAGGTGGGAATCTGTCTTCAGCCCCCTCCTCTACCCCTGCTTTCCTTCTGGATGTCTTCCCTAGGGGCATCCCCTGCCCCTGCCTTCTGCTCTTCCACTTTACAGAGGAGGAAGCTGAGACTCCGGGAGGTTGAGCAGCCTACTTGGGGCCATGGGGTTGTCACGTGAGGGAGCTGGGATTGGGGGCCAGGTCTGTCAGACCCTTTCTCCATTCCGCCACTCTCCAGATTCTTGAGGTCCAGCACGCCCTGGCAATGTAAGAGGCCCATAGCTCCCAGAAGCACATCTCACTGGATTGAAAAGTATCCCAGGCACCTGTCCCCTGGGTCTCACTTTCTCTCATCCCAGCTTCTCCAGACAGATCTGCAGGGTGGTCAGCTGTGATGTGGGCAGGAACCTGGGCTTCAGTGTCTCTTCAGTGATATCAGCTTCTACGCCCCCATGACTGTGCATCCACCCCTGGCCTTAATGTGTGTTTCTGCTTCTCCAGCGTGAGTGAGCCCCTCCTGGGAGGGAGCCGTTAGCCGACCAGGGAGGTGGGGGGCTTTTCAAGGGGGAACTGCTCCCAGGCTCAGTGCAGCTGCTCTGCCAACACACAGGAAGCTCTTCCTGAAAGCTTCCCACGCAAGGTCAGCGCTCAGCCCATCTGGCGCAGTGCAGGAAGGGGAGAAGCCAAATTGTGTTCTCTGTTTTGTTTTTTTTGTGTGGGATATGAGTGTATCAGAGACTGCGCTGGGGAGAGGAAGGAGCACAGGCTTTGCAGTTGGACAGATGCAGCCTTGAATTCTAGCCCTGCTATCTGACTCATTGCTTCTTCTTCTTTTTTTTTTTCTGAGCAGTAGCTTTCTTTTCCTTTTTTTTTTTTTTTTTTGAGATGGAGTCTTGCTTCTTCGCCCAGGCTGGAGTGCGATGGCCCAACCTCAGCTCACTGTAACCTCTGCCTCCTGGGTTCAAGCAATTCTCCTGCCTCAGCCCCCCAAGTAGCTGGGATTACAGGCACGTGCCAGCATACCCGGCTAATTTTTGTATTTTTAGTAGACACAGGGTTTCACTGTGGTTGGCCAGGCTAGTATCAAACTCCTGACCTCAAGTGATCCGCCCGCCTCGGCCTCCCAAAGTGCTGGGATTATAGGCGTGAGCCACTGTGCCCAGTCGTCTGAGCAGTAGTTTTCAAATTTATAAAATGGAGGTGCCAATAATAGTGTCTACATCACAGGGTTGCTATGAGGTCTAGACACAGTGTATACAGGTTCTGACCCACAGAGACTGAGAGAATTCAGCCTTCCTTGACTCTGTGCTCTGGTGGTCCTTTGAATACCCCCTCCATCATCATGCAAATTATTAGTAATCCATAAAGCAATGCTATAGTCAATCAATAACACTTATGTATGCTAAGCACCCTGCTGTTTTATGAGAATGGTTTGTTTCCTCTACAACCTAATTTTTTTTTTGAGATGGAGTCTTGCTCTGTCACCCAGGCTGGAGTGCAGTGGCATCATCTCCACCCACTGCAAGCTCCGCCTCCCGAGTTCACGCCATTCTCCTGCCTCAGCCTCCTGAGTAGCCGGGACTACAGGTGCCCGCCACCACGCCCGGCTAATTTTTTTGTATTTTTAGTAGAGACGGGGTTTCACTGTGTTAGCCAGGATGGTCTCGATCTCCTGACCTCATGATCCACCCGCCTTGGCCTCCCACAGTGCTGGGATTACAGGTGTGAGCCACCGCACCCGGCCTCTCTACAACCTAATTTTAATGTACATCCTTTGGAGCCTCCATTTCACAGATGAGAAATTGAGGCTCAGAGACATTATACAACCTTCACAGGTTTATTGGTGAATGGTTAAACTTAAGCCTGGGTCTGTGCCAATGTTCATCTTACTCCTAAGCCTGAGTTCTTAGGCACCACAAAGTGTGCCCAAGAGGTAAGACAAGCCACTGTTTCCTAGGTTTGTCCCTTTTCCCGTTTGTATCTCTGTTTGCCCTTCTCCTTTGCATCACTTCTTCCCGCCCTTTTCTGATTTTCTTCTTTTACTAAGCATAATAATAACCAAAGCTGCCCTTCAAGAACGTCAATTTCAAATGTATCGTGGCAGAGTCCAGGAAACAACATGGTGTAACACACTACCCTAAAACCTAAAGGCTTAAAACCACATGTATTTTATTGGCTCACAATTCTGTGGTTTGGCAATTTGGGCAGGGCTCAGCTGGGCAGTTCTTCCATCAGTCTCTCCAGGTCTTATGTAGCTGCAGTGGGCTGAATGCTTCACAGGGGCTGGGTGGTCTAGCACAGCTCACTCCCATGTCTGGAGGTGGCAGCTTGTTGGCCAGGGTGCCTCAGTTCTCTTCCACACGGCCTCCTCGTGAGGCTAGCTTGGGTTTAAGAGGGGGAAAATGAAAGCAGCATGGCCTCTTGAGGCCTAGGCTTGCAATTTGTACAGTGTCACCTGTGACACATCCCATTGGTCAAAGCAAGTTACAAGATCCATCCACATTCAAGGGATGAATAAATTCCACCTCTTCTTGGGAAAAGTGTCAAAGAATTGATGGCCATTTTTAGTCTACTATGCTAAGTGCAACCCCTTCCCCCAAAGTTATGCTTAATGCAGTCCCTTTGTGCCTCCACTCTCCTCTTTTAATTCCTATGCTCTTCTTATCCTTTTAATAATAAGCTCTCACTTCATATCACCCAAAGATTCGTTCATTCACTTGACAATTACTTACTGTGTGCCAGGACCTATTAGTGAACAAAACAAAGCCCGTGCTCTAATGAATCTAAGATTCTAGTGGAGAGAGCAGACAATCAAGAAATAAACAAGAACACAGTGTTGGGCTATGGTGAACAATAGGTGCTTTGGAGAACAACAGAGCAGACTAAGTGCAGACTGTGTGTGAGGATGGCAGGGCAGTGGGTGGTTGTGGTTCCTATTATATAGAGTGGTCGGCTGGTATCAATGAGGTGATATATAAGCAGGGTCTTGAACGAAGTGAGGAGCAAGAAGTTCCAGGCAGAGCAAATAGCACGCACAAAGGCCTGAGGCTGGCATGCAGAGGCAATTCCTCACAATTTCATGTGTAGTAAAAAGTAACAAAACCCAGAAAAACATCAACCTTAATACATCTCATTAAAGAACAATACAACCCAAACATTTAAATATGGTAAAATCTTGATAAGCAAAAGCTTTTTATTTTACTTGATTTTTACTTGATTTATAGCTCCTAATGCAATGACGTGTATCACCTCTCTGGGCTTCAGGGTGTTCACCTTTCAAAAGGCCTCGGTGCCTGTCTGTCCTGCCTCCTGGCTTGTGGTTAGCATCAAAATGACACCATAAAAATGAAAGTTGCAGCCTTGAGGGTTCTTCTGGTTTCATTTCCGACCACAAGGTTGCCAGAGTGACTTTTTTTTTTTTAAATAACACAAATCAGTTATCACTTCCTGCTTAAAGCCCTCCAAAGGCTCCCTGTTGCCTAAAGAATAAACTCCAGGCACCTAAGCAAGCCCCGCGCAGCCGTCTTCATTTTTCAATCCCTCCAACCTCGCCTTTTGCTATTTCCCCCACCCCACCTACGGCACGTTCCAGTCATAACCAACTAGCTCCTCGCTGAAACTGGCTCACACCGCGGAAGCCCGGGTCCGTGTCGGGGCTAGCCTTCCCTCCTTTTCCTGGAGCCCGTCTCAGGTCTGTAGCCCTCGGGAAGGACTGCGGGGCTCGTTCCCTGCTGGCGTTCATTTAGGTAATTTGTCTACCTCCAG
This sequence comes from Pongo abelii, assembly GCF_028885655.2. NCBI lineage: Eukaryota > Metazoa > Chordata > Mammalia > Primates > Hominidae > Pongo > Pongo abelii. The sequence continues at coordinate 157,418,757 of NC_071992.2, read as the reverse complement.
TGGACTTCTAAGTCCCTTTCACGATTTTTCATCTTCCAAAATCAAATCATGGCCCAGCCCAACTTAGCTATAATGCCAGGAAAAGAGTCTCTGAGCCTCAGTTTCCTTATCTGCAAAAAGTGCCCAGGAACCGCTAGTTAGGGTCGGTGTGGTGCCTGGAGAGTGCACTGCAAGGCCCGGGGCCCGCAGCGGGTGCCCGACAGCGGGCGTCCAACTCTGGGGGCGGGGCCGCAGGGCCGCTCAGGAGGGAGGTTCTCCAGAGGGGACCCCTTCGGCATTTGGGGGCGGGGAAGGAGATGGGGAGGGCTTTCCCGAAGTCCATCTAATCCCGCTGGCGGAGAGCGCGGCAGGTGCGACGCCAGAATGTCCGCTCGGCGGGGCGACCCCGGCCACCCCCGAGACCAGGGCTTTTCCCGTCCTGCCGCCACGCCCGCGCGCAGCCTCGGGCCACCCCGAAACCCCGGCCTGGCCACCACAGGGCAAATTACGGGAACGGAGCCTAGCGGCGCGCTGGGCATGCGCGGGGGCGGCGCGCATGCCCAGTCCCCCCGAGAGGCGGAAACTCCGGACTGAGACCGGGTCGGGCGTGCGCTGCCGAGAGAGGGCGCGCGCCTCAGCGGGCTGCCGCGCACGCGCGCGGGCCCGCGCAGACGCAGCACGGCCCCGAGGGCGCGAGCCCGCGCCGCCGCCGCCGCCGCCGCCGCCGCCGGTCCCGGACCGCTGTGAGCCCGCGGCGTGAGGCGTGGGAGGGAGCGCGGCTGCCGTCGCCCAGCGCCGCCCCGTCGTCGTCTGCCTTCGCTTCACGGCGCCGAGCCGCGGTCCCAGTGAGTGCGGGGCTCGGGGCGCGGGGCGCGGGCCGGGGGCTGGGCGGGCTCCTGTGCAGCGGTCGTGGGCTGGGCCGCGGCCCTGAGGGCGGAGGGGCAGAGCGGGGCCGCCCAGCCAGTCCCGGGGCGGATGCGGCGGAGACCGGCCCCTCCCGCGCCCCGGCCCCGGTTCTGGGAGGAGGGGAGGCCGGTGGCGGTGAGGAGGTTGGGGGCCCCCGCGGAGGCCGAGAGGCTCCGGGGCTTCGGGAGGTCAGGGGGCGCCCTGGGAGGCGGTGGTTCGGGGCTCTGGGTGGTCGGGAGGCTTGGGGAAGATTGGGAGGCTGAGGAACGTGGGGAGGTCGGGAGCTCGAGGAAGTCGGGGGTTCTGGGGGCGCGCGGGGAGGCCAAGGGTTTCGGGGAAGACAGGCTGGGGGACGTGGGGAGTCCGGGAGACGTGAGGAGGATGGCTGGAGGAGCGGCTTTCGAAAAGGCCGGGCGCGCGGAGAAGCCAAGGGGCCTGAGGAAGACGAGGAGGCCGGGGCTCTGGGGGCGCGCAGGGCGGACAGAGGCGCGGGGAGGACGGGCCGTCCTCCGCGGGAGCGGACCCAATGCCTGAAAAACAAAAGGGGAGAGGCAGGAGGAGGAAGAGGGAAATCGCGGGGACGCCGGCAGGGTTCGGCCGGACGCGAGAGGGAGGCTCGCGACGGCCCGACCTCCGTCCCCGGGCGCGGCCTCGCGGGCAGCCAAGGGTGGGCTCCGAGCGTCCTGCCGGTGCCCGAGCCCCAAGCCCGCCGTGTCCCCGAACGCAAACCCTCAAGTTTGATAGAGCCCCGTGGGTTTCTTGGCGGGAGCCCTGGAGCCCTCACTGGAGTCCTCACTGGAGTCGTTGTGCTTCCCAACTTTCCTCCTCTTCTCCGCCCCCAGCCCCCGACTCTGCCGCGGTGGCTTAGGCGCAACTGTTTGCCGTATTTCTCTCTGGGTTCCTTGTGTAGCGGCATCCTGTTGTTTCTTAGAAGAAGGTGTTTGTGTGTGTGTGTGTGAATTGGTTTTATTTGATTGCAGGATTTTGTACCTAAATTCAGTGAGGGTAAAGTTTCTTTCTTTTTTTTTTTTTTCCCGAGTCATTTCAACAGTGTCTCATTCTTGCATAGTTAGCCTGCAGCTGGGTTTTTGGCAATGAGACTAAGATAATAGTAATATTGTAGTAATTATGGGAACTGGTTATACATTCAAGCTGAAAGCTGAAGGCAGTGCAAGAGTTTGGGGATTTGTATTTTAGACTTAACCATCGCTAGGATTTTTACTTAGAATGTAAACGTTTTCATGGCTGGAAAAAACAGACCAGTACTATTTGAAATGAAATACCAGAGCCTCACCCTTAATATTTTATTTGGGAAACGGGTAATGAAAATGATGTCTTCGAGAGTTGAGAGCTCCGTCCCATATTTGAAAACTTACGAACAGTGGGATGCAAGCACACGGATGAACTAGTTAAAAGACACATAAAAGTAAACTAGCATTCAACGTATTTTTGTTGGGGTACAGTATAGATAATATTTTCATCCAGTTATACTAGCCAGTTAATTGGAAAAGCCCTATGATATTCAAACAAGGAACATTTTAAGGATGTTTGTGTCCCAGTATCTTTGTGTTTTGTATTTGTGGTTATCCTTGGAGGGGAAAAACAGGCTGAACCTACCATCACTTTGAACCTTCTTGTTTATTAAACTGCAGAAACATCAAGATCAATATTACAACGTTTTCCTTTAAAGAATTTCAGGTCACTATCAAATAATCTAGTTTAATAATGAACACAGGCACAGATTATTTAAAACACATGTTTCCTTTATAAGGGAGCCGACAATCACCTAAGACTTCAGTGTAGACGCTGATTAGAAGGACCCATACATCATTCAGTGGTGATGCATCAAGAAGCAAGTCATTGGTTAAATAAAGACATGGAAATCAAAACTCCATGTTTACGGTTTGGGGCAAAGAATACTGGGGCAAACTCTGAGAGGAGATGGGACTTAAAAAGCCTTATTATTTGAGGCTGGAAGCCCATTGAAAGTGAATAATGTTAGATTAGGAGTGAAGTTCCATGAATCCAGCAGTGAAATTGTGAGGAGGCAGTGAGGATCATTAAAACGTTTTATACTAAAATGTTTTCTGAAAAGCACCATGCTTCTTGATGGAAATTACATAACTTACTCCTTCAGTCCTCGAAATCATATTCTCCAGCTAGTCAGATAACTGTTCTTTCTAGGGAGTTGGAGAAATTGTCTAAGAAAATCTTTTTTTTTTTGAGACGGAGTCTCACCCTGTGGCCCAGGCTGGAGTGCAGTGGCTCGATCTCGACTCACTGCAAGCTCCACTGCCCGGGTTCATGCCATTCTCCTGCTTCAGCCTCCCAAGTAGCTGCGACTACAGGCGCCCGCCAGCACGCCCGGCTAATTTTTTGTATTTTTTAGTAGAGACGGGGTTTCGCCGTGTTAGCCAGGGTGGTCTGGATCTCCTGACCTCATGATCCGCCCACCTTGGCCTCCCAAAGTGCTGGGATTACAGGCGTGAGCCACTGCGCCCGGCCTGAAAATCCTGTTGTTTTAAAGCCAGCCTCCTTAAAAAAAAAATGATTAGGTCCTGTAGATGAAATTATTTATATTCTAGAATGTAAAAAATAATTTTGAAAACTGTCCTTTCCTGAATGTTGATTTGAGTTAGAGAGGTAGGATCTTAGTTCACATCTCTAAAGGTTATGGAAACCTTTTTCCCTTTGTATTTTATGATGTCTTAATTTTTAGAAAATAATTAAAATTATCTTGAGTTACAAAAGATGCATTTCAAAGTGTTAATATAAAATTTCAGTTTTGAAATTTAACATTTTCAGTTTAGGCATTCTAAACTGATGTAGATTTAGACCTAGATCAATTCTTGTTTTAAATTTCAGTAACATTAGAAGTTATACTATTTGTATCATATTTGAAGTGAATTTTTCTTTTTTGCTAGTGAAAAACATCTGAGAAATTTAGTTCCTGTAGTATAGGCATATCTTGGTCTGTTTCTAAGACCACTGCGATAAAATGAGTCACACAAATTGGTTTCCCAGTGCATATAAAAGTTATGTTTACACTATACTGTAGTAAGTGTGCGGTAACATGTCTAAAAAAGCAATGGACATTTCTTTTTTTTGAGACAAGGTCTTGTTCTGTCACCCAGGCTGGAGTGCAGTGGTGCAATCATAGCTCACTGCAACCTGGTCCTCCTGGGCTCAAGTGATCCTCCCACCTCAGCCTCCTGAGTAGCTGGCACTATACGTGCATACCACTACTCCCAGCTAATTTTTACATTTTTCGTAGAGATGGGGTCTCCCTTTGTTGCACAAGTTGGTCTTGAACTCCTGGGCTTAAGTGATCCTCCCACCTTGGCCTCCCAAAGTGCTGGGATTACAGGTGTGAGTCACCGTGCCCAGCTAATGTACATGACCTAGTTAAATACTATTGATCATCTGAGCCTTCAGCAAGTCATAATCTTTTTGCTGGTGGATGGTCTTCCCTCAATGGTGATGGCTGTTGACAAATCAGGGTGGTGGTTGCTGAAGGCTGAGATGTCTGGCAGTTTCTTAAAATAAGACAACAATTAGGTTTGCCACATCAGTTGGCTCTTTCTTTCATTAAAGATTTCTCCGGAGTATGTGATGCTATTTGAAAGCATTTTATCCACAGTAGAACTTCTTTCAAAATTGGACTCAACAGTCCTAAACACTGCCATTGCTTTATCAATAAGTGTATGCAATATTCCAGATCCTTTGGTGTCGTTTCAACAATGTTCACAGCATCTTCACCAGGGGTAGATTCCATTTCAGGAAACCACTTTCTTTGCTCATCCCTAAGAAGGAACTCCTTATCTGTTCAAGTTTTATCATGAGATTGCAGCAATTCAGTCACATCTTCAGGTTCCACTTCTAATTCTACTTCTCTTGCTATTTCTACCATATCTGCATTTACTTTCTCTACTGAAGTCGTGAATCCCTCAGAGTTATCCATGACGGTTGGAAGCAAGTTCTTCCAAACTCCTGTTCATAATGCTATTTTCACCTCCTCTGATGTATCATGAATGTTAATGGCATCTAGAATGGTGAATCCTTTCCAGCATGTTTTCAGTGTACTTAATCCAGATCTATCAGAGGAATCACTATCTATGGCAGCTATACCCTTATGAAATATATTTCTTTAAGACTTAAAAGTCAAAATGACTTCTTAATCTATGGGCTGTAGAATGGATGTGGTGTTAACAAGCATGAAAACCTCATTCATCTCCTTGTACATCTCTCTCAGAGCTCTTGGGCAACAGGTACTTGGCCAATGAACAGTAATATTTTGATAGGAATCTTTTTCTGAGCAGTAGATCTCAACAGTGGGCTTAAAATATTCAGTAAAACATGCTGTAAACAGATATGCTGTCATCCAGGCTTTGTTATTCCATTTGTAGAGCACAGGCAGAGTAGAATTAGCATCGTTCTTAAGGACCCTGGGATTTTCAGAATGGGAAACGAGCATTGGCTTCAACTTGAAATCACCAGCTACCTTAGCCCCTAACAAGAGTCAGCCCGTCCTTTGAAGCTTTAAAGCCAGGCATTGGCTTCATCTCTCTGGCTATGAAAGTCCTAGATGGCATCTTCCAATAGAAGGTGGTTTCTTCATTTAAAATGTGTTGTTCAGGGTAGCCACCTTTATCAGTGATCTTAGCTAGCTAGATGTTCTCGATAACTTGCTGCAGCTTCTCTACCAGCACTTGCTGCTTTATCTTGCACTTTTATGCTATGGAGATGGCTTTTTTCCTTCAACCTCATGAACCAACCTCTGCTAGCTTCCAGCTTTTCTGTAGCTTTCTCACATCAATTTACAGAATTGAAGAGGAGGAGCTTTCTCTGAATTAGGCCTTGGGTCAAGGGAATGTTATGGCTGGCTTGATCTATGTGGACCACTAAAACTTTCTCCGTATCAACAATAAGGCTGTTTTCTTTTCCTTTCTTTTTTTTTTTTTTTTTAAAGAGACACAGTCTCACCCTGTCATCCAGACTGGAGTGCAGTGCAGTGGCGCGATCTTGGCTGACTGCAGCCTCCGCCTCACGGGTTGAAGTGATTCTCGGGTCTCGGCCCTACTGAGTAGCTGGGATTACAGGTGTGAGCCACTGCACCCGGCTAAGGCTGTTTTACTTTCGTATCATTTGTGTGTTCACTGAAGTAGCACTTTTAATTTTCTTCAATAACTTTTCCTTTGCATTCACAACTTGGCTGTTTGGCACAAGAGGCCTCGCTTTTGGCCTATCTTGTTTATTTTATTTTATTTTATTTATTTATTTTGAGACAGAGTCTCGCTCTGTCCCCCAGGCTGGAGTGCAGTGGTGCAGTCTTGGCTCGCTGCAACCTCTGCCTCCTGAGTAGCTGGGACTACAGGCATGCACCACCATGGCTGGCTACTTTTTTTTGTTTGTTTTTTTAGTAGAGACGGGGTTTTGCCATGTTCCCCAGGCCGTTCTCAAACTCCTGAGCTCAGGCAATCCACCCGCCTTGTCCTCCCAAAGTGCTAGGATTACAGGCATCACCACTGTGCCCGGCCCTATCTTGGTTTTTGACATTTTTTCTCACTAAGCTTAATCATTTCTAGCTTTTGATTTAAAGTGAGATAGGTGGGACTCTTCGTTTCACTTGAACACTTTGAGGCCATTATAGAGTTTTCTTTTCTTTTTTTTTTTTGAGACGGAGTCTTGCTCTGTCGCCAGGCTGGAGTGCAGTGGTGCGATCTTGGCTCACTGCAACCTCTGCCTCCCAGGTTCAAGCGATTCGCCTGCCTCAGCCTCTGGAGTAGCTAGGACTACAGGCAAGTGCCACCACGCCTGGCTAATTTTTTGTGTTTTTAGTTGGGACGGGGTTTCATCATCATGTTGGCCAGGATGGTCTTGATCTCCTTTTCTTGTGATCCACCTGCCTCGGCCTCCCAAAGTGCTGGGATTATTAGGAGTGAGCCATGTGCCCGTCCTTTTTTTTTTTTTTTTGAGACCAGAGTTTCACTCTTGTTGCCCAGGATGGAGTGCAATGGCAAGATCTCAGCTCACCACAGCCTTTGCCTCCCAGTTCAAGCGATTCTCCTGACTCAGCCTCCTGAGTAGCTGGGATTACAGGCATGTACCACCACGCCAGGCTAATTTTGTGTTTTTAGTAGAGACGGGGTTTCTCCGTGTTGGTCAGGTTGGTCTTGAACTCCCGACCTCAGATGATCCTCCCACCTCGGCCCATTATAGAATTAGTAATTGTTCTAATTGCAGTATTCTTGTATCTCAGGGAATAGCAGGCCACAGGAGAGGGAGGAGAGCAGAAGAGACAGGGGCCCAGTAAGTGGAATAGTGAGAATGCACATGTTTATAGAGTAAATGTGTATCTCATGTGGGTACAGGTCATGGTCCCCCCAAAACAACTACAGTAGTAACATCCAAGACCACTGATCATAGGCCAGGTGCAGTGGTTCACACCTGTAATCCATTGTTTTGGGAGGATTGCTTGAGGCCAGGAGTTCAAGATTGGCCTGGGCAACATAGTGAGACCCTGCCTCTAAAAATAGAGATCACTGTTCACAGATCACCACAACAGATGTAATAATAATGAGAAAGTTTGAAATATTTGAGAATTACCAAAATGTAGTACAGAGACACAAAGTGAGCACATGCTGTTGAATAATTGGCACTGATAGGCTTGCTTGATGCAGGGTTGCTGCAAATCTTAAGTTTTTAAAAACATTTTAGTAAATGCTGTTAATTATAGCCTGATTCGCATAAATACTCTAATGAAATGGTTTATAGACAAAAGCAGGAAATAGTTGTTTTTGCCTTAGTGGCACTGTCCTCCCCCTTAGCAGTTGGAAGCCTCAGAAAAACACTAGTAGCATCACTACAAAGTTTACATGTTTTTAAGAACATGAAAGTATTTCCTACAATCTTTAATTAAATTTTACTTAATTGAAATCCTACCTAAATCTTGCTGATATGCGTTTTCTTTACTATAAATTCATTTTTTTCAGAAACAGATAAATGACAAAAATCATACCTTTGGGTGGGGTGCGGTAGGTCACACCTGTAATCCCACCACTTTGGGAAGCCGAGGTGGACAGATCGCTTGAGCCCAGGAGTTTGTGACCAGCCTGGGCAACATGGCAAAACTTGGTCTCTACAAGAGATGCAAAAATTAGATGTATATGGTGGCGTGTGCCTGTAGTCCCAGCTACTTGGGAAGCTGAGGTGGGAGGATCACTTGAGTCTGGGAGGTCGAGGCTGCAATGAGCTGAGATTGCACCGTTGCACTCCAGCCTGGGCGACATAGTGAGACTCTGTCTCAAAAAAAAAAAAAAAAAGGTCATGTTTGTGGGTTATCTGTGCCTAGGGTCTCTTTTTTGCCCTCATGTTCTTATTAAAATTGCTGCATTTTGGGTTTGGATTCTGCTGTGAACTGTAGGTGCTTGTTGTGTCTATGTCTCTCTTGACCAAAACACTATATGTTTGTCTTTGCTGGTCCAATGAAAGAGCTTAACAGTTTTATGTGTTACATATTTTGTAGTGAAATGTGTGTTGTCTTGTGAGAATGTAAGCTCCATGAGGGTATAAACTTTGTTTTATACATTATTGAATCACCAGTGTCTTACACAGTAATATTTATTGAGTGAGTAAATGAAAGAACCTGGGTGTATTGATTATTGGAGAACTGTTACTTGCATCAGCCAGGTGTCTACTGTTTTGTTTGCCCTGGTAAAGAACCTCACTTAAAAATCACATAGGGGCCAGGCGCGGTGGTGCATGCCTGTAATTCCAGCACTTTGGGAGGCAGAGGCCAGCGGATCACCTGAGCTCAGACTCACATAGGGCTTGATACCAGGGAAGAACTTGGGGTTATCTTTTTCACCTCTGTCTACTGTATTTAAAATTACTACTATTAGACTTGGGCCAGGAAAAAAATATTGCTCTGCTCTTTCATAATTTTGGAACCTTTTTGCTAGAAATCAATCTTGTAGGAATTGATTGGGACTCATCCTAAGTTCTGAAGACATGGAAAATTGTTTGAGGTGACACAAAATGATGGAAGTTTTGATTACTGGTCCAGAAGCTCTAATGTATCTTTTGCTAATCAACTGGATTAATTGGATGCTTTACAAAGGTTTAACATTATGCCCCTAAACTATTTAAAAGAACAAACATCTTCCTAATATTGAAGTGTGAATTATGCACTGTGCCACTCATCCTTGACCTTGTTCAGAGTCTTTTGCTGCTGTGCTGCTGTTCAGATAAAACATTTTGAAAGTGACAGTTCAAAAATACATTTACTCAGGTAATGGAAGTCAACATTTGGGTACAGAATCTCTCCCTGAGATTTTGCAGTTTGCCTCTCAGTGAATTCCGCCATAGTCTTGCTATAGTGTGAGGGGGTAACTCATTCACACAGTTCACGCACACATTCCAGTAAGCTCCAGGGGCTTTCAGTGGTTTTCAGAGTAGTGACGGAATTGTAGCATCACTATCATCTAGAAACTTGCTAGAAATGCAAGTGCTGAGGCCCCACCTCTGGCCTCTTGAATCAAACACTGAGGGTGGTGTTCAGCAAGCTTTTTTATTTTGTTTTGTTTTTGAGACGGAGTCTTGCTCTGTGGCGCAGGCTGGAGTGCAGTAGCGCGATCTCGGCTCACTGCAACCTCTACCTCTAGGGTTCAAGCAATTCTCCTGCCTCTGCCTCCCAAGTAACTGGGACTACGGGGGTATGCCACCACGCCCAGCTAATTTTTGTATTTTTTTTTTTTTTTTTTCCCGAAATGAAGTCTCACTCTGTTGCCCAGGCTGGAGGGCAGTGGCGCAGTCTCGGCTCACTGCAACCTCTGCCTCTCGGGTTCAAGCAGTTCTCCTGCCTCAGCCTCTTGAGTAGCTATGATTACAGGCGCACACCACCACACCTGGCTAATTTTTTATTTTTAGTAGAGACGGGGTTTCACCATGTTGGCCAGGCTGTTCTCAAACTCCTGACCTCAGGTGATCAGCCCACCTCTGCCTCCCAAAGTGCTGAGATTACGGGCATGAGCCACTGTGCCTGGCCTATTGTTTCATTTTTAATTTTTTTGTTTTTCTTTGAGACCGGGTCTTGCTGGAGTGCGTGATCGCAGCTCACTGCGGCTTCGACCTCCCAGCCTCAGGTGATCCTCCTGAGTAGCTGGGACTACAGGCGCATGCCACTACGCCTAGCTAATTTTTGCATACTTTATAGAGACAGGGATTTACCATGTTGCCAGGGCTGGTCTTGAACTCCTGGGCTCAAGCAGTTCTCCCACCTTGGCCTTCTGAAGTGTTGGGGTTACAGGCATGAGCCACCATGCCTGGCCTCGCAAGCTTTTTAAACTTGCCGTCTTGGTGCTTTGATGCATGCTAACGTTTGTGAACCACTGCTTTAGGGTGTTTTGAAAGAAATGCAAGTCATAGGAGGCAAAAATTAGTCTTAATTTGAGGTATGTATATGTTGTCTTCTTGATCACTTAGATTTGCTAAGGAGATTGCCCTTGCTTCAGGAATCTAAATATGTTTTTTAGGATTTTCAAAATCTTGGAAAGATCTCACAACTGCGTTTGTTAGGGATTTTGAATGTTTTATGCTGATACTGATTAATTATTTTAAATCTTGGTTTGGAATTTGAATGAACAATTTTACATTGAAATAGCAGTTTGTATGGCTCCTGGACTTGTGGCTTTTGGCAAATATCAGGAGAGTGTGTGTACATGTTGGTGCTTAAGGCACAAGCTCCCTGGTGGTTTTGTTTTGGTGCTGAAAAATTGGCTAGCATATAATAACAGGGTCAGGGTGATTGCCAAGTCTTGGGGTAACTAATGAAGCTGTATTGTGTAAATTGATTTTTATTCCTGGTGTTGAATTATTGCCTAAATTCAATACATTCTTTTGCCTTTTGCCCTTTTCTCCTAAGAAAAGGGTAAATAAAAATTAGACAATCCACAAGGATGAAGTTGGTGATGTCGCTTAAATCTGTTATGTCTTATGCAGAATTAGACGCATAACTTGGCAGACAGAATGTTGTGAGCTCAGAGATGAGGATTCTGTATTATCTGTTAGGTATCTTTGAGTCCCCCACAGCTTGATCATAATATCATTATAGGTGGTCAGTAAATAATGTAAGGAATAAAAAAGAGTCTCCTGTCCATTCTCTGGGTTTTCAGCGTGTTGATAGTTGAGGAATATAGATATATGAAAGCCCTGTAAAGAGTTTCAGGAAAGATCTAATGTCTGAAGGGAGTCAATTAGAAAGACTAAAATGACTTTATTGTATAGTCTTTGTTGTAAAGGGTATTTAAGTATATAAAAGTTAACAAGATAAAGAAAAGTAGGGATAAACAAAATTAAAATAATGTAATCTAAAAACAATGAGAAGGATGTTTCCACGTGAATTTCCTACTGTGATCTTTCACTCAACTGTGCAGCTCAATGAAAGCAAAAATAATAGAAATGAGATGGTGGGAAAATCGACCTGGAACAATTTCTTCTTGAAACAATTTGTTGGCCTGGCATGTTGGCTCACGCCTGTAACCCCAGCACTTTGGGAGGCCAGGGTGGGAGGATCACTTGAGCCCAGGAGTTTGAGACTAGCCTGGTGAACATGGTGAGATCTTGTCTCTCCCAAAGAATATAATAATAATAATTAGCCAGGTGTGGTGGTACATGCCTATAGTCCCAGCTATTCAGGAGGATGAGGTGGAAGGACTGCTTGTGCCCGGGAGGTCAAGTCTACAGTGAGCCATGATCACACCACTGCACTCCAACCTGGGTGACAGAGGGAGACCCTGTCTCAAAAAAAAAAAAAACAAAATTGGTCAAGGAGAGTTAAAGTTATAACTTATAGTCAGTTATATTCTGCGATGACCATTAAATGTACTTTTAAGAGTGCTTGGCCTGTAGTAGCTTTTCAGGAAATGTTAGTAAATAAATGATTCTTCTGTTACTTGTCACTAAAAGGTTAGGCTCCAGTCATTGACCATTTTCTCTGGTTACTTCAGCACTGTTTCCTCTTCTTTGCTCTTATAACCTGTCTCCCTTCTGCACCCCTTTTGGTGGTTTCTATAGTGTACCGCCTTATGGTTTTAAATAGCCTTTTTCTGATTATAATGAGGTTGCACTTTTTTTTTTTTTGAGACAGAGTTTTGCTTTTGTTGCCCAGGCTGGAGTGCACTGGCGCAACCTCGGCTCACCGCAACCTTTGCCTCCTGGGTTCAAGCGATTCTCCTGCCTCAGCCTCCCGAGTAGCTGGGATTACAGGCATGCACCATCACACCCGGCTAATTTTGTATTTTTAGTAGAGATGAGGTTTCTCTATGTTGGTCAGGTTGGTCTCGAATTCCTGTCCTTAGGTGATCCGCCCGCCTCGGCCTCCCAAAGGGCTGGGATTACAGGTGTGAGCCACCGTGCCCAGCCGAGGTTGCACTTTTTAAAATAAATTTGCTGGCCATTTGCATTTACTGTTTTGCCAAGTGCCTGTATTTTTCTATTACGTCTTCTGGTTTTTTTTTAAATTCATTAATTTGTAGCTTATATTCAGAATCCAAGTCCTTTGTTGGTTTATATATCTTGCCACTATCTCCTACTTTGTGGCATGTGGTTTCACTGACTCTCAGTAGTTTTTGACTCTCAGTAGTTTTTTTTGTTTGTTTTTTTGAGATAGGATCTTGCTTTGTTTCCCAGGCTAGAGTGCAGTTGTGCAGTCATAGCTCGCGGCAGCCTCCAACTCTTGGGCTCAAGCAATCCTCCTCCCTCAGCCTCCTGAGTAGCTGGGAATACAGGTGTATCACCCTGTTGGCTAATTTTTAATTTTTTTTTTTTTGAGAGACAGGGTCTTCCTATGTTGCCCAGGCTAGTCTCAAACTCCTGAGCTCAACCAGTCCTCCCGCCTTTGCTTCCAAAGTGTTGGGATTACAAGTGTGAGCCACTGTGGCCAGCCTCAAAAGTGTTTTTTGGATAAACAGAAGTTAAGTTTAATCTAGTCCAGTTTATCAGTCTTTTCCTTCATAGTTCCTCCTTTTTTTTGTCTTCTCCTACCCTGAGGCTGTGAAGTAATTTCTCTGTTATTTTCTAAATGTTTAATAATTTTGCATTTTATCTTTATAATTCACTTGGAATTGATTTTGGTGTATAGTATAAGGAAGGGATTATATCAATTTTATTTTAATATGTGGACATCTAGTTATCCCAACACCATTTATTGAAAAGAGCATCTTTTTCCCTACTTCTCTGCAGCGCCACTTTTGTTGTAAATCACTTGTCCATATACGTGTGTGTTTTTTTTTTGGGACGGAGTCTCTCTCTGCCGCCCAGGCTGGAGTGCAGTGGCATGATCTTGGCTCACTGCAAGCTCCGCCTCCCGGGTTCACGCCATTCTCCTGCCTCAGCCTCCTGAATAGCTGGGGCTACGGCACCCACCACCACGCCCTGCTGTTTTTTTGTATTTTCAGTAGAGATGGAGTTTTACTGTGTTAGCCAGGGTGGTCCCCATCTCCTGACCTCGTGATCCGCCTGCCTTGGCCTCCCAAAGTGCTGGGATTACAGGCATGAGCCACCGTCCCCAGCCGTGTGTGTGTCTTTTAGACTGTGTTTTTAGATTCTTTGATTCCACAAGCACTAAGCTGTCTAAATTATTATAGCTTTATAATAAGTCTTATCTCATTGTGGAACCCTTCCTGCTTGGCTCTTCTTCAAGAGTACCTTGGCTGTTCTTGACCTTTTGCAGATCAATATATGTTTTAGAATTACTTGTCAACTTCTAAAATAATTCTTCCAGATGTTGTTTGGGATTACATTGAAGGTCTACATCTATTCGTGGAGAACTGGATTATTATAGATCTCTGAATATTTTTGTACAAGGCTTTGTATGGGTGTAGGCTTTCATATCTCTTGGGAATGGTTGGACTAGGACTGGAATGGCTGGATCATATGGTAGGTGTATGTTTAACTTTTTTTTTTTTTTTTTTTTGAGACAGGGTCTCACTCTGTTGTCCAGGCTGGAGTGCAGTGGTGTGATCACCGCTCACTGCAGCCTCAACCTCCCAGGCTCAAGTGATTCTCTGACCTCAGTCACTGGAGTAGCGGGAACTACAGGCACTCACCATTACACGTGGCTAATTAAAAAAACATTTTTGTAGAGACGAGGTCTAGTCATGTTTCGCAGGCTGGCGTCAAACTCCTGTGCTCAAGCAATCCTTCAGTCTTGGCATTCCAAAGTGTTGGAGTCATAGGAGTGAGCCATGTCACCTGGCCTGTTGAAATTCTTAAAGTGCCAAACTATCTTCTAGAGTTGTACCATTTTGCATTCCCACCAGCAGTGGATGAGAGTTCTGGTTGCTCTACATCATTAGGGCAACACTCGTTATTGTCAGTCTTGTACATTTTAGCCATTTTAATTCAGTGTGTAATGGAATTTCGTTGTGGTTTTAATTTGCGTTTCCCAAATGACTGATAGTGTTAGGCATCTTCTTATGTGGTTATTTGCCATCCGTATATCTCTGGAGGAGTGTTTAAATCTTTTATGCATTTTAAAGTTGTTAGCTGGGTGCTGTGGCTCATGCCTATAATCCCAGCATTTTGGGAGGCTGAGGCAGGTGGATCACTTGAGGTCAAGAGTTGGAGACCAGTCTGGCCAACATGACGAAACCCCATCTCTACTAAAAATACAAAAATTAATTGGGCATGGTGGCGGACGCTTGTATTTCCAGCTACTCAGGAGGCTGAGACCGGAGAATTGCTTGAACCTGGGTGGCAGAGGTTGCAGTCAGCCGAGATCGCGCCACTGCACTCCAGCCTGGGAGACAGAATGAGACTCTGTCTTAGAAAATAAAAAAAAAAAAAGGTGTTTTTTTTCCTCCATTTTTTTGGGTTTTGAGAGTTCTCTATATATTCTGGATACAAATTGTTTTATCAGATACATACTATATTTTTCTCCCAGGTTATGGCTGGCTTTTTCATTTTCTTAACAGTGGCTTGAAGA